>NC_138768.1:627666762-628276762 GCF_965119305.1 Pelophylax lessonae | reverse complement strand
CCTAGAGGCTTTTGGGTGAGTGACGTACCCCTACGTCACTTTGCCCAGGAGGGGCTGACTGCGGCCGTGTATAGTCGTGCGGGGTCGGCAAGTGGTTAACAATGCTGCTGTCTGCTGTGCCTCCTGTGCTCATTCAACCAAAGTTTTGGTTAATACCAGAGGTGTGTTACTGGCTAGATCACCAGGTGAAAACAGAGGAGAAAAAAGGCAAAGAAAACTGATGCAGCCATCAAATCTAATGATTATTAATCTGCAATATCATGCATTTTTGGTTTTGGGTTTAATACTACTTTGTACATACTGGATGAGTTCCACTTGCAGGATAATAATCTTGTTTTTTGCCAATAGGGTGATACATATGACATACAGCACATTCATCCTTATTATAACGAGCCATGTCTGTCCACCGCAATGTCGCAGTCCCGCTAAAAAATGCTGATCCCCACCATTACTAGTAAAAAAAAATTTCCCCCAGTTTGTAGACGCGATAACTTTTGCGCAAACCAATCAAAATACGCTTATTGGAATTTTTTTACCAAAAATATGTGGCAGAATACATGAATAAATGATGAAAAAATGTAATTTTTTTATTTATTTATTTTTTTGGGGGGGGGGGGGTGTTATATAGCAGTAAGTGAAAGATATTGTTTTTTTTTTTTTTTCAGAATTGTCACTCTTTTTTGTTTATAGCGCAAAAAATAAAAATCTCAGAGGTGATCAAATACCACCAAAAAAAAGCTCTATTTGTGGGGAAAAAAGGACATCAGATTTATTTGGGTACAGCGTCACACGACTGCGCAATTGTCAGTTAAAATAACACAGTGCCGAATCGCAAAAAATGGCCTGGTCATTAAGGGGGCAAAACCTTTTCGGTCCAGAAGTGGTTATAATCTACCTTTGCAGGTAGATTTTATACTAAAATCTTCTTTACAGGTGTCTTTGCACATACTGAGAGGTAGTGATTATTTACGGGGGGGATCCAACACATACACAGACCTTACTTTCACACATAACACTAGTAGATTTTCTAATGATCGTTTGTATAAACATTCGGATAAGAATTCTCACGGTACGTTCAATGACTTGAAACATTCCGTTCGATAGTACTTCAAAGTTTTGTTTGCCTAAACATTTGGTTTTGGAATACATGTCAAATTTCCCGAGCCACATTCACAATTTTTTCATTCTGAAAAAAGTAGATCCTGTTTTTCCAAATTTCCTTGTCACTGTGGTAGAAAACGAATGTCGATTTGACGGCACTAACGATTCTAAAATCAAACAAATGGTCAGAGTTGTATAAAGTACTCGAAACCCATACTTGAGTAAAAGTACAAGTGCTCGATCAAAAAGTGACTTGAGTAGAAGTGGAAGTGCTCGATCAAAAAGTGACTTGAGTAGAAGTACTAAAGTATTCAACATTTTTTGTACTTAAGTATTGCAAGTAGTTTTTTTAAAAAATTTGCTACTCAAGTACTAAAAGTAAAAGTACAAGTACTGTGTTATGTAGTTATTAAAGAAAGAAGTCAAAAGTTTGAACATCATATTGTTTTTTATTATTTCAAATGCAGCTTTTATTTATACATACAGTAGCATTTATTTTCGTATGCGCTGAGAATACACATGTTTTGAGCTTCATGAAACCTGCCATCTACTGTTCTGGTAGTGGTAATTTTTATAATAGTAACAAGTAACTATGCAGCACAAAAAAAAAATATCAGAGTAGAAGTATTGAAATCATCGAAAAAATGTAGTGAAGTAAAAGTGGAAATAGGAGAAAAAAATTCTACTCCAGGAAAGTACAGATACCGCCTTTCGGTACTTAAGTAGAGTAGTGAAGTAGTTCTACTTAGTTACTATACATCTCTGCAAATGGTCCTGAAACAAAAGTATTCAAATTAAATTCTTCTAGTGTATGACCAGCTTTATTGTGCTCAAGATTAGAGGAAAGGCCTAAACTATGGGTTGGAGCCAAGCAGGGGTTACTTAGATCTGTATGATAAATACAGCAGGTAATACACACTCTATATATGTTGGTACACTCCGCTATATAATCCCTTGTAAAGTTCATACACTCTTTCTGCATCTTTGTTTGAAAGTATTTAGGGTTCCAAATACTATAACCTTAGAGTAAAAAGCTTTGCCACTGAAAGTACATGCAACTCATTACCGAACAATGCATTCTTTCTATTCCCTCATAAGTGTATAAATCCCTACTATACTGTAAACTATAATGCCTATTTCTTCTACAGATTTGTATGCAAATCCGAGAGGGACTGAAAAATAGGTTAATATATGGTGAACTGCACAGTGCTTTGTAGAAAAACTGCATTATTATAGCCTATATTGTTATTTTGTGTAGATGCCATAACACCCACATTTATACAGCAGGGGGATTATAAACCTCTCAGATTTCTGAATTGCTGTATTTTCCAGCAGTGACTATCTTTTGTGTGAGGTTCTGTAAAGCAAGGTCTTTATTTTACATCGTTACCTTAACTTAGCAAGTCAGTGTTCTGGCAGAAATAGCAAAAAACCTGGGAATGTGTTAGACATTATCAGATCTATTCTTTGATTCCGAGCTTTTAATATAGAAAACTTGCATAGTTATTGGAGATATATTTGTGTAGTTATATATATATATATATATATATATATATATATATATATATATATATATACTGTATATAGTATATACTGTGTATATATATATATTAGAAGGTGGCCTGAATTTATGGGAGGAGCCTGAGGGAGGGGAGAGGGGGTATTTAAGCAGCCCGCTCACCTGTGTTCACAATGCTACATGTCACTAGGCCGACTCTCCCCAGCTCACGCCGTGTTTGTGCGTCTGTGCGTTTGATTACAAATGTGTTGCAGCTTCTCATTTCGTGGTCTTCATCGGCAGTTCTCGCTCGCTGTTGCAGACAGGATTCAAACCTTTTTAATTTCATACGCAATGTTACGAGTTATGTTTCCTATTCCGCATCCCTTTCGTATTTAGCTACCTCCGAGTTATTAACAGACGTGTCCCAACATCATTCGGCACAGGCGTAGTAGATTCATAGGTTCCTTCTGCCTTGCTTGTCATCCCATCCATAAGCATACGATTCGTTCTTAGATCCAAGCCTTCAAGCTGCTGTCGGTCGTTGTCCGATATCACTTGACACAGTCTTCACTGGTTATAGGGTTCACTGTCTATGGGGTTACTGCCTCATTCATTTGGAGATCAACGTGTATTGTTTGCATGGGTTCTGTGGCTGATTGAGTTGGTAATAGATCCATCTGGTGCCTTGTCTACACTTTGATTGGCCTGGGGGGCTGGATGGTGGTGGGTATGTGTTCGGTTTTGGAGGGGTTAGCACCATAGCACCCTAATACTCTATGTTTTCGTAGAAAACCCGGTCGCATCGGCGACATAGTGTTTCGTATCTTTGGCATGACACAAGTCAAGTCCAGTTGTCACACACACATCACAGCTTCCTTGCAGCTTAGTCTCTCTCGTAAGGGTTCTGCCACAAGCAACCTGTCATTACCATTCATACGGTCGCACTTACTCAAACACACAATACTCTAGCTTCATAACTCCGACCCGAGTCGGCACGATTTGTCCTTGTGTTCGCCTCCCTGTTGAGGCTACTTTCTTGCAATCATTGCAAGCACGTCTCCAGTGGCACATGATCCAAGCACTCATTGTCTCCAGTGGCCCACATTGTGGCCACTCACGTTTTCTTGTCTGTCGTTTCTCCTTTAGGTCAGTCAGGTGTTCAGGTTGTTCCATCCTGCACTATGTTGAACGTGCTTTCTACAAAAAAAAAGAAAGACGAAAAAAAAAAGAAAAATATAATAAAAAAAAAATATATATATATATATATATATATATATTGTAACAGGAAGTCAGCTAAATCTGGGAATGTAGTCACAGGAAGGAGATACATTTCCACCTGACTTAGAAAGTCCATTAATTAATTTAGGGTGTTGGCTACAGAGCTAGCCAGCAGGAAGTTGAAAGGCCTTCACCTGTTCAGAATGAGGGAGTTAAGGCTCTATAATTTGTTCAGAAAAATTCCTATTGTTTGCTGCCTCCAGAAGCTGCATCCTGAAGCCATGTGGGCTGGGAGCAGGAGGACAGTCAGCGTGTGCCTCCCGACAGGATGTGTGGGCCTGGGAGAAGACCCCCCGGAGTGATGTGTGCCCGGGACGGTAACCAAGGGTGAATACGTCTCAAAGGTGAGAAGACGAACTGTTGATGTGAAAGAAACAAAAGGACTGTGTTGCCCTGTGAAGCTATTATAAAAGGACTATTGAGTGTCCACTGTAGGACAAGGAAGTCTGCCCGACGGTAGGTTGGAGACAGACACTTAGGCAGGTTCCAGTTGTGAGAAGGAAGCCGCCCACAGAGGCAAGGATTTATTTTCTGTTTTATTTTATTTTGGATGTATTGCTGCATACAGCCTGGTGAAGAAAACACCATTTAATAAACCACACTGTTTGTTTGCAAGCACTTGTCGGCTACCTCTCTGGGAAAACGCACCCCCCAAGGGGTCACCCATACGCCTACCACCGAGCTAATCCCTTACATATGGTGGAGGTATGCAGTGGGCATAAGCAGAGATCCCTGCAAGGAAGTGCAAATGTTTGATGAACTTTATCTGGTGCATGAGATTGCACAATCTATGTGTGCAGGAGAGAAGATCCTGACAGAAAAAAAAAAAGTGTTTTAAAGAGACAGCGGTCTCAAAATTATTTGATGAACTTTGTTGTGTCTGGTGCAAGTGACTGCACAAACTGTGTGTGCAGGAAAAGAGATCTTGCAAGAGAGAGAGAAAAACTACATGTGTTAAAGAGACAGTGGTCTGAAAAATTTTTGCTGGACTGTGAAAAATTTGTTTGTGGAGTTATTGAAGATGGGGCGTTCAAAACGCCTGAAGAATGCAAAGATAGATGAAATGAGAGACCGGATTCTATGGATGGAGGGGATGTTGCCGTCTGAACCAGCCCCATCCATGCCTAAAGAGAGTCTACTAAAGAGGAAGGTTGTTGTCCCTAGCAACACTGATGAAACTGCTATGGAGACGCAGTGTGCTCAGATGAAAAGTAAACTCAAAATGGAGGAGATGTTGAAACATCTGATTATATCAAATGCAGCTCAACAGCAAGCAAATGCAGCTCAACAGCAGGCAAATGCGGATTTTCAGCAGAGCTTTGCAGCTCAACAAAAGGCTCATCAAGAGAGCATGGCAGGCTGGAAACAGAGACGCCAGCAGCCAATGGAGGCCATCGGTTTGGAGGAAACCGAGTATGTGTGCAGGGCTGAGTTGGATGCCTTGCAACGGAAAATGGAAGAAAAGGAACAAGCCTTGGAATTGCTTAAAATGGAGCATAGAAACTTGCAGGAAATGAATGAACTACTCAAGTCTCATGTGTTACAGTGGGAAGAATCCACTGCTCTTCTTTTGGTCGAGTTGCAAAAACGCAGAGAGACTATAATGGAGAAAGATACCATCCTCATGGAAAAGGAAAGTGAAATTCAGACTTTGCAGAAGCAAAGTATGGCTGATATGTTGGAGTTGCGTAATCAGCTGAAAAAAAGTCTTCAGTCTTTGGGAGCTACAAAAATAGACCTGCGGGAGTCGCAGGAACAGAATGCCGCTCTGAAAACGACATTGTCTCTCAGCGACAACGAGAAAAGTGAAAGAGAGGCTAAATTACTGAGTACTGTGTATGAGCTCACTACTTTGAGCAATGTGGTAAATGAATGGCGTGCGGACTGTGAAAGTTGGAAAGGGGAAGCCCAACGTGTCCAGCAGCAGTTAAAGGAGAAAGAAGCCTGTGTGGCAGAATTACATTCTTATTCCCAGATGCTAGCCAATGAGGTGAAAGCTCTTATGCAGGGAAAAGGAGATTGTGAACATAAGAGGGAAAAAGTAGAGGCACAGCTTCTGGAATCGCAAGTCAAGGTGTCAGAAGGTGACCGATTGTGTGCTAAGCTGTCAGAGAAGGCAAACCGACTGCAGGTTGAGTTGGACAATGTTACAAATCAGCTTTCTCAAGCAGACAGCAAATCTAGAGAAATTGCGGAAGATTTTTCTATCTTGGAATCGCAGCTGCAAGACACGCAGGAACTCTTACAGGAAGAGAGGTGTCAAAGGCTGAGTTTTAGCACAAAGCTCAAACAAATGGAAGATGAGAAAAATGGCTTCCTGGAACAATTAAAAGAGGAGGCGGAAGCAAAGAAAAACCTATCAGAGCAAGTCGCAACATTGCAAGCTCAGATAGCGGATATGAAAAAACGCATGGAAGAAAGCGTTGGTTCATTACAGTGTGTTGAAGATGTGAAAAAGAAGTTTGATCAGATGCTTGGTGAAGAGAAGACTGTGTCTGCAAAATATGCAGAAGAACGCGCACGTGCAGAAACGGAGGTGCGTGATAACGAGAGCAAAGCCCTGTTCTTGGCTCGCTCTTTGGAGGAAGCTCTAGAGTGTAAGGCTGAACTAGAAAGTGTTAAACAGCTGCGTACAGAAATGGAAGAATTGGTCAGCTCCAAGGATGATGTTGTGAAAAGCGTTCAGGAGCTAGAAAAGTCTAAGCGAGCCTTAGAACAGCAAGTAGAAGAGATGAAGATTCCGTTGCAGGAACTGGAAGAGGAATTCCAGGCAACAGAGGATCTGTCCCAAAGAGGGGATAGTGTGCCTGATGCAGTTTTTAAAAGGATCAGTGTTTTGGGGTCTGTCCTGAGTGAGCCTCAGAAATGTGACGACATGTGGCTTGAATCACCCCTTTGGAATAAACCGTTCCTTCAAAAACTTCAAGCATTGGAAAATGTATCATTAGAACTTCAGCAAACAAAGGAGCTGAGTAAGAAATGTGGTGATTTCTCAGTTCAGGCTGAAAACCTAGTGGAGAAAACTAAGGCTGTTGGTGAAAACGTGAAGCAAATGAATAAGTGCCTTTCAGGGAGTGTTTCCAAAATGGAACTGGTGAAAGACGGGTGGCAGAAGTTTGATCGTGATCTTGAGATGCATTCCATGTGGAATTCAGATAGAGAAAAAGAACTAGGTGACCTTGAGCGGTCAAATAGTTCAGCAGAAAGTGCATTGAAGAAACCTGTAAAAGAATGTGTTGCAGTTCCATGCTTCTTCACTGATGCAGAGAGGAGGTCTATAATGGATACCACCCAGATCGCTGGGTTCAACTGTGTTGTTGCCTTTGACCCCTATGTTGGTGGAAGGAAAGTTGATGATGTTCTGGTTGGCTTCTTCTGTGAAGAGTTTGGCAAGAAATATAAACTGAATATCAAATCAAATAGTAGGCCTTTACTGCGACTCGCTCAGGAGGGCGAAAAGTTTAAGAAGTTGATGAGTGCAAATGCTTCAGATCTGCCTATGAATATGAAATGTTTGGTGAATGATATTGATATCTCTGGGAAAAGGAACAGGGGTCACTTTGAAGAAATGTGTGACAGCCTGTTGTCTCAATTGGAAAATCCTCTGCACAGCATCTTAGAGCAAGCAAAGCTCAAGAAGGAAGATCATTCCCTTTTACAACAAAAAGTCAATGATTGTGTACAGATGTATGGAGAGGCAACTCAAGTCACAGAGGGATGTCAAGAGTCCCTACTTGGAACAAAGCTTAGTGAAGCAAAGGTTCTCAAAGTTTTGTGGAAAACATTTATGGATTGCAGAGAGAGGCGTCTTAAGAATGTTGAAGACATTAAGACTAGCCCAATTGAGTTGCCTATGGATCACGGTCCTCCATGGTGGATTGGACAGACGGTTATGAGGGACAAGCTGTCTGACATTTATGAGAAAGCTGTCAATGAAGATGACAGAAACGAGAAGGAGCGAAATGATGCCAAAAATGCAGTTGAAGAATGTGTATATGAGATGAGAGACAAACTGTGTGGCATTTATGAGAAATCCGTCAATGAAGATGACAAAACAGTTTCATCCGGAAGCTTGAGGATAATAGGAGGCTTATCAGTGAGTCAGCAGTGCTTGACACATGCGTGCCTGGAAATCTGTGTCCCAACCCTAGGGTTGAAACAAGAGGGGGGGGTATGTAACAGGAAGTCAGCTAAATCTGGGAATGTAGTCACAGGAAGGAGATACATTTCCACCTGACTTAGAAAGTCCATTAATTAATTTAGGGTGTTGGCTACAGAGCTAGCCAGCAGGAAGTTGAAAGGCCTTCACCTGTTCAGAATGAGGGAGTTAAGGCTCTATAATTTGTTCAGAAAAATTCCTATTGTTTGCTGCCTCCAGAAGCTGCATCCTGAAGCCATGTGGGCTGGGAGCAGGAGGACAGTCAGCGTGTGCCTCCCGACAGGATGTGTGGGCCTGGGAGAAGACCCCCCGGAGTGATGTGTGCCCGGGACGGTAACCAAGGGTGAATACGTCTCAAAGGTGAGAAGACGAACTGTTGATGTGAAAGAAACAAAAGGACTGTGTTGCCCTGTGAAGCTATTATAAAAGGACTATTGAGTGTCCACTGTAGGACAAGGAAGTCTGCCCGACGGTAGGTTGGAGACAGACACTTAGGCAGGTTCCAGTTGTGAGAAGGTAGCCGCCCACAGAGGCAAGGATTTATTTTCTGTTTTATTTTATTTTGGATGTTTTGCTGCATACAGCCTGGTGAAGAAAACACCATTTAATAAACCACACTGTTTGTTTGCAAGCACTTGTCGGCTACCTCTCTGGGAAAACGCACCCCCCAAGGGGTCACCCATACGCCTACCACCGAGCTAATCCCTTACAATATATATATATATATATATATATATATATAATACGTGTTTCTAACAGGCACCATGCTTCTGCAACACGGCCTCCTCCATGAGGTTCCTGCCACAAGCTCTCAGTTACTGCTCATAGCACTCATTATCCATCTACAGTCACTACAAGCTTCTGCTACATGGCCTCCTTCTTGAGGTTCTTTGCCACAAGCTCTCAGCCGCCACTCATACCATTCATTAGCCATTTACAGGCACTACAAGCTTCTGCAAAATGGCCCTCCCCCACAACGTCCCCGACACAAGCTCTCAGTCGCCACTCACACCACTCATTACTCATTCACAATCATACCATTCGTTACACGTTTTCAGGCACCACAAGCTTCTTCAGCACGGCATCCCTCTTGAGGTTCCTGTCACAAGGTGTAAGTCGCCACTCATACCACTCATTTGCCCGTTCACACTTACAACTCATGCGACTTCTTTAGTCGCAAATACCAACATGCTTCAGCATGCCTCTTTTCAGTGTCAGCTCATTTATTTACGTCACTCGGTCAGCATGGCCTTGGTTATCCCCATACATCTTCCACTTTTCTCTTTTGCTTGTTCTCGCCTCCCTTTGAGGCTTCTTTCTTGCAACACGCATTGCAAGCTTGTCTCCAGTAGCACTCAACCCGGCCACTCACATTTTCTTGTCTGTCTTTCTCCATAGTTCAGTGAGGTCAGGTTGTGCCATCCTGAATAAGGCTGGACGTTTTTTTCTCATAGGTAATATGACATACATACACACCTGCAGGGCTTCGCATGCTTTTACCCGGGGGCAGGTTGTCACGTTTTAGGGGGAGGGGGCGGCTTAGGGCTTTCCCTGTTATGCCAGGTAAAACCTGGACCTCCATGTTATCTGTTTCAGGTTTCCAGTCCCCAGATTAGTCTCGGCCACAACCAGGACCTCTATTCTATCAGGGCACGAGTCAGGTGTGTAGTACATGGGATACTCTCCCACATCAACCTGCAGCACCCTTTATTCAACTCGATACCTCACATACACGAATTGGGCTGCCGGTCTGGCGCTTAGTTACTGTCACATTTTCTTTCTTACCTATTTTCTGAAGGACATCACCTTCAAGCTAAGCAGACACGGTTGCTAAACAGTTGCTTGCTGACAGTGCAGTTGTTACCAGGCCAACCATATGTCACCTACTACACAATGCAACATTCCTACTTAGGCCACAACCAGACTGCAGCTTCCTACCCTATTACACCCTGGGGCTCTGGTTCACAGGTCCCTGCATGACACTGGCCAGGCACCCGATCTATTGGTTATTTGGCCAGTCACCTCCTGGCTAACCTCGGTTGCCCTGCACTCTTTGAGTTTTCTAAATGACCAGTCTTCAGAGTTTGCCGGAAGGCATCATGTTCTTCACTATGCCTGTCATTCCTTTTTCTGTTCTTCCTCCCCCTTGCTTCTTACTTATTCTTATGTACTCTGTCTCTCCTCCGCTGTCCTCATTTTCCAAAATTCTATAGCTGGAGTCATGTTACAGTCTGGCAGTGGGGACCTTGCTTCCATCCCTGCATCACCCACTGCAGGTTCAGAGCCAGGCAGCACTCAGTCCCCTAGGGAATGGACTATCCCCAAGCTCACGGCAGAGCTGCAGCATAGGGCCATTCCTCACCCATACACGGCACGGCCAGGAAAGCCAAATTATTCAGGCTGCTGTTCCCAACACCAGCAGCAGCTGAACCCGGCACCCAGCAGGCATCCCTACAGTCCATCTCCTCAGCTCTCGCCCAGCTGCATACCATGATCGGCATGCTAACCACAGCAGTCACTGGTTAGACAGGGGAGAGTAGGAGTCCTAGAGGTTTTCCCAGCAGTGACCCCCCCAGACACGGTCGCAGCACACTACCACCCACAGGTTAGCCGGACAATAGTTCCACAATTTTTCCTGCACACCTCGTCCCTGCCAGCATCAGAAAGGATATCCTGAAAGGAAAGGATATTAACCTGGCTTCCCTGCTCATCTTGGTTCACGATCTGGCCATGAATAAGTCCTACACCTGGGGGGGGGATGTCCGTGGTTCTGAAGGCTAAAGGCTCAATCGCTAACTGTCAATCACCGAGTTTGTGCTGGCCTTCGGCATGTTTAGGGACGTGTTGTGCTCGGCCAACCCCAGCCAGTCAAGGCATGCTTGTGTTTGCCCCTATGCAACATCCTCAGGTGGACAAGTTGGGACAGCCCATCCAGTTACTAGGCAAGGCGTCTATCTGCAATAACTTCAACTATGGCACTTGCAGCTTCAACCAATGCCGACTGCTCCACATTTGTGTCAACTGTCAGCGAGCTCATCCCAAGAGCATATTCACCCTCAAGCGTCCCAACTCATTCTGGCTGAGCCAGGTGAACGTACAATGGCTGTAGTTCTACCTCTTCTCTCACCCGTCATCTGCATACACACTATTCCTGGTGAGTGGATTTATCTCTGGATTCTACACAGGGCTCATTACCCTACCCCACACCACCCATGAGTGCAGGAACCTCCGTTCAGCCTCCACTGATGAGCAGGCTATTGACAATCTGTTACAGACCGAGCTGGACCAGGGATTCATTATTGGCCCCTTCACTGAGTTGCCACTTGAGACATGGAGAGTTAGCCCTATTGGGCTTGTCAAGGGAAAATTCTCAAAAAAAATTAAGTTTGGTGTACGACTTGCCTGCGCCCCATTCCTCCCACATCCCCAGTCTTAACTCACTGATTCCTTCCGAAGAGTTCACTCTCAAGTATGCGTCCATTGACTTAGCTATACAGTCCCTCATTAGCGTAGACATGGGCGCATGGCTGTCTAAGGCGGACATTTTAGATGCTTTTAAGCTCTTACCCATTAAACCTTCCTTGTGCCAGCAGCACGGCATCATATGGAGAGATTCATACTAGGCCTGCGGAATATAATCGGCGCATCGATGCATCGCGATGTGACCCTTCGCAATTCTGCATCGATTCGGGGTGCCGTCAACATCGATTAGGAAATGACGTCATCTGCCGCGGCCATGCCCTATCATGCCTGGGAGAAAAAAGTCACAAGAGCACAGCTGATTGGTGGATTAGTGCGGGAGCTTAATAAAAAGGCTCCGCCCCTTCCTCTTCCCTCTCTTTGACCCGGGCCGAAGCGCAGCAAGAACATCTCCCGCGTGTATCGGTGTCCCACCTGCGGCCTTGCAGCCCAGAAGCCAGCCAAGCCAGTCCACACTCCAGTCCACACAGGAGCCCAGAGTGTTGCAGCCATCCCGGACCTGGAGCCCCAAGCGTCCCCATCGCAGCCAGCCAGAGCCACCTCACCGTGGTCGTCCCAGGCCCAGTCGCCACGCCACACGCCAGCCAGCCACTGGAGCCCAGAGAGCAGAGCACCTGTCCTCCTCAGTGTGGTATATGCAATGCAGTGCACAACAACCCACACACAGCAGGTATGTTAAGTCCGAACTAATAATTGTATTAATCATGGGGGTCTCTGTATCTCTGGGGGGGATGTCTGTGATGGGGGGGACCTGGGACAGGGGACGGTCAGTCGGGGGTAGTAGTATCTCTGTTCTGCGGTGGCAGGGGGGCTGTCTGACTGTCAGTGTCAGTGGGGTGTCTCTGTCAGTGTCAGCTGTGGGGGTCTGGGGAAGGGGGGGTCTCTGTCAGTGCTGTGGGGGATTGGGGAAGGTGTAGGAAGGAAGGTCTCTGTCAGTGTGTCAGCCCAGCTGTGGGGGGAGGGGGGTCTCTGTCAGTGTCACTGTCAGGCAGCTCAGTTGTGGGGGAAGGGGGGGTCTCTGTCAGTGTCAGTCAGGCAGCTGTGGGGGAAGGGGGGGTCTCTGGCTCAGTGCATGCAAAAAAAGGGACTGACAGACAGACACACAGTAATATTTTATGAAAGATGATGCTTGCTTGTTGCGGCTTAGTTTACAAGTGCTTTTTTTTTTTTTTTTAAACACTGACAGAGTTTGGCAACTTACGTCATCCGTCTACGTCACATACGTGGTAGTATGGTAATGGCAGAAGGATAAAAAGATCGAGAGATAAAAAATGCACCTAGCGTTTTAAGAGCAAACATCTGGGCACATTTTGGATTTTACGAACACACAGGGAAGCGTGAGTTGGACAAGACACACGCTGTGTGTAAAGCCTGTCGCACAAAAATACCTAGGGAATACTACGAACTTGAGAAACCATGTTAGCCATTTTCACTCTGAGTTAGTAACACCTGTCGCCACCAGCAGTGCCACCACTGCCAAGAAAAGACTGCTAGACCCAGATCAGGCAAGAATTGATGCCATACTGTCAACTTATCCGCCCAACTCAGAAAAAGGGAAGAAACTAACCAAAGCTGTGGCAGCTTTCATCGCCAAGGACCTACGGCCTTACTCAGTTGTGGACAATGCCGGGTTTCCCTACCTTTTGAAGACGCTAGAGCCACGTTATAAGATCCCGTCACGCAGTCACTTTACAGAAAACGTTATACCTGCACTCTACCACGACACCAAAGCTCAGGTACTTGCGTCAACGAACCAAGCCAGTCGAGTCGCAATAACGTGCGATTCATGGACTTCAGTCACAACGGAGTCCTATATTACAATAACAGCACATTACGTTACTAAGGACTGGCAGGTCTTGTCACATGTGTTGCAAACAAAAGCCATTTATGAGTCTCGCACAGGTGCTCATCTGGCAGAACTACTGTCTCATGTCATGGAAGAATGGCAGCTGTCTGATAAATCTGTAGTGCTTGTGACCGACAACGCGGCGAACATGATAGTTGCAGCTCAAGTTGGTAAATTTCCTCATGTTAAATGTTTCGCCCATACACTCAATCTTGCATGTCAGCAGGTACCCTCACTTTTTGTCCCAAACTGAAAGTGAGAGGAAAATGGAAATCCCACAAAGTTTGGGGGTTTTTCATTTTACTTTCAATGATAATCATAAAAACACAGGACAAATGGAGGGGGTGAATCTCTCCAGCGTGGGACAACAGAGACAGCTGTATTAGAACATCTGTCAGTGTTTTATTGCTATGTCCAAACTATGGCCCTCCAGCTGGCAGCTGTTCAGGAACTACAATTCCAATCATGCCTAGTTATGTCTGACTGTGTGATGTGAATGTCATAGATGCCTCATGGGAATTGTAGTTCCTGAACAGCTGGAGGCCAGGGCCATAGTTTGGACACCCCTGTTCTAATACATCTCCTCTCCTCTATCCAAATTCAAAAAAGTTTTGCCTTTAGTTGTACTTTAAAAGGTAGACCTTATATTTATATTTTCTTTTATGAAGCAGTAAACTGCACTACTATAGTTTTTACTAATTTTACTGTTACTTCTAGTAAATACTAGTGTTGTTGTCTGTCTCTGCTATCCTATTTTCATTTTCAGACATTCCTATATGTTTGCAGTGCAAGTGCACTATGAGTATGCAGGGCTTGCAGGCCATGACAGGGTCCAGGGAAGTGTCCTTTAAAAGCAAATGAAAATAAAAATGATTCTTTAATTTGTGACTTCTTAAATGTTTGTTTTTTCTTTATAAAGTTTTGAAAACCATTGGGCAGTGGCCGGGCATGGGCATTGAGCAGTAATCGTGATGCATTGTGATGCATCGCGGAATTGAATCATATCGAATCGTGACCCTAATAATCGTAATCGCATCGAATCGTGAGGTAAGTGAAGATGCGCAGCCCTAATTCATACTACTTCACTACCAAACTGACCTTTGGCTCAAAGAGCAGTCCATGGCTCTTCGATACGTTTGCTCAGTCCCTCACCTGGATCCTAACTCACCAGGCACAGTGCTAGAATGTCATCCATTACCTAGATGACTTCCTGCTGATCAAACGGCCTGACAAGCCCCCCTCAGATTTAGACAAATTAAGGGTAGTGTTCGGCAACCTCAACATGCCCATAGCAGAGGATAAAGTGGAAGGCCCCACGCAGTCCATCACCTTCCTCGGAATCACCCTTGACAACTGCTCTATGCAGACCAGCCTACCCCCTGACAAAACATTATAGTTTTTTTTTCTATTTAAATTCCTTTTGTGGAAAATTATTCCATCATGTACTGTTCAGTATTTCGAGTAATCATTTATTTCTGAATTACCCATACTAAGCCACATTTCCTAATTTGTCCACTGAGCACAGTTGTAGTTGACCCTGGCATGTGGAACAATGAGTCTAGTACGATCAACTATTATTTGCTTCATTTCAGATATAGTTTATATTAATATTAAAATATAAATTCAAGTTCAGCCACAACAATTTTTCAGTTGTGTCCACTTTGATTATGCTGCTATACATATTTATTAAATGTTTCTGCCAGCTTGACATCGTTATGCAAAATGCATTTAATAAACAGGTACGAAAATTTCAACATTTATTTTCCATTATCCGAGAGCTAGCCTAGTAAAAAAGAAGAACCATCTGGTAACAAGATATTGAAGGCAAGGAGACTCACATAAGATGTAATGCATTTTTACATATTTGTTGAGGTTGTTTAAAACATTTATTGCATGTACTGGAATAGGGTATGTGGCACTACCAGTAATACAGTAGTATGGGACATTAAAGTGTTACTAAACCCAGGACCCTGCATTCAATATATCTGGTCACCTACAGTACACAGAACATGGAAATGCAAGTATTTTAGTAAATATAAACTGCTAAATACATTTTCTCATCAGCAGTACATAGCAGTCTTGTGACTTCTATCAGTGTCCAGCCGCGCACTGGTTAAAGCTTGGAGGAGGAGTTTTCATTCTACTCTAACTATGAGGCTGCATGGACTGTGTATCTGGACAGTGTTGATTGGCCCTTGGCTGAACACATGCACCCTCCGAAAAAAAAATATTCTAGCAATAAAAACAAATCTGAGCATGTGCAGAGGGCTTACAAGGCTCTGTACTATCTACAGATGAATTGGCGACAGTAAAAGATCGGGAGGATCAGGGAAGAAAAGATAAAGCAGGCTTTTTACACAATGCAAAGGATTAACCCTTTACGTTCCATAGTGAGTATAACAAGCATGCTTTACTGCATATACAGACAAATTGTACTATTTTGGGTTTAGTAACACTTTCAGAGCCGGTTCACACTGGGGCGACCTGTCAGGCGACCTGGTCGCCTGACAGGTCGCCGTAGGTCGCCTGCCATAGAGAAGCTGTGGACCCGTTCTAATAGGAGCGACACACGTCGCTCCGACTTAGAAAAAGGGTCCGGACCTTCTTTGGGGCGACCCGGAGCGACCTGCATTGACTTCAATGTTATGAAGTCTGTGCCGGCCACTCTGAGGTCAAGGTGCGAGCAGCGCACCGTGACTTGTGAGGTCGCCCCGGCAAGTTGGATCGATCTAATGTGAACCGGCTCTAAGGCTTATTTCCTAAAGAAGTTTAGAATATTTAAATAATATAGATTCACTTCAATTATGCAATGCCAAATGTAAATGCCTTTTATTATCTGCATGTCAAATGTTTAAATGCAGAAAATACTGCAATATGACCAACCGCTAGATGGAGCTGAGAAGGAAACTATGAAAGTTAGAACCATCTAGGGGACATAATGAGGTCTATTTCCCATTCACACTTTTTCAATCTGCAGAGAATATAGCCTGAGAACATTTATAGGCAGTTTCAATGGCTATGCAAATGTTTTTTATAAATAAACCCTTATGTGTAGTAAAGAGGCATGGGCAACTAGAAGGCACTTGGGGAGATTTACTAAAACTGGTGCACAAAAATCTGGTTGAGCTGTGTATAGTGACCAATCAGCTTCTAACTTCAGCTTGTTCAATTGAGCTTAGACAATAAAACCTAGAAGCTAATTTGTTAGTATTCTGTAAACACAATGTAGTGCAGCACTCAAATAATATCTTATAAGAATCTGAAAGTGTAAGCAATAACAATCATACATAAATAACCACAGTGCAAAAAATTTACCAAAGTGCATAAATAGTGCAACAGTACAACAAAAGTTCATATAATAAATGAATAAAGTGCCAATAGTGTGAGATATATTATATAAAAAAAACAAATTTCATAAATTTCAAGTGTCCAAAAAAGGAAAATATTTCCGATATCACTAAAGTGCTTCTTAGTGCAATAATGCAATAATGACGCCACGCGTGTATCCACAAGTGCACTGATTCCACCACCACTATGCGCTAATGCTGGCCATACACTATACGAAAAATTGTTCAAGCTCATTTTTGAAAAACGAACACTTGGACGTGAGAGCAGAGGATGGTGCCACCATGTAATGACCGAATTTTGTTTGATGAACATAAATGAATCAGTTTTTGGTTAATTTTGTCACATATGCCTAGTGCAAACAGTTTGGGCGAGAAACACATTAACCTTTCAATTTATCGTTCGGCAGAATTTTCCAAACTGTTCCTTAAAATTTTCATCTCTGAAAAGTTAAAATCCAATTTTCTATTTGTGCCCATTAACTGGACGAAAAATGAACGAACGGACCAAATGACAGATTTTTGAACTATTTTTCAGGCTAGTGTATGGCCAGCATTACCAGAGCAACTAAGGAAAGTCAGCCTGATATAATCATGTTATTACGTGAGACTCTATTCCTGATCATGGCCATAAGTTACTCAATGGTGATTGGACACATCCTAGCAGCTCCTCCTACAAAGGGAATAGTTCACCACACGGAGCCCAAGATGGCTGAGGCTTTGAGAATCAGATGCGGTGGCGTGACGTCAGAGTGTCAGGCTCCTTCCGACGCATTTCCTGCACATGCATATCATCGAGGGGTCGGTTGGCAGCGGGCAGCCAGTAACTCCCAGCGCTCGTAGCCCTTTTCGCTTTAGATTTGAATGTTAGTGTGCACAGCTGAGCCAGATTCTGTGTGCACCAGTTTTATTAAATCTCCCCCACTGTATATAACAGAAAGGTATGACACACTGGGGTTGGTTAACTAAAGGCGTAGATGTCTTTTACCTAACAAAGCAAATTTGTAGTTTGTAAAGAGTATATTTACTTTGTAAAGAGAATGTTAAGCTGACAACACACTGTTTCAAATTTCAGCTGTCTCCTGCTGGATTGGCTGAAATTCGAGCAGTGTATGGTTCTGGTTGGCACAGTTTTGTTCAACAAAAGTTGGATGTTTAGTCAGCTTTTGGCAAAGGAGATGGGTGGATAGTTGGCAGCCAAACAGAATCTTCATCCAGTCAGAAGCAAGAACTGTTCAGGTATTCTGACAGCGAGCGGCACCAGCTCATAGAATACAATAGCCCAGTGGGGGGATTCGTGCATCTGCGCTGTTAGCGTGGATGGAGGAATCTCTTTGATTTCTTGAATTCAGCCTGCAGGCCTATTAGCATATGGCTAGCTTTAGGATGGGTTTACACTAGCTGCAGCCGTGGCTCACAGAAGGGGCTCTGGTGCGTCCATGTTCTCCATATCAGGTGTGAATCAGGTCCCAATTTTGACCTGCATTCGGACCTGAAACAGAGCAAAAGACGCAAAGGACCCTTTTCCAGTGCAGGCCACGGCAACCCCAGAGCTGTGTGAACCGGCTCCATTGAGAGCTGGTCACAGTCTCATATCAGGTGAATTTGATGCGGGGAAACCCACATCCAATTTGCATAAGCCTTAGAGATAAGCGAAACCTGTGTTCACCTTGGATATCCAGTTATGTGCAAGGGAAAACATATTCAAAGTTAAAATGGCTACACCTTATTCACTAGCATTCACTTTACATAGTTAACATATACTTTGCAAAGTGAATAGCTTTTACTCCTTTACTAAATCAACCCTCTGTGTTTTATAGAGAGAAAAGGCATTGTGAGTAAGTGCCGGTTCACATTACTGCGGCTTGCGAGATCGCATGTAATTCGGAGTGCACTGCTCCTTAATTACATGCGATCTCCTGTGCGGATGCGAGTTCAGCCATACACTTTGTATGGCTAAATTCACAGCGCATCCGCACCAAACACGCACAGGAGGCATTTTTTGAGCCGCCTCAGAATCGGATCGCACAGTGGTTCATACTTGTGCGATCCGATTCTGTGCGTACTGTCAGATCGCACTGCGATATGCAATCAAACTGGGAGTGTTGTTAACATTTAATTGACACCCCCTGCATATCGCATATGGCAGTGTGAACTGCCAGAGGTGCAGATGCGATGCGGGAACAGGCTGCATATTCGCAGCGTTCCCGCATCGCAGAAGTGTGAACCAGCACTTAAAGCAATGAGATACCGAAGCTAATTTGAGAATGTATTTACTCTAATTATTCAGTCAAGTAAACAATAAATAAGTAAACAAGAATATGCTTTTCACATGATATAATAATTGATATGTGTCATGGACACAGTGTTGTACCTTCACCAACTTGAGACATATGGGTAGTCAAATGCACACCGCACGATCACTCATGTGCGACAATGGCACTCTAAAGCCCCGTACACACGTACCGATCGTCGGCGAACGATCGACCGTCTTTTGTCCCCGGGCTGTCGGTGTCTGTTGAAAAGTGCAAAGACAGCACAAGAATTTTGTCCGCCGACTACAGCCGACTGCAGAAGTGATGTCATGTAATGGTTAACTTTCCCTGTGTTTTTTCTTTTCTGAGCATGCCCAGTCTTGCAAATCTGCGGTCTGTCGGCCGAATTCTGTACTGACTGGCAAACAATCGGCCGCTCTGGTGTCGGCATACAAAAATTTTAATGCTTGCATGACAGATTCTTGTCGGCAGAATGTGCGCTGACGGCTGTCGGAGGCATCATACTAACAAGCCTACAATCGGCAGATCGGTCGTCGGCCGACGCTTTTCGGCCGACGATCGGTACGTGTGTACGGGCCTTAAGCCTCACACTGCACACAGATCTTCCGGCTCACAGGACCACAATCCAAGTGGCAGCAGACTGTGAGTAATCATCACTAGGTTTGTTACACAGTTAACCCTTTTATATCCCCAAATCACTGCCATCAGATGTTTATCAAAAGGGCCCTTTCACACGTGTGCCACTTTTCCTGCAACTTGGGACTGAAAAGTCGCATGACAAGTCGTACTCTATGATTTCCAATGAATATCGTTCATCTCTGTGTGACTTCAAATCGCAACGATTCCAATGTAGTCCCTGCACTACTTTGGTCTGACTTTAATGAGATTTGAGATCTCACATTTATAGACATAGGCATTGCTTCAAGTCCAGTCAAAATCGCAGCAAAAATATTGCAGTAAAATTGCGCAGCTTTTAGGTCGCACAAGTGTGAAAGGGGCCTAAATATCAACATTCACAATAATAAATATGGTTATAACAAAAATCGCGCTAAATGAGATGGAACTAGTAAAAGTCCAAATAAAATAGTGTCCAATATTCCACACTCTGAATGTTGTGAATGGAAAATGCGTTGTCAATCCAAAATCCCTCTAGGTAATGTGCTTACCCGAACTTGGAGTGATTAAGGCCCAAAATCCAGATTGGAAAACTTGATGTCGTAGTAGTTATCTTAGATGAGTCTCCGGATATATTGGATATGTGAAATTATAAGAAATAAAGAAACGCCATAGCATAAAATCCCACAAATAAATTGAAGTGCTATAGTTTGGTAAGACACCGGTGTTGTGTTATATTATATCGATAGAGGTGAGAACAGAAGTGAATGAATCCACCACCAGCTTTAATACTGCTTACCAGAGACAAATGTCTCTGGATGGATGGACCTCCGAATCCCCACAGGAACAAATGAAGCAGATCAGACTCCAATAAGTAGACACAGAGGGTGATGGCAAATCCCTTGGAAGCTCAGTAATGCATAAAATAAATAAAGCATAAAAACCGCCATAGTGTAAAACCGCAATATGTTTAATAGATTAAAAAAAGTAGTACACTCACATGTAATCAGATGTACAATGCTCATATAGCCGCCGGACGGACGGCCCCGCACATCCGAACTCCTCGGACGCTGTAGGAAGTGACGTCAGCACGCCGTGACCTAACGTCGTTTCATCACAGATGACGTTCTTAAAGGTGCGGACGGCGTGCTGACGCCTTCCACTTATACCCAATGTACCGGAAGAAGGGCAAAGAAAACGTTCCGCCATTGAAGGTGTTGGAATGTAATGATCAGGAACAGTATTCTTTGACAATCTCCATAACTGGGAAGTTTGCATGTACACTGTATATATTTTAGATAGATTTGAATCCACTACGAAGTAATGGTATGACTCAATCAAAATGTCCCAAAACAATCAGTAAAGAGATAGTCCCTCACTTAATGTACAGTGAACGAAGAAATCGTCACCCTAATTAATAAAATCATAGAAGAATTAGTATCAGGGCACCCTATGAATCCTATAAATTATATACAGTGTAAGTATTATTCGTTATTAATCAATCTACTCAATCGATATAACAAATAAAATCAACATTTCACATAGCTCCATCTAGTGGCAAAAAATTAAATTACAGTTGTCACAAATAGATGGATAATGTCCAAGGAGCCCATTCTTGTCCATCATTAGATACAATTATAGATGAACTAAACAAGTAGAATAAAGGCAGTTAATTTGGTCAAACTGGATTAACCATCTTAGACCCAATTTTGTATCCAAATTTAAAAACAATAAAAATATGACATAAATAGCTAAGAATAATATATCTTAGTATATTGGATCAGCTATAATATGCTCAACCATTGGTATCCCCAGTGGACATATTGATAATTACATCTGTCAATGGACAAAAAGGAAATAACAAAAGGAAAAAAGGAATACCGGAAAAGCCAAGCAAATCCATAGCAACATGATTGTTAGGATCATGCATTATCAATGAATGTGTTTAGTTCAACATCCATGTTTAGGCCATAAGGTACATAAGTTTTGGCCCGGTAGATCCATGCCATCTCCAGCCTGGAAATACCCCTAACCAAAGGTTCACCCCTCCAATGTGGCACAAACTTTTCGATACCCAGAAATAAAGTATTTCTGGGATCCTTGTTATGGACTGTTGCATAGTGCTTTGAGACCGAATGACTGGGAAAACCTTTTCTGATGTTTGCCACATGTTCATTCAGTCTCATGTTCAGGGGTCGCTTAGTCCTCACAATATATTGATGCCTGCACGGGCACTGGAGTAAATAAACCACCCCAGTGCTCGTGCAGGAAAAAAAGGGATCTATAGTATGTGTCCTGCCCGTACCTTGCGCAACAAAACTCTGCACCCTCCTCTGTTTATTTGAGTTAAGGCTACATATTTGGCACCTATTGCATCTATAGAACCCTGTTACTTGCTGTAGGAAACTAGGCTTGGGAGCAGGTGGTTGTAAAACATTGGGTGACAATTTGTCCCTAAAAGAGGGAGCTCCCCTAAAAACCACCCTTGGTCTCTCTGGAAGATTATTCCGAAGAATAGGGTCATTGCCAAGGATATGCCAGTGTCGACCAATGAGATTTTTTATGGACATGTGTTGGCTGGAGAAGGATGTTATAAAGGGTAAAGATGGTAAAGAACGCCTCTGGTCCCCTGATTTTGAATTATTTAGTAAATGGGACCTTGCCGTTGACCTAACTTCTGACAAAGTTTGTTGAAGGAACATTCCATCATACCCCTTATCTTCAAACCTCTTAGTCAAAATGTGTGCTTGAGTTTCAAATTCCTGGGGATCAGAGAAGTTCTGTCGAATACGAAGGTATTGCCCTTTTGGAATAGTCCGCAACCATGGGGCGTAATGGCAGCTATCGACAGGAATGTAAGAATTCCTGTCGGTTGGCTTAAAATAGGTAGATGTGCTGAAAGGGCCAGCTCTAATGGATATGACTAGGTCCAAAAAGTTGATAGTTGTTTGAATGCACTCATAGTTAAGGTGTATACCTCTGTCATTGGAATTTAATTCTTCCAAGAATAGGATCAACTCATGGTGCGGGCCGCCCCAAAGGAGGAGGACGTCATCTATATACCTAGCCCAAAGCAGTATCTGTGGTCTGCGTTGGGCATAGATGACATCCTCCTCCCACTGGGCCATAAACAAATTCGCCAGTGATGGGGCATATTTGGCACCCATAGTTACACCAGTAATCTGGCGAAAATACTGTCCATTATACCAGAAGTAATTGTGTTGGGTTGCATATTCCAGCAATTCCACGATAAAGGATATTTGGGCTCTGTGTAAGTTTGAGTCACGAGCCAAAAACATATATACCGCATCCAGGCCAACTCTATGAGGGATCACTGTATATAGCGAGGAAACATCTGCTGTAACTAGCCAGAGATGATCCGTTGGGGTTATATCAGACAGAAGGTTGATCACATGTCTGGTGTCCTTAATAAATTAAGGTGTGGCCTGGACAAGCGGCTGCAAATAAGAGTCTATATATTTTCCCACCCGGGACGTCACTGAGTCAATGCCACTGACTATAGGACGTCCCGGGGGGGGGGGGGGAAACCAGACTCTTATGCAGTTTAGGAAGGTAATAAATTACCGGAGTGCGTGGACTTTTAGGGATCAGAAATGCCCTCTCCTTCTTGTTTAAGATGTTGGTTCTGAACCCTCTCTCAACAATATCTTCCAAGGTTCTCATATAGGGGACCTTGGGGTCCTTAGGGAGTAAGACATATGTATGCTCATCTCCCAGGATTCGCTGCATCTCTGTCTCGTAGTCCACCCTGTCCAGCACGGCTATACCGCCCCCCTTGTCCGCCGGTCTGATGACAAGATCCTTGTTAGCACATAGAGAATCTAGTCCCTTTTGTAGATCGGCGAACAAGGAGGTCTTGTGCACTTGAATCTTGTCTAAGTCTCTCAACAGAACATCCCTGAACACCTTCAAGGATGGGGCCAGGGTGCCTGGCGGGTTGAACAAAGACGCGTTAGACAGTCCAGAGTGGTGAAACTCTGTGCTGACTGCACGATTGTCCTTGATAGGATTGCTTAAAACATATCTCTTAATGTTTACTTCCCTTATGTTTATCCATATACGTCTGGAATTTATCCAGACGTTTGGGGGGGGGGGAGGGGCATATTTTAGGCCTTTATCTAAAATTAACTTCTCAGAGTCTGTTAAAACTGTCTTGCTCAAATTAAAAATACCTGCACCTGCTAACTTTTTGCTTTTTTTGTATTGAGTACTCTTCCCTCCTCTAATTCCTCTTGGGGGTCTGCAGGACGTTTTGTTCCCTGCATGGCCCTGGGAAAACCCCAACCAGGGTATTCAGGATTGTTTGGAGGCTGAAGATTCAAATTATCAGATGTGACTTCTCTGGAGCGTTGAGAAACAACATCTTGTTGAGAAGGATGGGTATTTTGTTTATGACTTGATTGAGATGTACTGGGAATCTCATTATCTCTAAGTGGATAGAACCTATTTTGTACAGGAACGTTAAATTGACGGTTATCCTGCCTATTACCGGAGTGATCTCTTTCATACCAGTGGTGATCTCTCTCACGACCTCGCATAGATTCAGAAGGGGGGTCAAACCACTGGGTATTAGATCTCGGAGGACTATAATCAAAGCGTCCCTGTACCTGTCGCTGAGGGCCAAAATTAGCTCCATAATCTTTTTGAGGATAATAAGGTTCTGAGTAGTTAAATAATAATTATGACTTTTAATAAATGTCTGTATTACCCACTGTCACCACAGACCGGAATGTCCAGAGATTTGCAATATAGTAGCGCCCTTCAAAGAGACAGGGATTTTTTAAGGTCTGCATTAGTGCATTAGAGACAATATTAACACTTGCAAATATTGTTTAATATTATAAAAGGTAAAATGGTGCACATAAAATATTAACATAAAAAGGGTATTACAAAGGAAAAAATCTTTATCTTAGAATACCTACAAGTTGCATTCTGGTAAGTTGTATATTGTTGTCCAGCATGAAATTACCATTTGAATGAATACCAATATGATAGTTATTAGATGAATATTTCACGTTGGAGGTGTGATGGACCTAATCTGCCTCTGGTACCTCCTAGGGTAGTGGTACTTGGGCTTAAAATGCTGTTAATTATTTAAACAGGTGTGTTGTATATGTCCTTATTTGGCTGTACTATTATCATCTCAGGAGTTACCAAATACACTGAAGTTTTTGATTCTCCAGCAAGAGAGAAATGTGCATTTGCTAATTACTCCAGCTAAACCATTTAGGACAGGTGATTAGTCTGATATTATTAGCTAGGGTGGATATCTGCTTAAGATTAGCAATCACTTAAACCTGGACTTTAGGGTTTTACAATGGCTATTAGAGTTAAGCCTCGTACACATGCAATGAATTTCCGCCAACCGGTCGTCCGTCTTTTGTCCAGAGTGGTGTCTGTTGGTTGGAATGTGCTCTAGACTGCACACGAATTTTCCCGCACGACAGAATTCTACTTCAGATGTGATGTCATGTGTTGGATTGCTTCTGTGTTCTTTCATCTCTGAGCATGCCTAGTCTTGCTCATAAGATTTTTCCCCATCGAAATCTGTACTAATGAGACGAAAATCGGACGTGTTTTGACGGTTGACAAAAATTATATAGCCTGCACACCAGGATTTTTCCGGCCGAAAAGTCGGAGTCGGTTGTCGGAAGCACCATACTAACAAGCCGAAAATCGGCAGATCGGTCGTCGGACGAAATTTCCCGGCCAAATTTCTACTCGTGTGTACGGGGCTTTAGATTGGGATGTGTATTGTGCTAGGTTCTGTTGATGGGGATTACAATGGCTAATCTCAATTCACTCAGTGGGAAATGCTGAAAACCTTTGTAGATGTTTATTGTTAACAGACATGGAGATGATAAGCAGCCCCTGACATACTGTAGTGTTCCATTTCCAGAGCTCCTGTTAAGGCATCCAAATAGATGTTTACAGAATTAGCTAATAATAGGTCTGGGCTAAGGTTTATGGCCTTGCTGGAAAAGGTGTGTTCATATTTTGGGAAGGGGGTCATTACTTATGTGGTTAAGCTGGTCTTGTGTCCCCAATTCTAAAAAATGCCATTGTTGACTAATGAATACTGAACAACATGGCGTCCCTGTGTCTTCTCACACAGTTTTCGAGGTACCCAGTTCGCAATATCTTTACAATGTGAATATTCAAACAATTTGTGAGAACCTTCTCAACTTCTTTAGTAAATCAGCCTCCACATGTCTAATAGTGAGACAGTGGTACTGTGTGTGTATAAAGTGCACCTTCCATAATAAAAATGCTCTTCCCCTCCTTTTTTCACAATTGCAGAAAACATATTTATACATTTTTTGTGCATTTTCTTTTTTAGTTAAACTTGCCCCACATCCTCAAATTTCTCACCAAGGTGGGAATGACATAGCCCTTGCTGCCTGCAGACTCCTGGGTTACTCATTATATGCATCCTGGGAGAATTCAAGGGCCATAAACAACACATTGCGCATGAGCCATGGCTCCCAATGACATAACAAAAAGATGGCGGCGTGGTACCTGGCATGCAGCAGAGGAACATCATCAGATTACAACAGGCAACACTGGATTTTCTGGGATTATGGATATGTTTAGTGAGGACAACCAAGTGACAAGAGATAATTGAAAAAAATCATTTTTTAACAAATAGGTAAAGTTCAGTTAAGAGAGATGAGGCACTGTTTGCTACAGAGAAGTAAAAGGCAGCATATTATAATCTTACTGGTCTCTTTTTCTAAACTTCTTGTGTAAATGATGTCCTTTACTCAATTTTCTTGATATAGAGACCTTAGTAAAATGTCAGTTTTAACTGGTAATGACTGGTAGCCTATCATTTATATATATATTTTATATTTATTAAAAGTATACAATTAGCCATTATTTGTTGAAGTTAATTAGGTTCATAAATAAAGAGTTAATATCCTATTGCTTTTGACTTATAAATGTCATGCTTATAATTTTTTTGTATTTGCTACTAGGGCATTCATTTTAATTGAGCATAATAGATTATCTGCCAGAAGGTAGAACATACAAATGCCAATGCTTTTTAGGAGATTTTTTAAAATTGGATTTCCTGCCCTAAAGCTCCATAGCTGGTAAAATGTGTTACATTTTCCTACAAGTCACTGTCCAATTCATAGGAAAGTACATGATTTTTATAATCTAAAATTTAAAAAGAAAACTACGTTATTTATACTCAAGAACTGAAGAAACATTAAAAACAAACTTCCCATTTAATCATATTTTATAGCTTTAACAAACAAATTTATATATAATACCTATAACTAAAGTTTTTTTATAACTGAATAGTAACTGAACTTACCTTGCTGGTTGGCTAAATGTGTGGACTATCTAAAGGAGAATTAATATTGTTTTTAAACTAGGATGTCATTTCATGACACATGGAATGCAACACATTTTTTATTTTGTACAATTGCTAACAATATTTTTATGTATACTGAGGCCATTTAGATAGAATCTACTAAAGTATTTGTGGCAAGCTGTTATTAGTTTTTCCCTCCTGAAAGCTTTATTATGTATTATGTATTATGTGACTAATCCTGGTTTTTCACATCAAGCTTGTGTATAGCTGTTTATTGCAGTGTAAATAGATGGATAAAATGATTGCCACATGCAGTTTCCTTGTAAATGGTGCTAGCAACACTGGGACAAGTTTAAAATGATTACCCTCAGTGGTGCCCGTTCTTAACATAAATGGGGATTTAGAAATCAAGTGCAGGAATTCTTCTCTGTTGTAGAATTTTATCATATTTAAAACTGGAATTAAACAAATTATTCTTGTATATATTTTGATTTCTGATGGTAATACATCTGTCCATCCACCTTGACCAACGGGGGGGGGGGAGCATTGCGAAAGGGGCTTCTCTACCTGTTGGATTTTTTTATTTTTAACATAAAACAAAAACAGAAGCCTTGAGACCAAACCCTAATTATTATGGTAGAAGGCATGAGGCATGATGTGAGGGCGGGCACATCTAACGTACATGAGAGCTATTGTTATTTTCAATGATGGTTATTTGATGGCCTTTTTTTACTTTACAATAGAACCTTAAATGATCCTGTGGCTAAGCTTTGAACATTCAAATATTCAAATATTTAAATTTTTGCTGTAAAGAAGCTTTAAAGCAATCCCTTCTTGACCGCTGTAGCTGCAAGCACAGCTTCAACTTCATCTTTGAACTGCACAACAGAGGAACTGAAACCACAATTCCTCTCCGCTTGCTTCTTGTGGCAGCAGACTTAGGCCAGCCATACACGGTTTGAATCTCGTCCAGTTCAGCAGGAATCGACCGAGATTCAAACCATTATTGGGCAGGCTGAATTTACCAAGTTGATCAATCGATCAACTTGGTTACAACCAGCCTGCCGGATTTGCTTGCGATTATCTCAACAGGCTGATATAGCCACTAGCGATAATCATTGTCTTCTCCCGACGGATATGGGTTCCCGAGAAGACAATGGCCCAGCAGAAGGGATTACCGCATCAACGCTGTCTTTGTTGATGGGTAATCAAGCAAATTTCTTTCCTGTAACCCGTGGTTTACAGGAAACTTTAAGTTCTATAAGCTGTTTAAAAACTAACTAAACAGTTTTCTGAACTGTGATAACAAACTACTCCATGGGGCTTGCCGCTGCAAAGGTCACTGACGGCTTCTAACATAAAACATGAAAAGTGATTTGGCATTGCTGGAATTTTGGTCAAAGCGGTGGAAATTGCAGTTCAATAGGTGCATTACAGTACCAGTAAAGTAATGCACCTAGGTAAAAATAATTTCCTGATAGAGTACAATATTAAGGATACAGTATTGGCCAGAACTACAGAGGAAAATGCTTTGCACGTACTTATTTCAGATGATTGCAAAATGAGCAAATATTGTAGACAAGCAATTACTAGAGGGATCACCCACAGGAGGAAGGAGGTCCTGATTCCCCTATATAGATCTTTAGTTGGATTTCATGCAGAATACTTTGTCTTATTCCGGAGACCTCACTTACGCTGATCAGTGTATTGTGTATCAGTGTATTCTGACAGCACTGGGTCCCATTATCAGAATACAGTTTCCTGTTTGGGAAGATTCCTCCAGCCACCTTGGCTCACTGCAGCGTTCCCAAGCACATACCCACCCTCACTGTGGGTCCTGGTCACTCTGCCTTCAGCTATGAAAGCAGTAGGCAGGTTCCTTGTTGTTTTTTTTTTCTCTTTTTTTTTTTGGATACCAGGTATGCTATGGGACCTTTGAGGGTGTGTGGGGGGAGGA
This sequence comes from Pelophylax lessonae, assembly GCF_965119305.1. Lineage (NCBI taxonomy): Eukaryota > Metazoa > Chordata > Amphibia > Anura > Ranidae > Pelophylax > Pelophylax lessonae. The sequence continues at coordinate 628,247,863 of NC_138768.1, read as the reverse complement.
GATTACCAGGTTGCACCCATGGGGGAGACTGCCGCACATGCATATGAGAATGATATGTAAAGTGTGTAAATTGTGATAATATTGATTCTATGTTGTACTTTTCAGGAGTGGAGTACAGAATCCCTGAGGAAGATTTCTATACTATAAATTCATGTATTTATTGAAGCTCGTTGGATTATACACCACTCCAACAAGTAGTTTTATCCACGTATTGTGTACCATCTATTCAAATTGTGAAGCCAGTATGTCAATCTGGTTATAATATTGTTTCATAATGTGTATTGATATCTTGTTATCACTATTATTTTGAGAGCCTAGGCCAATAAAAATACTTGATTCTACTTTTACATAATATTTCCGAGTCCAATTCTATATATTCAAACGTATGTTACCTTTAAAGTCCCACTCAGCATAAATGAATACACCCCTTTTGAAAAGTAAGATTTTAATCAATATCTCAATGAACACAGGAACAATTTCCAAAATGTTGACAAAACTGAGTTTTATAGAACATTTGTTTAGCTCATTACATAAAATGTAAGGTAAATAATATAGCTTAGATTACAAAATCATCAGTTTTACTCAAATTAGTTGATGCAAAACATGAAAACACCCAACAACAAAAACTATTACATCTAGTATTTTGTATGACCTCCATGATTTGTAAGGACAGCACCAAGTCTTCTAGGCATGGAATGAAAAGTCGGTGACATATTGCAACATCTATCTTTTTGCATTCTTCAATAGCGACCTCTTTTAAAGCCTGTACGCTGGATGGAGAGTGATGCTTAACTTGTCTCTTCAGAATTTCCCATAGGTGTTCGATTGGGTTCAGATCAGGAGACATACTTGGCCACTGAATGACTTTCACCCTGTTCTTCTTCAGAAATGCAACAGTGGCCTTAGATATGTGTTTTGGATCATTGTCATGTTGGAAAAGTGCATGACAAGTGACAACCAAGGGCACGGAGTGATGGTAGCATATTCTCTTTCAATATAGAGCAGTACATCTATGAATTCATGATACCATCAATGAAATTCAGCTCCCTGACACCAGCAGCACTCTTGCAACCCCACAAAAGGACACTGCTACCACCATGTTTCACTGTAGACACCATGCATTTTTCTTTGTACTTGTCTTTTTCGGCATGGGCTCTGGCAAATTCTAGGTGGGCTTTTTTGTGCATGGGCTTTAGGAGAGGCTTCCTTCGTGGATGACACCCATGCATGCCATTCCTCTGCATTGTATGGCATATTGTGCCATGGGAAACAATTATCCCAGTTTGGCTTTCTACTTCTTTAAATAACTGCAGTGAACTCACATGGTGATTTTTTTCAACCCTTCTCATCAGAAGATGCTTCTGTCAAGGTATTAACTTCTGTGGACGGCCTGGACGTCTCTGTGAGATGGTTGCAGTTCCATTTTTGTTAAGTTTTTGTATCACTTTTGCTACAGTATTCTGGCTGATAAGTAAAGCTTTGCTGATCTTCTTGTAGTCTTCACCTTTCTTGTGTAAACAAATGATTTTCTTTCTCAGACCTTGTGACATTTCTCTTCCATGTGATGCCTTTGCTGACAGAATGAAATGGGAAGGGGTTTCTTTGTTAAGTAATAATGCCCTTTTATAATCAACTGTCTGCTGGACACATGTTTAATGAATAACTAGACTCACCTGTAGTTGAATTCTTGTTGTTTAGGATTTTGTTGTCTATTATTTAGCTTTGCTCCTAAGACCTCCATTGGGGTGTATTCCTTTTTGCAACATGGTCTTGAATGAATTTGTTAGTAAAAATACTTTTTTGTGTGTGCAAATTAACAAATCTTGGTTGCAATCAATGGCCCCCATTTGCGGGAGTATTTTGTAGCATTGTGTCCCATAGAAAATGTTGATTCTGAAAGGGCAGTAAAGGTTTTCTGACAAATCTGTTGGGGTGTACTCATTTATGCTGAGCAGTATATATATGTATATATATGTATATATATATATATCTATATATATCTATATATATATATATATATATATATATATATATATATATATATATATATAGATATATATGTTATTTTTAGTGTCTCATACTAAGAAATGTACTCAGCGGCATGTTTTTTTACACAATTCATATAGCCTTTTGATGCATTGTACTGCATAGAGTAAAAGCAGAAGCTTCACATTTTAAAATATTTAATATGCAGCTTCAACAGTCAGTAAAATTTGATATTTTAAGATAAGGCAGTGGAGAAGAACAAACTTCAAAATAAGCTCCTGAATGATTCACTCGATTGGCTCCTCATTTCAGTTTGTGGTGTGAATATCTGCCATGATTTATTAATTTTCTCATTATGGGCTTTAATAGGGGGTATATATATTTTGTGGAGAAGCAAATAAAAATTCTCCTTATTGAGTTCTTACAAAAATCTACTGCAGCGCCATCAAAAATGAACTTTTACCATGGAGGAGACAGGATAACTGACAGTGGAACTGAAGAGGTCATTCTTCTTTTTTTTTTTTTATAAAAAGAGATTTTTTTTCCTGAGATGCAGCAGCACTGTGGTAAAGCTTCATCAATGATGGACTTTGACCTATGCAAGCATTGATGTGAACAGTGTTACGAAGTATTCCGAATGCTTATAGTGGTAAAACTCTATTTCATTAAAAAAATTATTCCGAACTATTTGCATTTGGAAAGCCATCAATGTAGAAACTTCGATCATAGTCCAGACTATTAACAACATTTTTAACTGTTTTAATGGTGATGTGGTGATGTGTACACTGCTCTGTCAACAATAGCTGGGTAAAGACTATTAGCAACAAATGACTGCAGCTTGGAAACTGTCATCAGAAATGATCACTGACTGTTTAAGGCAGAGCACCATTGTTTTGGACAGTATAGTGCCAATAGCACTTAGCGCAAAGATAGTTAGTGGTGATCTTTTAGGCTCTTAAGCCAAGGATCTGTACAGTGTAGAGAGCAGAGAAGTCCACAAAAGATAGTAGAATCCAAAATTTTCCCTACGAATATATCCAATAATGTAGTTCCTGTTGTCTCCTGGTAGTGTTACCACTTCTGCTTGACACTTTTAATAGTACACTACTAGTGATTGACTGTCGTGGGTCTTACTCACCTGTTCCATGCTTCGGAGAATCAGTCAATAACAGAGGGGACACTGTCCTAAAGTGCTACTGTGCAAATTGATGTCCAAATAATGTGATGCCATACTAGCTACCGGGTCCCCTTCTTCTCTTACTGACTTCCTAGGCATGTCTCCAGTGATCCTCTTTGACTACTGTGTGTTCCTGGTGTCTGGCTCCCAGAATCCTTGTGATTCTCTGTGCACTTCAGCCTGTAACCAATATATCTGGCCCTGTGACTAGAGATACGCTGGGTGTTTGGTCCAAATGTAAGCTGGTCAGGCATTCAGCTGAAGTTTGAACTTTTGGAAATAGCTGAAAAATAAGTAGGGAATAAGCCCCAAATGATTAGCATACAAGGCCTAAAGGGAGAAGCAAATGTTCCTCTGCATGTGCAGCTAAGAAGGGTCAAAGCTAAAGCGGTGGTCATGGATGTGACACATCATCTACAGGCAGGGCATATTTGCCTTTTTTGCGATGCTTGGTGTGCTATATAGCCAGAGTAGGTGGTGGAGCCACTAACCAGGGGGGACACCATGCAGTAATGTTACCGCAGATACAATGTGCTGCTTACGTTGGCTTAAGCGATAAGTAGGGAGGAGGTGATGATGAGGTCTCTAACCATACCAGAGCAGAGGAGGAAAGTAAGGGAGAGGCACAACAAAGCAGGATGTTATCTAGGAGCGGTTTTCTGAGAAGTGGAGGGAGCAGTTCCCTTGTTCCATTGGATGGTAAAGCGACATTGGTGCAGGGCATTGTTGTCCACTGGTCCACTCCTCAGAGCTCACCTGCGTGGCCCTTTTCAGCACATGTGCAGCAGATATGGCAATATCATTGGCCCAGTAATGACAATATTTCAAGGAGTGTCGGAGGTCTACCCTATGGCTTCATCAGTAGGGAAGATGGTCTGCATGGGGCCATGCAGAGTAGGGGCAAGAATAGAGTGCAACTTTGCACTGATTCTGCCATCAGCTGCACTGAGCAGGCACATTTTACTGCCCCAGTTGCTAGAGCAAAATAAAAATATACACCCCCATCCACTCCTATGCCCATCACCTACATAACCAGCTTGGCCAAATTGCTGACTTTACAATTCCTGCTTTTCCAGCTGGTGCATTCTGTCCTCTTTTGGGAATTTGTGCTGTACTGCAGTGGCAGGTTCCTGATGGTCATTTTTCTCCCATAAGGCCATTACTTCCCTTCACCATCACATTGGAGGCAAAGTTTCCACATCACTGGACCAAAGCGTCACCATCAAGGTCCACATGACCACAGACATGGACTCTGCAGGCAGTCAAGAAGAATGCAGGAAGCTTGTTCAGCTGCCCTGTGTCTACCTTGTGGTAATTGCGCCAGAGCTGTCCGCCCAACTTCTTCCCCAACTCCCTCCCCAACTCCCTCTTTCACTGAGTAATTCTCTGATTCGCCAATCCCCCTTAAACATTCAAGAGGCTATGCAATGGCACAGGCAAAAGGATGCCAAGCAGTGCTACAGCTGACATGCCTAGGAGATATCAGCCACACTGCAGCAAAAATTCTTTCAGCTCTGCAAGGACAGACCCGGAGGTGATTAATCTTGCGGCAACTTGTAACAGGAATGATGTCCGCCCTCCAGCAGGAAAAGTTGACCCACATACCTTAACTTGCACACTTTCCCAGTCTGGTGGTGCAGCAGTTTCTGGGTTACAAGATCTTTTAGGGCAGGCCAGAAGAGTTTTTAGCTATTTCAGGTGGTTCTACCCAGCCTGATCTGTGACATGCGACATGCCCACTAGTTTTAACTTGCTTTTGGCCATGCTGCAGCAGCTGCACATGAAGCAAAGGGTCATCAACACACACCTGTGCGAGTATGGTGTGAAGAAAAATTCAGAGGAACTGGGCTTCTTTTCTCCATACCAGTGGTTGCTGATTTAGGATGCATGTGCTGTATTGTCACTGTTTGCGGGGTTGACAGGAATGAGGAATCATGACACTGTATGCATCAGCAACACTGTAACAGTTGTGTTCCTGCTGGACATACTGTGTGGCATCATGGACAGGACACTTGAGGTAGAGCAGCGTGAGGTCATAGCAAGAAGGAGGAGGTATATCATTGCAATGGGGGCATTGAGGCTGAGGACAACATGGGAAAGCTGTGTGGTTTTTACCATCCTTGGTGTGCATAAAACACTAAGTGCCTGCTCAATCACTCAGTAATTGCAGTAGTGAAAACATATGAGCTATTTCAATCATGACCACATGAGACAGGGCAGCAGAGACCTCCGCGATCGCATCTGCTCCATTGCTACAGGGAGACCAGAGCATCCTCCTGCCCTTTGCTTCCCACCGCTGAATCTCTGGAGGCATTTTGTGGAGAGACTGAGAGGACCCTCCTTTCTACAGTGAGAGGTCACCGAAGCATCCTGGGAATGGGTCAGAGGGCTTTTCGCCCTATGCTGATATTACTAGCAGGGACTGAGCCACTGAGATGAGTACACCAAGTATACCCAAATCCATACTCACACCCATACTGCACTCTATACCACACTTATTCCAAACCTAGACTGCATCTATACCACCCTATACCACATTATACAAAACTGTTTCTGTATCTGAACCACATTATACTGTACCTAAAATGTACCTATACTGCATGCAGGTTAACTGGGACTGCCATTAGGTGCACCAATGCTCTTAAAGGGTCCCAATGATAGTTGACAGAAAAACATCTGTTCCTCCCGTCATAGATATTCTATAAGTCCCCTTTTTTTCCCTTCCCCTCTCCTCTACCATCCTCCTTTTTTTTTTTTTGTTGAAAAGTGCATACCAAGTCAGTCTAGGATTAGCATCGCAGCCATAAATGCGTTCTGGCAGTATAGTTCCAGCACTCGGTATAATAAACTTTACTACTGTTCACTGGTGCACTTGAGGTGGCTTTGCTACTGTTTATGCTGATACAGATGCCAAATTTCATCCTATGCCTAGTCCTTACTGTTAATTATTTTGTATGCCAAACTGTGTTATTGCCATTGTTAATCCATTTTATGCTTGCCTACTTTCTGGGTAACCATATATTAAGCATGCTTTTACTACCTGCTTTTGTACCTGTTTTCTTCAATACACTGCTACTAGTGGGTACTAACGTATTACTTTCAGGGATATCCTGCGATATTGTATGTTTGTACACTCAACCTGGTGCTCTATAGGGGCTGAGGTTTTTTTTGAAAAGGTTGATTCAAACAACAGAGGACCCATCCTAATCAATGGCTTCTAAGGAGGCAGAGCTATACAAAAAAAACAGACAAAGAGCAAAAAAACATAAAGACAAAGGACAAAATAATGAGATAAATTAAAACAGAACCAAACCAACACATAATATACAGGAAAATAACAAACACAACACAGAAAATAAAAAATCAAAAGACATAAGAGGAGAAAAAGGAGCATCAGGGTTACCTAGATCTATTGCAGCTCTCGTAGCTTACTTGGTGTGCTTCGGTGTAGCTGTGTGGTTTAACTGTTTCATACATCCACCTATATTACAAACCCAAATCCAAAAAAGTTGGGACACTGTACAAATTGTGAGTAAAAAAGGAATGGACTAATTTACAAATCTCATAAACTTATATTTTATTCACAATATAATATAGATAACATATCAAATGTTGAAAGTGAGACATTATGAAATGTCATGCCAAATATTGGCTCATTTTGGATTTCATGAGAGCTACACATTTCAAAGAAGTTGGAACAGGTAGCAATAAGAGGCCGAAAAAGTTAAATGTACATATAAGGAACATCTGGAGGACCAATTTGCAACTTATTAGGTCAATTGGCAACATGATTGGGTATAAAAAGAGCCTCTCAGAGTGGCAGTGTCTCTCAGAAGTCAAGATGGGCAGAGGATCACCAATTCCCCCAATGCTGCGGCGAAAAATAGTGGAGCAATATCAGAAAGGAGTTTCTCAGAGAAAAATTACAAAGAGTTTGAAGTTTTCATCATCTACAGTGCATAATATCATCCAAAGATTCAAAGAATCTGGAACAATCTCTGTGCGTAAGGGTCAAGGCCGGAAAACCATGCTGGATGCCCGTGATCTTCGGGCCCTTAGACGGCACTGTATCGCATACAGGAATGCTACTGTAATGGAAATCACAACATGGGCTCAGGAATACTTCCAGAAAACATTGTTGGTGAACACAATCCACCGTGCCATTTGCCGTTGCCGTCTAAAACTCGATAGGCCAAAAAAGAAGCCATATCTAAACATGAGCCAAACGTGCAGGCGTTTTCTCTGGGCCAAGGCTCATTTAAAATGGACCGTGGCAAAGTGCAAAACTGTTCTGTGGTCAGACTAATCAAAATTTGAAGTTCTTTTTGGAAAACTGGAACACCATGTCATCCGGACTAAAGAGGACAAGTACAACCCAAGTTGTTATCAGCGCTCAGTTCAGAAGCCAGCAGCTCTGATGGTATGGGGTTGCATGAGTGCGTGTGGCATGGGCAGCTTACACATCTGGAAAGGCACCATCAATGCTTAAAGGTATATCCAAGTTCTAAACAGCATATGCTCCCATCCAGACGTCGTCTCTTTCAGGGAAGACCTTGCATTTTCTCACATGACAATGCCAGACCACATACTCCGTCAATTACAACATCATGGCTTCAAAGAAGAAGGATCCGGGTACTGAAATGGCCAGCCTGCAGTCCAGATCTTTCACACGTAGAAAACATTTGGCGCATCATAAAGAGGAAGATGCGACAAAGAAGACCTAAGACAGTTGAGCAACTAGAAGCCTGTTCTAGACAAGAATGGGACAACATTCCTATTCCTAAACTTGAGCAACTTGTCTCCTCAGTCCCCAGACATTTGCAGACTTTTATAAAAAGAAGAGGGGATGCCACACAGTGGTAAACATGGCCTTGTCCCAACTTTTTTGAGATGTGTTGATGCCATGAAATTTAAAATCAACTTATTTTTCCCTTAAAATTATACATTTTCTCAGCTTAAACATTTGATTGTTGTATTCTGAATAAAATATTAAAATTTGAAACTTCCACATCATTGCATTCTGTTTTTATTCACAATTTGTACAGTGTCCCAACTTTTTTTGCAATCGGGTTTGTATATTGAACACTGATTATATACTTTCTTATAGATTTCTTTTATGCTAACCTTTGGGGGTGTTATGGGCTACATTGACCTTTAATTTCAAACTGTGCTGGATCTGCCCACCGATTGTCCTGCTGGGCCTCGCGGGTCATACTCTCACAGCTCCCAGGACAGACACCCTTAGCAGTTACCATTTGGAAGTGCTTTACATTTTTAATTATTTTTTAAGCTGATTTGTATTTGGTTCTATGGGTAGTAGTTGGGGTTTAAATATCCTTATACCCCCTTTAAAAGATATACCTGTTATATGAAATCCCTAGTTTTGCTAACATTTCATACTTTGGTCTCTTGGTCTGGAAATACCCTGTCAGTAGCATCCACTCCATATGAAATGAATGGATAATTATGAAATGCACTGAAATTTGTGTTGTGTTCCATTTCTGTATCTAATTATGATTTTGGGAAATATTAACATGAATATTGGGTAAAAAATGAAATTGGAATCATGAACTGATCTTGTTCAGCAAACTGACAATAGAAAATCAGCCCCTCTCTTTATTGTTTGTATACATGGTTATGATTGATTTTATTGTTGGATTTTTTTAAAAAAAATGCCTTTTTACCTCTTTTGGGTGTTTTAATGTACATCAAAGAAAGTCCCATAGGCAATTTTGTTTATTTATTTATTTTTTTCTACTATGCCCTGTTACTTGTTTTGCCCCTTTTTGTCACTTTATATGACTTTAAAACCTTTAGCTTTTTTTTTTTTTTTAATTTAAAGTGAATATACCAATATATTGTATCAATTAAGGCTTATTACTCTACAAAAAAAAAGTTGTTTTGGCAAAATGTTCCTACTACAAATTTATTTTGGGGTGGAAATCAATCATATTGGGTTGCTGATGATTTTTGAAAGTTAGGCAGTAATGTAAAAGTAAAGTAAAGATTAGCAATGCAATTTATGTGATGCCAAAATATGGCGTCATTGATGCTGTCCCTAAAAAGTCATACAGTTTTATGTTATCTCCCAAACATGTTATTTAAAGGAATTGTATATTTTTATGTTACCCTTTGGGCTCTCCCTGTTGAATGATCATTTTTTAATTTGGTCCATTGGTACATGTCCCCCATGTCAGTTCCTGTCACCCCCCCCCCCCCCACATGCCCATTCTTCATCAATTCTTATTACCTTCTCCTCCAAATACCCCCCCCCCCCCCACACACACACACACTTCTCAATATGAAGATCAGCCCCAACTCCCTAATCCCCAGTACAGAGCTCTTGCCCCAATACACCCAGCTTACAGAGCTCTTCTACCCCCAAATCCACCCTCACCTTCCCAGTACAGAGTGCAACAAGGAAAGGCTGCCACTCTCAGTCAGGAAGGGCTCTTCCACAAGGCTGCTGTGTCATATACATTCATGCAAACTGAAAGTTTTTTTTTATTTTATTAAAAAGTATCTATGGTCAAAATATAAAATAATATATTCATATTGTATTTCAAATATTTCTAGCCTATTCCAATTAATCTGAAGGATCTTGAGGTTTGTAAACTCACTTTTGGAGATCCCCACACATTCACTTGCTTGAATTCTCTGACACATATTCACTATGTCCTGTGAGTAGGCACTGCTATGTCACACAATTCACACAGTTTGCAGGCAGCAAGGTACCATGGGATATGTAGTCCTTAGAAAGTAAATGTAAACAGCAGAGGAGAAGCTGCAAAGCATGCAGGGAATCCAGGAAGTTGTGGAAAGAGATGGCCAGCTGACAGGCAGCAATGACAACATGAAAAAGGATTTTTCAAGTAAGCTTATATTGGATTGTCAAATTGTTATTACAATGCTGCTGTTATAAAATGAAAGTGTGACTATATATTTCCTATTTCACAATAATATCTAAAAGAAACTTTAAAAAAAAAAAAAAAAACTCCCAGGAGGGAGCAAGTACCTGCTTTCACTTCCTTTCAGATTGCGGCAGCATGACACAGGTCCCAGACAGCTGGAGGACCATTCAGACAGCGTAGCTGTGAAGAAACCAACCCAATGAAGAAACTGACCGGATGAAGACAGCGCTGGATCCTGGAACAGGTGAGTGCCTGTTTAACCACACAGCGGGAGTCAGGCCGGGGGAGGAGAGGCGGCGATTGCCGCCTTCTTCCCCCGATCGTCAGGGAAACTGTGAGAAGACCCGCCTGCTTATGTAAACAAAGCAGGCGGATCTTCTCAGTGACAGGCAGGAAGAGATCAGCAGATTCAGCATAGCTGAAACTGCAATCTATTTTCCTGTCACAGAACCCCCTCCACACGTCAGTAAGCATTAGGCATACATTTAACCCCTTGATCACCCACAATGTTAACCCTTTCCCTGCCAGTGTCATTATTACAGTAACAGTGGATATTTTTAGCACTGATTACTGTAGTAATGTCACTGGTACCCCCAAAAGTGTCAAAAATGTCAGTTAGGGGTCCAATCTATCCACCGCAATGTTGCAGTCCCGCAAAAAATCGCAGATCGCCGCCAATACTAGTAAAAAAAACAATAAAAATTACATCAATCTTTCCCGTAGTTAGTAAACATGATAACCTTTGCGCAAACCAATCAAAATACGCTTTTTGCGATTTTGTTTTACCAAAAATATGTAGCAGAAAACAAATTGGCCTAAAATGTCAAAAAAATTAGATTTTTTTTTTTTTTTTGAGAATGTCATATAGCAGAATGTAAAAAATATTGTTTTTTTTTTTTTTCTTCAAAATTGTCGCTCTTTTTTTGTTTATAGCACAAAAAATAAAAATTGCACAGGTGATCAAACACCACACAAAAAAGCTCTATTTGTGGGGACAAAAAGGACATAAATTTCGTTTTGGTACAGCGTCGCACGACAGCGCAATTGTCCGCTAAATTAACGCAGTGCCGAATCGCAAAATAGGGCCACGTCAGAAAGGGGGCAAATCCTTCCGGGGCTAAAGTGGTTAATAAAAGCCAGCAGCTACAGTGTATGTAGCTGCCTGACTTTTAAAGGGCCACTCCACTTTCATGGGAAAAAAAATAGTAAATAAAGAAAAAATAATATAGTGTATACAATTGCGGCATGAGTCATGTTGTAATTGAATGTTATTAAAAATTACTTTTCCTTTTCAATCTGCACCCACTGTAATTTTCTGAAAATGCAATGCAATATGGCTACCTGGAGTTGTTCTGTACACAGAATGTGTACTGACCACACCCCAGAAACATAATTTCTTCTGCCTAAGATACAAGTCAGATTTCAGGCATCCCCTGCAATAAATGTTATTTTTGGTGAAATACTCCCAATAGGAACACGTCTAAAGGGATGCAGACCCAGCAGATTTCCTTAATAGTGCTCTGCAGCTGCACAGCTAATTTATAAGCTTAAATAGAAGTTAAAAAAAAAACACTTGATGCATTTTAGCCATGCAGAACAGTGCATTTCAGTGCAAAGTAGCACACACGAACACCAGCATACGCAGGTTATGTTCACCTTAATGCGTGCCCACTGGTGTGAATGAGGCCTTACTCAGTTGGCAAAGATTATTTCTTTTTAGGATTTAGTGAACAGTCAGCTGAAGCTAGAAACTTGGCTTGCTCCAAGAAAGTATTTATTGAAATGCTTATTGATGCCTTGCTGGTGCATAGTGTTCTCAGCACATCCAAAGGTACGTGGCTCTAAAATAAATTAGACGGGAAGGACAAATTTGTACGCCATTACCCTTAGCATTTTTATTATATATCCAGTACTTAGAACTTGCACTTTCACCATAATCCCCTTAAAAAAATATATAAAAATAGACAGGATTACAAATAGTTCTATTTGTTCTTTGAGAGTAATGCAGGGCAGGCAGGCACAGACTATGTATCCCTTCTCACTGTGCTAATCCTAGATTTTATTGAACCATGCTGACACACTGCCAAGTGTAATTAAGAATAAATGTAATCGTTACTTGAGGAATTTGCAAGTATATTTCCGGTGTCCTTTATAAGGTAGTGTTAAGTCAGAGCATTGAGTATAATTCCTAATTATTTTCTTCTATAATTCTAAATGTTAATTGATCACTGTGATATTATGTCCTATGCATACCTAAGTGTCTTCCTGAGCTTTTGAAGCTTTTGTAATTCAAAAAAATGAGGACAATTTGTTGTAACATTAAATCACTTTAAAATATGATCCGTTTAAAGATTTTATTGCATTATGTGTTCTTAAAATGAACATATAGATTGACTAATCTGGCTCTCTTGCTAGACTATTTTTCTGGTATTATATGTGACCTTACAGTGGAAAAAATATGCTCACTAATGAGTTTTTTCCCTGTTACGAAGTGACCCTTACCAGTATGAAATCAGTTTAGCTAGTTACTGCACTAAGAAGGTTTCTTTAATTCAGTATTTTTAGGGGAAGTAAAAATATAAGTCTGTGAAGATAACGGATGACCTTAAGACCAGATGTTCTTAAGCTGCAAATGCTGCTAAAAATCTGAACCAGAATATTTAATATACTATAATATATGTAATATATATAAGTATACTTCAATGTACAGTTAATGACAGGTATGGAGAAAAAAAAATGAAACACTTTCAACACACAATTACTCAGCTATAACAAAATGACCCTTTCCTTTGCGGAGTAGGGCAAAGGAAAAGGTTACTTTTCTTGCGGCTAGGAGTGAAATTAAATATCTGGTACGTTTGCGTACAGGTGAATATATGACTTGGCCATTCTCCCATGTGATAACATTGGGTGTTATTTGATTGTCCCTGCACTGTTATATGGGGTAGGGAAGAAATGCAAACCACTGTGTAAGCTAAGTCAGTTTGCAGCTAACACAGAGTTTTCTTTGCCAAATCCCTATAGACTTTTGGGTTAGCATGGTATCCAAAAAAGGTGAATTTATAATGAAATGTAATAAAAAAAACACAAACTACTGATGTGGTACCGCATCCAAAAAAGTATCAGATTAAACAAAAACAAAGGAAAAGAAAGGACTTTATAGGTTGCCACACATAACCCCTAAATAAAGGAAATTAGTACTAGAGTTTTGTGTATTAAAATGTACAAATTGTATTTATGATTCTAGAATCATTAAAATCAGTATAAAAACTTCTTACATCCAAATGGGATGGTTTCAACTTCAATCCCAAGTGGTGTAACAATAGCTCATATAACTCTAGCCCAGAAATGTATAAAACATAACTGAACAGAAGTAACAGGTTACCATTAAATTCTACTGGGCCAGATGAAGGAGAGTCCAATTGTAGTTCTTGATCTCTACGCATTTCGCCAAAGTTGGCTTCTTCAGGAGATCCTACTTGTATGAAAAGCAAATCCCAATTACTTACAAAACTTGAAAAAAACCTCTACCCATGGAATAACATGTCTAGTGCTTACCAACAAGAAATTTCTAGTACTCACTCAAAAGAAAGTTAAAAAGGTTTAACCACTTCTGGACTGGAAGGTTTTCCCCCTTAATGACCAGGCCATATTTTGCGATTCGGCACTGTGTTACTTTAACGGACAATACAATTGATGTCCTTTTTTTCCCCCACATAATTTACCCCAATATAATTGATGTCCTTTTTTTTCCCCCCACAAATAGAGCTTTCTTTTGGTGGTATTTGATCACCTGTACAATTTTTATTTTTCACGCTATAAACAAAAAAAAGCAACAATTCTGAAAAAAACTATTTTTTTCACTTTCTGCGATATAACATTCCCAAAAAAATAATTTAAAAATCAAAAATTTTTAACAGTTTAGGCCAATTTGTTTTCTGCTACATATTTTTGGTAAAAAAAAATCACAATAAGCGTATTTTGATTGGTTTGCGCAAAAGTTATCACGTCTACTAACTACGGGAAAGATTTATGTCCTTTTTATTGTTTTTTTTGTATACTAGTAATGGTGGCGATCTGCGTTTTTTAGCAGGACTGCAACATTGCGGCATACAGATCGGACCCCTAACTGACATTTTTGACACTTTTGAGGGGACCAGTGACATTACTACAGTAATCAGTGCTAAAAATATGCACTGTTACTGTAATAATGACACTGGCAGGGAAGGGGTTAACACTGTGGGTGATCAAGGGGTTAAATGTGAGCCTAGGGGAGTGATTCTAACTATATGGGGGTTGGGTTTGTGAAATGACCACAGAGACCTGTGTTCCTATATAGAAGGATCACAGGCGCTCTGTTATCATTTCTGAGAGAAGAACGGTCAGTTGTGTTTACAACAGCTGACCGTTCTTCTCTCTCAGTGGGGAGCAATCACGGGTGTCAGACGGCAATCAGAGTCCCCGCTGCTGAGTGGGGGTAGGAGTGCGCCGCCAGCGGCGCGCGCTCTCCCCCCAGCTGCAGGCGTGCGACCGACGTAGATCTGTGTCAATTTTCGCAGGATGGCCGCCCTGCCACATTAAATCAACGGTAAAAAAGCGGTTAAGGATGCTCAGTCCCAAACGGAGGGGTCCAGGCCGCCCCAAAAATGTAGGGTGGTGTAAAGTTAGTTTGCAGCTAACATAGAGCTTTCTTTCCCCAGTCCCTATAGCCATTTGGGTTAGCATGGTAGCCAAGAAAGGTAAATATATATTGCTGGAAGGGGAGAGTTAAGTAATGTGTTTACTACATTACCTTGAGTACAGAAAGGATTACTTTAAAGAATAACTCCACTTTTGTTGGTGAAAAAACATTTTTCTCTGGGTGATCTATGTACATTGCAGGGATTTAACAAACTTTGTTTCAGAGTAATACCTTTTGTTATTCTGAAGATATAGCTGTTTGTTTGTCTGTGTCCATGTGCTAAGTGCGTCTGTATGGGAGTGGTTTTATAATTATCAATCGGCTGCTGCACCTGCAGGGATTAGTTGGGGAAATTGGCAAGATCTGCATCCCTTTAGATTGTGATTTCCCTTCGAGTGTATCCCATTAAAAATTACATTTTTGTTGCAGGGATTCTCAAAATCTGATTTGTATCTTAGTGCAGACTTCTTAGAAAATCCGTAAGCCAATCGCACAAGTAGGAAATTACATTTCTAGGGGGCGTTCTGTACACCATCTATGTACAGAATACCTCCAGGTATCCATATTGCATTTTATAGAAAATTACAGAGCTGCAGATTGCAAATAGTTTTTCCAATGAAAGTGGAGTTACCCTGAACTAAGACAATTATTTTTAAAATGTTGACATATACTAACTCGTTTTATAACTGTGATAATTTGCAAAGTTTATAATGGCAATATTATACAACACTGAACATAGAACGGATTATATTAATCCCTTTCTTCTGATGATGAACATAGTCCCATGTCCCTAACACATTTACAAACTAGAACAGTTTAGGAGGAAGCCAGTAACCTAGCAGTCATTTTTTTAATTGTAGGAAGAATGCAGAATTACCTGGAGGAAAACAACGCAAGGTAAACATATAAACTCCATGCAGAAGGTGTTCCTGTTGAGTTCCAAACCCAGGATCCAAAGCTGAAAGGCAAAAATACTAACCATTTATGATGTCATCATGACTCTAGCTGTGAAGCTGTACTGAGGTTTAGAAAATATGCATAAATAATGCAGAATACTTGTTTATATCATGCTGTTTGAGAAAGTATGGAACCACGCAGCATTGACGTATAGAAAATAAATGATTTACTTCTCTTCCGAAGGATCACAGTGATCTGGACACAAATCAACATGAGGGGCTCTTGATCAAAGGTGCATCCTTTGATCCCTGGTGTGACACAACCCTGCAATGTGTTCTTAACGAAGACCTAGACCCTTGGGGGAAATTCTCTTTTATACAACATCTTTCTACACCTGGTTGTCTAAAAAGTGCCTAAAATACAATTTACAGTTTACAGCCTTATGCTTACACAACACACACTTTAAAAAGGCATATTTTAGATAAATAATTTGAGCAAATTTATCTAACTTTTACTGAATAAACAAATTTCTTCTCAATCTCTCTATATTTAATTACAAATGAACCCATCACTGTATTTCAGTTAGTATGCCAGATTAACATTACTTAAAGTGGTATTTAACCAAAGAAACAAAAAAATAATATATTTCAGCTTGCCAATCTTAAAGTGGCTGTAAAGTCTGCTATAACAAGGCTTACCTATAGGTACAGTGAATATCTCCTAAACATGCATCATTTTGGAGATATTCACATTTATAAAGGCCAATGATGTCACCAAAGCATGCGCACTGCATGCTGAATAGATGACACACTCAAGTGACTCCTGAACATGAACAGGTTCTGTGAAAACCCATAGGCCTCTCTGTAGCTCTCTTTGGGTTTGAGGAACTTGCAGTGTAGGCCTGTCTGTTTTGTTGAGTTTCTTCTCTCTGGATATCATAGATTGGCACATCTGGATTAGGCTGTTGTAGGAAAACTCCAGGGACTTCTTCACATATTGGATGTTGTATGGGCGCTTCCGTGGATCTTGGCAGGCAGTATATGAGTCGCTGCACCTGGGCAGCACTTGAGAGGAGAAGCTTCTCTGGAAGTAATGAAAACTGTGAAAATGAAAAGAAATTTTTTAAAATAAAAGGTTAAAAGCACTCACATTGAGCAAGATGAAATATAAGCAACACAAAGCCTAATGGTCCAGGATCCATCCGGAATCTTCTGGGCCACTGTACTATGGTGCGGACATCCGGAGCTCCGCTTCCTATGTGTGCGTCCTCTCAGCTGTGTGCGGCGTGAGACTCTTCCTTAAAAAGTCCACCATGGGCTCTCAAACTTCTCCCTCACTTCATTGGTTTGAAAGTAACAGTGCTCGTTCTTTGTGGTAATGTGCACTACAAATCCCATAATCCATTTTAGGAGTGAGCATCAGAGGGTGTCCACGTTCCTTTTTGGGCAGAATTTCACTTTTCCCAATAAATAGAAGCATTTTCCAATGACATTTCTGACTCAGCTCTGCCAATATGCTTTTCTCTCACCTCGATTATACAAGGTTTTGAAATCTTGTCTGATAAGTTGGGTTTTTAAAACACCCTCTGATGCTCACTCCTAAAATGGATTATGGGATTTTTAGTGCACATTACCACAAAGAAAGAGCACTGTTCCTTTCAAACCAATGAAGTGGGGGAGAAAATGAGAAGTTTGAGAGCCCATGGTGGACTTTTTAAGGAGGAGTCTCACGTCGCACACAGCTGAGAGGACGCACACACAGGAAGCGGAGCTCCGGATGTCCAATCCATAGTACAGTGGCCCAGAAGATTCCGGATGGATCCTGGACCATTACGCTTTGTGTTGCTTTTGTTTCATCCTGCTCAATGTGAGTGCTTTTAACCTTTTATTTTAATAAACTTCTTGAGCTTACTGCACTTAGAGGTGCCTTGCCTTTTTGTTTTCATTACTTCTTCACATATTGCTTGCAATTCTTTTTCTTGGTGTGTGCCTTATGTCGCACTAGTGCTCTGTCCTTAGATTGAATTTCAAAGTCTGATACTTACTGTATGACTCTCTTTGTTCCACCCATGACTGGTCTTTAAAAAACAGTTCGACTTCAGACAGGCACTAATTTCATTCCCAAATCCAGGAAGACAGAGTGTGCTTAAAAAGGTTTGTGAGCCCCCCAAGAGTATGGCCTAACATATCATAGTAGGTTAAATGACTCTTCGCAGAATGCAACATATGGTTGTATTTCTACACCAGCTTAGCCAAGTAGGTCCAATTTCTTTGGTTCTCATGAGCTAAGCCTCTCAGCAGTTGTGTCAGGGCACGACTAAACCTCTCAAATTCCCCATTGTCTTGCAAGTGGAATAGGGTAGTGTGCAACTTCCTAATGCCTAGTGAGTAACATCATTCTTGAAAGAACTAATTTTCAAAACAGGGTCCCTGGTCTGAATGTATCTTCTGCGGACTGCCATAAGGAAAGCATTACCAATGTGCATTACACACGCCGCATTATTAATTTATTGGAGTGCCCAAGGGTGCACCAGGACTTTCACAATCCAATCTTAATTCTTAATCCTATTCATAATAATACCAATGACATTATTATGTTAACCTAATCATTTAGGCAAAAGTTAATAATAATACACATGGGGGGGATTTACTAAAACTGGAGCACTCAGAATCGAGTGCAGCTGTGCATAGCAACCAATCACATTCATTACACTGTTGGTGGCGAGCACAGGAATCTCCACACACTTTGTACAGAGGTCTCCTTCAAATTATTTCCACTTCTGGTTAAATGTTCTTAGCATATAGTGTTAAGCAATTTTCTCTGTTAGTCAAATATTCTTTTAGTCTTCTGGTTAAACGTTATTTGGGCTATTTTCTCTTAGGATCGAATGTTAGGGAACGTTACATTCACCCTGCAAAAGGCAACATGAGAGAAAAATGTCCAGTATTGATGGTCAGGTGGAGGAAAAATGTTGGCCGTTAGTGGTAAGGCGTTGGTAAAATTGGCCAGTGTTGGAGGTTAGGGGAAAAAAACACCCAGTATCAGTGATCAGATGGAGGAAAAAAGACAGTATCAGTGGTCAATGGGACGAAAATGCCTGGTGTTGATGGTTAACAGAAGGAAAAAATACCTTAAGTCGTGGTCAGTGTCTGTGCCCCCATACAATGATGGTCATTGTCTGTGCCCTCATATATTGATGGTCAGTGCACCCCCATTACAATGGTGGTCAGTGTGTCCCATTACATTGGTGGTCAGTGTCCCCTATTTTATTTGTGGTCAATGTTTTCACATTAAAAGGTGATTAGTGTGCTCCATTACATTGCTGGTCAATGTGTCCCCATCACAAGGTGGTCAGTGTGCCCTATTACATTGGTAGTCTGTGTGTTTGCAGATAGCAGACTCATGCAGAGAGCTCAAAGAGCCATAGCAGAGACAGAAGAGACCAGATAGCATCCAGACTTGGTGCCTTGGATTCAGGTTAGTACACACTATTGTGGGATGGGTTTTGTTCATTTTTCAAGTCTGAGGTTTACAACCACAGACTTGTGGTCATATACTGCCCCGTGACTGTAAATGGACAGTCAAAACTGCCTATATACAAGTTTTTTCTAAACATTTCCAAATAGATCCTCATCTCAGGGAAAACCAAAATCAACAAAACTTTGTTACAGATTAGCAATACAGAATTTAAATGAAGAGAATTATCATTAGAGGTTATGTTTACATTTGTGATTGTTAGGTCTGGCCATCACAGCGATCAAAGAGCACAAAGGCCAGTGAAATACCTATTACTTTCAGCCTTTGGGAGTATGTAACTTTCCCTCTTTTCTATTATAATGCAGTGCTCAGGATCTGAGTGCTCAGTCACAAGGTCCTAACACTGTAATGTGTGGAGAAATTGAGTGGAGAAAATCAAAAAATAACACATGGGTAATTTTGGGGTTCTACTAGGCAAATAAAGTCGTGAAGAAATGTGGGGAATTATCAGATGTGATAGGTGGGCTGTAAAGGGGACCTGTGCTTTGCCCTGAGTTATCAAATTCCAGTTATTTGCAAAGCAAGTTATTAGCAAAGCAACAGGTTTTTTGACAGACTTGCAGTGCCGCCCAAAGCCAGGCAGTGGCGAGTTTCCTCACCAATATACAGAATATGGAAGCCGGCATCCTTACACTAATTCAGAAGTGCTGACAGTAGAAGGATAGATGCCACTCAAACCAGCCCAAGCAAAGTAATGGTGTTGGCCTCAGCCGCCACTCCAGCCACACCCCCAACGTGTTTCACCCCACCCACTGGGGTTTGGTCACAGAGGTCTATGACCAAGACCCAGTGCCTGGGGCAAAATGCATCAGGGGGCATGCCTGGAGCAGCAGCTAAAGCCAACACAATTACTTTGCTTGGGCTAGTTTGAGCAGCGTCTATCCTTCTACTGTCAAACCTTTGCATTCTTACATCTTTGTTCATGCTGGGAGCTGAAGAATATACCTGAAACCTCTGAGTATGGAGGAGCATATGACTTACTCCATCTGACAGCACTGGACCAATCAGCATTGTCACAAAGGGAGTCCATAACCCGGTGTAAGCTATGACTCAGGCAACTAACAGTTTAAGGCTTTATTTCCAATGCCAGCAGTAAAAATGAGAGAAAGAGGAGGTAAAATTAAATATAGGTCATATACTTCATCAATTTATTCACCTAAAACTTTATTAACCTTAAACTTTATTCACCTTGAAACTTTCTGCCACTGATTTCCTTCCCATAGAAACAATTACTTACAGCACATATGTTGCAATCAAGAACTACTCAAACTGGAAAAAATGTTGTGGCAGAGCTACATATTTATGAGCGCCTAAATCAGTTCTTTTCAGATAAGTGATCAAAAACACTTATGCCTCTTGCACAAGGATGTAATAATTTACAGTATGTATAGGCTACATTCGCACAGCCATAAAAAAATAAATGCATTTAGAGCATTTTTATTAGGAATAAGCAAACGGTTCAGGCCGAGCATGAGTTCAGGCCGAACATTGGCTGTTCACCCGTTCGACGAACACCCGAATTATCACGGCGTTCGAACATTTGTTTGGCCCGCCGAATGACCACAATGCACTGCTCCGCCGCACAGTGCATTGGTAGCCCTGATTGGCTGAGGCAATGGAAGCTTTGCCCAATCAGGATCAAGAGCACTGTCAGAGCCATTAATGGGCAAAGTAATGATGACTCTATCCAATCATGGCTCATTGCTCTTAGTCCGACCACACACTGTAAAAGTATTCTTTTAATATCGGGCATTTTTATTGTGATATTGGCATGGAAAGAGGTAGAACAGGGCTCTGTTTAGTGCTACTAGAGAGTTTAAGGGCCTAATTAACCACTTCTGGACCGGAAGGATTTGCCCCCATAATGACCAGGCCATTTTTTGCGATTCGGCACTGCTTTAATTTAACGGACTATTGCGCAGTCATGCAATGCTCTACCTAAATAAAATTGACATCATTTTTTTCTCACAAATAGAACTTTCTTTTGGTGGTATTTGATCACCTGTGCGATTATTGTTTTTTGCGCTATAAACAAAAAAAGAGCGACAAATTCTAAAGAAAGAAAACAATATTTTTCACATTCTGCTATATAACATTCCCCAAAAAAAAAAATTAAAAATCAAAACTTTTTTAACATTTTAGGCCAATTAGTTTTCTGCTGCATATTTTTGGTTAAAAAAAAAAATCGCAAAAAAGCGTATTTTGATTGGTTTGCACAAAAGTTATTGCCTACTAACTACGGTAAAGATTAATGTCATTTTTATTGTTTTTTGTTTTTTTTTTTACTAGTAATGGCGCGATCTGCGATTTTTAGCGGGACAGTGACATTGCAGCAGACAGATCGGACCCCTAACTGACATTTTTGACACTTTTGGGGGAACCAGTGACATTAATACAGTAATCAGTGCTAAAAATATGCACTGTCACTGTGATAATGACATTGGCAGGGAAGGAGTTAACACAGTGGGTGATCAAGGGGTTACATATGTACCTGGGGGCGTGTTTCTAACTGTATGGGGGTTGGGCTTTTGTAATTATTACAGAGACCTGTGATCCTATACAGCAGGATTACAGGCGCTGTGTGATCATTCCAGAGAGAAGAACGGTCAGCAGTGTTTACAACAGCTGACCGTCCTACTCTCACAGCGGGGAGCAATCGCGGGTGGCCGGCAGCACTTGGAGCCGCCGGCCTTGTGCATCGGCTTCCCCGCTGCCGAGTGGGGGCGGGAGCGCGCCGCTAGCTGCGCATCAGTTTGCACAGGAGGGGCTGCCTGCAGCAGTATAACTGTGGCGGGCGGTCATTAACTGGTTAACTAACAATAAGGAGAAGAAATAGTCGTTCTACATTTAATTACCCCCAAATAAAACAACTGAGACCTGAACTAGGTGAACATGTAAACGGAAAAGTAGGAGTACAAATAGGCAAATATGTATCAGTGAATTCCAAATTGGCATAGTCACGGTTCCATAACTGGCAATTGCTAACGGGTTTCCTACTGTATATGAAACTGCACTGCAGTATTTAGCTATGATCATGTGTGTACATGTATGCCAATAAATACGGGGTGCGTGGCTGTTTATTTGTATTACAATTATTGTGCATAGTTTGTTTTCTTCTTTTGCTAACAAATCCTGTTCTGAATGATTATTACAGAGCAATGGCTGCTATTCCATGAGGTTACATATATTTATTATATACAGTTACATATCTGTTATATGTATATATTTTTTTATGTTACTTTTTTTTTTTTTTTTTTTTTTTAGGAGACTATAGAGTTCCAATTATCTACTATATGTTCATTCTTTAATCATACTATACTATTATGCAAGCCTAATTGTACTCAACACATTGGCTTAGTGGTCTGTGCTCGTGACCAAAAAGTACTTGGGTTATGAGTTCAACTCCCACCCTGCTTGTTCACTGGTGTTTGATTATTTTATTTGCACACAATATTATTTTTGCTAAATAACATATCATTGCATGCAACTGAGCATGCAAATTATGGAAACAACCATTCTGATGTGGCAGTGGCAATAAGGTGTGCGCCTATTTTTTAGCATACTCTGCTGTTTAAAATTTGAGCAGGTGATACCATGCTTGAGATTTGAACCCATGGTCTGAATCATTCTAGGTAGGAGTGCTACCCACTGAGCCATTAAGATGAACACAGATACAGTATATATATAGTACCATGATTACCGAATGAACATAGATCAAGAGGATCGATATTCCCCTAAATTACAAATGCAAGATCATTGCTAAATCGTCAAAAATTAGTAGATGTGACTTGTTTTCCTTGATTGATGTAAGAGTTATATCTCTACTCTAGAGTTGTGCTCATAAGTTTACATACCCTGGCAGAATTTATGATTTCTTGGCCATTTTTTAGAGAATATGAATGATAACAAAAACACTTTTCTTTCACTCATGGTTAGTGTGTGGCTGAAGCCATTTATTATCAATCAACTGTGTTTACGCTTTTTAAATCATAATGATAATAACAGAAACTACACAAATGACCCTGATCAAAAGTTTACATACCCCATTTCTTAATACTGTGTATTGCCCCCTTTAACATCAATGACAGCTTGAAGTCTTTTGTGGTATTTGTGGATGAGGCTCTTTATCTTCTCAGATGGTAAAGCTGCCCATTCTTCCTGGCAAAAAAATTCTTGGGCTGTCTTGCATGAACTGCACGTTTGGGATCTCCCCAGTGGGGCTCAATGATATTGAGGTCAGGAGACTGAGATAGTGACTCCAGAACCCTCACTTTATTCTGCTGTAGCCAATGACAGGTCGGCTTGGCCTTGTGTTTAGGATCATTGTCATGTTGGAATGTCCAAGTATTTCCCTATGCGCACCTTCCGGGCTGATGAATGCAAATGTTCCTCCAGCGTGATACAATTTATCTCTCGCTGATGTTCCTCCATTATTTTTTGATAACATACTGCATTCATCTTGCCATCAATTCTAACCAAATTCCCTGTGCCTTGTTTGTTTTTCGGCTAGTTAATGGGTACAAAACCGTAATTGGTTGTGATGTTTTTGAGCCAAAAAAACCGAAGGACAAGTTTGGAAATTTTCTGCCAAAGGAACAATAAATTGAAACGTTAATGTGTTTCTTCTCCAAACTGTTTGCACTTGGCATATGTGAACAAACGATCAAAAAAATTATTAATTTATGTCCATTGAATGATTTATATCCATTGAACGATTTATAAGTCATTACATGATGGCACGATCATCTGCTCTCACGGCCGAGTGTTCGTTTTTTCGAAAATTAGTTTGAACGATTTTTTGTATAGTGTATGGCCAGCATTACTGGATTCTATGTCTAATATCTACATACCAGCAAGAGATGAAGTGTTCTAAAGAAATATAGCAAAGCGCAGGTAAGGCCTTCTCTCAATTAAAGAAAATTGTGTATTGTTTTGCAACAGAGGTACATTAATGGTATAATGGTATATTGTTACATGGAGGAGCTGGATTAAAGCAAAAGGAAAAGTGAACTTAGCCTTTAAGTGAGGCATATGCAGACACACTCAGTTGTCAGGGAAAACTGCTAAAATGTGACCAGAGATGACTCATCTGTGGCATTTTCTGTGAACGGTAAAATGTTTGATTGGGTGACATGTGAACATCACCAGGATGACACAACCAAAAACAAGACATGTATGTATGGGGTGGTGAAAATTGCTAGCTAAATTACATGTGCGTAGAGTTCATTATGACTATACAGGATTTGATTTTAGCCAACAGTTTGTGGAGCACTTGCTAAAATGCACACACATTCCACACTATATTTATAGCAGGCATCCCAACCTGCAAAAACTAATTTCAGGGAGGTGGTACTCCGGCCCTGCCCCCCACCCACGCCGCCGCGCCCTACCTGCAACCCCTCCCACCCGCACTAATTTAACACAACTAGAGGATAATCAAATGAAATGGAATCAGTGTACAGAGGTTTACTTCTTCTGAGAGATATTAAAGGAACACTCTAACCACCATGACCATTTCAGTGATTTGAAGTGGTCATGGTGGAAGGAGTCAGAAACACTGCACATGCCGGGATATTTACAGTTATGTGCTGGGGGTTAGTTGCACCCCTAGCACACGTGACTTAGGCAGCCAGAAAATGTCATGTCCTTATTAATACATGTATGAACAAGGACATGACATATTATGATAAAACACAACTAGTTATTAAAAAACATATTGCAACAATTTACACACGCTAATGCACATACCTTTTCTACTTATTTTGCAGACTGCTGGCGGGTACTGCTGGTGCGGTTACTGCTGGCGGTTACTACTGGTGGGTACTGCTGGCGGTTACTGTTGGTGGGAAATGCTGGCGGTTACTGCTGGTGGTTACTGCTGGTGGTTACTGCTGGTGGGTACTGCTGGTGCTGGCGGGTAATACTGGCGGTTACTGCTGGCAGGTAGTGCTGGCAGGTACTGCTGGCAGTTACTGCTGGTGGATCTGTACTTCCTGTAGGCAGAATCAGATTCTCTCCAGTGTCTCAGTTCCAGTCAGCTCTACAGGACATCTGGGTTCAGCTACTTTCTGATTCTCAGGCCCTCAGGTAGACCACCCCCAAGGCCGCATAGCAGCTTCTACAGAGGGTTTCCGCTCTCCAGCTGAAAGACCCCGAGCACATGTGCCCTTGGCATTTATGCAGTATCCCAGCGTGCAACGAGGCACTTTCCATTCACCAGGTCTGTACTAAATGCCTGTGGACTCATTTGTCAGGTTTCCTCCCACTGTCCAATATGCCTCCCTATTGGCCCAGTGTGAAACACTTCAGACAAGCTGAGGTGCATCTGAGCACCATGAGCAGACCTCGCTAGCAGATCCTACTCTCTGGTAGGCAGAGATCAATATAAATTTACCTGGCCATCTCTCTGGTAAGCAGAAAAAAACAAAAACTATACTGTCTCTTCTTTTCTTCTAGCACATACCTAGGAGGGTGCTATAAAAATGTTTGAACACATAATTCTTGCTGAATTAGTAATTGGCATTAGACAAACATGGTTGAATAGTAGGAAGGGAGGCATCATATGGCAAAATCCTACCTCTACAGTCAAAAAAAATGAGAGATGTGGGTGATTCAATTCACTAATGTCATGAACTTAGCCTTTATCCTAACAGTCATTTTTAAACTTTGCGGCAGATTCAAACCAGATGCAGTCCAGTGCATTTTAATCTGCATAAAAAAATGCATGCAAAGTATTTTCCATGTATTCCAATGGCCCTAGTTCTCACCAGTGCAGTGCGTTCCATTGCAGTCAACACAAGTCGAACATGCTGTATTTTTTTCTGTATCGAACACAGCAAAATACATCAAAAACGCACCTGAACGCATAAAAAATGAATCAACATAGCACATGCAGAATGTGTTCGGAATGCAGAAATTGTGGTGTAAACTGGCCCTATAAGAAATCCAAGAGAAATTTGCTAAACAAGGATGATTAGCTAGGGGTAGTTTGTAAAAACTTTCCCATATTCCTCTTTTCTAGGGGTTGATTTATCAAAGGCAAATGGGCTTTTCACTTTTGCAGTGAAAGTTGCACTTTGCAAGGAGATAAGCCCCAGAGCTTAGTAAATGTAGTGAAGTTTTGCATTCTGCAAAGAAAGCCCAATCATGTGAAAGGAAACACAACTGCATTTTCGCTTGTACATGATTGGATGATGGAAGTCAGCAGAGCTTTACCTCATTCGCTAAACTCTGGGGCACGTGCAACTTCCCTTGCAGTAAATAGTCAATTTCCCTTTAGTAAATCAACCCCTAGATCCTAATCACTAGAAACTGAGCTTAAGCCTAGTACACACTAGTAGTTTTTTTTTTCGTTCAACCTCGTAGGGCTGAACTAAAAAAAAACTGACTGCTCAGGAGGAGCCGCTGAACTAACTATCTGACGTAAGTACAGAGATCTCCCCTGCTGTTCTATTGTGTTCTGACAGAAGGACGGTCTCCCACCAGAACACTCCATTTAGTGCTCTCAATCATTAGCTGAGATCGCTGATCTGCAGACCCTTTTGGGACATGCCCTACAGCAGAAGCCGGACGACTGGCCAGCTTCTGTCTTTGTGCAGTACACAAGGGTCAAATATCGGCCGGTTTCTGTGGAATTGGCTGATACCGCCCAACATTCGGCCTATGTGTACTAGGCTTTGGATTCAAATCTGCCGCACCCATGAAAACCGAGGCAAACATTTTCAGTGGTATTTACAGTGAAGGGGGTTTTTGCATCTTTAATGGACTTGTGGAACAGGTTATGAAGGTCAACGCCTTTTTATATAAATTGCCCGTTGGCTCTGATATAGTTGACTCCTTCAAAAAAAGTGATGT
Source organism: Pelophylax lessonae (assembly GCF_965119305.1). NCBI lineage: Eukaryota > Metazoa > Chordata > Amphibia > Anura > Ranidae > Pelophylax > Pelophylax lessonae. The sequence continues at coordinate 628,220,820 of NC_138768.1, read as the reverse complement.
GGGATTTACTTGAAATTTTAAAGACATTATGCATTTATAGTATTTTTTATACAGCAGCTTTGAATTGCATAGTAAATGAGGTTTTATCTGTAAAGAACAGACTATCATTATTCCAATAATCACCAAGGAGGAAGAGAAAAGACGCTACACCAGCTATCTTAAAGTTAATATGGTAATGCACAATGATTTGAGATATCTTGACAATAGGAAAAATGGTAAAGATATTCCTAAGAGAGTGGGATAGTGGAAAATCAAATGACTCCAGGTATTTGAGAAAGAACAGCCTGTACCATCAATCGTCACATCATAGTCCAGGTCCCAGACCCTCTCTGTCATTTAGCAGGAACAGAGTCTTTTATCTGAGTCATATAAAAGCAGTCACAAAGACCATTTATTATGTTGTCATAAAACACCACGCAGTACCTTGCAGTCAGAAGGGATCCCTTCCAAGTCTAGCAGATAGGAAACACAATGGTCCCAGATAAGGAGCTAGAAATGTGCGCAGTAATAACTGAAAGAAGTCTGAAGCGGCACATCTTTAATGAAGCATACTTTAAAAAAAAAAAACCTGGATAATTACAATACAAATTTAAGCCATACAAAAGACTAGCTCGTAGCGGTGAGGTGAATCTCAAAAATGTGTATCTTGCAATAGTAGTGAACATGACAGGATCAGTGTTTAAACACAGGTCAGAAATCATGGGAGAGGTACATTCATTTTCCAAGCATTCACTTTGTAGGTCTGAATACTAAGGCCTCTTACACACAGGAGTGGAAAAAAAAAACACTATTAGTAACTGTCTGCAGGAAATCAGAGAAGACCAAGAAGTCATCACACAGCAAGCCCTATGGCAGGGATCCTCAAACTACGGCCCTCCAACTGTTGCAGAATTACACATCCCATGAGGCATTGTAAAACTGACATTCACAGATATGACTAGGCATGATGGGAATTGTAGTTCCTGAACAACTGGAGGGCCATAGCTTGAAGACCCCTGCCCTATGGAAACAGTGCTACATTTTGTAAAATCAAAATGCAAAATCCTGCAAAGAGTTTCACAAATTGGAAGACTGAGATTTGTTTTTACTTTTTTTGTATCATACCTCGGTTTCCAGCAAAGACCAATGTCTGATCATATATCAGTTATATGAATAGTTAATTCCTGTTCAACACGTACAGCTCCTGTGACATTACTGAAAATTCAATATTTGCAAGCTGCCTTGAATAAGTATATGCAAATGTGATGCAAATGAATACTTGCTATTTTATTCCAAGCGTTTGTGTTTCTGGAGGATGTTACATGTTATATTTTTTAACATGTAATATATATTTTATACCAGCTCAAAACTTAAGGGAAATCTGTCACTAGCAAAAACACCTCTTGGACATGCAACTATGTACTAACTAGTCACTTAGCAGCAATACATCAGTTTGCCAAATGATAATATCTGCATTAATATTGAAATATAAGACTAAATTCAGCCTGTTGCAGCCATGTTGAATAATTTACATCAACCATATATACGTGTGTTGTAAATAAACATAAACACCATTACCAGCACTGTACTAATAAGTAAATATTGCACACACACTTGTACACAATTTTCTCATTGTGCTTGTTGTATTTGCACAAAGTCCACCATGCGTAAGTGCAATACAGTCTCTATATGCATGACATCCGTTTAAATGCAGCTCAAAAGGAATCCATGATGCCTGTCACCAACACCACCACAAGTGAGTCCCATTCCCTTTAAATACAACACTCACCAGAGATAGGTAAATATAAGGCACATACTCGTGATATCACTCAGAGATCTTTCCACAGGTAGGTCCTCCAGACTTCCGGGTAATGCCATAAATGCTTTTACACTTGTCAAAAAACAAAGCAAAGCTTCATAGCATAATCATGTTCAAATAGTTTTATTAAAATACCTTCCCCCTTTAAAATCCCACTTACATGCATAGTAAATAATAGGCAATAGTCACATCAAACTCGGTCAGATTACCCTTGGATGTCTGTAATAGCATCTCACCCTGCGCTGTACACAACTTTGCAGCAGTGCCCTTCACCTCCAGTGGCATGCTGACGTCACTTCCAGTCGCTGTATGGTCCTGTAATGGCAACCTCCTATGATTATGTCTGCTTAGAGGAAACGCGTTAGGAACGTCATTCATGCCATCTACTTCTGTATTACATGCCTAAGTTCATTGGATGCTTGTAAGTGTTTTTTTGGCTTTTTATTACAATAAAGTCTAGCGGTTTTACACTATGTCAGTCTTATCTGGCTTCCTGCATGTACAACTGTGAGAGATTTATGGCTTCTGTTGTGATACTGTGGCTACTTTCCTGATATCCGGTGTTCCAGCCTTGTCTTGGAAGTATACAGCAATACCAGCCCGTATGGCCCATATACTATATAGTATCTTGGGTCCATACTCTCCGGTGAGCGCAATTTATTGATCTTTGGTGTATGGGCCCCTGGCACGGTTGAATATCACCTTTGTATTTGGATGCACACATATCATCATTACCTGGGACTCTCTTTATGAACTTTTTTTCAGTGGCTACACTTGATCACCTCATATTTCATTTGATTATATATCATTTATTTGATTTGTGTATTCATGTATTCACTTATGGTCACATGATGTTTGTTATTTTGGTTCAGCGCTGCAATTTTCCATTTTTTCGCTGTATGGTCCTGCTCTGATACGTTTCGTCATTAAGACTTCGTCTGAGGGTGTCCCAGCACAATCTTTAGTTATTTGTACAGCGCTGCTAATGGTGTTTATGTTACTTTATAACACGTATATATGGTGGAAGGAAGTTTTTTTTTTTTTTTTTTAACGCTGCAGCTTCAAATTATTTTAACAATTGTTAATTTTTTTTTTTTAATTATTTTTTTTTTAGTAAACATTTTATTGAAAATTTTTTTCAAGCATACAGAGTAAAGCAAAACGTATGCATGAAAGGTTATATAACAGAGAAGGATAACAGTAACAGTAACAAACTCACTCTTAAGGCGTAGAGGATATAAAGCATGGTGCTTGAGTTGATTACAACATAAGCTATTTTAAAGTACAATTTGCATGCATGACCGTTAAAGTAAGTGCGCCCAAGAGGGCTTCCGTGTGGGCCCACCTTACCCATAGTGAGCATACGATCTGGGGAGGTAGGGCTAAAGCGACAGTCCGATGCGCACCCCGGGGCCCGGACACCCCCAACAGGGATCACACTGTGTCGGAAGCCCCGGGACGCCCACCAGAGGGAGTCATTGAGCGACCCCAGATGAAATGAAGGGGCCTGGGAGAGCAAGTAGGAACGTGGTAAGGTATGTGCGAGAGGGCGGCAGTAAAATGTTGCATACATGGTCCGTATGGAAGATGAACTACGAAAGAATTATGGGGGAAGAGAGTAAGGAAGAGAAGGGAAGCAACGGAGGGGGAGAGTGGAGATAGTTAGGTTGGAAAGGGCTGGAGGGGGGCAGAGAGTGGAAGGGGGGAGAAGAGAGAAAATAAAAGGGGGGTGGGGTTGGAAGGGGTGAGGGGGAGGGGTCCCGCAGAGCCAGGCAATTCCACGTGCCGTACATTTTTATATTTAATGTGCTTCCTGCTTGTGTGCGCTTAGTAGAGTGTTTTACCATAATTGGAACACTATTCATGTTGAATAATTGTTTGCAAGATCCAAACCTGATGCTGGGTTCATATAGCTGTCAGTATTCCCAAATGTCCTAAATTCTAAAATAACAGTTTAAGAGTTCCAGGCTGGGGGAAAAAAATTAAAAGTCAGCAGTTCCAAAAACTGCAGCTGCTGTCTTTTAATATAAGGACACTAACCTGTCCAGGCAGCCTGCGATGTCAGCAACCCGAGGCCGACTCGTTCATCGGCTGCGGGTGCAGGTGCCGGCATCCTTAATAAGGGAAACCTTGAGGCATCACGGCCTGTTTCCTACTGGATACAAGAGAAACTGCCGCATACCAAGCGATGGCTCACAATGAAAGGCTTTATTGAACAAGGATGCAAGGTACAGCAAAATGGATGGTAGACACGTTTCACACGACTCAAAGCGTGCTTGTTCACTACCATGGACTTGACATTTATAGAAAAAAGTAGCAGATGCTCTTCTGCTCTGGAACTATTATGTGTTGGATGGTTGCCCCCATTAGAGGCTTCTCAGCCTGATAAGTATTCTACATTTCCATCAGGAATAATTGACTTCAAATACATTTCTTTTTATGAAAAATTTTATATTTTTAGTAACTAGGCTATGTGATATTGATTGAAATCCTCAATTTCAACTGTGCATTACTCTTGACCTGCTTGGGAATTTCTATTTTATGCTAGCTCAACAGAATTGTACTCCTTTTCCTGTTATTTTTACCATTTGATAAATAATATAACCTGCTTATTTGGAGTCAGATATTTTACATCTCTAGTGACCAGTAGTATATTATATTTTCTGTGTAGTAACTAAAGTATTTGGGCCAACCACTTCAGTACCAAGTAAGGCTTGCCATACACTATACAATTTTCTTATTCAATTTCCTTTAGATTTACCTTAAACTATGTAATGCAAGGGTCTGCCTGACTGCATACAAATTGAAAGTGTTTAGGTTTGACCCTATATTACATGGTTTTGGTAAATCTAAAGGAAAGTTGAACAAGAAAATTGTATAGTGTATGGCCAGCCTTAGGCTTCATGCACACTGGGCTTAAAAAAATGGCAGAGAAAAACAAAACGCTCATATAGAGTGTTTTTACACACAGTTTAGGTGAGTTTAGGAGAGTTTAGTGTTTTTTATGCCAGAAAGCTCCAATCAAAAATGCAAACCATAAGGATTTTTTTTCCTGCCTCTAAACGCTGAGCCTAAAATATGCCTCTAATCATCCTAATGTGCATGGACACTTAACATATGGATAACATGGAGCTGCTTTTACAGGCAAAACACAAAACTCCTGTAGAAGCAGCAATTTTTTTTAATCCAGTGTGCATGGACCCTAAGACAAAAACGTAAATGATCACATACATATCTATCCTATTTCTAGAACTTAACTATAAGACTCTATGCACACTAGTGGGTTTTTTTTAAGCTCCTAGAAGCTATTATGAGCATTTTCTTTTTTTCTGCTCCTAGATGCTAATAGTGTTATCCTATGTGTACATGGACACTATTTTATGCTAGAAGCATTTTCAAGCTTCCATGTTTAGAAACAGAAAAAAAAATGTTTTTGTAGAGTTTTTGTGAACGTTTTTCCAGCAGAAAAAAAGCTAAAAGCTACTAAAACTCCCCTAACAGTTTTTTTCGAGTGTTTTTTGTTTTGATCTTCTTCGTGTACTGTAAAAATGCCAATAAAACACTATTGCTCCTAATTGCTACTAAAACACTACTACATGCTGCAAAAAATGCTGTTATCAGAATTTTTCATCCAAGTTTTTTTTCTAGTGTTTTTTGAGCTTATAAAAAATTCTAGTGTGCATGGAGACTAATTATACTATCACAGCCACAACATCACCAATTGACAATGGAAACTTTTAAAGAGGCAGTAAACTTTCATAAAAAAATTAGAAAAAAAAACCTGTAAAGACAAAGGCATAATGAGCTAGTATGCATACTAGCTCATTATGAAATACTTACCTTAAAAAGAAGCCCCCGCAGTGTCGCCCACTCAATGACAGGAAGGCTGACATGTTCGGCCATCCTGCTTCCTTGTTCGCGTCCTCCGACCATCTTATTGGCCGGAGCTGCGATTACATCACTCCCACGCATGCGCGCGGGAGCAGCTGTTCACGGCATAGGGCTCTGAAGGAATGGCACGGGTAGCCATTCCTTCAGAGCGCATGCACCAATGACGTCATCGGCTGCACGCACTGTAAATATCTCCTAAACGGTGCATGTTTAGGAGATATTTACAGCACCTATAGGTAAGCCATAATATAGGCTTACCTATAGGTAAAAGACTTTAAAGTGGGTTTACAACCACTTTAAACAAAAAAATCCATATCACCTGATAACCTTCACTGAAGGTACAGAATTTGAAGCCGCTAACTTATGATTCTTTTCAAACAGGGCAAGGAACCGCTTTTATGAAGCTAGCTGGAATAGTTTGTCAACAGGCTAGTGTAGTAACTACAGGATGTCTGCCAGCAAAGTACAATCATTTAGCGAGATGGATTCACTTAAAGAGGAGCTCTAGTCCCCCCAAAACTGTAAAGTCAGCAGCTACCAATACTGTAGCTGCTGACTTTTAATATAAGGACATTTACCCATCCAGGTATCCAGCGCTGTCCTCACCCGAGCTGATTCTTCAGTCAACTTCAGGTCCCGGCACTGGCATTTTAACTAAGGGGAACTGTCAGTGAAGCCTTGCAACTTCACAGCCGAATTCCCACTGCGCATGCGCAAGCCGCGCTGTGCTTTGTGAATAGTTCAGCAGTCTTTTGGGACCAGTGATGTGTCCCAGAAGGCTGCGGGGGGAAGGAGGGTGGGTCAAACTTCCAATCAGATCCTCACAGGGATCCGACCGGAAGTGGGGAATGGGTACCTGTCAAAACCAGATACCCACTCCCTCGCTAAAAATAAAGTGAACAAATGTGAAGGGGTGAGGGGAGGAGGAGAGAGTGAAACTCCCCCTTTTGGCTGGGGTTCCACTTTAAAGCAGTATTAAACCCAAAAGCAAACATGTATTATATTGCAGCTTACCAATCCTTAGATGTGATGTCTGTAGTTATTTTACTTTGTAAGGCTTTCTTTCTTCTATTTTCAACTGGTAATCCAGCCAGCAATCACTGGTTTTTACAGCACAGCATCAATTTAAATGGATTAGACAAACTCCTTCACACTGGCAGGGGTGATTAAAATGATCAACTTTTATTTATTCATTCAAAACCTTTATCCCGGAAGGAAAAAAACTGCTGTAACTGCTTATAAAGTGTGAGCTGGAGCTTGCCTTCAATTTGTTAGTGCATCTAAATCTGCTAGTACATCTAACACTCCACTCATTCCAGCTTAACAATGCCGCTGTCCAAAGGTGCCCCTTGTGCTCGTTTATCCAGAGCTGTGTCTCACTAATACAGGAGGTGTGTTACTGCCCAGATCATCAGGTGAAAACGCCAAAGAAAAGAAAACTGACGCAGCCACCACATCAAATGATTGGTAGACTGCAGTATAATACATTTTGGGTTTTGGGTTTAATACCACTTTTGGGAAAATTATGGATTTAAAGAAAGAATATTACTTTTAATATGTGGAATTTATAGTAAAATTGCCAATGTTTACTTTTCTTCTAAGAAGAAAAACTGCACAAATGTTGTATCCTAATGAACATTAATTTAAAGTGAATACCACAAAATACAAATAGGTATGAATGCTATGTGTTGACTTCAGCATTCATTTTCTCTTCTTTCTCCTTTAGAGCAGGTGACAGCAGCCCATCTGTAAGGAGAGTGACCATGATGCGGGAGAAGGGAAGGAGACAGGCTGTCCGTGGTCCTGCTTTTATGTTCAACAACAAAGGGACAAGTCTGACCCCTGAGGAGGAACGATTTCTGGATGCAGCAGAGTACGGAAACATTCCAGTAGTGAGAAAAATGCTAGAGGAGTCAAAGACCTTGAATGTCAACTGTATGGACTACATGGGACAGAATGCCTTGCAGCTAGCGGTAGGCAATGAACATTTAGAAGTAAGTGAGCTTTTACTAAAGAAGGACAACCTGGCACGAATTGGAGATGCCTTGCTTCTAGCAATTAGTAAAGGGTATGTAAGGATAGTTGAAGCCATCTTGAATCATCCTGCCTTTGCAGCAAACAAAAGACTCACCCTTAGCCCGTGTGAACAGGAACTACAGGATGATGATTTCTACTCCTATGATGAGGATGGCACAAGGTTCTCTCCAGACATCACGCCCATCATCCTTGCTGCCCACTGCCAGAAATATGAAGTGGTGCACATGTTATTAGTAAAAGGAGCAAAGATAGAGCGGCCTCATGATTATTTCTGCAAGTGCGGTGATTGCATGGAAAAACAAAAGCATGATTCATTTAGCCATTCAAGGTCTAGGATTAATGCTTACAAAGGACTGGCAAGCCCAGCATATCTATCTCTTTCCAGTGAAGATCCTGTACACACTGCTCTGGAGCTGAGCAATGAGTTAGCCAAGCTGGCCAATATAGAGAAAGAATTCAAGGTAAGAATTACACTTATGTTACTAGTTTAAAAATCCTTTGTATACCTCCCAAATTTCATTTTCTTGGCACAATCCAGTATTTTAAAACACATTGAGCCAATAGGGTTAACAAAATATATGTGGTTTCCCAAATCGGAAATTATTTTAGAGGTTTCGCAGATAACTGAACCTGTGACCATGCAAGTCTAAGCAATTGGTCTACTTCAATGTTTGCTCCACCAACAGGGAATACTCACACCCCCCACCCCCCTTCAATATTCCACTGCTCCTTTTTGCTCCCAGGAATGAATGAAGATTCTTGGAACCTCCAAGTATGGTGAAGTAAATTACATAATCCCCCCCAGTTATGACAGCAATGGCCTGCTGAGGCAGTCGGCGCTTAAGGGCTGTACACGTGGACCGAATATCGGGTGGCATCGGCTGGTTCAATAGAAACTGGCCGACATTCGGCCCGTGTGTATGGCAGCCAGTCCAATAGAAGCCGGCCAAAGGGGCATGACCAAAAAAGGTCTGCCGATCAGCATCCAATCAGCGCTCCCAGCCAACGGGTGAAACACTGATCGGATGGCTAACAGCGCTGATCTGGCGAGGGGGCCATGCTCTGTCAGAATATAATAATTCAGCGGGGAGGTCGCTGTACTAACATCCCGAGCTCTTCCGTTTTTTTTTGTTCAGCTCGCTGGGTTAAATAAAAAAAAAATTAATAGTGTGTACTAGGCTTTAGGGGGGTCACATGTGGTAGTGGAAAGTGTGCTCAACACCGGAGTATTAGGAAAACAAGTATAAGCAGAGGTGGTAGCTGGCACAAAGGGAACCTGTTTCTTTGACCAACCTGGGCAAAGCACAGGTTCACTTTAAACTCTCTGTATACAGACTGTGGAGATTCTTTCTACTGTTACTGCCAGGATAAAAAAAATTTGTTGCGCAGGTGTCATTGGGATACGGATAGAAATAAAATGTTATACAGGTTCTAACCGTTTTCAAATTCTCCTAAAAAAATGTTTCTGTTGCTGCCTCTGTCCCCATGGGGATATTTCCCATCGCTTCCTATCTCTGTGATATGTGGTTACAAAACAGAAAGTAATGAGATATCTCTTCAAAGAGGAAACAGGCAGCAATACAAACCCTATCCCACTTCAATCCATACAGAATGGCCTTAAACATTCTGGTTCTTTAATATTAATATGTAAATCTTTTTGTTTTGGACATTACTTACCTTAAAAACTGTTGTATGTCCTTTTGGAAATAAAAATATAATCATCCCAGAAAACATACAGTATGTATACAACATTACAGCTGAAGAATAATGCACATTGGTTTATATTCATTAAAGAGCTAATAGGACCATTAAAAAAAGCCCTGGATGAAAAGCTGAAACTGTGTACTAGCATATTGTACAATTTATCAAAATATAAATAATAGAAATGAGTGTTGCATATTGTGTTTACAGCTATTGTTTCCCTCACATCATTCTTTTACATTTAAGTTTTTTTTTTTTACGTTTAAGTCTTGCTATTCAAAAGATTTTATTTCACATCCAGCAATTAACATACATATATTTCAATGTTTAATGGGATTCTGTCACTTAAAAAAAATAAAGCTGTTGGCAGGTATAAAGTGCAGGCACTTACAGGTATGTGCAACAAGCCAAAGTGAGCAGGTAAGTACAGACACTACCCAAAAGCAGTATTCTGGCATACAGGAAACAATTCGATTTGCAGGAGGTTTGTGCAAGCATTTTATACCTAATAGCAGCTTAATGTATTTTGTTCATTATATGTAAATGGTCAACAATTTAATAGAAACTGTATAGAGTTCAAAATGGCCGGGGTCAGATTGAATTTAGTATAATGTGTTAACATAAAACTGTATACTAGAGCAGTGGTTCTCAAATCCGGTCCTCGGGACCCACTAACAGGCCAGATTTTAAGTATTACCTTGGGGGATGCAGACTAGAATACTGCAATCACTGAGAAGCAAATGAGATCACCTGTGATGTAATTTAGTTATCTTGCAAACCTGGCCTGTTGGTGGGTCCCGAGGACCGGATTTGAGAACCACTGTACTAGAGTTGGCCATACATGAATCAAAATTTGGATGATCGAGTCCTGTTCAACTATCCTGTTGGTATTCGTTTAATCAGCGCTGCAGTCTATAGACTGCAGTGTTGATCTGTATATTCTAAAGGCAAAGAAGTCTCCCTGTTGTCAGAATACAATGACACACCAAGGAAGGGTTCCTGCATCCACATCAAGTGTGTGGATGGGGGAGTTGGGTCCGCTGTTTTCATTTAACCCACTGGTTGAATGAAAAAACTAACCCATGCGTGGCCATCTTAACAGACTGAGCAGAACCTTGATATGTTATCTAATTATTGGTTTGATGTTTGATCAAGCATTTTTTCTGGATGTCAGGTCACCATTAGGTAGAAAGTAGCTTTCAGATAGTAGGTTTTGTTGTTTTGCCTATATTAGAAAAATGTCAGCTGCATTCTGATTTATTGCTATATTTATTGCTATACTTGTCATTTTACATGGCTAACATTAGAGATATTATTGTCAAAGACAGATATGGACACACACACACACACATATCTCATCAGTGATCACAGAGCAGGGCTAGCCGAGACAGAAACACCCAACATTGTGGTAGATAAGGCACAACAGAGGCTGGAGCCTCTTCTACCTCTAAATGACAAATAGATGATCTGCACACCATGAAAACATCTAATCTTTATACCATCTTTTAAAATCAAAGCATTTGTTAACAAAGACCATTCAAGTTGAGACATGTTATCTGTGGGAACACAGCCTTCTGACATCAGTATGCTTTGTTTTTTGAAAATGGAATAAAGAATAAATCCCTTTTCTTTAGCTACCTGTATCTGTTTTGATGATGTTTTATTCTTTACAATCATATGTAACTTTTAAAAGAGTGGTTATTGTTTTCACTACATTTAAAAAATTATTTGTACCAGAAACAAAATTTGAGTGCCTTTATAAAAGATACAGTTCGCAGAATTGAACAAATTTAAAACTTTGATGAGTTATAAGCTACCTTCCCAAATGAGAGAACACAGTTTGGTTGCGTTAATGTTAATGGGATTATGTTTGTTCTATTATGTTCATTATGACTGTATCATACTAATTTAACCATGTTGCAACCCCTTCCCCTATATGGTTTGCTGTTCAGTTGATAAACAGGTGGTAAACCCTAGGGTTGGTGGTCAATGGGTGTCATTTCTGCACCCTCGGATGGCCTGCCCAACGTACATGAAGACATGCAAGCTGCATCAATCTAAATTTTGAAAGGGGGGGGGGGGTTACCCTGCCTTGGTGCCTTGGGAGCAAGAGGACTTTTTTTTCAGACACTGGTAGTGAGCAAAATGTTTAGCATGTCACTTAATGTGTAGTATCCTAAACTGGGCATAAAATGTATGGGCAAGTAATTGCAAACAAGCATAATCAGATCATTCTCTGCCTGTCTTTCTTGGTAAGGGATCTGTCAATAATGAGCCCAAAACAACTGTTTCCTTGGTTATGGGCATACGTTTCTATATCATCCCCCAGAATCCTGCTATTTATTTTCCAGAAGCATCCTTATTTTAGGCTGGCCATACATAGAGGTAAATTATTGCAGGAAAGAAATCCGCTCCCCCAATCAACACAGAATCCCTCCAGCTGCTAGTGATAATCGCAGGTAAAACCTGGCATGCTGGTTGTACCCAAGTTAGTTGATAGATTAACTTGGTACATTTAGCCTGCCCATACACAGTTTAAAACTTGGCCGGTTCCTGCTGAACCAGACAAGATTCAACCCATGTATGCCCTGCTTTACGAAAAAATGTGCTTGTGGCCTTCTAGGAAAGTACACTGCTCAAACAAATTAAAGGAACACTTTGAAAACACATCAGATCTCAATGGGAAAAAATATCACGCTGGATATCTATACTGATATGGACTGGATAATGTGTTAGGAACAAAAGCATGCCACATCATTTGATGGAAATTAAAAAAATCAACCTACAGAGGGCTGAATTCATAGACACCCCAAAAACCAAAGTGATAAATGATGCAGCAGGCTAGTCCATTTTGCTGAAACTTCATTGCAGCAACTCAAAACGGTACTCAGTAGTTTGTATGGCCCCCACGTGCTTGTATGCATGCCTGACATTGTTGGGGAATGCTCCTAATGAGACGACGGATGGTGTTCTGGGGTAGTGCCTCTTACACCTGGACCAGGGTATCACTGAGCTTCTGAACAGACTGAGGTGGAATCTGGCAGCATCAGATGGACCGAAAAACATAATGTCCCAGAGGTGTTCTATTGGATTTAGGTCAGGCGAGCACAGGGGCCATTCGATGGTATCAATTCTTTCATCCTCCAGGAACTGGCTGCATACTCTCACCACATGAGGCCGGGCATGGTCATGTACCAGGAGGAACCCAGGACACACTGCACCAGCGTAGGGTCTGACAATGGGTCCAAGGAGTTTATCCCGATACCTAATGGAAGTCAGGGTGCCATTGTCTAGCCAGTAGAGGTCTGTGTATCCCTCCATGGATATGCCTCCCCAGACCATCATTGACCTTCCACCAAACCGGTCATGCTGAAAGAAGTTACAGGCAGCATAACATTCTCCACGGCTTCTTCAGACCATTTCACGTCTGTCACATGTGCTCAGGGTGAACCTACTCTCATCTGTGAAAAGCACAGGGTGCCAGTGGCAGGCCTGCCAATTCTGGTGTTCAATGGCCATTGCCAATCGAGTTCCATGGTACCAGGCAGTGAGCACATGGTCCAGTAGAGGATGTTGGGCCCTAAGGCCACCCTCATTATGTCTGTTTTTGATTGCTTGGTCAGAGACATTTACACCAGTGGCCTGCTGGAGCACATTTTGTAGACCTCTGGCAGTGATCATCCTGTTTTTCCTTGCACAAAGGAGCAGATACCGGTCCTGCTGATGGGTAAGGACCTTCTACAGACCTGTCCAGCTCTCCTAGAGTAACTGCCTGTCTCCTGGAATCTTGTCCATGCTCTTGAGACTGTGCTGGGTGAAACAACAAACCTTTTGACAATGGCACGTATTGATGTGCCATCCTGTAGGAGTTGGACTGTCTGTGCAACCTCTATAGGGTCCAGGTATCACCACCAGTAGTGACACTGACCCTAGCCAAATGCAAAAGTAGTGAAAAACAGTCAGAAAAGATGAGTAGGGAAAAAAATGTCAGTTGCTTCCACCTGTAAAACCATTTCTGTTTTGGGGGTTGTCTCATTGTTGCCCATCTAATGCATCTGTTGTTAATTTCATTACCACCAAAGCAGCTGAAACTGATTAACAACCCCCTCTGCTACTTAACTGACCAGATCAATATCCCAGGAGTTTAATTGACTTGATGCTATACTCTGATTAAAAAGTGTTCCCTTAATTTTTTGAGCAGTGTATATATGTATCATCAGCGGGGTGGGGCCTTTAGTCATTATGGATGCAACCTTGTTGGTTTCGATCCCAAGAGTGGCAAATATGGAACAGAGTTATATGAAATAAACATAAGGCCTGGGTCAGTGCAGAAAATGTCTCAGTTTATTGTTACTTTACTAAAAAGTTATTATTACCATCATATCATCATCAAATTACCAGTTCTATATCTAATTGTGCCTGGTTGGCTTTCTTTTTTTGTCAGCAGTGTTCCAGACACCTGTCTACCTTTTTATATTCAACTGAAGTTGCTTACTTTAGTGCTAGTACGGATCTTTTTCATCTTCATTAACTGTACTATGCCAGCTAATAAAATATTTACAGGAGCAAAAGTTTTGCTTCTAATTTGTATGACTGTTTGTTTTAATGTCACTTGGGTATGCTAAAAAACACTGCCGCATACCCCAAATCTCTTCCCACAAAATGATGAGAAAACTCTGCTGACTTCAAAGCCTTTTTACAATACTTGTTTATTCCAATCATTAACTTCCAAAATATTTGTTGTGCACCTTTCCCTGACCCACATATCCATGTTGTCTTCTTTTTTCCCTTTTTTAGCTTAATAAAAGTGTATTTTCAGTTTAAGCTTGAGGGAAACAAAGGTTGCTGCATTTGGCTAGATAACTTTTTTGCCTGATTTTCTCTTATACGAGTAGCTGCATAACATTTCTTTATAGAATACATTTAATACTTAATAGAATACATACTACCTAATGGCCCTGTATTCTATTTTTCATTAAATCATTTCTTATTGTGTTTTATTGCCTCTTTGTTATGTCCTCTCTCAGTTCCCAAACCTTTTCTTTTCTTCTCACGTTGGTTTGTTTGAAATGGGTAGCGCATATTAGTTGTGGTCATGTGCATTGCTCTATGAACACTACACATCTCATTATATCTCATTATACATAGTCTATAGTCCATGGCCCCTAGTCCATTTTGGGAGCAAGTAAGAGAGGGTGGCTATGTTCCTACATGTTCCTACATGCATTGGGAGTATGGAGAATGAACCATAGCCACCCTCTAACAAGAAGTCAGAACAGAGCAGCAAAAAAGAAATTTGGAAATAGATGGTACTTTTTTAAGTTAAGAATACATAGTTGACTATAACTTTATCTGATTAAACCAGTGTTTAGTATCACTTTATTGTTGTCCATAACATAACATAGGGCAATGGTGAAATATCACATAGTGGCTGTTATTTTCTGTATTAAAATATATAGAGTGGCTTAGGGTAGAGATACAGACGTATACACAGGTATAGGGTCAAAGCATATTAGTATGTACACAATGCAGTTTTATGAATACTGTAGACAATTTAAACAATTGTATATAAACCTCCATGAGTCTTGGAAACAATAGAGAATTAGCTAATGGCGCCAACCTGGACAGCAAACTCCTGCAAATGAAGTCCACCAAGAACTCGAATATCACATAGACTGGCGGTCTGGCAACTTTGACAGATGACACAAGGACCGTGGTATTTGTAGAAAGCTGTGTGCTTCAAAGAACAGTTTTACCTTTAGCCGATTCACATTCAGGCTTACCCTATTAAGCCAGTGCAATGAGCACTGTAAACAAGGAAAGTGCATAAAGCTCAGGCAGCAATCAGAAACAACTTCTTCCACAATCTGACTTAAAGACCAACTGAATTCTGTATGTTTTTATTATGACTTCCTTGTGATACCTAGAAAGTAATTGATGTCTAGGCTTCTTTTTTTAAGTTCTAGTTCTGTGGGCCTATTTTAAACTGCCCTGTCCTGGCACATCGGAAATCTTGACTGCTGGTCTTACATAGAGCGCTACCTTCCGGATCACCAGCAGTCCAACACACCTCCTGCACAGTGCTCAATCAGCGTACCAATCACCAAGGCTCACATTCTTTGTATAAAAGTTTATACTTCAACATTGCAAGCCTAGACAGCTGCAGGGCTGCCAGGTAGCACACAGCCATCCACACATATTGTTGCAAACAGTAACATATTTTCATGTATAATTAAAGGTTCCATACAGCTCTTGCTAACTATAGTTTAAATATATAAATATGTGAGGATGTTCTGTGTAGGTAAAACCAACTTCATAGATAACTCAATAAAAATACCAGATAATATAAATCCACAGCGAGTAATAAAATAAAGATTAATATTGTGACAAAGTGACAATGTGCTCAAATATATCCCTTAGTGCAGGGGTGACTGTGACATAAATATAATTGTATCAGGCAAAAAATATGCGTATTTTGCAGTACAAGATTAGAAATAATGCAGTCCAAGGTTAAATAGTGACTTAGTGCTCAGGAATAAATATTGTCCTTAGTGAGGGTGGTTCTTCACAATTTGAAGGTGCAGCTGCTGTGATATGATTGACTACAGTGTCAATTCCTTCTCCTCAGTGAATGTAAGAATTGGATCACTTACCGAATGTAGTGGGTCTCATATGCCATATGACATTAAGACCTTTCACGCTTTGGTGGCCTCCTGGGCCAAAAAATTCCCCTTTTAGGCGGTCCCTATGGAATGGTATGACTCCTGTGGACGCCGGGGTACAGCAACTCAGTGCAAGTAGGGAGGGGAAGAAAGAAAGCTCCCAATAGCGTAATATAGTCTGGATTAAAGTTTATTACCCATATTAGGGTTCCAACAGTAAAAGCATAAGTAAAAAACACTCCCTGGTGGTCAGCGGTGCGGGCTGCGTGTCCTCCTCGCGGAATCAGTCAGATTACTTCCGGCTTGGGTTCCACTCAGGGTAGCGTGATGACGCTATGCGGTCCAAGCTGACGTGTTTCGTCACATCCGGTGACGTCTTCAGAGCTTTCTTTTAAAAATCCATTTTTTACACACATCTTTTATTGTACAGCAGCTGCTTTTCTCTTAAATTCTTGTATATTTATCTGGTAATTTATTTTACATTTATCTGGTAATTTATTTGTTTATTTATTTTTCCATCTGGAACCCTACCTTTGGCGCGTGGTATATACTTTGTATATATACTCTTTAGTTCCATACAGCTGTTCTAACTGATGGTACTGTCTGACTTCATCCCATATGTGGTTGCAAAGTTTAATCATTTTAGTTGTTGGAAAAATGTACTGTGTACATACATTTTATCCTTATGTAAACTCCGCCTCCCCCTTTAGCACCTAATCCTTATTCTGCTGCATAGTCACTTCATCATATACAGGTTGCCCCAGTGCTAAGACCATGCAGGTCCTGAGCTAGAAGTGCACAGCAGATCTCAGTGGCAAAAGAAATAGCTTCAATTTTAGGGAGATTTTCCTGGACTAGGGGTCTTCTTGGTGCCCCTGTGCTCACCCCAGGGACAGATCTTGTGACCATGCTCTTTGGAACCTGCAGTTTTTGAAAATTACCTTAATCATTATCTTGAGGATATTATCAGTAGATAATAGATATTGTATAAGTGAACATTGCATAGGATACATTGACTTTAGCGTAAAAAGAGAGTTATACTGAAACTGCTAAATATTGTTGGATAGGGATCTCTACATGATGGAGGCATTACAATTACTGTATATGATAGTACATAGCTTGAAGTGTGACCTTTTAAATATTACAAATGTAAACTGTAGTCCATCTATTTCTTCTCTTGTTTTTTAAATCTCTCTATTAATACAGTATATGACATGTGGTACCTATATTTTTGAGCCGATTAATACATAAGTTTACAATCTAAACTAGATGTCCAAATGATAACTTACAAACAGGTGCCATTGGGACAGCAAGTGAGGAGAAATGTCTCCAATAGTAAAACCATAATTTTAAGCAGAAAGGAACACCTTTGACCAGCACTGACTAAATGCACAGAAATCCACTGAAATATGTAGGTAGAATATATAATTGCTCACCCACATTACAGGAACTATAAAGAATGAATTTTTTTTTGTTACCCCAGCAGATGTTTTTCTTTACTATTACATTTTCTTTACATTGCCTTTTCAAAATAAGTTGGATGATAGTGTATTGTAGTATAACACTTTTGATCAATATTATATCATTATAGAGATCCATACATCAGTCTAAAAGAGGGAAACAGAGTAGGAAAGAGTAATAGAAGAATTGAGAGACAGCTGGAAGCTATGCAAAATAGCAATAAAAGTCCACACCATCCAGGCTAAAGTCATCGAATACTTTGAGACATCAGAGCCTTTTCCCTTTGCAGTCTGGGAAGCCCATAAAAGTGTAATAAAAGGAGAATTGATTCACCTCACACAAATCAAGAAAACCCAGCAGGCAAACATTTCCTCTCTTTTGACACAAATCCTTTCACTAGAAATGGCTCACAAGAAAAATTTTGCAAACAATAGCTAATGGACAAACTAGGCATACAAACCGGAAGGTTCTTTATTCTCGAATAAAACCCGCTCTATGAAAAAGGTGACAAAAGCGACAAACGTCTGGCTCATTCACTTCTAGCTAAGCAGGCAGGTTGAGGCTGTACACAAGCAAATGGCTCAATTCAATCTAGAAATGATGGCAAAAAAGTTCCAGAATTACTACCAAAAGCTATATAACTTAGACTTCCAAACATAACAATCACCAGATTCAAATAACAGAGCACAGTTAATATAAAATTTTATTAAAAAATCCCTCTGGATCTGCCTCTGTCACCCAAAAAATCAAACACCTGACGGCAATTAAACAATCCAAATCCAGTAAGAGTCAAAGCCCCAACAGCTTTCCTCTTCAGTATTAAAATTATCGAACTAAATGCTTACCAAATGTCAAGGTCAAATTATTTGCCAGAATCATGTTAGAAGGCATAAACTGAAGGTTTTGCCATGGCGTTCACAATCTTCTGACCTCAACATAATTGAAAATCTATGGATAGACCTTAAAAGAGCAGTGCGTGACAGACAGCCCAGAAATCTCAAAGAACTGGAAGACTTTTGTAAGAAAGAATGGGCAAAGATACCTCAAACAAGAATTAAAAGACCCTTGGCTGGCTACAAAAAGCGTTTACAAGCTGTGATACTTGCCATAGGGGGCAGTACAAGATATTAACTCTGCAGGGTGCCCAAACTTTTGCAGACACCATTTTTTTGTTTTCTGTCATTTTGAAAGTTTCAATGATGGAAATAAAATCTAACTTTTGTTGACATGTTATAAGAAAGTCTAATCTGTAATTTGATGCCTTTTGGAGATTTTTCCATCTTTCCTTGGCTTCTTTATGCACATTAATACAAATTTTTACCTGGGGTGCCCAAACTTTCGATCCCCACTGTAGGCCTTGAACAACTTATGACACCAAAACTCAAGGAAGGTATGTGGTTTCCTGACCTTCCCAATATTATCGGACCTCGCTACTCATTACTATTCCTTTGGATCAATCATTTACAAATATCTTCTTTCAATTTCTTTTGTAGCTTCCACTCATGCGCCTGGTTTTGGATATTTTACTAGCCCTATCTTGAAATATTTCCCTATGGCTTGAAGGAAATCCACTATATCGTGACAGTTGGCCCAATGACTCCTATAAGAGACAACTCTTCCTTTCCTACAGGCCTAAATGCCCATTTACATCACTGCTGGCCCAATCAAAGTAGACCTGTGGCTGGAGATTTTTTCTATGAATGAAAAATTCCTGAGGCTGGGGCAGTAAATGACATAATGGAATAGGACAAGATACCATGATGGTCCTACTTACAAGTTAGGCATTTACTCACTTCCCCCACTAACTGTGATGCTTTTAGCAGGTCATTCACACCCTTGCCTCAGTAACAAATCACAAAGACATCTTATCACTAACGTCTATTCCCTATTGCCTTCCCATTCACATCCCTTTGCTGACCCAGACAGAAAAGCTTGAAAGAAGGATATTGGCCTTTCTCTCATGGAGCAAGATTGGGAATGAACAAATGCAATGAACCCTACGTTTTCTGTGAAAACTGTCTTAGTTCAAGAAAATGGATATCCAATCCATACCAGACAGTACCACACTCCATCTCTCCTCCATAAATTATCAACTACTAACTCTAACAAATGTTCTAGATATGAACAATTTGGTTTATACAGGCATATTTGGTGGCAAAGCTCTGCTCTTTTCCACTTTTGGTCAGAATAGCTTAGAACTATGATGCATATCACTACAATGCCACTGCAGTTCATAGCAGCACAATTCCTTTCATGTCCTAACCCAAACCAATATGCCAAATAACTCACAGTACATTTATTTAATGCCACTCAAATGTGCATTAACTGTAGGAATGCTCCAGTGTATACTTTAGGTGATGGCAATGCAGCAATACAATTCTGTCTGTTATCTTAACTTTAACTATGAGCTCTGTATTATGTATCTGTTTTTCTCTGGAACATCTTTAATAAAAATATATGGGAATTAAAAGAGCAATAATAGTGGAGGAGATTTACTAAGACTGGACTGTGCAAAAACGACTGCAACTGTGCAAAGAAACCAATCAGCTTCAAGGTTTTATTATCAAAGCTTACAGTGGGGATCGAAAGTTTGGGCACCCCAGGTAAAAATTTGTATTAATGTGCATAAAGAAGCCAAGGAAAGATGGAAAAATGTCCAAAAGGCATCAAATTACAGATTCGACATTCTTATAACATGTCAACAAAAGTTAGGTTTTATTTCCATCATTGACACTTTCAAAATTACAGAAAACCAAAAAATGGCATCTGCAAAAGTTCGGGCACCCTGCAGAATTTATAGCATGCACTGCCCCCTTTGCAAGGCTGAGACCTGCCAGTGTCATGGATTGTTCTCAATCATCGCCTGGGAAGACCAGGTGATGTCAAACTCAAAGGTTTTAAATGCCCAGACTCATCTGACCTTGCCCCAACAATCAGCACCATGGGATCTTCTAAGCAGTTGTCTAGAAAACTGAAACTGAAAATAGTTGACGCTCACAAAGCTGGAGAAGGCTATAAGAAGATAGCAAAGTGTCTTCAGATGTCAATATCCTCTGTTCGGAATGTAATTCAGAAATGGCAGTCATCAGGAACAGTGGAAGTTAAAGCAAGATCTGGAAGACCAAGAAAAATATCAGACAGATCCGCTCGCAGGATTGTGAGAAAAACAATTCAAAACCCACGTTTGACTGCACGATCCCTCCAGAAAGATCTGGCAGACACTGGAGTTGTGGTACACTATTCCACTATAAAGAGATACTTGTACAAATATGGTCTTCATGGAAGAGTCATCAGAAGAAAACCTCTTCTATGTCCTCACCACAAAAATCAGCGTTTGAACTTTGCAAATGAACATATAGACAAGCCTGATACATTTTGGAAACAAGTTCTGTGATGAGGTTAAATTTTAACTTTTTGGCCAGAATGGGCAAAGGTACGTTTGGAGAAGAAGGGGCACAGAATTTAATGAAAAGAACCTCTGTCCAACTGTTAAGCATGGGGGTGGATCAACCATGCTTTGGGGTTGTATTGCAGCCAGTGGCACAGGGAACATCTCACGAGTAGAAGGAAAAATGGACTCAATAAAATTTCAGCAAATTTTGGATGGTAACTTGATGCCACCTGTGAAAAAGCTGAAGTTAAAGAGAGGATGGCTTCTACAAATGGATAATGATCCTAAACACACCTTGAAATCCATGGGGGATTACATCAAGAGGCGTAAACTGAAGGTTTTGCCATGGCCTTCACAATCTCCTGACCTCAACATAATTGAAAATCTTTGGATAGACCTTAAAAGAGCAGTGCGTGACAGACAGCCCAGAAATCTCAAAGAGCTGGAAGACTTTTGTAAGGAAGAATGGGCAAAGATACCTCAAACAAGAATTGAAAGACTCTTGTCTGGCTACAAAAAGCATTTACAAGCTGTGATACTTGCCAAAGGGGGCAGTACAAGATATTAACTCTGCAGGGTGCCCAAACTTTTGCAGACACAATTTTTTTGTTTTCTGTTTTTTTTAAAGTGTAAATGATGGAAATAAAATCTAACTTTTGTTGACATATTATAAGAATGTCTAATCTGTAATTTGATGCCTTTTGGATATTTTTCCATCTTTCCTTGGCTTCTTTAATTAATACAAATTTTTACCTGGGGTGCCCAAACTTTCGATCCCCACTGTAAATGAACAAGCTGAAGTAAGAAGCTGACTGACTACAATGCAAAGCTGCACCAGATTCTGAGTGCTACAGTTTTAGTAAATTCCCCCCAGTATGTTTTTGTAGCTGTTTGTATTTTTGGAGAGATTTCATGTCACCTTACATATATTACATAAACAGCATTGAGGTCAGGATCAGTAGTTCGATATCAGTTTTTGCAGATGACACAAAATTGGGCAGGGCAATAACTGCACAGCATGAAGCAGATATCTTACAGAATGACCTGGACAAAATAACAGAGTGGGCATGGGGGAGGGGTATGTCTCTATGTCAAGAACAATATAAAGGTGACAGAAAGGAGTGACATTACGGATGGGATGAGCATGGATTTAGAATCTGTGTGGGTTGAACTCCATAGGGAAGGAGAAAAGGGGAAAGTAATTGTGGGGGTTTGCTATAGGCCACCTAACCAAGGGGAGGAGGTAGAGCTGGAAATTTTAGCACTAATGGGTAAAGTGGCAAAATTGGGATCAGTCATCGTATTGGGGGACTTCAATTACCCCGACATTGACTGGGAAGAGGGGACTGCACACTCACAGAAGGCCCGCCTATTCACGGAAACCTTACTGGATAATTACATGTCACAGTTGGTGGATTCCCCCACCAGAGAAAACGCAGTCCTGGATCTATTGCTCACTAATGACCCAGACATAATCTCGGAGGTAGGAGTCCAGGACAACCTGGGCTCTAGCGATCACAGGATGATCACATTTAGTGTAAATAACAACATAACAAGACAAGTGGGGAACATAAGAACCCTAAACTTCAGAAGGGCAAACTTTCCAAAATTGTACTCAATGATGGAAAAGGTAAACTGGGACCAAACCCTGGGATCCCTGACCACAGAGGAAAAATGGGAATGCTTTAGGAACATATTAGGCAAAGGCATCTTGCAGTGCATTCCTATGGGAAATAAATTTAGAAGAGACAAAGCCAAACCTGGCTGGCTAAACTGTAGCGTCATAAAACTTATTAGGGGGAAAAAATTGGCCTTCAAGAAGTATAAATCAGAGGGCACAGTATTGGCCTTCCAGCAATACAAGGAGGCAAATAAGAAAAGTAAACAAGAAATCAAGATGGCTAAAATCAACTTTGAGAGACAAATAGCGGAGGATAGTAAAAAAAACCCAAAGAAATTCTTTAAATATATCAACAGCAAAAAAACTAAGGCAGAGCATATTGCACACATAATTAACAATGATGGGAGGATGGTTACAGAGGACACTGAAAAAGCAACCGTGCTAAATGCTTTTTTCTCGTCAGTCTTTACACAGGAAAAGGAGGGGTACACTGACCATGACTGTATGGTTAGTAGTAATAAACAGGACTTGCCACCATGGCTAACAGAGGGGGAAATCAGGGAAAGGCTGGATAAACTTAACACAAACAAATCACCAGGACCGGATGGAATACATCCGAGAGTACTCAAGGAACTCAGTAAAGTTATATCGAGACCACTGTTCCTGATCTTTGCTGACAGTATTAGGACAGGAGATGTACCAGGGGATTGGAAGAAAGCTAACGTGATTCCAATATTCAAAAAGGGCCAGAGGCATATCCCGGGAAATTATAGGCCTGTCAGTTTGACATCAGTAGTATGTAAACTTCTGGAGGGGATGATAAGGGACTATATTGTAGAGTTTGCTAAGGACAACAACATCATCAGCAGTAATCAGCACGGGTTTACAAATGGGCGTTCTTGTCAAACCAATCTCCTTACATTCTACGAGGAGGTGAGCTGTGAGCTAGATAGGGGGAGACCAGTGGATGTGGTGTACTTGGATTTCGCTAAGGCGTTTGATACAGTTCCCCACAAGCGCTTAATTTATAAAATAAGGTCTGCAGGTATCGATAGCAGGGTTTGCTCTTGGATACGGAACTGGCTAAAAAGGCGGGTCCAAAGGGTAGTAATAAACAGCGC
The DNA here is from genome assembly GCF_965119305.1 of Pelophylax lessonae. Classification (NCBI taxonomy): domain Eukaryota; kingdom Metazoa; phylum Chordata; class Amphibia; order Anura; family Ranidae; genus Pelophylax; species Pelophylax lessonae. Next base: position 628,197,137 of record NC_138768.1, on the reverse strand, counting down.
ATACTCAGACTGGTCTGAGGTGGTAAGCGGGGTCCCCCAAGGCTCAGTCCTGGGACCAACCTTGTTCAATTTATTCATAAACAACATTGAGGTCGGGATCAGTAGTTCGATATCAGTTTTTGCAGATGACACAAAATTGGGCAGGGCAATAACTTCACAACATGAAGCAGATATCCTGCAGAATGACCTGGACAAAATAACAGAGTGGGCAACGACATGGCAAATGAGGTTTAACGTGGAGAAGTGTAAGGTTTTGCACTTGGGGACTAAAAACATAAAATCACAATACACGTTAGGAGGGGAGCCCTTGGGGGAATCAAAAATGGAGAAGGATCTGGGAGTATTGGTTGATGATAGATTAGGAAACAGCATGCAATGTCAAGCGGCAGCTTCCAAAGCCAACAGAATATTAGCATGCATAAAGAAAGGGATGCATTCCAGAGATAAGACTATAATCCTTCCACTTTATAAAACTCTGGTCCGACCGCATCTGGAGTATTCCGTCCAGTTCTGGTCGCCAGTCCTCAGGAGGGATGTGTTGGAGCTGGAGAGAGTCCAGAGAAGGGCAACTAAACTAATTAGGGGATTGGAGGACCTTGACTATGAAGAGCGTCTACAATCGCTCGATTTATTCTCCCTGGAGAAGAGACGTCTGAGGGGGGACATGATAGCAATTTATAAATATCTTAATGGGGATCCCAGCTTAGAAAAAAAGCTGTTCATTCGAAGGGATTGCATGAGGACTCGAGGGCATACAATGCGATTAGAGGAGAAGCGTTTTAACCTCAGGCAACGCGGGGGGTTCTTTACTGTTAGGGCAACAAGATTGTGGAATTCTCTACCACAAGAGGTGGTTTCTGCGGGTAGTATGGTGGCTTTCAAAAGACTCTTAGACTTACATCTCAAGGATCAGAACATTCAGGGGTATGGGAGATGATTACAGCCACACATGCCTACACAGGTTGAACTGGATGGACTATTGTCTTTATTCAACCTCACCTACTATGTAACTATGTAACTATGTAACATGGCAAATGAGGTTTAATGGGGAGAAGTGTAAGGTTTTGCACTTGGGGACTAAAAACATAAAAGCACAATACATGTTAGGGGGGGGGGGATCAAAAATGGAGAAAGATCTGGGAGTCTTGGTAGAGGATAGACTAGGCAATAGCATGCAATGTCAAGCGGCAGCTGCCAAAGCCAGCAGAATATTAGCATGCATAAAGAAAGGAATGTTTTCCAGAGATAAAACTATAATCCTTCCACTTTATAAAACTCTGGTCCAATCGCATCTGGAGTATTCTGTCCAGTTCTGGTCGCCAATCCTCAGGAGGGATGTGTTGGAGCTGGAGAGAGTCCAGAGAAGGGCAACTAAACTAATTAGGGGATTGGAGGACCTTAATTATGAAGAGCGTCTGCAATCTCTTGATTTATTCTCCCTGGAGAAGAGACGCCTGAGGGGGGACATGATAGCAATTTATAAATATCTCAATGGTGATCTCAGCATAGAAAAAAAGCTATTCAGTCGAAAGGATTGCATGGGGACACAAGGGCATACAATGCGATTAGAGGAGAAGCGTTTTAACCTCAGGCAACGTGGGGGGTTCTTCACTGCTAGGGCTACAAGATTGTGGAATTCTCTACCACAAGAGGTGGTTTTTGCGGGAAGTATGGTGGCTTTCAAAAGACGCTTAGACGTACATCTCAAGGATCAGGACATTCAGGGGTATGTGAGATGATTACGTCCACACACACCTACACAGGTTGAACTGGATGGACTGTTGTCTTTATTCAACCTCACCTACTATGTAACTATGTATAAGACATGGTTAATTTTTTCTCTCCCAGTTTGACCCAGTAGGCATTGTCTGTCTGTGTCAAACTAGTTACATTTTTTTTATATCCCAGTATGATGATGTTCTATTGTGTGATTAAAAAGACTTGAATTGAGTTCCTAGTAAAAGATAATCATAAACATCAGAGTAAAATGTTCAGAGTTTGTGAAATATACTAATTACATCCAGTTATTTTGGCAGTCAGATAGATGGAAAAAATACAATTTCATAATAGCATGTAATGATTTTGATTGCTCCATTACTAGATCTGAAATAGAGAAATCAATAACGTTTTAAAAGCTTTGTATTTAGGTAGTATGAATTTGGAGGGCTAGACATTGCTCCATTCACACAGATGTTATTAGCGTGAGTTGTTCCAAAGCATGCGTACAAAGACTGGTACTCAGTGAAAAGCTACTTAACCGTAGAAATGCATCTTTAACTAGACAATATACAGGAAGGTGTGAAGGTTCATTCTTTATCACATTTTGCTAGAGATCAATTTTCAACAGAGCCAATGTACTTTATAACTGCTTGGCTTTATTCAATCATTTTACTGTGCTGAGCCATTCGAAGAATAAGACGCAGGTAAAAAAAAAAAGTTCCTACAGTATGTCTATATGTCTGTCCTACATGCACTGTTCCAATGCCACAGGGTTATTATTGGCCCTAAGCTTTTGACCATTTTTTTTTTTTTTTTTAAAAAGCAACTAAAGCCTCGTACACACGCAACGATTGTTGGCCGTGAATTTTCGGCCAACGTCCAATCGGCCGATTTTCCGCTGGTGTGCATGCTATAAAATTTTTGTTGGCCGTCAACAGAACGTCCGATTTTCCGTCAGTCAGTCCAGATTTCGGTAGACAAAATTCAGATGAGCAAGACTGGGCATGCTCAGAGAAGAAAAAACACACGGAAAGTAAACCAGCACATGACATCACTTCTGCAGTTGGTTTTTGTTGGCCGAGAAAATTAGTGTGCAGTCTAGAGCACATTTCAACCAACACAACAACACTGGACAAAAGACGGCCGATCGCTCGGACGATAATCGTTGCGTGTGTACGAGGCTTTAGAATACTTATTGCCTTCTTTTTAGTCTTATACTAGTTCCTAGACATTGCCCTAAGTTGTCAAATATTATTGCAAAAGTAAAAAAAGACTGTGTGGCTGGGCCCTATAGCAGTCATATGGTCTGCTGTGGTCATATTTACATGCGTTAATAAAAGGGTACAACCAAAACGACATAATTCATTTTGAATAAAAATGTTTTCAACATGTAATTGGTAGACTCATTATGTAAATCTGTGGATAGACTCATTTATCTGAGCCAAAATGCAAAGACGCCATCAGCATGGTTTAATAAACAGCAGAGAGTGGAGACTATGCATTTAGATGGGTAATTGTGGTCTAGGGGCTGTCTACATGCCATTTATGTACACACAAACACTTTTTATTCTTAAACATCCATTAAAAGTAATGGAAATAGGCAGCTGGATGTTCCTAATGGGGGACTCTCAGTAATGCTTCTTCAGTATTGCTTGGAACAATTTTATTTGTATATGTGTTTATATGTTCACATGCACTGAGGCAATTACAACTATTAGGCACAAATATGTATTTCTAATATTAAAATGGAATCTGCACTGGTAGAATATGGACGATTGCTGATTTTTGTGTAAAAATTATAGTTGCTTGGCTATCATTCTGCTGCAAACTGTACCACTTTTGAAGCAGCAGACATGGAGCAAGTATGCAAATAATGATTTCATTATCTACATGATTGTATTAAAGCCTAAGTTTAGTCAAAAATAAAATCTTGGATAAACTTGGATTTTTTAAATTATTGTTGTAGTATTTGGGTACCCTAAAAATCCACTTCCTTCTTGCAAAAAAAAAAAAAAGTTGGCACGAGGGACATTACTTGCAAATAAAGTGATGTGTTCCTTGTGCTGATTGCTGCCGCTTTATTTGAAATCTCCTATAGCAGTACTATAAATGAAAGAATATCTATGATGGGAGGAGGCGGTCCTTTCATTAATTTGCCCATCCTCCTTTTTTAGATCGCATTTTATTCATGGAAGCTGAAGACCACCTTCTATGAAGGGAGGAGGCGGTCCTTTCTTTAATTTGCCCATCCTCCATTCATAGATCGCTTTTTATTAATGGAAGCTGAAGTCCAGCTTCTCTGAAGGGAGGAGGCGGTCCTTTCTTTAATTTGCCCATCCTGCATTTATAGATCGCTTTTTACTCATGGAAGCTGAAGTCCACCTTCTATGAAGGGAGGAGGCGGTCCTTTCTTTAATTTGCCCATCCTCCATTTATAGATCACTTTTTATTTGAAATCTCCTATAGCAGTACTATAAATGAAAGAATATCTATGAAGGGAGGAGGCGGTCCTTTCATTAATTTGCCCATCCTCCTTTTTTAGATCACTTTTTATTCATGGAAGCTGAAGTCCACCTTCTATGAAGGGAGGAGGCGGTCCTTTCTTTAATTTGCCCATCCTCCATTTATAGATCACTTTTTATTCATGGAAGCTGAAGTCCAGCTTCTATGAAGGGAGGAGACGGTCCTTTCTTTAATTTGCCCATCCTCCTTTTTTAGATCGCTTTTTATGAAGTCCAGCTTCTTTGAAGGGAGGAGGTGGTCCTTTCATTAATTTGCCCATCCTCCTCCCCCCGCAGCCCACCACCTAATACTTACCCGAGCCCAATCGCGATTCAGTGATGTGCACAAGAGCAGCTGCTCTCCCGGGTCTCTGCCTCTTCATTGGCTGAGAGACAGCAGCAGAAGCCATTGGCCCCCACTGTTGTCAATCACAGCCAGTGAGGAGGGAGCAGGGGCAGGTTGTGTGTCTTATGGACACACAGAGTAGGGCTTGGGAGTGAGCATGCACGAGTGTCCCTATAGCAAGCGGCTTGCTATGGGGATACTCAGAGAAGAGGAGGAGCCAGGAGCACCAACGAGGGACCTGAGAAAAGGAGGATCTGGGCTGCTCTGGGCAAAACCATTACACAGAGCAGGTAAGTATAAAATGTTTGTTTTATTTTCTTTAAGTTATCTGTAACAGTTTTTTTTTTGTAAATTCACTTTGATGACTCTACAGACTAGATAATATTTAACAAACTTTAGTATAGGTATGCTTTAATGAGAAATATCAAATAATTTTGTAGACTATTTATCTTCCTACCACTAAAAATGGCTTTGCATGCCCATCACGCCTGAGTTTGCTGACCACTGGTACTTTCTACATGAATGATTGTAGTTACATCTTGAACTACCCATACATTGTGCTTTTGCCTTCTGTTCTGACCTTCTGCCTGTGTTTCGATTAGGTTTGCCTGCCACCAGTGTTGGTAGTAACTGCGTTTAAGTAAACGGCGTTACTTAACGCAGTTACTTTTCAGGGTAATGAGTAATCTATCTGATTACTCGTCCTCTCCCTGTAACGCCGTTGCCGCTACTTTCGGCTGCGTTACTGCAATTATATCTACCGCCACTAGATGGCAGTAGATGTAATTGTACTCCCCCTCTCCTCTATGACCGCTGTCCGCGGTACTGGAGAGAGAAGAGGAGGAGACTGTCGAGTGAGTCACGATCGATCGTCTCGGACAGCAACAGCACAGCGCGCCATAGAGGGCAGGGCATAGAGTCCGGTGGGCGGCGGATCGGCGACCCGACCCAGCCAAGCGGCTTGTTGCATTGCCACCCAATTTACAGTCAGAATCAGTGACTTTTGCCAGCCTGGCTGTGTTAAATATATAAAACAACATAGTCCAGGACTCCACCACCACCCACAGGGCAGCAAGACGTCCACCACCACCGACTCCACCAACGCACACAGGCCTGCAGGAGGACGGAGCCAGAGGGACAACAGTGTGCCAGCCAGTGCCTGCCAGGCCACACCACCAGCAAGCCCAGCACAGCAGGTACCAAAAAAAAAAAACCTCACAAGTCAGTCAGTCACAGACAGTCAGGACAGGAGTCAGGACTCAGACCCCCACCAGCCACCACACCACCACCAGTGTGCCACACCACCACCACCAGTGTTCCACACCGCCACCACCAGTGTGCCACACCGCCACCCCCAGTGTTCCACACCGCCACCACCAGTGTTCCACACCGCCACACTACCACCAGTGTTCCACACCGCCACCACCAGTGTTCCACACTGCCACCACCAGTGTTCCACACCTTTATAAAAACGTAAAATTTATAAATCATTTGATATGTGGTGACACTATTAAATCGGCTGCTCTATCCGCGGTGTTCCACGATTGCTTTGATCCATCCACCCTTTATATTTAGCACGTCGTATACCTTATTTTAGCGCAAGTTTATTTCTGAAATACAGTGTTCCACACCGCCACCACCAGTGTGCCACACCGCCACACCACCACCAGCGTTCCACACCGCCACCACCACCAGTGTTCCACAATACCACCACCAGTGTTCCACACCACCAGTGTTCCACACCACCACCACCAGTGTGCCACACCGCCACCACCAGTGTACCACACCGCCACCACCAGTGTGCCACACCACCACCACCACCAGTGTTCCACACCGCCACCACCAGTGTTTCACACTGCCACCACCAGTGTGCCACACCACCACCAGTGTGCCACACTGCCACCACTCGTGTGCCACACCGCCAACAGCCAGCCACTCCAGGCATCAGGTACCAAAAAACAAAACAAAATAAAGTTAATCACAGTCAGGAGGACTCAGGACTCAGACCCCCACAGTGTGCCACACCGCCACCACTATTAAAGATCTCATAGAACGTAATTGCATTATAGAATAGTAAAAAAAGTCGCAGTTACTTTGCTGAGTAACTAATTACTTTTTCAATGTGGTAACTGAGTCAGTAACTCAATTACTTTTTGGGAGAAGTAATTTGTAACTGTAACTAATTACTTTTTTAAAGTAAGATGACCAACACTGCCTGCCACATACCCATTCCCCAAAGCTGTCTGATTGTGATTTTGTCTCACAAATATGCACTTTGTGTGTCTTCACCTCTTAGGTAACTGTCAACCTCCAGGCTTTCCCAAGTGTACCTTCCTGGTCTGTTAGCAGTATAACATCTGCACCATCAGTGGCTCTGGTGATGTCCTAGCACAGTATGGTTGGGTCTTGGTAAAAGTCCCATGCCCTCTCTGGGGGATACTGAGGGTCCACTTTATTACATGATACACATTAGGACAAATGAGCTCAGAAATACAAAAGAAATGTAAAAAAGACAACATTTACTCATCCATTGCATTTCCTGCACTTTCAAAAATTCAGTTTGTGAGTTTACTGTATATTTGATCAGCAGTATCACTGACTTGATATAGTTAAAGTGATGACAATATACTCTGGTGCCAGAACAGTTGGTCTGATGCCAGTACAGTCTTGCAGAACATAATTTAATGACTTGAAATCGCATCTCTGCTTTTGTAGAAAGACAAATTCAAGAGCTTCAAGATAAACATATTTAATAACACAAATAGAGGTCTTACATCAGTGCAATTAAGTTTGCATTCCTGAATGATTCCTTTCAAAGCTGGGAGATAAGAACAAATAAAATGACTGTGCTGTTACACTTGTGGCAAATTTGGATTCTTCTTCAGCTCTTAAATTTGGTCTAAAACATTCTTCAAACTAGGAAGGCCTGACTTTGATCAAAAATCAAGAACTGCCCATGTTCAGAATTTAATTTTATCTTTATCATATATTTAAAAAAAATTAAAGCAGATCTCAATGTATTTATAGTCTTGGTAAAAAGTGGGGTGAATCCCGCGCAATGGAAAGATATATGTAATTTAAAAGGAGTTGCTGCCTACCCAGAATACTTCTCACCTAGGTGGGAAGTTAGGGATGTATATGGTGTGTATGGGTGGTGGCGCTACTTAAATATTGGAGTATAATATATCAAAATAAATTAAATACCCTTATATTCTCTATCAAAACTTAAAATCAATAGTTAATTGATGAATATATAAAGTGCTGGTGCTCAACTGTAAAAATACAGTGAACTCGCATATATATTGTGCTTAATATACATCGGTGTCATAAATCCTTGATAAATGGTAACTTTGTGCAGTGACAACCATGTGAATGGTATTATACAAAGGAATAATTAATTATAATGTCTAAAATGTGAAGATAAAGTGCTTGATGTTTAACCAATATTCAAAATATAAAATATAAAACAATAAGTAGTGTAAAGGGCTGGACATTACGTCGCTCCGTCACTTTCGCTAAAAGTGGTTACAGACTGTGGAACGCATCCGAATCCGGATATCCGGCTAGGACGCCACAATACCTGCATACATTACAACGCTGAAACTGTGAGTGGATATTTATCTTTGATTAAATAAATGGTTAAACATACTGCACCATGGCCTGTCTATCTTCTCTGTTTGGGGCATAACCGAGGGACCCCCCAGGGATATTAAAGGCACGCGCATCCAACCCTGCCAGGACCACACGGACCTAGAGGGAATCGTAGGATCATCCAACTTGCTGTGCAAGGCTTGCTACCCCTATATGGGGAGGGCATTGCAGTGAGTGCAATTTCATTAGGCGCACGGAGCACCGCATCCAGCACAGCAAAGGAAAAGTATAATACAGCACCGGCACGTCTTTTTACTTTCACCTTAGGCACCTCATAAACACCATTGTATTTTGACTGCACGCTTTTTGTTTGCACTAGCACCTTCCTAGGTGTAACCTTCCAAGTGATTGACTATACGGCATAGAGGGATCCCCTCTACAGTGAGCACTGGTTTAGTGCTTTTCTTTAAAGACTGAATAAAGACTTTTTGAATTGTTGAACTGCACACAGCACTAGTGCACTTTACACTACTTATTGTTTTATATTTTATATTTTGAATATTGGTTAAACATCAAGCACTTTATCTTCACCTTTTAGACATTATAATTAATTATTCCTTTATATAATACCATTCACATGGTTGTCACTGCACAAAGTCACCATTTATCAAGGATTTATGACACCAATGTCACCTTTTATGATATATTAAGCATAATATATATGTGAGTCCACTGTATTTTTACAGTTAAGCACCAGCACTTTATATATGCATTAATTAACTATTGGTTTGAGAATATAAGGGTATTTAATTTATTTTGATATATTATACTCCAATATTTAAATAGCGCCACCACCCATACACACCATATACATGTTTATAGTCTTGCCCACCATGTGGTCACTAAATATTTGATCTAAGGGTAGTAATATTTAGCACTTAGTGCTTGTCTATAGTAACAAATGCTGTGTTGTGCATATCTAATATGCCCTCAAGAGCCCTAAATTGTCTTCAATAACAGGCTTCTATTAGGCTGGCAGCTTTTTTACACATAAAGCCTTACTGAAGTCTCATACGCTTTTATCTCTTTATTCTCCTGTACTTCTGCAGGTTATGTCATTGCCACTTTTTGATTAGAAATGCCTTAAAATACCTTTTTTTAAATACCTTTTTCCTCTCAGTGAAAATGCTGCCTCCCGCCCTCCCACTTCATTGCTCTATGTTGGCATAGCTGAGTAACAGCCACACCCCTCATTATAGGTGTCCTCACATGGATTTGTATTGTAGATGAAGAATATGGTCATATCAGTTCTGTTCATGCCAGTCCACTGGGTCTTTTCGGAGGCCTTTTGGACCGCTCAGTCTTTTTTAGACATCAATACAAGTGTTGTAACAGAAAAATAGAGCTACGTCTATAAAATAGAGGTTGTTATTACAAAGTCTGTTTGTCTGCGTATCTTTTTCTTTGTTTCTGACTTCAAATGGGCTTTAGTAAATGGGGTCACTGATATTTATATGTTTATGTGTAGACATACATATATCACATACCTTTCCTATTCATTTTCGTTTTTGTTGCAAAAAAAAAACAGTTTAGGAAGAGCTAAGTAAGACACTGTTGCTATTATTATTATTATACAAAAATTGTTGTTTCAATTACTGAATTACTGATTAAATTACCTATTAATCTAACATATCTTTTTGTCAGTGGTTTTTAAATATACAGTTAATAGCATTGTAAATATTAAAAAGAGAAGTATGGAATTTAAAAAAATAAATAAATAAACATTATACTCACCTAGGTGGATGCAACATCAGTCCAATATTGCATCTGTCCCCTGCTACCTCTAAGACCAAGAACTGAGCTAACACTTTGCCAAAGTATCAGTATTTGTTAGGGGTAACATAGTATGTACAAACCATTTTTTTTTTTTTGGGCTGAAAACATACTTTAAAGTGGACCCAAGCTCTGGACCACCCTGGGTGACATTCAGTTTGCTAAAGCATTATGTATCATAAGCAATCACTAGGTCTTTTTTTTATTAATAAAATATTTTTTTTCATCTTTTTTTGGATCTCAGTGCAACCTAATTCAGTATCATTTCTATACGTAGAGAGATGTGAATCACTATTTTTAGATTCCTCTGCATGTGGTTTACCTCATCATATACTGTAGTTACAGCATCAGCTGCAAATCATTGCTGTTGACTGGCTTCCTGATAGTGACAACTAAGGACTTTGCCTGTGCAATGTGTGTCATGACTGTATGAAGTCTCCACCTGGAGGATTGTGACAAGGTGATAGCTTAGGAGCACTGCTGGAAGACAGTTACCCCTTACAGATAAGCACCATCCTTATCTGAAATATTACAACTAAGATACCTTTGTTACATAATTAGTAATGAAAAACTACATACAGATATTTATGGGTAATTGCAGACTTTTTATTTTTCTGACGGTGGCCATGTTCACTAAGGGTAGATAAATTCTTCTCTTTTTACCTCCTGGAGCGCTGGGTCTACTTGCTCAAACATGTGACAGTTCACATCATTGAAGTAGTGGGGGGCTGAATCCTTTCCCCTGATAGTTCGCATGATCTTGCAGTTTACAAACCATATTTTACAGGAAGGCACTGGTGATGTAGCCACAGCTACATCACCAGTGCCTCACTCAACCATAAAGTAGAAAAAAAAGGAAAGCAAAAAATGTTTGTTTAACTACCAAATTTCAGATGATTTCATAACAGCATGCAGAGCTACATATGGATATAGATTTTCGGAAATAGGGGAAAGGTTCCACTTAAACCGGGACCTTCATGGCAGAACAATAAGATTGAAAGCAAATTTTGAAATCCCATTAACAAAATAAACAAATGAATAGATTATATCAATAGGCTGTGAGAAATCCATACTTCTCCGGAGACATGGTAACTGCTAACCAAAAGCAGACACACAACAAGAACAAGGATGTTGCAGGAAGCAGTGGCTGACAATTAGAAAATCAGCTTACATTAGTGTGCTCATTCTAAGCTCCTGAGAGTTCATTCTTGTTCACTTGCTGTCCTGTATTTATAATTGTTGTCTACAGCAATCAAACCCAAATTTGCTGTAAAGAGCTTTCGTTTGAAATCTCCTAATTTTGTTCCAACTGTATCATATTAATGCTCAATATTGATTGGCAACATCTTTATTTGACCATTGTCCCACTTAATAAAAAAAAAAAACAGAACTTTAAATTGTTGTTGTAGCACGGACAAGGGAAAAGATCACCTAGACATATGCTTGTAAGATATGTTTTATTCCTGTATGTATTTTACATTTAAAAGGCCAGAAAGGTATTCACTTGTATACAGTCCCATTTGTCTTCTTGTGGAATTCAGCTGCCAGTCTGATTTCCATAGCAGATGGATATTGAGGAGACTGGCAGATTGGGTCTGGCTGTGGACAGGGATGGGCAAGACGAACAGGTTAATGATATACACTACTGAAGAAACACAACACCAGATGTTTGTGAATAGAAAAAGGAAGAAGAAGGAGAATGAGTTGGCAGGAAGTCAAAAGTGTGTTTGACTGGCACTGAGATGTGGCTGGCCTCTCACTGTACAGTATGAACAGGGGAATGGTGAATTCATGATGCACAAAAGCACACAGTACGATTCTCCTGTGGGCTGCCTTGCAATAAAATACATATCATTAAAACATCTGATTGCGCCTGCTAAGAACTACAGCAGATTAGTATTCCAATGGGTTAGCATAAATCAAGATAATTTTAGTTATGGAATATCACCTGCAGTGAAATTCACAGCAACCGCATTGTATAATTCAACATTTTTAGATTCCTCTGCACGTATTTTACCTAATCATATAGTAACAGCATTAGAATTCCCTGTGAGCATACATTGGTGTCCATATAAATGAGTATGGAAATGTCCCGTCAAGATGCTGAAATTTAGTTGTGAAAGAAAGAGTAAAAATAAGAGATTGATTTAGTAGTACTCTGTCAATAATGAGAAGCTTTCTTAGCTGAAGGCTTGTTCACACCAGAATGGTTGTCATGTATCGACAAGACTGCATACATTGTTCTGAATAGGACCAATTTACTTTGATTGTATTGCAGAAGGTTCTAAAAAAAATCCACTATTCTGCGTGCTACGTCTGCCTGCATTTTTGCTGTTCAAGTTATTTGATTAAAATCCCTAACACAATAAGACACAATGCACATCAATTGCTGTCAGGACATGGGAACCTAACATGTTTTAAAACACTGATTTTTAGTGTTACCTAGCCTGATATTTACAGTATTTGTAAATGATAACTACAATTGTTCCCAAAAAATATTGGAATTCATCACCTGCTAAGATTGCACACCTCTATCAGAAAATGAATGACACAGATCAGGTTGTATGGGAGTGAGGAGAATGCATTGTTCAACTTAATTCTGGCTACACAGATTATAATAAAAACCCCAGTGAAATCTATGAGGCATGGATCTTGATAATCAATTCAGGCAGATGATTGTCAACAAAGGACATAGGGAGCTGGGCACTGCTATGAGGTCCAAATGCAAACACAAATTGCAAAGATATCATACAACAGGGAAAGGATTCTCCTTTCTAATGCAACTGCAAGGGCAACATGGGAAAATGCCAAATCTTATAAATTATAGCTTGGGATATGCCTTTAAAGCATATGTAAACCCTCACCTTGTAAGACAACCCATTCAGTTTAAAATAGAATTGAAAGGCCAAACATTTGTATATAGATATATCAAAAAAACATTTTAAAAACGTTTTTTTCCCTTTTTTACAAGTGATCACATTACTTCTGTTCTTAGCTGCATAGGAGCTAGGGAAGGGCAACAGCAATACACTTCCCAGTGAAAGGCTGTGCAGAGGGAGGGGGCATGTCAGGGCAAGACTGATCATTTTCGTAAAGCACACTAAGTTCCCAGTATAGCTAGAGAAAAAAACACACTGTGCTCTCATGCCTAGTGTGGTCAGTTTTAAATAGGAAAGCAGAGGGACTGGCAAGAACACTAAGGATTTCACACAAAGGAAGCAATACAAAGAGAACAAGATACTATCTCATACAAGTACATGGTACAACAGGCACATATCAGGAATGTTGAGTTTACATACTCTTTAAACTATACATTACTTCAACTTGAAAAAAGGTCCTTTTAGGTACTTTTGGCTGTGATACCCGATTTTCTTTCAAGCAGTAATAGACCTGTGAAAGTAGCAGCCACAATAAATGCTAAAAGCCATAGGAAACTTTATTTAAAAAAAAAATACAGCTAAGCTATATACATATTGGCCATTGGCGAAAAACAGCTTCCTAGTATAGCTTGTGAGTTACTTGTATTGCAGTACCACACTGCGTTTTCTTTAAAGTTTAGTAAAATTTCAAAACAGAGTGCACAAAAACACATAAAAACTACAACTTCACATTCATTGAACCCCATTCCCATCACCACATACCCAATTATTCCCAAAATGTTCAAAATATAGACTTCAAGTATGTGTTTGGTGAAAATTGGCTAGCGTCAGTACAGTATGCAAGCACTTAAATAGGCAGCAAATTGAAAGAGAGGAGGCAGGTTTTAGCTTGTGATAAGAATTAGTGTATTATCTGGTAAACATTTAGTATGTAAGCAGTTAAGTTATACTGCAGTATAAGAGAGAGAGAATTTATAGAAAGTATAGTCTGAGAGACATTAGCCACACGCCAAAAATATTGTTCAGTGGATGGAAAGTATAGCGTTGCAGTATAGCAGCCAGGTAGCGTTGCAATATAAGAGGCAAAGACAAGGTAGGTTTTATCTTGCAAAAACATTTGAAAAAAAGACATTAGCCACAAATATTGTTCAGTGACTGGACAGTATGTAAGCAGCTTGGTAAGGACACAGTGTAAGAGAAAGGGATGAGGCAGGTTTTCTCCTAAAATAAATATTAGAAATTATTATTTCAGAGACAATAGTTAAAAATATTGTTCAGTGAATAATTAACATGTAAGCAATTTGGTTGTTATGTAAGAGGGAGAGGCACAGCAGGCTTTATTTATACATCAACATTACAGTGTATTATTTCAAAGAAAATGGCTACACATTTTGTACAATGGCTGAGCAGTATTAAAACAGCTTGGTAAGACTGAATTGTGAGCGTCAGAATTGACGTAGCAGAGCCTGACGTGTAGAGGGATTTCTCACCTGATAGAGAACCCAGAATGCTACGTGGAATCCAGGGATGGGAATGCGGACAGTACACCTTGGTGGAAGACACAGGTTCACCTGAGCTGCAGGGTCTAAGTGCTAGCCTTTGTTCACCAGAGCTCCTGATGGTGGAGATGGATTTCCCTGCGTGCTAGCACCAGGTTGCAGTCCTCAGGATCACCCAGCCAGGCAAAGAGCAAGTCCAATAGTGGAAAAACAGATCAGGGTAAGGCAAAAGCGTAGTCAAGATGAGCCGGGGTCAGGGCGGGCAGCAGGCAAGCAAGGTCAGAGGTAAGCCAAGTCAGATGATCAGGAGACAACAGGTACGGGCACAGGAGACACAGGAACAGATGAGGATCAAACAGCAAAGGCCTAGTGTGGCTGCTGCACTTAAATAAGCCATTTTGCGCCAATAGTAATTTGTGCGTGCATGTGCACAAGCTTTTGCAAATGTGAGAACGCCTCTGCGTACGCGCATGCGCACTGACATTCCCCAATTCGCGGCAGGAAGGTTACCAGTGCGCATGCACACAGCAGTAAACTCCTAACAGTGAGAGCTGAGATTAGGCAAGTTTTAATTTCAAATATAAATTAGAATGTATTATTTCTAAGTCATTAACCACAAATATTGTACAGTAACTGCACAGTATGTAAGCAGCCTGGTAGGGCTGCAAAGAAAGAAAGAGAGACAGGATAGGTTGTATTATGGTATAAACATTAGAGTGTATTATTTCAGAGACAACAGCCACACATATTTGTACAGTGGATGATCAGGATGTAAGCAGCTTGGTAAGGCCACAATGTACGAGTAATAAAGCAGGTTTTATCTTGAAATAAACATTAGAGTGTATTATTTCAAAGATAATAGCCACACATGTTATACTGTGGCTAGGCAGTGGGTAAGCAGATTGGTAGGGAGAGGTGATGCAGGTTTTATCTTGAAAAAAAGTTATAGTGTATTAGTTTAGACACAAAAGAAACACATATTGTATAGTAGCTAGACAGTATGTGCGCATCTGGGTTAGACTACAATATAAGAGGGAGACTAGGCATCTTAAAATAAACACTAAAGTGTACTCTCTGAGGCATAATAGCCACAATTTTTTGAGTGCTGGAGCCCTGGAACAAACTTTGAAACAGAAAGAAGAATTTAGCCTACAGAAAATATCACAAGATTTCCAGGGGACCAGCTTCGAGAACATTTTGTGGCACCTTTACACATCAAAGCACCAGAATAGGCCACAGACTTGTAGGATTTACCCTGCGGCAAACATTAGAAATGTTGCAGTTGAGATCCGGCTGCAGAAGCTCTATGTTTTATTGTGCCAAAGTACTGGAATAGGCTACAAACTTTTCAGCGCCACTCAGGATTTACCCTGTAGCAAAATTTGCAGCTTATGTCCAGCTGCAGCAACATTATGTATGGTATCTTTACAGAGCAAGAGTATTGCAACAGGCCAGGATAGGTAACAGGAGTTAGTAATGTGACGGTTAACTTTTTTTTTTTTAGGCTGAATAAGACTGAAAAATGTAGTTTTAGGGGGGCATGAGCAGCTGGTTTTTTATACTCATTACTGATCCAGGACTGGTTAATTTTTATGAAAGTGAGCTAGTCCACTATATGCGCAGTAGCAAAACCTCCTGCTATGCTGAAGGCCCTCTCAGACAGTACACTGGCTAAAGGCAATTCAGAAGCTCCAATGAGTGTTGTGTAAGCTGTGGCCAGTGTTCCAGCATATACACCCAACAGCCCTTGGGGTCTTCATTTATAAGAGTGTCTTATCAGCTTGAGAACCAAAGCAGTCATTAATCATGTGCTTCACTAGCTTCATGTGAGTATTGCCTGCCACCCTGTGTTTGAAAAATACAAAAAGCTTTGCTGAGGTAGCCTCTACCAACACTGCTCCTCCTTTCAAAGACCTGAGGAGGCACGTTATTCATAAGAGGGGGTCCTCCCAACATCAAGAAATGCAGCCAATCAGTTCTTCTGCAGAACCATCTCAAAGTCTCAAAGTGGCATATTTTGTGTACCCTCTGGGATGGTGGAAGTAGATCTTCCATTTCCCCCTTTAATAGGGATTCAAAAAGATGACCACCCAATAATAGATTATCTCTTTCATGCCTTACATTCTGGGGCCCCTGTGCAGACATTTTATCATAAAAATCTAATTCACCACAAAAGCTAGTGTTGTTGTCATACACAACCATGCCTGTCACAAGATGGCATAGGGTCAGCCACCTATTGGTCTGGTCCTAGAGAACTGCCAGTTTCTGTGGTGTGGTCCCTGTCCTCCAAGCATAGTTGCTGCAAAACAACATGAAAGTTTTGTCTGGGCAATTGCATAGGCTCTGGGTGCTTGGTGGCCATGTCCAATAACTGCAAATGGTTTGGGTTCACCTTAAACCCATGCTTAACCAAAACATCATCCCTTATTTGCAGCTAATACAAAATAAATGATTTATACAATTCAAAGCCAGTGTTAGTAATACAAGTGGTAATTGCATTACAACCTGTAAACTTTAGTATCAAAACACTAGATTTTATACTGTTTGTTTTAAAACCACAAGACACTGGAAAAAGAGCACATGAGATTGTGTAACACTCTTGACAAACTTTATTTTGCACTCCTGTAATGTGGGCATCAATTTCCCAATCCCTTCACATCTTTTAGATACTGGAGGAGATCTAGAATCTGGCAACGCCCCTATAAATATTGCATCTTCTGTGTCATAAAGCGGAGTTCCACCCTGGAAATACTTTTTTTTAATAAAAATACCCCCGGGATAGTCAGGGCTAGTACATTCCACAATGGCTAGCCTCTGATCTGTCCCGGGTTGCACTTACCTTTTAGGAGAAATACTTACCTTGAAAAAGTATTGTACATTGCAAAGTGTATGTAAAGTAAAGGTTAGTAAGTAAGGGGAACCTGTGTTCATTTAAATACCAAATAATTACCACATGTACTGATGAACAGCCTCCATGCATTCAGTAAAATAACCACACTATGTTCAAGAACCTGTACAAAAAGAACAGAGAAGGATAGGTAATACTGAAAATACTTGTTTTTTTGCTATAACAATACTGAAATGAAATATGTCAGAAAAACATGAGGTTATTAAAATGCTACAATTAGGCAATGATCCTTCCATTTAAGATGAATAAACCATTTAATTTGTTTTCTTCCTGTGGTGTATTTACACCACAGTTTTTACTAGAGTATTCACCACCTTGACATAATGAATATAAAACATTTTCTCCTCTGCCGCAAAGAACAATCTTGTCATCTTATCAGATTGCAAAGGTGACCGGCATAGCTGATAACAACTGCTAACATAAGTTAAATTACACAAGAAATGGTTACTGAATAAGAAGTTGCCATTCGCTTTTTTTTCTGAGCCACTCTGTGATAAGATCTCACAATATCACATTAATTTACTGGATCTAAAAATCATGCTATACAATATAAAGCACTTTTATTGTTTTGCAATGGGAATGTTAATGTCATAGAAAAGAGAATAAAAAGTGCAAGGTGTAAAATACAGTATGCAGAAAAAGACTAACTTAGGGCTCTTTCACACGGGCGTTCCTTTTTTTTTTTGCCCGATCAGGTCCTTTTTTTTTTTTTTGTAACGGACACGGATGACACTTGTGTCATCCGGTCCGTATGTCCGTTTTTCATCCCATCCGTTTGCGGATGAAAAACTGACATAATGCATGTCTATGTAAAAACGGATGTCTGCGGATGACACCACTGACATCCGTTTTTGCTTCAGTTCCGTTTTTTGAAAGGAAGAAAAAATAGGGTTCTCCTCCGTTCAAAAAAACTGAACTGAACTGAACTGACAAAAAACATCCTCTGACATCCTCTGACATCCGTATTTACATAGAGATACATTATGTCGGTTTTTCATCCGCAAACGGATGGGATGAAAAACGGACATACGGAACGCCCGTGTGAAAGAGCCCTACTGAAAGAGAAGCTATCAGCAAGTTTGGACATGCAGCAATTGACTAATCAGATAAAGTAACAAGGTTCATGTTCATTAAGATTGGCATCCCAACACAGAACATCATTGAGAGGTCTGGCTATGTCAATCTCAGTCAGTGAGGAGAGACTGGTGGGCCAATCCACGCTATGTGTGTCTTCCCCTAGGTTCCCACCTACGCGTTTTCAGTTTTGTAAAAACACTCTATAGTCCATTTAACATGATTTCTTATAGTTCACGTTTACATCTGTGAGTTTTCAACCGGTGCGTTTTTTGGAAAGGGTCAGGAACTTTTTTGGCCGCAAGAGGATGCATTTTTGGTTCTATAGACATCAATAGAAACGTAGCAGAAATGCATAAAAAATGCATCAAAAATGCAGTTCTTGCACTTTTGATGCGTTTCTGCTGAATTTTTGCTGGCTTTTCCTGAAGACAGACACCTCCCAAAAACACACAATGCAAAATGCATCAAAACGCATTAAAAGTGTAAAAAACACATGCCAAAAAACTCACCCAGAAAATGCATTGTCCGCAACATGCATAGGTGTGAACCTACCCTTATGGACACACAGAGCTGGCTCAGGATCAAGGATGTCCGAGTGCCCCCAGAGTCCCTTTTTTTGAGACAGAGAAAGGGACTGAAGACAGTCCCTTTCTCTGCAACTTCAGCTGCACTATATAATCTGTATACAGGCTCCTATTTATTCACAAACAGAAGAATAGGGAACACAGTATCAATCTCTCACTGTGTCCCCTGAAGAAAGGAAGGGGGGTTGGTAAACACATGTTTACCAAAGCCCCCACCGGTGATCAAGCAGGCCTTTTTATTACACAAAACCACAGGTTTTATTGTGTACAATTACAACCTTGGGCACCGTGCGGGCCAGCCACTGGCATCTTGACAAACAATTACATCATCGTGGATAAGTAGGATGTCAGGTGCCTACACAACATCCTTGTTTGCCCCTCTCCTGTCCTTCTCTGTCAGTGCTTGGGTCACAAGTAGAGAAACTGAGGGAGAAGAAAAGCTGTAGAATAGTAGTCAGTACTAGAGTTGAGTGGACACCTGGATGTTCGGGTTCGGCCGAACTTCGCAAAAAAGTTTGAGTTCGGGACCCGAACTTGACCCCGAACCTGAACCCCATTGAAGTCAATGGGGACCCGAAATGGCTCTAAAAAAGTAATGGAAAGGGCTAGAGGGCTGCAAATGGCAGCAAAATGTTGTTAAGAGCATGGTAAGTGTTCTGCAAACAAATGTGGATAGGGAAATAAAATACATAAAAATTAAAAAATAATAATCTTGATGTAGGTCCATATGGAGTAGGAGGTTGAGGTGGCGGTGGATGTGGCGGTGTAGGTGGAAGCGGCGGCGGTGGAGGAGGACGAGGTAGCCAACACTGATTTTGGTTTTTCATTTTATTTTATTTTTAAATTAGGGTACACCCCAAAAGAGTGAGAAAGATCAAAAACACAACAATGGCTGGGTAAGGCCGGTATACATGTCTATACTGCACAAGGTACGGACAAGTCCTGTGGGATCCATGCCTGGTTCATTTTAATGAATGTGAGCTTGTCCACATTTGCTCTGGACAGGCGGCTGCGCTTGTCTGTGATAACGCCCCCTGCCGTGCTAAATACACGTTCAGATAATACACTGGCTGCAGGGCAGGCCAGCACCTCCAAGGCGTAAAGGGCAAGCTCAGGCCATATGCCCAATTTGGAG
This sequence comes from Pelophylax lessonae, assembly GCF_965119305.1. Classification (NCBI taxonomy): domain Eukaryota; kingdom Metazoa; phylum Chordata; class Amphibia; order Anura; family Ranidae; genus Pelophylax; species Pelophylax lessonae. The sequence continues at coordinate 628,177,065 of NC_138768.1, read as the reverse complement.
ACCCAGAAGTTGAAGGGGGCAGACCCGTCATTCAGTACATCTAGGCGTGTGCACACATACTGGTCCACCATGTTGGTGAAATGCTGCCTCCTGCTAAGACGTTCCATATCAGCTGGTGGTGCTGGTTGTTGCGGTGTGTTGACAAAGCTTTTCCACATTTCGGCCATGCTAACGCTGCCTTCTGAGGTGCTGGCGGTGCCCCGGGTGCGTTGGATACCTCTTCCTCCTCCTCTGCCTTTGCCTTGTGCTACCACTGTGCCCCCGCTGTCAGGTGGGAATGCCATCAGCAGCGCGTCTACCAGCGTGCGCTTGTACTCACGCATCTTACGATCACGCTCCAGTGAGGGAATTAAGGACGGTACGTTGTCCTTGTAACGGGGATCCAACAGCGTGCCCACCCAGTAATCAGCACAAGTTATAATGTGGGAAACTTGGCGGTTGTTGCGGAGACACTGCAGCATGTAATCGCTCATGTGTGCCAGGCTGCCCAGAGGCAATGAAAAGCTGTCCTCTGTGGGAGGTGTATCGTCTGTGTCCTCTGTATCCCCCCAGCCAACCACCAGTGATGGCCATGAGCTGCTCTGGGTGCCCCCCTGCTGTGAACATTGTTCCTCCTCCTCCATCTCCTCCTCCTCATCCTCCACCTCGGCATCCTCCAGAACTGTGTCCTTGCTGGACAATTGTGTACCTGGTGTTTGTGGGTGCAGGAACCCACCCTCAGAGCCACTTGTGAATGACTGCCCTAAAAGCCTTGAAAATGATCCCTCTTCCTCCTCCTCCTGTGCCACATCCTCTTCCATCATCGGCCAAATCGTTTTTTCAAGGAGGCATAGTAGTGGGATAGTAACGCTGAGAACGGCGTCATCGGCACTGGCCATGTTGGTGGAGTACTCAAAACAGCGCAACAAGGCACACAGGCCCAGTTATTGGTGGTGAAGTGGTGCTGTTCCGCAGAGCGACTCACGCGTGCGTGCTGCAGCGGAAACTCCACTATCGCCTGCTGCTGCTCGCACAGTCTGGCCAGCATGTGCAAGGTGGAGTTCCACCTTGTGGGCATGTCACATATTAGGCGGTGAGCGGGAAGGACGTAGTTACGCTGCAGCGCTGACAGGCGAGCAGCAGCAGGGTGAGAACGCCAAAAGTGCCCACAGACGGCCCGCACTTTCTGCAGCAGCTCTGACATATCGGGGTAATTTTAAAGGAACCTCTGCACCACCAAATTCAGCACATGCGCCAGGCAAGGGATGTGCGTCAAAGCGGCTATGCCCTGAGCTGCTACAAGATTAAGCCCATTATCGCACACCACCAGGCCGGGCTTGAGGCTCACTGGCACCAACCACTCATCTGTCTGTTGTTCAATGCCCCTCCACAATTCCTGCGCGGTGTGGGTTTTTTCCCCCAAACAGGCAAGTTTTAAAACTGCCTGCTGTCGTTTACCCCTGCCTGTGCTGAAGTTGGTGGTGAAGGTGTTACGCTGACCGGATGAGGAGGTGGTAGAGGATGAAGAAGCGGAGTAGGAGGAGTTAGCAACAGGAGGCAATCCTCTGTGGTGGAAGGACATGCGCCAAACTGCTATCCGCCTCAGGCCCAGCCGCCACTGCATTTACCCAGTGTGCTGTTAGGGAGATATAACGTCCCTGACCGTGCTTACTGGTTCACGTATCCGTAGTTAGATGGACCTTGCCACAGATGGCGTTGCGCAGTGCACACCTGATTTTGACCCCCACTTGGTTGTGCAGGAAAGGGATGGCTCGCCTGGAAAAGTAGTGGCGGGTGGGCACGACGTACTGTGGGACAGCCACCGCCATAAGGCTTTAAAAACTCTGCGTCTCCACCAGATGGAATAACAGAATTTCAAAGGCCAGGAATTTTGAAATGCTGGCATTCAGGGCCAGGGATCGCGGGTGGGTAGGGGGGTACTTCCTCTTACGCTCCAGTGTTTGGGAGATAGAGAGCTGAACGCTTCCATGGGACATTGTGGATATGGTTGGTGACCCAGGTGGTGGTGTTGCTGGCTGACCCTCAGGTGCCATTGTCACTACAGAGGTGGATGAAGAGGCCGAGACTGCAGCAGAAGAGGAAGCAGGAGGAGCCAGAGACCTTTCTTGGTTTTTGAGGTTTCTACTCCACTGCAGCTTGTACTTTGCACTTAGATGCCTGGTCATGCAGGCTGTGCTCTGGTTGAGAACGTTTATGCCTCGCTTCAGGCTCTGATTGCACAGCGTGCAAACCACTCGTGTCTTGTCATCAGCACATTGCCTGAAGAATTGCCACGCTAGACAACTCCTTGGAGCTGGCTTTGGTGTGCTCGGTCCCTTGCTGCGTTGGGCAGTAGCAGGCGTACTGTCTAGGGGATGGCAGCTCTGCTTTTTGCACCCTGCTTCCTCTTCTGCTGTGCTGGTGGCTCTGTGCGACCACCGCCTGTTCCTCCGAACTCCACAGGTCACCTGCATGACGTTTATTCCATGTGGGGTCGAGGACCTCATCGTCCTCCACATCATGTTCCACCCAGTCTTCACCCCTGCCCTCCTTGTCGGTCTGCACAATTCCGAAAGCCGCAGCAGTTGGCACCTGTGTTTCGTCATCATCCAAGACGTGCTGCGATGGTCCTCCAAATGTACTCATCTTCATAAGTGGTTGGGCATTGGTGCACTCAATCTCTTCCACTTCTGGGGCAGGGCTAGGTGGATGGCCCTGGGAAACCATGCTAACAGAGTCATCATAAAGCAGAAGAGACTGCTGCATGACTTGGGGTTCAGACTGCTTGGCTGATTTGCAAGGGGGTGGGGTGAAAGGCTGATGGACATCGGCTGCAGGTGCCAACTCAGATTTTTCAGCAGGAGACTGGGTGGGAGACAATGTGATGGCACTGGAGGCACTGTTAGGAAACCCAATCTACTATCGCCTGTACTTGTTCCGGCCTCAACATTCGTAGAGCTGCATTAGGCCTGACCAAATACTGCTGCAGGTTCTGTCGCCTACTCTCACCTGAGGAAGGTTTTTCACTTGTGCGTGTAGCTGGCACAGATTGACCACGTCCTCTCCTTGCAACAGGAGCTCCACCAGCAGCACCACGACCGGGGCCACGTCCCTTATTTGACGTTCTCCTCATATTTCTCAAATTTAGGATCTTGCCCTAAATGGGTGTTTTTTGAGTAGCAAAACAGAACAACAGTATCTAAAGGGTGTATCTCACAGTAACATATGCAGCAAACGCTGCAAAATTATTTTTTTTGCCCTAAATGGGTGTTTTTTGAATAGCAGAATAGAACAACAGTATGTTGTGTATTTTGCCCAAAAAGGGTGTTTTTTTACTAACACAATATGACAGCAGCTTGAATTCTTCACGTACAGATGCAGCAAGCAAGGGCTATAAAATTGTGGATTTTAGCCCAAAAAGGGTGTTTTTAAAAACCCTGAAAATTATAGCTATATATAGCTTAAAATGCGCACTGAATAATGCGGCAGAGGCCCAAGATGGAGGGTGATGCCAAAAATGGATGTGTTTTTATCACACATGCAGCAAGCAAGGGCTGTAAAACTGTATTTTGCCCAAAAAGGGTGTTTTTTGACTAACACAGTAGGACAGCAGCTTGAATTCTACACGTACAGATGCAGCAAGCAAGGGCTATAAAATTGTGGATCTTAGCCCAAAAAGGGTGTTTTTAAAAACCGAGAAAATTATAGCTATATATAGCTTTAAATGCGCACTGAATAATGCGACGGAGCCCCAAGATGGAGGGTGATGCCAAAAATGGGTGTTTTTTCAAACCCTGAAAATCATTGCAGTATTTCAAGCTTGTTTTTATCACAAATGCAGCAAGCAGGGGCAGTAAAACTGTGTATTTTGCCCAAAAAAATTTTTTTTGACTAACACAGTAGGACAGCAGCTTGAATTCTACACGTACAGATGCAGCAAGCAAGGACTATAAAATTGTGGATTTTATCCCAAAAAGGGTGTTTTTAAAACCCCAGAAAATGATAGCTATATATAGCTTTAAATGCACACTGAATATGCTGGTGCACTGAGCTTGCATAAAAGATTCTGCCCTCCTCCTATTATTCTCTCCCTCAAAGCAGCAGCTACACGCTTTCCCTGCACTAGATAGAGCAGAGTGACATGCAGCGCTAAGTGACTCTAGCTTATATAGAGGCTGGGTCACATGCTGCACTGGCCAATCACAGCCATGCCATTAGTAGGCATGGCCGTGATGGCTTCTAAGGGCACACCAGTTAAACGCTTATGGATTGGCTGCCTTGCATCTTTTTTTACGTGCCATTAAATTGCCGGACACCGAACTCGATAACGAACATACAGTACGATGTTCGGGTTCGGGTCCGCTACTGAAAACCCTAAAATCCGGTAAGAACCCGAACTTTACAGTTCGGGTTCGCTCAACCCTAGTCAGTACCAGTTCGCAAAGGTGGAGAAATAAATCACCTTTAATGTTGAGTGTCCCGTGTGTGGATGCTGCTTTACCATAAAACTATTAGTTTCATTTTTTTACATTTTAGAATGGGGTGCCTCAAGATTGTGCATAATTAAAGGGAGTCTTAACTCAAAAAGATTGAGAAACACTGGTCTAACAAGTAGGTGAACCTGAGAAGAAAATATAGTGCACTTAATCGGAAAATAATTTAATTATTATTTATTTTTATTATATTTATTTTTAAACATAAATTGTTAACAAGGGCATATTTTAGATAAATCAATTCAGTTATTTTAGTTATTTTAAAATTTGGTCCTGAAAGATGCAGAGATTGATCATCTTTATTGCTAAATTTTTACAATAACAGCACAAAACAGGAAAACAAAACATTCTGAATCTGCTGCACAAATAGTCATAAAACCAAATTATTTTACAACAGACCATCTGCTCTTCAATACTGTACAAAGAAATGTACTGATTTAATATGGAGGTTAGATTTAATGTTCAGTATTTACATTGGAGCTCAGCTTAAAAGCAAATCTGCTATCAAACCCACCATAAACTAAGCACACAGCTTCTAGTCATGTAACTGTTGAAGCAGCTTGCAAAGCATAACAGTAGCGAGTGGAGCATTTGCTTGGATTAAAATTAGATCAAAACATTGTTCTTACTCTGCTGTTGATCGGGACCCCCTTTTTTTTTTTTTGCATGATTTTTTTTTTTCATTGCAGTTAAATTAAGTTACACATTTCAACTGCATTTCTAGCTTTTACTTTAACATTTTTCTAATTTATTTGATGAGTCTCTCTACAAACTTTAAACATTTTCAACCAATGATGTAATTTGTTTTGTGCATTGCTTTTTTAATTGCTAAACCTTTGCATCTATATTAGTAAGGTGGAGATCTTACCCATCCTATTAAAATAATATTTTAGAGCAGGTTGTGTGCTGTATAGGTACCCAACTTCCCCATGTGTAGGTGCCACGCTTTTTTCTATTCCTTACATTTCTGCTCACTCATACCTTATTGTACCTCATAGAACTTACCAAACATTACAGCATTAGATGACCAGTTATTGTATTTTGTTTATGTAATCTTACTAAAGAATTGTTTTATCCCAAAGCACTTTCTGTAGCAATTATGAGTGCTATGATAAAACAATATCTGGATACAGTGGGGACCCCACAGAATTAGTAGTTCCTAACCCTACATTGGATTTGAACTTGAAACCCTTTCTTGAGGTTCCTCGATTTGTACATTTGTATGTATGAGGGCCATGTGACTGACCTAAAACTCACTCTATAGTCTTTCTTGACATCTCACTTTGTGCCTACATTACCATTTTCACCCAGTAACGGCTCTTCCTCCCCTCTTTAGTCTATCCTCTTTTCCCCATCAGTCGGCCCCTCTCTATCAATACTCTGACCTGTATAAAGTGCCTAGTCATTGCTCCTATAACGTTTGCCTCTCTTAATGCTCCAGGTCTGAATTATGCAAGGAAAACATCCCAAGTCCTCTAGCATAAGAAAAAGGCACACATCCTTTTCCTCCAAAAGACCCATTTCAAGGATTCCCTTTCACCAAAATGAATGTCTCAATACAACCCGTCAAGTAACAACCCTTCTCATAAATTAAAACATGTTGATATTAGTATATTATTTTTCTTTTTAACACTTCTGCAAATGGACAAGAAAGGAGATGGTAAATCTAAACAATTATATCTGGCTTTCTCATAAATTATAAAGAGGATCCAACAGCTTTTCTGATCAACTGAAAAACACATAAATTCTTAAAATCCTAAGTACTCTAATTGTCCAGAGATCCTGCAAGTAAAGAAAAAAATCTGCAACACATATGACCCTTGTTAGAAATCAAAATTTTCAAACTCCAAAACGAAACATAAAACAACGAATAATGTAACAATCTTTTAGGAATTAACCCCCAAAAATTCAGCGCACTTTAAAACAAAAGGGGTGATTTACTAAAGGTAAATAGACTGTTTGCTTTGCCAGGGAAGTTGCACTTTGCAGGGGAATTTTACCCAGGGCTTATTGAATGAGGTGAAACTCTCCTGACTTCCAAAAGCCAATCACGTGCAAGAAAAAATGCTGTTTTTTTAATTTTCTTTGCATGTGTTTGGCTATTCTTCATAAAGTGAAACTTCAGTACATTAACTATGCACTGGGAGAATTATATTCCAAAGTGAACAGCTAATTTACCTTTTGTCAATCAACCCCAAGAACTCTTATAAATCCTCCTCCTGTGAACATGGCAACAAATGTGGAAACATGCTGGCTCACTCTATTATATACTCTTTTATATACTGAAGTCTGCTGCACATTATGGTACCTGATCAGGCACTGGAAAGCAGAAAATGTATTTCAGGCCAGCTGACCAGTCTTTTTGCCGGAGCTTGGGTCATGGTGTCATGACAAAGCAATCAGAAGTATTCAGGAACTTGTGTGGATTCCTTGAGGACCCAGTGAGGTCCCTGTGAATGACATTTCTGTTATCCAATGGGCAACATACACCTCAGCAGGAATTCATGTGGGCACTACAGACCAGACTCTCCCTGACTATATACCAAAGAAACACCTGGGACTCAACCTGCTATGTTGCCATGAGAAATAAACACTAGTGATTAGTTAGAGGCAGGTGGAGTAGGGAATTTTTTTTTTTTTTTTAATAGGAAAGGAGCATTAAACACATGTGAATAAGTCAGAGGGGTCACAAATCCTACCTCTCTCCCTCCCTGGCTGCCTCCTAAGTTAACTCCATACAAGATTTCTAACAAAGAGTGGGAGTCTGAAAGTAAGCAGCTCCTGCTGTGCTCTCTCTTTAAAAAGTTACCATGGTCTAAAATCTTGTGTCATGGGTGCATCCTTTGTTAAAAGTTATTTTGTAAAACAAAGACAGTAATGTGAAATACAATTAATCTAAAACCATTATATACCTTTTAACATCATAAATGTATCTCAAAGATTTATGTTCTGATCCTTTTCTAGATGCCTCTTATTAAAGTGAATACTAAAAGCACTGAATGAAGTTTGGCTTTGTTTTATTATAGACATAGAGCTCTTGTATATCCTAAAAAGTTATCATGCCATCTTTCCAATTTATTCTACAACTGCAGCATGTATAATTCTACTTGTAAAAGCAGATAGAGGGCCCTGACCAGTGCAAGATGAGGATAAGCTGGGATGCCCTGTATATAGTTCACGGCTAGAGTCAGAGCTATTTTAATACTCCCTTAATGGGTCTTTGTGAGTAGAGCTATTTCCAGAACGTGGAGATGATAAGCATTATGTAGAGAACAAGGGTTTAAAAGCATTATTTGAGCAAAAAAGTGGAACAAAATGGAAAAGGGAATATCTGGGGACTTGTTCTCTTAAACAATAGAAGCAAACGTACAGGAAAAAAACTTTCCATACACAATACGGAAAATGACCTTCAATATATTGCCTTCTTAATTTTGCAAAATATCCCATTTTAATTTGTGAATAATGAAAATATGTGCCGCACTCACCTTCTTCAATTCATCAATTTCTAAATAAACATCTATCACATTAAAATTATTATATTCACACAAATAGTGATCCAGGGCAAACCATAAATATAATAAAGCATAGTTCATAAAACATTCAATTATATCAAATTAGTGAAAATATATAGAGACTCCTACAAAAAATGTGAAAAAAATAGTCCAAGCGAAAAAACATCAATGTGTCTATGCTTTACATGAAACTGTGTCCTTATTAAGACAAAAATTGCAAATAATTACGTGACATGTGAAGCAGGGTGGCTGCACATGACGTCCTCATGTAAGTGGGAGGAGCCAGGTGGTGATCCATCGGTTAGTGTACTGTGGAGAGTGGTTGATGGATTAAGTTAATGCCGCCTGCAAGTTAAACAGAAATGCTTGTACTATTGTTCACTATTGTACTATTAATATTATGTACTAATATTGTACTTTTATTTAATATAAGTGATTCAGGGATTAATTGATTAATTTTGGCGCAATAAATATGAGATAAACAGAGAGCATTAGATGTTATTCTTCTTGTGTTGGATGTCAGATTTTGAAAGGTGATGGGTTTTATGGAAGAAGAGAATTTTTCACCTAATTAATTGGATTGTTTGTCTTAATGAGGACACAGTTTCATGTAAAGTGTAAACAGATTGATGTTTTTTTGCTTGGACATTTTTTGTTGTTTGGACTATTTTTTCCACATTGGAGGGGCCACTATATATTTTCACTGATTTGATATATTTTTCATTGATTTGATATGACTGAATGTTTTATGAATATGTTTTATTTTATTTATGGTTTGCACTTGATCACTATTTGAATATTTTCATCAATGTCATTATTTAATAAGATAATTATTTTTTTTATAGAAATTGATCAATTGAAGGAGGTTTATTTATATAATTCTGCTTGAAAAGTGTGAAACACGCTATGTGAGCAGGCTCCCAATAGGGTATGACAATTGATCACTGTGCGGTGAAATTCTATCATTTTGTTTAGATTGATTCTTTTTTAAATCATTTTTTAATAAAATTTATATGCTGAATAAAAAAAAAAATTCCCAGCTAATTGATTTGCACTAATGCACATTTTCTAGCTTGATCCAAAAGAAATACATAAAACAGTATTTAACGTGTGAAAAGATTGAATTATGTTTTAAGAGACAGCAGTTTTTGTTCTAAGAGAAATCACTCTTTTTATTGTATTCTATTTACCTATTCCTTTATATAGTAGACATAAAGGGCCTAATTCAGTATAAGTTTGGAGTAGAGCTGCTCACTTCTCCAGAAATAACTCCAGCCTAAACTCATTGCATCCTAATTAGGTAAGTGGCTGGAGTTAAACCATCAACTAGATGCTTTAATGAATTCGGAGTTGGAGTTAACTTAGACTGAATTCGGGTTTGGAGTTAACTTAGGCTGAATTTGAGTTTGGAGTTAACCAAATTCCCTTTGTGTTTTTCATAAAAGGAAATATGTCTATTCTGAATCACTATTACACAGCAATGTCATCTAATATGGTTTATTTTAATTTTAAGGTATAGTTATGTATCTTATGTGTTTTAACCTTTAGATTTTCTAATAGCAGACTACACAGCTGTCTAATTAGCAGTCTTCATTCTTTATTCATCTGAAACTTTCAGGCATGTCTGATTGTATTCAGCACTTTGGTGTAGTGGGCTAAGCTCACAGCCAAAGATTGCTAGGTCATGAGTTCAAGGCCAGACCATGATAACACCCTGTGTGCCATAATTTTGTTTGGCCACATAGTAATACATTGGCTACATCACCTAAAATTGCATGTCAATGGCCATGTATATTCAAGAAACAAACATGCATATCTGCAGGGTGCAATTATGCATTTGCCAAGTTTCAGTATTTATTTATAGCTGTCTAAAAATTAAGAAGGTGATGGCACACTTGGGATTTGAACTCATGCTCTCAGTGTTTATTTTTTTTTTTTTTTTTTTTTTTTTAACTTTATTTTTATTTGCATATAAAATTTAGGTTTACAACAGTGTTTTCCAAATTAAGGTTCACACTTTACATGTAGAAAGAAAATACCGTAATTCATATACCAGATCTCATAAATATAAATATTTTCCCTTTTCCTCCCTCCCCCCCCTTCCCAAAATTCCTCCCCTTCTTGCCAACAACTTCCGTTCTACAGTGCCTCCCCATGGTAGATATGCTTAACTATTTATTTCTACATATTTAGTTGATTTTTTAAATTCTTTCCATTTTCCCCATTTTCTTTTCATGTTTATTGGAATTTCCTCTTGTGTGTTACATATATATTCCATATTAAAGTTGTTATTTATCTTTTTACACCATTCCTTTATTTTCGGGCTCTCCTTTTCTCTCCACTTTTTTGGTATGGTTCCCTTTGCTATATTCAGCAAAGTTGGGACAAGAGTCATATTATATTTTTTTAAAGGTGTTATTGTTTTGTGAAATAGGCAGACCCATGGATCGTTTGGTATTTTTATTCCAGTGATTTCTGCAATCAATTGTCTAACTTCCAGCCAGAAATCTTTTATCTTGGGGCAATCCCAAAATAGATGGTACATTGTACCTATGTTGCCACAATCCCGCCAGCATTTGTCTATCTTGTTTGGTTGGTATTTATTTATTACTTCTGGAGTGATATACCACCTAAGCAGACATTTATAATTTAATTCTGTTGTACTTACGTCTGTGGCTGTGGATCCAACCATCCTTAGTACAGTCCCAAGTTCCTGTCCTTGCAAGTGTGTCCCAATTTCTTTTTCCCATTTTACTATATATGGAGGTTTTTCCAAACTGTGCCATTCTGTCAGCATTTTATAGATCTGAGAAACTCCATGCCTTTGCGTAGAAGAATAACTCAGTTTCTCGATGTTGTTAAGATTTTTATCCGACCTAATCGGCTGTGGTAATGAGCTGACAAAATGTCTCAGCTGGAGGTATCTCCAATCATCTATTTTTATATTTTTATTTTCTTGTTTTAATTTCTGAAGTGTTTTTATGTGACCTTTGTGTAGAATGTCTTTTAATTGAGTGTTCCCTATCCAATTTCCACCCTTTTCTTCTTTCCCTGGTGGAAAGTATTTAGTGCCATTTAATGCTATCATTGGTGAGTTATATTCCCATTTCAATTGTTTGTTGATCCCATCCCATATTTTATAAACTACCTTTGTCAGTTCGTGTGCTCCCTGTATTTCCCTATATTTTGGTGGTATCCATATTGTTTTATGTAGGTGATTATTATTTTGTGCACATTCTATCTCTACCCATCTTTTTTCCCCCTTTTCTATTTTTGTCCATTCCACCATTCGTGTAATAATTACCGCCTTATAATACCTTTCTATATCTGGAGTTGCTAATCCTCCTTGTGTTTTACTTCTTGTAAGGATCTTGTACTGTATTCTGGGTTTTTTCCACTGCCATATATATTTTGTCAATAAAGTTCTTATAACCCTAAAGAAAGTTGCGGGGATGTTTATTGGCAACAAGGAGAAGGTGTATAAGATTTTTGGCAAGATAAACATCTTAACAACATTATTTCTTCCGATCCATGAGATTTGACCATTTGATTTCTTTCTTATATCTGTTTTTATTTCGTTCAATAACGGTATATAATTAGCTTGGTATAATTTCCCAGTTTGTGGTGTTAAATATATCCCTAAGTATTTTAATTTTTCTTTTGTCCACGTATATGGGAAGTATGTTTTTATTGTTTGTTCTTCCTGGGTATTTAATCTTATATTCAAAATCTCTGATTTTATTGGGTTTATTTTAAAGTTTGACAACTTTCCATACTCTTTTAACTCCTTTTGAATATTTGGAAGAGTAATCCTTGGATTTGTAACGATGAATAATAAATCGTCCGCGTAGGCTGCGATTTTGTGTTCGTCTTGGTTTACCGTTACTCCTTTTATGTCTTTATTTTGTCTAATTTTTGCCAGTAATGGTTCCAGGGTTAATACGAACAATAGGGGTGATAAGGGACACCCCTGTCTCGTCCCGTTACTCATTCCAAATTTCTCTGATAGGCTTCCATTTATTTTAATTTTTGCCGTAGGGTTATTATATAATGCCTCTATCCATTGCCTCATTCTTGTCCCAATCCCTAAATTTTTTATAGTTTCTTTCATGAAGTCCCAATCCACCCTATCAAAAGCCTTTTCGGCGTCAATTGATAACAGGATGGAGGGGACTTCATATTTTTTTTGTTTTTTGTAACAGAAGTAGGGTACGAATCACATTATCCTTTCCTTCTCTGCCTGGAACGAATCCAGTTTGATCCGGATGGATCCACATTTTTAGTAACTCTTTTAGTCTTGTTGCCAAGATTTTCGCAAATAATTTTGTGTCTGCGTTTAACAACGCAATTGGCCTATAACTAGAACATAGGGTTTGATCTTTCCCTTCTTTCGGTATTACCGTAATGTATGCCATTAGAGATTCTTCTCTTAGGTCTTCCTTCCCTATTTTATTCAGATATTTTTGCATTATTGGAATTAATATTTCTTTGAATCTTTTATAGTACTTTATTGTGTATCCATCCGGACCCGGACTCCTTCCATTTTGAGTAGTTTTTAATGCTTCTCTTATTTCATTTTCCGTAATTGGAGCTTCAAGAGGTTCCAATTTATCTTCTGGGATTTTAGGCAGTTCTGCTTCCTTAATATATTTTTGGATATTTATTATTTTTTCCTGTCTTATTTTCGAGCCAGAAACACTAACCACTAAACCATTGAGCTGAGCATGATTACCCCTGGAATATTTATTCCCATGTTTCAATAGTTAACCACTTCCTTACAGGGCAGTTACACCCCTTCCTGCCCAGGCCAATTTTCAGCTTTTTATACTGTTGCATTTTGAATGACAATTGCGCGGTCATGCAACCCTGTACCTAACACAAATGTATGACAGTATTTTCATAAAAAAATAGTGCTTTCTTTTGGTGGTATTTGATCACTGCAAGGTTTTTTTTCTATTGGCAAAAAGAAGACCTAAATGTTTGACCCCTAAAATAATGTGTTTTTGTTTATGTAATAAAATTTGGTAAATCAATATGTTTTTTGTTGCACTGACGAGCATTGATGAGGCTGCGCTGGCAGGCACTGATGAGACACTAATATGCAGCACTGATAGACAGATAGGTGGCACTGATATGCAGCATTGATGGGCATTGATAGGTGGCACTGATGGGCAATGATTGGCACTGGTGGGCAGCACTGAAAGATGGTAATGATGAGCAGCACTGATGAGGAGGGCACTAACAGGTTCCCTGAGCACTGATTGGCATCAATGGTGGCATGGGCGGGCATCCCTGGTGGCTCTAGTGGCATCCCCCAAGGGTCTGCACTGGTAATCAATGCTCTGATTACAAGCACAGACCCCCCCCCCACACACACTTACTTTGCATATGAATGCCATTTCTTCACAGCTGAAAGTGGCCCTCACCATGATTAGCCAGTTGATTGTGACCACTTGCTGGAATGTGTGCAAGCCAATTTGGTGTCATTTCAGGTCCAGGGCGAATGCCAATGTGCCATTTGCGATTTATTGTAAAGAGATTTTGCTTTATTTTAAAAATGGCGCACACAGACAACTAAAATGTATTGGAAATGTTTTACCTAGGCCAGTGATGGTAACCCTTAACCCCCCCCCCCCAAGATGTTTTTGCCTTACATTTCCCAAAATGCTCATGTACTCTGGAGTGTAGGTGAGCATCATGGGAAATGTTACAAAACACCTGTGTTGCCAAGGTTCATCATCACTGACCTAAGCCAACTAAAAAGGTGAGTGAGCGCTGTAGCAATCTTTTATTTAGTAATCATTTTTAGCGTTTTATTAAATGTTTTGGTTACATTCATCCACAGCGGCTGAATGGAAATTTTGTATTATTCCTTAATTTATATATTTTTAGCTAAATATATACATAAACACTTAATTTTTTCTTACAATTTAGCCCCCCACACACACACCTCTCCCCCCCCCCCACACACCCCTCCCCCCACACACACACACACACACCTCACACACACACACACCTCCCCCCCCCACACACACACACACACCTCACACACACCTCACACACACACACACACACACACACCTCACACACCTCACACACACACACACCTCACACACACACACACACACACACACCTCACACACCTCACACACACACACACACACCTCACACACACCATCCCCCACACACACACACACACACACACACACACACACACCATCCCCCCCATACACACTTCGCTGGAGTAAAGGAAGAAACCCTACCCATGTTCATACTGTACTGCCATTGCACACAAAAAAATACAAGAAATGGACTACATTCAATAGACACAAAAGATATCTGAATTACATCTAGACAAATATGAAGAAAATAAAACAAAAAACCAGAAGCTGTGTACAAATGAATAAGCTTTATTGAACATGTATAAAACATCAGTAATCACTCAAGCAAGCATGTGAAATGTGCAATGCCCCCCCCCCCCCCCAAAACCCCCAAATCAAGTAATTTTTATTAAAATTACAGTGCAAAGATACAACATATGATGGATAGATAGAGCTTACAATATCCAAAAGTCAAGCAAAATAAGTTGTAGACACCTTAGTATTAAGCATAAAACATACCCAACATACTTTTATGTTAATTGTTTGCGTGAGCCTGCCTTACCATCAAATCACTAGAACATACAGCTACACAGAGGCATGAAAATAAAAAATAAAAAAAAACATGTATAGAGTACATAAAGACACACTTTGCAAAAACTATACCAAACAGTTAGAGCATGAAAAGTATTCATCCAACAGAATACACTTACTGCAATATGGATCTTTAGGCATGCCAGCAAACCCCCCACCCACCCCCAAAAGCACATTCGGACATAAAGACCTGTGGCCCTTCCACAGGCCAAATGATATGATCTCATACATCCCTTTATATAACCTTGGTTAAACTACACCCACCCAGTATAGGAAACGCCCAGCAAAGTAATTAATTGGGTCTGTTGGTTCCTAAACCAAAATCACCAGTTCACTAATGAATGAGTGTTTGGCTGGCCATCCATGATCCAAGTTTCTTACAAGTCAACACACATAAGAAATGCTTTCAATAATCTCAGCATGAGCACAAAGTGGCTTTTTCATTTAGACTAATGCCTCGTACACACGTACCGATCGTCGGCCGACCGATCGGCCGTCTTTTGTCAAGGGCTGTCCTGTCTGTTGAAAACTGCAAAAGACTGCACACGAATTTTGTCGGCCAACAACAGACGACTGCAGAAGTGATGTCATGTGATGGTTAACTTTCCGTGTGTTTTTTCTTTTCTGAGCATGTCCAGTCTTGCTCATCTGCTGTTTGTCAGCCGAATTCTGTACTGACTGGCGAACAATCGGCCGTTCTGGTGTTGGCCAACAAAAATTTTAATGCCTGCACGACAGATTCTGTTCGGCCGAAAATGCGCTGTCGGCTGTCGGAAGCATCATACTAACAAGCCTACAATCGGCCGATCGGTCGTCGGCCGAATATTTACGGCCGACAATCGGTACGTGTGTACGAGGCTTAAGGCTGGCCATACATGTTCCAATTTTCTTACAATTTTCTGTCCAATTTTCTTGAAATTTACCTTCAAGTATGTAGTACAAAGGCCTGCCTAATTAGATACAAGTGAATGTGGTTTGTGGTAGATCTACCAGAAAATTGTACAACAAAAGTTGAACATGTATGGCCAGCTTAATGGGCCATACACACTATAATGCCTCGTACACACGTACCGATCTTCACATGACATCACTTCTGCAGTCGTCTGTTGTTGGCTGACAAAATTCGTGTGCAGTCTGGACAAAAGACAGCCGATCGTTCGGCCGACGATCAGTACGTGTGTACGGGGCTTAAGATTTTCTGAAGACTTTTTCCTTTAGATTTACCAAAACCAGATAATATGAGGTCAAACCTAAACACTTTCAATTTGTATGCAATCTGGCAGGCCCTTGCACTACATAGAAAAGGTAAATCTGAAGGAAAAAGTCTTCGGAAAATCTTATAGTGTGTATGGCCATACATGTTCAATTTTTGTTGTACAATTTTCTGATAGATTAACCACACACCACATAATGTGATGTCAAAGCTAAACAACACTTTCACTTGTATCCAATTAGGCAGGCCTTTGTACTACATACTTGAAGGTAAATTTCAAGAAAATTGGACAGAAAATTGTATGGCCATACACACTATAAGATTTTCTGAAGACTTTTTCCTTCAGATTTACCTTTTCTATGTAGTGCAAGGGCCTGCCAGATTGCATACAAATTGAAAGTGTTTAGGTTTGACCTCATATTATCTGGTTTTGGTAAATCTAAAGGAAAAAATCTTCAGAAAATCTTAGTGTGTATGGCCCATTAGTCTAAATGAAAAAGCCACTTTGTGCTCATTCTGAGATTATTGAAAGCATTTCCTATGTGTGTTGACTTGATGTAGTAATTTTTTATATATATATATATATCTTTTTTTTTTTTTTTTGGGTTGTTGAATTCTGAGTTCTGGGGTTGCACTGCATATGTTCAATCAATTTGCAAATTCTCAGATTTGCAAGCTCAAACACTGCTATTTTTCAGAGTGTAATGTGGCTCTATATAGGAAGCAACAGTAATATGGCCCCCCACTCAACAAATATATTAATTTCATACATATACAATGTTTTATTTTTGGGGTGTTGCTTGTCATATATAACAACAGACAGTTGTAGGTAGTTCAGGGATTTGAACACCCAAATACATTGTTGCAAGGCAGCTGTGCTAACCACTTGGATATTTTGGTCAGTTTATTTAATCAAGCTCAAGCTCAAGCTCAATACATATTTGCAACATTTTTGCAAAACACAATTTACACAAACATAATCACTTTGTTACATTTATTTCCTAATATATGTCACTGATAGTTTCTTAGCCTATCAATTTATATTTAAAATACGAATTTTTCACAGAAATAAATGTTTTAAACACCTATATATAATTTCCAGCATGCAGGATTATTTTAAAAATTTGTTGATTTTATACAGTTTCACTAAACTAGGTTAATTATTTGGGAATTGTGGTCTCTGAGGTTTTTTTGTTGTTGTTTCTTGTTATCTTTATACCAAGCATACATGCACTGGCACCTTAAGAGCCCATTCACATTGAGGCCACACGACTTCGGGGGGCGACCTGTGAAGTCGCGTGCACCACTGTGCACCGCGACTTGCAGAGACTTCACATACTGGAAGTCTATGCAAGTCGCTCCGAGGTCGCCCCAAAGTGGTACAGGACCCTTTTTCTAAGTCGGAGTGACTTGTGTCGCTCCTATTAGAACGGGTCCTGTACTACTCAATGGACCGCGACATACCGCGACTTGTCAGGCTGACAAGTCGCCTGACAAGTCGCGCTAATGTGAATGGGCTCTAAAAATTAATATAGTTTGATTCAATTAGTCCATCAAAAAATTTTAATAAATAAAAATTATTTGAGCTTGAATTGGGTCTAAATAGAATATATATATATATATTTTTTTTTTTTAAAGTACAAATCACACATGCTTTGAAGAAAATGTCATTAGCTTTAGGTAGTTAAGTGGTTAGCACCGCTGCCTTGCAACAGTGTATTTGGGTGTTCGAATCCCTGAACTACCTACAACTGTATGTTGTTATATATGACAAGCAACACTAATACGGCTTCTCCCCAAAAATGAAACATTGTATATGTGTGAAATGAATATATTTTTGGGGTTGGTTAGATATAGGAAGTAATAATAATATATAGTTTTTTGCATATATATATATATATATATATATACATATGCAAAAAAACATATATTATTGTTACATTCTATATCTAACCAACCCAAAAATATATTAATTTCACACATATGCAATGTTTAATTTTTGGGGAGGAGCCGTGTTAGTGTTCCTTTTCATATATATATATATATACACATAGGCAAATCAATAAATAAAACATATATATATATATATATATATATATATATATATACATATAATTATTTTTGGGTATCTATCTATCTATCTATCTATCTATCTATCTATCTATATATATATATATATATATATATATATATATATATATACATATATACATATATATGTGTGTGTGTTTATATATATATATATATATATATATATATATATATATATACACACACACGCACATATATATATATATTTATGTATAGATATATATTTTTTTGTGATTCATATATATATATATATATATATATATATATATATATATATATATATATATAGACATACATAGATATGTGCAAAAAAAAATTAAAAAAAAAAAATTAAAAAAAAAAAAAATTAAAAAATAAAAAAATTTATTAGCGCCGGAATAGCGCCGTTTTACCGCGAATTTGCGGCGGTATTTGCCGCAAATTCAATAAAACTCCCACTAACGTTTTCAAAAACGTTATTTTCAGCCTTGTTTTTGGTTTGGAGCATGCTCACATGGGCTATCTGCCAGAAATTGACTCTGGAGCTATATTTGCATTTTACACTTTTATTAATACCTTTTTTTCTACTTAACATTTTCACACAGTTTAAAAGCAGTTTAGCTCAAAATCATATAACACATCTTTCCCACACATTTTTTATTTTTTTCCTGCCATATTTTGTGATTTTGAAAAAATTAGTCCACCTTTTAGCTGGACTGTTTTTAAGTCCAGTCCTGACATTAGTTGATCTTAATGAATCTCACAGTTGGCGTTATTTTCCGCCCGCCGTTCTTTGAATACCAATTTCAGACTTAAAAATTCGCCGGTTCGCAAAATCCCGCCGAAACGCCAATTCTCCGTACTATGAATCAGGCCCATATTCACAAGTGCTCTGCAGAAAATTCTGAACCATGTGTATCAGCAGTTTCATGTTTGGGAGCTTACACTCTAACATTCCAACAACAGTCTCACAAGTATACACTAGGGACAGCTCTGTGTGAAAATCAATTAACCTACCAGTACGATTTTCGAGTAAGATAGGAAATCAAAATACCCAAAGGAAAATCATGCATAGAAGGAAAATCATGATGAAAATCATGATGAATAAAAGCTGTAAATTACATTTTGATATTGGTCTTAGTGGTGAATGAACCCAGAACCACAGTTCTGCAAAAAGTTATTTTAAACACAGTTTAAAGAGCAGTAATGCTGCATATTATTTACTGCAATGAGCTCAGTAAAAGATGAATCTTTGTACCTTTGAATCTATGTATTTCTCTTTGTCCATTGTTTTTTTATAAATATTGAAAAGCTATAAGAGGTAATATGAGTACTACTCTGCAGTAATAGGCAGTATAATGATCTTAAGAAAAGGTTGGCTATTTGATGGACTCAGAAAATATACAAATATCAAAAGAGCATCTCCACCTCTAGGCCAGTATACACATCAAGGATGTCCGCCTGAACAGCTCCAGCTGTAACCATAAAACTTGGTGGCCCTCTCAGAATTCCCCAGTCTTGAGAGGGCAGCAAAGCATGGCATGTCTGTGGAAGCCAGGACATGAATTTAGAAATAAAGGTCTACCATCTCTGGAAACCACTTTCAAGCACAGGAGGCTGTGCACTTGTTTTGTAACTCATCAGCTCAAGCTCCTGTATACCTCGTAAGCCTCGGCAGAAATGTGTTAGCATTCTGCTGGGTTTGTAGAGTAGAGTCGGAAAGGTTCACTTTTACATTTTTATCGCTGTCCCTGCAGAAGAGACATTTCTCACTTCCTGCACCAGGAACAATGGTGAAAAAAACATCCAAGAAGTGCTGGGACTTTGATGTGAGTTCATCTAAAGTAGTGAGAGAACAAAAAATAATTCATAGAGCTCACTGGCTTAAATTAGGTTGTTAACAACAGACAGGTCTACCATCAAGTGGGTACCCAGCACTTTATCAGAAAAAAAAAACATGCACCAATGAAAGGAGTGCCTGACCAAAGGATAAAAGGGTCCAAATTAATTTATTGGTTTAGACTAGAACAAAATCCAACAACATGATAAAAGGGGAAAAAACCCCACCTTCAGCAGGGCAGCGGTTAAAAAAAGAACCTATAAATATTAGTTACTGGCCAGCAGAATCTAGATGAGGAATCAAGATCTTGAATGCTCTTGCAGATACTGCTGGCCAGTAACTCTCCCAATCCAGTAATTAGCTTTCCTTTGTTAATTCACACAGGAAAACCCTATTTTGAGTCAAGTCAAGGTTTTTATTTTAACTGAATCCCTGCTGAAGGGCGAATATTTTTTTCTAACACCCAAAACACTTTGGATGTTCTTTTAGTGTAAACTAGTAAATTTATTTGGACTTCTTTGTTCTCTGGTCTGGTGCTCCTTCAATAAGTGTAGGTGTTTTTTCCAGGAATAATGGTGTATGAAATTGGAAATAAGGGGAAATCACCCCAATAGGAACAAAAATGACAAGGAACACTATGAAGAGGTCCCAACCCTCCTCATTCATTCAAAACTGAAAATAATATTTTGGCTCTAATTACACTCTAATACAGCCTTTGCATTCTTAAGGAATTCTTAAACCTAACTAACGCTAAACCTGCTCTGTGTCACATTCTAAACCTAATCTATCTAACTCTGTAAAGCAAAAATTGCCTTACCTATTCTGCACCCGATCTGGTCTCCAGCGACGAAAGCTCTTTGCAGGAGAGGACCAACAACGGCTGTGAAATGCCTGGGAATTTACATCACCCATAGACTTATTTTGGGGCTTCCGTTGTCGAGTGCCTATCCTGCCCCCGCCTCCATGCTGAAGCTGCTGCTGAAAGCTCAGCGTGTGGCTCGACCGGATCAGCTGCAAAATAGGTAAGTACAGTGATTTTTGCATTACAGGGTTAGATCGATTCAATTTAGAATGTGGCACAGAGCAGATTTAGCGTTAGTTTAGCATTAGGTTTTGCCTGGACTTATCCTTTAAAGAAGTTGTAAAGTCGGAAGGTTTTTTTATCTCAATGCATTCTATGCATTACGATAAAATACCTTCTGTGTGTAGCAGCCTCCCTAGCACCCCCTAATACTTACCTAAGCCCAATGTCTCTCCAGCGATGTTCACGAGTCCCTCGGCCATCTGGGACTCTCTCTCCTGATTGACTGAGGCACAGCCGTGGCCCCATTGGCTCCCGAGGCTGTCAATCAAAGTCAGTTAGCCAATCAGAGGAGAGAAAGGGGGCTGGGGCCAAACGGCAGCTCTGTATCTGAATGGACACACGGAGCTGCAGCTCGGCTCAGGTGCCCCCATAGCAAACTTCTTGCTGTGCGGGCACTTGACCAGGGGGAGGGGCCATGAGCAGAAACGAGGGCCCAAGAAGAGGAGGATCTAGGCTGCCTTGTGCAAAACCAACTGCACAGAGCAAGTAAGTATAACATGTTTGTTATTTAAAAAAAGAAAATAACAAGACTTTACAATCATTTTAAGATCTCAGAGAACTAGGATCTTTAGCTTTGGGTATGGTAATGCAAGTGTCCACATCAGCAGAACAACACAACAGAACATGATGTTACACATAAATTGGCATTGATATTCATTCATTGATATTTGTGTTGGTGCTAAAGTAGTAATTCTGACTTTGCATTGGTGTTCGGGATAAAATTCTAACTCTATATTGGTGTTCAGAACTGTCAAGGACTGATATAAAATATTTGTTCTACTTCTGCAAATTTTGTAACACAGCTTTCTGGCCTCTTGTTCCCTTACAAAGAGATTACTAGTAAAATCAGGTAACACATCTTGCACATTTATTGTCACTGCATGTAACTTCCTCACTGATTTCATTACATTTGGGGAAAAAGTGCTATTTACTCACTTTGCTTTATGTGATAATTCTGTAGGATCCTCTAGAGCAATGTAGCCTTGGCCCCATTAACTATTCCCAGTACAGTTAAAACTTTAGGCATAACATCAGGCCAAAATGAATCCTCCTGGTGGTGTTCAGGTCAAGCAGTGGTAGCTACTGGAATAACTCTTAGGCAACCATTGGTCAGATATAAATCCACTGCAATGGAAGCCCTGAGGCAGAATCCCAGGGACCTCTTACAGAACCATAAGGTTCTGTGGAACGCCGGTTGAAGAACGAATCCTTCAACGGTAAAATAAGTCGGTATGCAGTCATGCATTATTGTTATACTCACTGTGGAACCTAAGAGGTTAATCCTCTGCATTGTGTAAAAAGGCTGTTCGATCATGTCTTCGCTGAACCTGCTCTTCTTCCATGGTCCCCAAACTATTTCCTAACAGAACAGAGCCTTGAGGGCAAGCTGTGCATGCTCAGTTTGGTGTGTATTGCTAGAGTTTTTTTTTTTCTTGGGAGAGTGCATGTGATCAGCACAGGGCAAATCAGCACTGTCCAAACAGAGGGTCAGGGGTCCTGCAGCATCATAAAACAATCAGGGGAGAATGAAAACTCCTCCTACAGGCTTTAACTAGTGCTCTGCTGGACACTGATGGAAGTCACAAGACTACTGTAACTGCTGATGAGGAAAGGTATTTAGCAGTTTATATTTACTAAAACTATTGTATTTCCATGTTCTGTGTACTGTGGGAGACTGGATATAGTGAATGCATGGTTCTGGGTTTATTAACACTTTAAATCAAAGGTTGGGCTTTGGCATATATCCTTCTATTGCCCACTATTGATCCACTTATGTGAAGGGTATACTATGTCGCACTAGAGGCATGATTTTCAGCCTTGCTAGCAGTTTAACAGTTTCAGTGTAGGGGCAGCTTTACTTATATGTATTAGACGTATTATGACAGTGAGTTATCCTAACAGCTACTCTACTTTTTAACTAATCTTTTTAGCTTTTAGTATTGTTCAGAGAAGATAGTTCAGGTAGCAAACTGTCTAATATGTTGATATAATCACTGATACATTGCTAACAAAGCGTTAAGCTTACAGGTGCATTGACAGTCAGAAGTCACGATTTACTCGTCTGTGCATGCCTTTACATTATACATCACTGACAAGGTGTTTACAGTAACCCTTGGTGTTTACATTCATTTCTGGGGTATCTAAACTGACAGCCTTTTGAAACAGAGGGAAATAGTTACTTCGGGCAGTAATTCTGTGGCACCAGGCTAGGTATTAATATGTGAATGATGAATTAGGATCTGATTTTCTTTGAAGTCACTACATGTGACATGTGTGAAATTTCTTAATTGAGTCAGCTGGAGTCATCCCTGGCTCTTAGTCAGGAGAGCAATAAAAATATCTCACTCCAAAGGCAATCTGTTATTTGCGCTATATCAAAGAGATTGGGCTTAATATATACTTTATTTGGGTGAATCTTCTAAAGACCTCAAGCTAAAAGTAAAAGCTCTCTCCTCCTCTACAGGATAACTCTGGAGGTGCTGTTATTTCATTTTAACAAGTTCTTTAAAGAAACCCTCTAGGCAGATATACTATAAAAATCTACCACTTAGTTCATTTATATTTCATGTAATATAAATTCCCATCACCCTTTGCACAACATGCGTAAATTTTAGAGCGGAATAACAGTGGAAATTTTTGTGGGATGGGTGTGTAGGCTATGCTCGGAGATCAGAACTTTAAAGTTTTATACAGAATTAAAGTGAATGTCAAGTAAAAAAAAATGTGTTCTAGATTTATTAGAATGGGAAAGTATAGCAGTAAAAACATGGTGAGGGTTCAAGGTATTTATTTAACGTGATTTGGAATTGGGTTTTGCCCATGATTCCAAGTCACAAAGTGTAAATGGAGCCTAAGCCTTTCCATCCCTTTTACTTGCCCAGCCAGCAAGTGCCTAACACTGTGGTTTACCAGTCAGATAAAAAAAAAATACAGTATATTATTATTTTATATTATTACATAATTGTTATTGTTTCTTTCTATACACAATTACGCTATAAAACGGAATAAAACATCTCAAATGTCTTAGAGCCGGTTCACACTGAGGCGACACGACTTCGGGGGGCGACCTGTGAAGTTGTGTGCACCGCTGTGCACCGCGACTTCAGCGCAACTTGCAGGGACTTCACATAATGGAAGTCTATGCAAGTCGCTCCGGGTCGCCCCAAAGTAGTACAGGACCCTTTTTCTAAGTTGGAGCGACTTGTGTCGCTCCTATTAGAACGGGTCCTGTACTACTCAATGGACCGCGACTGACTGCGACTTGTCAAGCTGACAAGTCGCCTGACAAGTCGCGGCAGTGTGAATGGGCTCTTAACACTTTTAGCTCTCTTTTTGGGGGGTTATGAGAAATGGACTTTCCCAAATGGCATTCTGCAATAAACCTGTAGGTAAACAAGAGAACAGGAACCTTCACTAAGTAGAAGAGGGGGTTTGTTAATAAGATGGAAGTACTTCCACCCAGGAAAGGGCCTCTGTAAAGGGAAATTAATCAGTAACCATAACAAAGTAATTGGGAGCAGAAGAACTACTGGAACCAGCATATAACATTACCATAGACCATAGATGTGTTCCTAGATCCACACAAGTAGATAAATAATAAAGGCTTTATATCATAAGAGCTCAATAACAGTACATACATCCAATGTACAAACAGGTATTATCAGCAAAGGGATGATAAGATCCATGTGTAACTGTAGACATATATCTGGGTATATACAGGTATAGTTAATAATGGAGATGCCACTGGATGAATGTTGTAGCAAAGTCCTTTTGCCGGGATCCCTGAGGAGGATGCAGCGTCTCTCTTTGCGTTGGAGACCTGAAGACATGATTAGCAGTTATGGGGGTATCCTCCAACTCTTGTCCTACCAGCCTGGAATAGGCTGACCGAGTCAGCCTATCAACTCTGTGCTTTTAGTCCTTCCCTAGTCATTTTTAAAATAACACTTGCGGTATATAAACTCTATTGCAATGAACAGGTTCACTTACTAATATACAACGAGGTGACTCCTACATAAATACAGTAGCACTGAGACCTAGATATCTGGCACTGTGCATGTGAATAATAACAAAGGCAGGGCAGAAATTTCCAGTCTGTCACATGGATTTGAATATACACTCAGTAGCATCTAGCAACATAGACAGGACACATGGCTGAGACTTTCCCTCTCTCCACCTCCTTCTTCCAGGGTTTCTAAGCCAAAAAAACAGGTGCAGGAAGTACATACTGTACATAAATAAAGGAATTTATAGGCATTTGCAAATTGGAACAGTAGAGGGCAGAAGATCCATACACACTTTTTAGCAGAGAAGACAGTCTGAGATTTCGAGCCTATGGAATACTGTGATAGGCACAGAGTTGCTATTAAAGTGCTGGTAAGGATGATCAGAAGCTCCTAAGACAATATATGTATTCATAGATGGGGGAAGCAAAGGAAACGTTTAGTTAGCATGACTACAAAATATGTTCCTGTGCATTTGACATCAGAAACCCTCCCTAGTTGGGCCTCCTTTTCTCCCTTGGGCCCTATAACAGCCATGTGGGCTGCTATGGCTATAGTTAAAACACTGCATGTGTTCTATCCCCTAACCACCCTATCAAAAGTTATAACAAAAGTTTTTAGCTTGAGAAACACTTTAATTCTTTTTACAATTGAAATCTTCTGAACTCCAGTACTGTCTGTTTTTGTCAGACATGCAAGTATGAACTAGCTCTATAGGCCTATTGCTGCCAATCTCTCTTAAGGCCCCTTTCACACTTGTGACCTAAAAGTTGCGATTTTATTGAAGCGATTTTACAGCGAGTTTGACTGGACTTGAAGCAATGCCTGTGTAATGGCCCTGAAAACGCATTTAAAGTTAGACCAAAGCAGTGCAGGGAAGTTGAAGTCGCACAGATATGAACGATACTCATTTGAAATCATGGAGTAAGACTTGTCATGCGAATTTGCAGTCCCAAGTCGCAGGACAAGTTGCGCAAGTATAAAATGGGTCTTAGCCAGCTGCGCTAAAATGCAGAAATGATCACTGTTAAAGTAAAATTGGTATTTATTAGTTCAATAAAACTACTAGGAAGTATTTGTTATGAAAAAGTTGGTATCCTTATGTTCCCCCCACATACATCATACTATACAGTGCTTGGACATGTAAATTACTAGTTAGAACATTTTGAAACTCTTCCTGTATTGTACAGTCTGGTCCCAGTGGTCCTAAAATATCTTACACATGAATAGCATGCTTGATGATTGTGACGTGGGAAGCCAAAAACAGCCTAGGATTGCTTGTTGTTATTGAGCTTTTTAAACACATTCCAGTAAACTATACCCAAGAGACCACGCAGCCTGTAATTAAACCCTTTGTGGATCTCATATGCCACTGATCTGTGATATGGACATGGGGTTTGTTGTGGCTCATTTCATTCCTTAAACATCCCTTCTCATGAAAAAAACATGCGCAGCAGGTCATAAATGAAAAAACAAAGAAAAACATCAGTGTGTGACAATGTTGATGACATTTCATTAAAGTGTTACTAAACCCAGGACCCTGCATTCACTATATCTGGTCTCCCACAGTACACAGAACATGGAAATGCAATTATTTAAGTAAATCTAAACTGCTAAATCCCTTTTCTCATCAGCAGTATATAGCAGTCTTGTGACTTCTATCAACGTCTGGTTAAATCTTGTAGGAGGAGTTTTCATTCTCCTCTGACTGTCCTATGAGGCTGCAGGACTGACCCCTGACCCTCTGTCTAGAGGGTCAGGGGTCCGTCCTGATTGGCCCTGTGCCAAAAAAAAACCTCTCTAACAATACACACCAAAATGAGCTAGACAGAGTGCCTCCAAGGCTCCGTACTATCAGATGATGGAATGGGGACAGTAAATGAAGGGAAGGATCAGAGAAGACAGGATCTACATAGTCTGCATATACAGACTGATTTTACTGTGGTAGGTTTAGTAACACTTTAGGTCTTCTTATTTCTTTATTTACTCTCTAAAACAGCACAGTTGTAAACATACTTTTACTTTGTAAAAACTGTTGTTTATTTTAACATAGTAAACTCTCTCCAGGGTTTAAAAGAAAACATAGGATGGCTTTTCAATTGTCTTCCCAGGAGCCCCCAAACCAGGTTTGCTGGTTTCAGTGGAAGGAGTTGAGCTATGGCTGTTCCTGACAGCTGGTTCATTACAGTGTTGAGCTGTATTAATTACCAACAATAAGGTGCAACAATAGGGTAGAAAGGAGCAAGTCAGGGCTCGATTTTCAATACTGATCTGGGGATGGCATTTTAGCAGTTATTTAGTGATATGTGCAGCATCTGTAAATGCTGAGGGCGAAGCCCTGAAGCCTTGGGAGGAGATACTGTCTGATGAATCAGAAATTCGGACTCTATAGACTCAGAGATCCCACCAAAGAAGGAAAGACACTGGTACCCCGCAGTGAGATCACCCCTGTGTTGTAGTACCTTGCCCAGGCCTGGCCCCACCAGGGAAACACCTGCAAAGCCATCACCAAGGACATTGTTTTACTTTATCTGGTACTCCAAAATGGACAGTGTAAAGCAGGCTGTCATGCTCAAGGAGATGCTCAGAGCCAGTAAGGGCATGACTGACATTACTACTCAGATGGGAATGGGGAGGGGGGGGGGGCTGTTTGTTGCATGCAACTGCAGAGAGACCTCCAACAGGCACAAGGACCTGGCATTGATGGAGATCCAGTGGGGGATGCATTTGAGGACTTTCATGCATGCTAGAAACCTTGGCAGATACCGGGACTGCCCCATTTGCAAGTCCTCTGGGAGTGCCCCTTGCAACCTGTTGAGGACCTTGGAAACAGAACTCAAATACTTTGTACTACAGACAGCCCTGACTTTGGGGTAATAAACAGACCGCTAAGTGGTGCATGACAGTTAATGTGTTGCTTTAAGGACACTTTGTGCGCCAAAAAGCACCTCATCCACCAGATGAGCAGCAGCTCAGGCAAGTTAAAGTTGCCAATGTTGGGAAAATGGTCACAAACATGGATAAATAAGTTTACCACATAAGGAACGATCTGGCAGTACAAGCCAGCCTATATAAAGAAAGATAAAATAAAGTATATTTTTTCAACACAAAATATCAGTAAATGCTTACTTTCAAACCCTAGAAAGAGTTTACCAGGTTCAAAAAAGGTTTTATATAGTTTATTTATTAAAGGATGGTATTAAAAACTAACAAAAGCAACAAGTAACATCAATTCATGAACAGCCAGTGGCGACTTTGAAACATTTTACTGCATTACTGAAATCACTTTCTCAGTTTACCTTAATTCAGAGTTCTATATAATCCACTGAGATCTAGATTGTTATAGGTTTTATTGTGTTTCTGGGAATGACAGCACGCTTTTATAAATTATTGTATTATTGTTCTTGATTCAATTATGTTACGTAACCTCTCTTTCATGCTCCATGTAGATAAGGTCGCATTGGGCCTAGAGAATAGGCAGTTTAAGGACCAAGGAATGCACAGGGCAAGGCTACGATTGTTAATGTTAGTTAGTATCCATTCCTGATTATATATTGAAATATTTATACCACAAGAAAACCTTTGCGGTTATAGCAGGCCAACTGTAACAGTATGTGGATCGTTAGCTTTTGACTGAACAAGATGTGGAAGTAGCTACCTCAAAAGGCTTTTTTATAGCTGCATTTAATATTACGAGTAATTTTTAGCCAGTTGTGAACATTATGGGGATTATTCACTAAAACAGGAGAGTGCAAAATCTGGTGGAGCTGTGCATGGTAGCCAATCAGCTTCTAATTTCAGCTTGTTCAATTAAGCTTTGATGAAAAAACCTGGAAGCTGATTGGTTTCTATGCAGAGCTACACCCGATTTTGCACTCTTCATTTTTAGCAAATCAACCCCTTTGTGTACTACATAGACACAAAAGAAACTTCATGGAAGAACACAGAGCTTATATAGTACATCCTGTCTTTCTTCCCCACTTCTGCTTCCCCCTTCGTAATTGCTGGAGAAAAAATATATATATATATTTTTTGTTTTTTTAAATAAAATTTGTATCTCCTTATTAACCCTTAGTTTCTCATACCTAACCCTAAATGCAGATTTCTTCCCTTTCTCCACTTTACTATTTCCCAGATTTTTTTCTGTATTTCTGTTTTGCTAACCATTAATATTTAAACTTTTTTTCATTTGTATTTTTCTTTTTCTTTAATTTTTTGAATGGTATATTTAGCAAAAAATGCAACATCGACAAAAAACTATTTTTGTAATTGTATAAACAACTTTGCAATACTTTGTACCAGAATCATAATTTTAGTGTCACATTGATTGGGACAAACAATAACTTTTTTTTAGCGAACACTGATAGCTTCTAAAGGGAAACCTGTGTGTCTTACTTTATTTCTGAGGATTTTTTGAATTCTGTATATATAGTGTCTATATATAGCGCGGTGTTGACTATGCATTTTTATTTTTAGTCTGTAGGTAAAAATTTTTGAAAATAAAACAATATTTTTTGTTCACCTTTAACAAAATCCACAGAATTATTTTCCCTTTAACTTGCGTAGCTAAGAATCAACCTATTATATTTGACGCATCATCCATACTTATTAAATTATCTTATTAAGCCCTTTATGTAGCTTGGTACTGCTTAGTAAACTTGACAAAATATGTCTAGGTTGATGGATGATCCTGAGGTTATATTTCTAAGAGGAATGCACAGTAAATGAACTGTAACATGTTGCATTTTTTAACTACCCCAGGATTAAAGAGGTTGTAAACTCGTATAAATTTTTTTTTTTTTTTTTACACCCTGCAAAAGAAAGACATAATGAGCTAGTATGCATCGCATATTAGCTCATTATGCAATACTTACCTCAGAACGAGCCCCCGCCGTGCCGCTCACTCACCTCTATGACGGGCGACATGTCTAGTCGCCCGTCTTCCGGGATCGCGGCATCCGGCCATCTGATTGGCCGGAGCCGCGGTGACGTCACTCCCGCGCACGCGCGCGGGAGCCGACAGTCACGGCACGGGGCTCTGAAGGAACGGCACGATCAGCCGTTCCTTCAGAGCGCATGCGCCAGTGACGTCACTGGCGACATGTAAGGTAAATATCTCCTAAACGGTACATGTTTAGGAGATATTTACAGTACCTATAGGTAAGCCTTATCATAGGCTTGCCTATAGGTACAAGTTGTAGAGGAGGGTTTACTTCCTCTTTAATGCTGTTTGCTTATATACAATCAAAAAGCAGTGTTCTGTAGAATAGCTTCATGTGGCCAAATATATCAAGGTAAATAAAAAAAAACTTGCCCAAAATTATTGGAGATGAAATGACATGATATTAGTCTTATAGACTGCACATATATGTAAAATATCTAGTTAGCAAAGAAGATTAAATAACAACTCAAACATGATTTCTGAATTTTTGAGGACGTTTGTAAGATTGGATCCCCTGCAGTGTCTTTCTTACTGTCCTTATATTGCCTATAGGGAATCAATTACAGAATTCTCCCTCTTAAGTGATTATTTTTAGTAATATACGGAGAACACCTAGGCTGGAGACAACAAGTATTCTACCTGTCAGGGATCCTGACAGCAGCCATCAGGTGGCCCAAAACTTGACAGGCTCCATTCAAAGTGGAGGAAGCCCTTCTTGGCAATAGTTCTTTACAGTTGAACTCATTTACGTTGGTATGGTAATTGATGGATATTATTGTCAGTTTCTCTTCTACATGAGTTGTCACATATTTATATCAGACTGTCTGTGATACTGTTTGATCTTTAATTTTAGTTTTTATGTGGCTTTTCAGAATGACTATCGGAAGCTGTCTATGCAATGCAAGGACTTTGTAGTTGGTGTCCTTGACTTGTGTCGGGACTCTGAAGAAGTGGAGGCAATCCTAAATGGAGATGTGGATGCAGAGCCTGTGGACTCTCACAGACCGTCACTGAGCCGAGTTAAGCTGGCTATAAAATATGAAGTCAAGAAGGTACGTGTACATTTTTAAAATATTATCATTCAGTCAGTCCAACCAACATAAAGTATTTGATTCTGAAGTAAATAATGATTCTGAAAGCATTTAGTTACTAATAGACACATAATATATCTAGTTAATGTGTCTTTCAAAAGTGTTTACCAATTTTTTTACTAAAAATATACAGTATATACTTTCAAATGCAACTTGGTCTCTAGTAACATAAAGAACTTGAACATCCAAAGGATGGTGTATTATGAGCGTTGAGTACTTGAGTGGATAATTCTTGCCAGTGTTCCTGATCTTCGAGACTCATCTACAGCTTTATTAAGGGTATTTAACTCATTTAGGGCAATAGGATTGAATTTACTAGGACAAATAACACCTTTGATAGAATAGCTAGAATGAAAAAAGAAAACAAAGGGAAAAAATAGCTACCACTATAAATATAAATACATTAGGCTAATAGCTAGTTTTTATTTTGCATTATCCATACTCTACAACTCTAGCAGAAACCAAGTTTTTTTTTTTTTTTTCAATAGAGAGCTTTATTGAAAATAATTAAACAAACATAAGCTTCATAAGTTTTAAACCCACTTATACCTACAACCTCAACCAACCCACAGAGCTTGTCCCTGTGACTTTAGTTGAAACCTTTTATCATTGCCATTGGGAGACTGACAAGTTGCAAAATAAATTTGCAATGTTACAAGAGAGCAGCCCCATTTCACGTGGCTGCCATGTTATAAAAGAGTGTGAGATACATGTCACAAGAGACACCCCTGTTTGAAAATGCTACACAAGACCGACACTGATCGCATGTTCCAAATTACCTTGAGCATGAAGCATACTTCCCTGGGTGCTCTGCATGCAAAACAGATATAGGCCAAAACAAACATATTGCCACTGCCCCATCTATAACTGGCCTTTGCAGCAAGGGGCACTGGAAGGGCAATGTATGTCAAACAGAATCAAGGTGGGGGCAGTGGTCATTTGTTTGTATTGGTAATATATTGGTCAGGGAACGCACTGACACCTTTGCTGCCATAGTGCTATGTGCTGGGTGTTCAGTGTGCCCCTGCGACTTTACGTAGGGATGGGCTCCCTTCAGCTCACCTGCCCTCTGCCTATCCATTAAAATGCATTTGATTCCACTGTGGAGACTCTTAGATGTTAGAGTTAGGGACTACAAAAAATGGGATGCCTTGATGGGGCCTGTAGCTTACGCATGTATTTGCAAATGTGTGCAGACTAAACCCTGTTTTTAAGGCATACTGTTAGGTCAATTCTGTTGGTCGCAGGCTGGTCGGTAAGTTGAGCTTGGAAATGTCTTTGGTTCTGTTTGAGATAGAAGCCAAATCCTGATTCCGAACTGCAGTGAACCACAGTCAAGCTACATTCCAACTATCCTGACTTGCTCAACATGACTACTTCTCAAAATTGTGGGTAATCTGCCAGTACTTAGTTACTAAAGGACAACACTGTGTAAGGTCCTGACCAATTGCCTTCTTTGCATAAGGTATCTGCAAGTAAAACAAGAATTATAGAGTTGGGGGACAGTTTATTTAAAAAGGAACTGTCTGTTAACCACTTAAGGACCAGGCCTATTTCTGACACTTGTTGTTTACAAGTTAAAAATCTTTTTTTTTTTTTTTTTGCTTTAAAATTACTTAGAACCCCCAAACATTATAAATTTTTTTTAGCAGAGACCCTAGAGAATAAAATGGAGATTGTTGAAATATTTTTTATCACACCGTATTTGCGCAATTGCAATTTTTTTGGAAAAAATTCACTTTTCTGAACTCTGAACTAAAAAATAAGAAAACAGTAAATTTAGCTACATTTTTTCTATAATGTGAAAGATTATGTTACGCAGAGTAAATAAATACCCAACATGTCATGCTTCATAATTGTGCATGCTCGTGGAATGGCGACAAACATTGGAACTTAAAAATCCCCATAGGCGACACTTAAGTGGTAACAATTTCTACAGGTTACCACTTAAGAGTTACAGAGGAGGTCTAGGGCTCAAATTATTGCTCTCACTCTAACAATCGCGGCAATACCTCACATGTGTGGTTTTATTACCGTTTACATATGTGGGCGAGACTTGCGTATGCGTTCCCTTCTGCGCACGAGCTAACGGGGACAGGGCGCTTTAATTTTTTTTTCTATTTATTTTATTTCTTATTTTTTATTTTTACACAGTTTAAAAAAAAAATTGATAATTTTTTTTCCTATTACAAGGAATATAAACATCCCTTGTAATAGAAATAAGCATGACAGGACCTCTTTATTGTGAGATTTGGGGTCAAAAAGACCCCAGACCTCACAACTACACTAAAAAAGAAAAAAAAAATTGCTGAAAAAAAATTGGCTCTTTAAATTGGTTGCTAGGAGACTACATTTGACATCGCTCTGGTCCTCCAAGACCATAGAGTCGAGTGGGGGCCATCTTGCCCTCACTCAACTTCCTGTCTGTGAGGAACAGGGACTGGATCGTTTTCCCCGCTGCCGGTGGGTCCGGTAAGCGGGGAAAACGACCGGGACGCGGCGGAAGGGTGATCCCGTGGCGAATCCGCTGCTGGGAACACAGATATCTGAAAGAGGACTGCCCACCGTTTCAAAAAATACCGGGTTTATGACAGTTATCTGCTGCAATAAAGGGCCAGGTAAGTGGTTAATAACCCCCATCTCCTAGTTGTACAGTGTAAACATGTATTTCTGGCTGGCCAAACTCGTCAAGTTCCCTCCAAGTAAATAAGCAGCTTTTAATACAAGATCTTGGAGCCAAAAGATCTTTTTCATTTGTCACTGACAGCTCTAATGCCTAAAAATTAGGTGGGTGGATATCCATGTGTTGTACAGTGTTAAATATTAAGTTAGAGATGAGTGTTGAGGTAAAGTTTTAAGAGTTGAGTTTAGTGTAAAAAAATGATGGTGATGTTGTAGTAGTATAGCTAAAGCTTGTTTGGCTGTACTTCTCTTGTCGATCACAGGAGTGCAGTTCGTGCTGAAGCCCGCTGTCGGCTGATGCACACAGCCAGTACAGGCTGAGGAAAGATTGCAATTGCCCACAACCCTGGACTGGCACTTGTCTCAGCCTCTCAGCAAGCCGCAAAGGGCCTGAGCCAGCTACTGCCACCCCTTCCACTGCACAGTGCTCCAGTGAGTGCAGGGTGCAGAACAGAAAGCCGGTGACTGACAGTGACTAGCTCTCTGCTCATAGAGCACTGAGAACTGAGTAATCAGCGGTCTTTGATCACTTGGTTCTCAGTCTTAGACTTAGCAGGAGACAGATGCAGCATCCACCTAGGTACTGTTAGTATAATTCTTGAAAAAAAAATGTCGTACTTCTCTTTTAGCTAATGAATTGTGTTTTTTCAATTCCATTAAAGTGTTATTAGTTACATTTCCAGGTCAAGTGCTAGGCTAAAGTTAGTGGAAGGGTTAAGTGCCACGGTTTTCTTTCTTACTATGTTGAAAGCCCTACAATATACTGGAGCCAAAAACGAGTTTGTAATGTGCCCTAGGACAGAATTTTCAGCTGATCATGGTTAAAGGTTTCATGGCTTTTCTAACTTTGTACGTCAGAGCTGAAATGTTTATATGGAAAGTTCCCCCCTCTTGTCATCAAATAGAGCAATTCTTAAAGTGATACTAAAGCTTTTATTTTTAAATTAAAATAATAAACCTGTTATACTTACCTGCTCTGTACAATGGTATTGCATAGAGCAGCCCCGATCCTCCTCTTCTCAGGTCCCCCACTGGTGCTCCTGGCTCCACCTCTTCAGTGAGCCCCCCATAGAAAGCCGCTTTCTATAGGGACACTCATGCGGGCTAGCTCCTGAGTGCCCTGTCTGCATCTATAGACACAGACAGAGCAGCTCAGCCCTGCCCTCCAGCTCCCTTGTGACAGAATTTGATTGACAGCAGCGGGTGGCCATCGCTCCTGCTGCTATCAATCTGTTCAGTGAGAAGAGAGAGAGTGGGGAAAGCTGCTGCTCTCGTGCACATCGTTGGATCAAGTTTGGGCTCCGGTAAGTATAAGGGCGCTGGGGGGGGGGGATCCTCTGGCACAGAAGGTTTCCGCTTTAATGCATAAAATACATTAAGTTAAAAAAATCTTCAGCCTTTACAACCATTTTAAGGAACTGAGTAGATTTACAGCAATTCCTTGTATTGTTCTATTAGAACCTTAAGGGCTTTGTACAGTCTATATGTTTATCCCATATTTATTACGTTAGGTACGTGCATTGAATTTCAAATCCAAATCTAATACATCGATTTTTTTTTAAGCCTTTAAAAACAAGGAAGCATATGATAAAGGACTGATATTTTCCTTGTTTCCATCCAAAAACAATTGTGCAAGAGGTTCGTTTGAGGTTTTATAATGTAATTTGTTATTTGGAACAATTAGATTGTCGATGTTCAGGCTTCTGCACTCATGAGCCATATTCTTCAAAGTAAAATCAGGAAACATTTTAGCACTTTTCAGAAAATGTTACACTTACGGGAATGATTCAAGTAAGACCATGTTATTTCTAAGAAGGCTAAAAATGTAAAAGGTAATCATTGCAGATGACCAAGTACAGTAAATTTCCTTGTTAAACAATATTAATTTTGAGATACTTATTTTTTTATTTTGTGTACTATTAAATGAGTGCTGCCGTATTTCTTATATTATGTAGCAGGAGAACAAATCCACTCTTTTAACCCATTCACACACAGACACAGAGGAAGGGAACCTCAGCAGCATACCTTGTTGGGCGCATCACCGCCCCACGGTAACTAGAATACTCTCTCTTACCTGTGGTGACATTTGCAGGAGGCTTCCTGGTTTAACTGGTACCTTATACCAATGGATCCTGCATTGCCCCTTTCACACAAGTTTTGTCTCCAGAAGATCTAGAGGTTACAGGAACAAAGAGTTCACACCAGAAATGGCATTTATCAGTTTACTGAATCAATGGAAGTAAAGAAATTTGCATACTTTAGCAAACCCATGAAGGTGGCAGCACACAACTTGCAGTTACAAACAATTCTGTGTGGAAAGTAAAAAAGAGATGAGAGGCTCATACCTACAAGAGGGGTGTCCCAGATTCCAGCATCCAGCAGGGGGATGTTAGTAGTCCCATAATATAAAGTCTGTACAAATAAATGAAAAAGAGAGCACACAACCGCCCTAGCATAATACCACTTTATTGAAAGATACAAGCAACTTGATGAAATGCAACTTACATCGGGGTGCAAAATTCAAGCATAGAAAATCGTAGTGTACCATCGATATCCCTCTCCTGGAGCGCCGCCATCTCCCGCCGACAGCCTACACCTTCGACACCTCCAACCCCAGACAATCACTTCCGGATTCTCCACAGGGCTTGTGTGCTGGAGTGGAAAGGGGGCTTTCGGAAAAAAAACACGAGAGGAGGAGGAGAGAGGAAGAGAATCGGAAGAACGATGCCTATGTGTGGTAGCTATGACAATGCGTTTCAGAGGCGTGACCTCCTTCTTCAGGTCACCTTCAGGTCCGGTTCTATCCCTCTCTCCTCCTCCGTCCGTGTTTTCCGAAAGGCCCCTTCACTTCATTGAGTGCAGCGCCGACTGATCCGGGGCACAGGCCCACTCCAGCACACAAGCCCTGTGGTTCACGGAGGAGAATCCGGAAGTGATTGTCTGGGGTTGGAGGTGTCGGAGGTGTAGGCTGTCAGCGGGAGATGGCGGCGATCAAAGAGAGGGATATCGATGGCACACTACGATTTTATATGCTTGAATTGTACTCCCCAATATGAGTTGTATTTCATCAAGTTGCTTGTATCTTTCAATAAAGCGGTATTATGCTAGGGTGGTCGTGCGATCTCTTTTTCATTTATTTGTACAGATTTTTTGTTCACCGCCCAGTGGAGTTGCAAAGTGAGCTGCAACGTCCTGACATTTGGAAGCCATGTTCTAAAAGGACCATCAACCTGTTGTATGGTGAATTTTGGATCAGTGCATGTACTGGTGACTTTTATCTGTTTTTTGAACCGTAATACAAAGTCACCTAACTTCCTCCTGCTTTCCTCCTAAGAGGACGCTACCTGATAAAGACTTCCTGCCACATGTTATTCCATCCTCCACTGTCCTCCAAAGGGAAAACAAGTATTCACTTTCCTTGTGAGAACTAACCAACAAAGCTCTCTGCCATTCTAATTTATTCTTACCTAGGTTAAACTTCTCCTAGCAAGGATAGGGCTGACACTTAAACCTACAAACTTCTGACTACATTATGGCTATTGGAACATCCAGTGGCTTAAGGGGGAATTACAATGAATTGCCTCTGTGCCCTACCCTGCATTGCCAAAATTTTTGTTCCTGTATTGTTAACCTTATTTTATTTGTGTACCAGCTGTTTCCATTGCAGAAATGATGGAGGGGTGGAAGACAATAATTTCTGGACCATCAGTTTGCATGCTAAAAAGAGCAAACGTATTACTAATATAGCAAGATTCTCAGCCGTTTTGCAGGATATGGGTCCCCCTGGGTTACCGCTAGCAACAACAGCACATTAAAACATGTTCTCCAAGTGTGAGCACTGAGACAATGACCAGTCCAGTATCTTTGGGTTTTTGTATTTATTTTGTAACATGGATAGGAGAAGGGATGAGTGGGATACTTCTTTGGCTCAACTATGCACAACTTGGTGGAGACACTTGAAAAATGCAGATTTGCGCTGACTTGATGCTGGATGCCGGTCAACGCCGGTTAACGCTGGTTAATGTTGGCCTGATGTCTGTTAACGTTGAACTGACTTGTGACTGCTTTTCTGAATAAAGAAGTCCTCTTTAAGCTCCCTTAAGCACTCCTTGCTGAGGTAGCTATTTGTATACACTGCTGCACTGGTGAACACTTTAGGGCCCACACCAGCGCCCCCTTTCTCTCACTTCTCTTCAGGGTTTAGACACAGGCACCCCCTTTCTCTAAACCTCTCTACTGGTTAGCTGGCTCCCGGATCCCTTTGACCTTCTGGAGTGGCCCCCTATCCTAGACAGACCCCTGGACAGTTTTGAGTACTCACAACACTGTTTTTCCTGGAAACTTCTGCCCAGCAGCTCCACTCGGTCCACAGCACTCTGGATCCCTTCCTGCAGCCCAGCTCAACCTCCGGTCCTCTAGGCCAACCGCCCAGGGCATACTTGCTTTCTCTGACAGGAGGAGTGACAGTCGTCAGCCTCCTCCTGGGACTCTGCTTCCCACCAAAATGCTCTGTCATATACTCCCTTCAGACTCTGATCCCAGGGTGCAATGCGGTAACCTCCGCCCACTGAGACAGATATAAGCCTGGGTGCACTATTGGCCAGGTTTCCTCCACTGTCCAATAAGAGCCCTCATTGGATACAGTGGGGAGACTCAACAGACCACACCTAGAACCACATGACAGCCTAACTGAATGATCAGCCCCCCCCCCCCCCCCCGATAAACAGACAGGGCCAAAAAATATATACTTTTCCAAGCACCTACCTAGGAGGGTGCTACACTAATAATTTAGGTGTCTGCGGTAACAAACCTTGAGAAAGACATATACTGTTAATTATCATGAAAAATAGATTATCAATATCTAAATGATTAAGGGCATCTTCAGAGCATATGAATTAGAGTGGTAGAATCACCCATAGGACAGTTAGTGAATGTTACCCCACCTACAATTTTTGCAGAATTATTTTTGATTGTTGATCTGTTTGCTTGTATAAATCTATAGAGCCAAATGTATACTTCATCGTCTCCTAGGCCTGCCACTTTGTGACATACCCCTTTTACCCCTGTCAACAGAGTAGCCTTAGTTTCACACTAACAAAGTCAAATGTCTTAGCTACACAAGGAATGTCTGGGGCAAAGAGGTTGAATGAGACAATTTGTCCTTTCTGTGTTAGCTAACCCAGTGTTTCTCAACTCCGGTCCTCAGGGCACTCTAACAGGCCAGACTTGCAAGAAAACTGAAATAAATCACAGGTGATATCATTTGCTGCTCAGTAATTGCAATATTCTAGTCTGCATCTCCCCCCAAGGTAATACTTAAAACCTGGCCTGTTGGTGTGTCCTGATGACCAGAGTTGAGAAACACTGAGCTAACCTACAACTGATGACAAGAAGAATAGAGTCAAGTGTCAACCTAGTTTTTTAGAAATCTGGATCTAGGTATATGGTGCCACAGTGGGTTATTCATATACATAGTATAATATTCCAATGACAAAATTGCTCAGTTTTTGAAGACAGTAAGTGGACCCAAGAAGCTGACAGGGCGACATTCTGGACCCCTTATTATACAAAAGAATGTATGGATGACTGTGCACCACCCCAGCAGCCCTGTCATCTAGGCCACAGGCTATGTTGGTTATGCAGAAATCCAGGCCTCTAGTTTGATAACAATATAGAGATTAGTACATGGTAAATGCACACAGGCGTTCAATGGGTGTGCTATGCAACAGCAGTACATAGATGAACATAATATGTAGGGTGGTATATAAGGTCAGCAGAAGAAAGAGCCCTAGACAGCTTTTAGAGTTTCTAGTCATTTATTTTCCTACTGATAGTTGGTTGTCTTTTGGCAGCAATCAGCAAAGCGTTAGCATTATCTTAAGTATTTACATGGTAAGGTAAACTTGTTCTTCCAAAAATGCAAGCTAATATACAATTTAGCTCTATCTAGCGTGTGCATCAGATAAGAAGTGAAAATAGTGTCCTCTCCAATAATAACATTGATAAGGAAATTTTTTTCTGATCACCATATGTCCTAAGAAATATATTTTATAGACAAAACTTGTATATACAAGCACAAAAAGGTCTTTGTTGCAATTCTATTTGTGTCTTTTACCACACACAAATGGAGTCAGAAAGGCATCATCATGTTTCTATGTTAGTTGTTTGTTCTTTTAGGTAATAATAACCAGTGCTCATGTAGAAAACCGTTTTAAACCAAAATAATATTATCTAATATTCATGACCCCTTCATAATGCATCTGTATAATTAAAATAAATGAGAAACACACCCCAGCAGCTGGAAAAACCCATTTCCCTTGGACAGGTGAAACCAATGTGATATACAATACCTGCACTACATACACAATCTTAAATTATGTTTAAAAAGGCAAATAATATTATAAATCAATTGTGTCACAAAGATAAAAAAACTGTGATAAAACAATATAAATCCAAAATGTGATTATCATTTTTATCCAACAATAGTCCACATGTGCAATCTTATGCAAACAAGCCCAATTCAAACGTGTACACATCCAAGTGAGGTATGATCTTACCACCACTAATTCACCATTGTGCAATAAATGCCATTATAGATTAACTCTCACCAGCTATTAAGACCCTTAGATGATATTGAGTCATATAAGGTAGGATGTAATGCACCACAAGATGCGGTCTACATCCTCCTAATAAAGTTCCTGTGACGTAACACGTTGAGGAAGTAACATCGGACTCTGGGCGGAAACCAGAAGTGTGGTATTGGCCATGTTTGTTTGTACCATCATTCTCTGTGACACAGTGATTGTATTTTACAGTATCTCACAAAAGTGAGTGCACCCCTCACATTTTTGTAAATATTTTATATCTTTTCATGTGACAACACTGAAGAAATTACACTTGGGTCATGTATGGCAGGCTGTAATACCACAAGGTGTCTCTCTTCTTCTCCGAGGTCCACTCCATGCTTCCACCAATTGACTGCTTAGCTCCATTTGATCACACAAGGACGCATAAACCAACACCATAAAGTAGAAAATTTAAAAAAGAAAACATCACTTTATTCAGCTAAAATTGTGATTACATTAGTTACAATATCTCACAAAAAATAAGTACACCCTCATATTTTTGTAAATATTTTATTATATCTTTTCATGTGACAACACTGAAGAAATGACACTTTGCTACAATGTAAAGTAGTGAGTGTACAGATTTATAACAGTGTAAATTTGCTGTCCCCGCAAAATAACTCAACACACAGCCATTAATGTCTAAACCACTGGCAACAAAAGTGAGTACACCCCTAAATGAAAATGTCCAAATTGGGCCCAAAGTGTCAATATTTTGTGTGGCCACCATTATTTTCCAGTACTGCCTTAACCCTCTTGGGCATGGAGTTCACCAGAGCTTCACAGGTTGCCACTGGAGTCCTCTTTTACTCCTCCATGACAACATCACAGGGCTGGTGGATATTAGAGACCTTGCGCTCCTCCACCTTCTGTTTGAGGATGCCCCACAGATGCTCAATAGGGTTTAGGTCTGGAGACATGCTTGGCCAGTCCATCACCTTTACCCTCAGCTTCTTTAGCAAGGCAGTGGTCATCTTGGAGGTGTGTTTGGGGTCATTATCATGTTAGAATACTGCTATGTGGCCCAGTCTCTGAAGGGAGGGGATCATGCTCTGCTTCAGTTCATCACACTACATGTTGGCATTCATGGTTCCCTCAATGACCTGTAGCTCCCCAGTTCCGGCAGCACTCATGCAGCCCCAGACCAAGACATTCCCACCACCATGCCTGACTGTAGACAAGACACACTTGTCTTTATACTCCTCACCTGGTTGCCGCCACACACGCTTGACACCATCTGAACCAAATAAGTTTATCTTGGTCTCATCAGACCACAGAACATGGGTCCAGGAATCCATGTCCTTAGTCTGCTTGTCCTCAGCAAACTGTTTGTGGGCTTTCTTGTGCATCATCTTTAGACGAGGCTTCCTTCTGGGACAACAGCCATGCAGACCAATTTGATGCAGTGTGCGTTATGGTCTGAGCACTGACAGGCTGACCCCCCCACCCCTTCAACCTCTGCAGCAATGCTGGCAGCACTCATACATCTATTGCCCAACCTCTGGATATTATGCTTCACGTGCCCTCATCTTCTTTGGTCGACCATGGCAAGGCTTGTTCTGAGTGGAACCTGTCCTGTTAAACCGCTGTATGATCTTGGCCACCATGTCG
This sequence comes from Pelophylax lessonae, assembly GCF_965119305.1. Lineage (NCBI taxonomy): Eukaryota > Metazoa > Chordata > Amphibia > Anura > Ranidae > Pelophylax > Pelophylax lessonae. The sequence goes on along the minus strand of NC_138768.1, from coordinate 628,135,226 downwards.
CAGATCAGCTTCAGGGTCTTGGCAATCTTCTTATAGCCTAGGCCATCTTTATATAGAGCAGAAATTCTTTTTTTCAGATCCTCAGAGAGGTCTTTGCCATGAGGAGCCATGTTGAGTCACATGACACTGGGGAGAAAAATTGAGCTAATTGGGCCCAACTTGGACATTTTCACTTAGGGGTGTACTCACTTTTGTTGCCAGCGGTTTAGACATTAATGGCTGTGTGTTGGATTATTTTGAGGTTACAGCAAATTTACACTGTTATACAAGCTGTACACTCACTACTTTACATTGTAGCAAAGTGTCATTTCTTCAGTGTTGTCACATGAAAAAATATAATAAAATATTTACAAAAATATGAGGGGTGTACTTATTTTTTGTGAGATACTGTAACTAATGTAGTCACAATTTTAGCTGAATAAAGTGATGTTTTATTTTTTTAATTTTCTACTTTATGGTGTTAATTTATGCGTCCTTGTATGTGATCAAATGGAGCTAAGCAGTCAATTGGTGGAAGCATGGAGTGGACCTCGGAGAAGAAGAGAGACACCTTGTGGTATTACATCCTGCCATTCATGACCCAATGTCATCTAAAGCCCCCCTCAACCCCCCCCCCCCCCCCACCTCCACCAGAACACAGCGATCAGCAACCGCACTCATCTTCTGATCGGAAGCTATTTTTCCAGCATGCTCATGAGACCAGCTTCTGTCAGACGAAGAGCTGAACAAACGAGTCAAAAGTCATCCAGTTCCTGCTGAACCAACCATTTTCGGATGATGTTCCACACATGTGTACCCAGCATCAGGGTCTTAATAGCCAGTGAGAGTTAATCTGTAATGAGGTTATTGCACGGTGTTGAATTAGTAGTGAGAAGATCATATCTCACTTTGATGTAAACACTTTTGGATTGGACTTGTTTGCACAAGATTGCGTATGCAAACTATTGTTGGATTCACATGATATCATCATTGTAGAACTATTTTGTATTATCGCTGGTTATATTATCTTTGTGACACAATTGATTTATAATATTATTTGCCTTTTTACACATGATTTAGGATTGTGTATGTAGTGCTGGTATTGTATATCACATTAGTTGTTAGTTCTATACCTTATCTCACTAACCTTTACAGCATAATAGTAAATCTATTCAAATTGGACAGTAGCTGATTGCATTTTTTATTTAAAGTGTATGCCAAGCCTAAAACTTTTTTCTAGTTTTGGAAAACGTGGAGAAGGATTAAAACCCCTGTGGGTTTTATTGTTATTTGGGTCTCAGAGAGAATCGTACCCTCCCGTCTTGTCCCGCTGACAACTGTTAACACACTCTGTACTGTAAGTAAGGAAACAGTTTGGGCTGGATATACACTTTAACCACTTTAAGACTAAGCCTATTTTTGACACTTTTTGTTTACAAGTTAAAATCAGTATTTTTTGCTAGAAAACTACTTAGAACCCCCAAAAATTATATATATTTTTTTAGCAAAGACTCTGGAGAATAAAATGGCGGTCATTGGAAAATTTTTTGTCACATGGTATTGGCGCAGCGGTCTTTCAAACGCCATTTTTTTGGAAAAATTACAAAAAATCACATTTCACTGCATAAAAAAAAAACTGAAACAGTAAAGTTAGCCTGTTTTTTGTATATTGTGAAGGATAATGTCACGCCGAGTAAATAGATACCCAACATGTTACAGTTTAAAATTGCGCACACCCGCGGAATGGCGACACGCTACAGTCAATAAAAATCTCTATAGGTGACACTTTAAAAATTTTTAACTGTTACCAGTGTTAATTTCGTCGACTAAAACCGACTAAAACGTTTTCGTCGACTAACACAATTCAGATGACTAAAATACGACTAAAACTAAAATGGCATTTTAGTCTTAAGACTAAAATACGACTAAAACTAAAATGGCATTTTAGTCAAAAGACTATAACTAAAACTAAATCGAAATTTGCTGCCAAAAATTAACACTGGTGCATGCTCAAAGCATAAATAATAACATATTAGATTTTTCACTCCAGGACCAGCAGTAGTATATAATGAGTTTGGAAATTGTAGAGAAATGCTTAAATAATGCATTACAAATTACAATTGAACTACACCCATTCGATTATAGATGACTAAAATGAGTTTTAGTCGACTAAAATGTAGGGCGTTTTAGTCGACTAAAATATACTGGAGTTTTAGTCGACTAAATACGACTAAAACTAAAACACTTGCAGAAGACTAAAATGGGACTAAAACTAAAATGCCATTTTAGTCCTAAGACTAAGACTAAAACTAAATTGAAATTTGCTGCCAAAATTAACACTGACGGTTACCAGTTTAGACTTAGAGTGTAGCTCTTTCTTTTAATTATTGCTCATGCTCTGGTGATCACGGCAATACCTCACATGTGTGGTTTGAACAGCGATTTCATTTGCGGCGCAACTTCAGTATACGTTTTCTTTCGTGCGCGAGCTCACGGCGACGGGGGCGGCTAAATTTTTTTTTTTCCCCTATTATTTTCTTTTATTTTTTTAATTTTAACACAGGTTTTTAAAAAAAATCTGATCACTTTTATTGCTGTCACAAGCAATGTAAACATCCCTTGTGACAGCAATATGCAGTGACAGGTACTCTTTATGAAGGGATTGAGGGTCTAAAAGACCCTAGATCCCTCCACTACACTTCCATGTATTCAAAATGGCGAAAACTGCATTTTTGAATACACTCACTTTTTGAAACTGCCGCCTTTAGCAGCCGAGTAACCCGGATGTGACATCATCGACCCCCGCCTCCGGGTTAAGTCATCGGAGACCCGATCGAAGCCGCATCCAGCTTAGATCGGGACTCCGTCCAGTTGGTGGACACGCCGGCTGGTTGCTCAGGTCCCCAGTGGGACGGGAGACCTGGGCAGAGTGCAGAAGGCGGCGGGAGGGGGGATCTCCTGAGCCGCATCGGTCATTACCACCGGAAAGCCGACCGCTGGCTCTAAAAAACGATACCGGGATGATGCCTCTAGCTAGAGGCACTATCCCGGTACAACCACTTAAAGTCAGCTGACGTAGGCCTAAGTCAGTTTGCGTTAAGTGGTTAAGCACACTAGGCCGTCATGAGGGGGAGGAGCCTATCGGCACGCACGTAGGACGGAGGGGGAGAGGGCTATCTCCTGCTGAATGGAGGCATCAGGGATTCTGACCGCTCCCAACCCACCTCCGGCCAGACTCTGGACGCCTAAGCTCCCGGGGATGAGCGCGGGCGCTGCGAGCGGCGAACCCTGCTGACCCCCCCCCCCACCCTCCCTGACGTCGCCCTCCACAGTCTGTAGCTACGATCTCGTGTAGCACCAACACTCGGAGGAACCCCGCACGCTTACAGCACACGGAGTCGGCGCTGGAGAGCCCTGTCTCCTGCACGGGAACGCAGGTGAGCAGCCATAGCGGTGACAGGAGAGACCTCCTTGCTAACCGCCAGTGCGGGGGGCCGGACACGGTCGGTAAACGTTACTAGGCGAACAGGTCCCGAGGGAGCGGACCCCAAGAGAGCGGCCAGGTCCATCTGAGCCAATCCATCTGGAGATGCTGATGTCCTGACGCCTGAGGGCTGGAAGCTAAGGAGACAAGAGAGCACACAGTCTAAAGACGAACGGGAAAAAGGAAAAAAACTTTTAAAAAAGGGACAGTCTACAAAACCGTGAGTCACAGAGGAGTAATCCCTCTTTCTATATCATACCTACTGTCATTTTACTGTTTATTAGAAGGACCTTTAAAGACTTCCTAGAGACATACAACAAAGCAGTATGGTAAAATATCAACGTCAGCACACCTGAGACTGATTCAGCTGCTCCCTGTTTAAACCAGCAACCTCTTATGAAGTGTTTCTTATTGGATTAATAACCACAACAGTCTTTCAATACCCCAAACCAGCTTACGTTTTATTCTATACGGTTCCTCAGTAACCGTATACAGAGACTCATAAGAAGATCACAGGTATAAATAAGGACCTTGGGGCTATATATAAAATATTTAAAATGATTAACACTTTCTCTGTGAAATAATACCTGACATTACTCAAACACCTTGCTATGACATACAGCCTGAGTTTCTCCCCCGCTCTATTGTTTTTTCTCTCTCCCACTTCCCAAACATTTAAGGTCGAGATTCACCCGAGCCTGTATAAGAATCTGAGCAGGGAGGTGGGAGGCTGGAAGTACCCCATGCCTCATACCTTTTATAGCCGCCTGTGAACATTGATTCAAAATAGAGGCTACCCGGCTTGTCTGTGTCTCCCTCTGGCTTGAGGGTAGACAAAATCTTTTCTGATTATCAATACGGCATACCTAATTCTGGAGCACCATCATAGGAGGTTGCGAGACTTTATATAGGAACCGCGGAACAACTCTTTACATAATGAGGGGTAAATCCACAAGAGGAGGAGCCATTGCAAAATCACCAAGGGTATCCTCAAGCCCTAACACAATAAGGAAATTTATGACACAAGAAAATGCCATAGAAAAAACATCCCAGGGAAAACAACAAGGAACAGACAAGAGGAAAGCAGAGAAAAATCCAAAAGCTGAAGTAGCTAAATCACCAATTAGTCCAGCAAATTCTGAATTAAGCATAAGGATTGAAAATGACGAGGAAGAAGAGGAAGAGCGGGGTGAAACAAAAGAGCACGCCCCCACAAAAGGTGAAATGCGAGAAATGTTCGCAGGATTGGAAAAATCTTTAAAAATCGAATTGGTTAAAATCCAAACCGACTTAGGACGGGTCCAGACGGACCTGGGACACGCCCTGGGACGAGTAGAAGAACTAGAAAAAAAACAAGAGGACCAAAGAAAAATAATACAGGGGATGAGAAAGGAAATAAATGAGACCAAGAAAAAAGCCAGAGATCTAGCTTACAAACTAGAGGATCAAGAGAACAGAGCTAGACGAAAAAATTTGAGGATCCGAGGCTTAAAAGATACAACACAGGAAGAAAATTTAGAAGAAAAACTTCAAAAAATCCTAAACCCAGTATTAGGCAGAAAGGAAGAAGACCAATTGCTGATCGACAGAGCACATCGCATAAGAAAACCGATAGGAGCCCCAGCAGAATCACCTAGAGACGTGATAATCAGGTTTCAAAATTATACAGATAAAGCACAAATTTGGGAAAACCTAAAGAAGAACAAATCATTATTAAATGCAGTAAATACAGAAAACGACAAGATACAGATATTTACAGATCTGGCACCGGAAACACTGAGGAGAAGAAGAATTTTAAAACCCCTGACAGAAGAGATGCAAAAACAAGGAATCAGATATAATTGGGGGTTTCCAGCCAGTTTAATAGGAAAAAGAGATGGGCGATCAGCAAAACTCATCTTTCCAGAGGAAACTCAAGAATTTTGCAAAAAACTGGATATACAGGAACCAAACCTGCCTGGATGGTATGAAGGTGACAGGGAAGACGAATTAGGAAGAAACTCACAGACGGAAGAACAGCAATGGACATTAGCCAGAAAAAACAAAAGATAAAATACGCGGAACACTGCCCAAATAATGCAAATCGGGAGGGGGTGTGGTTTTTTTTTTTTTTTTTTTTTTTTTTTTTTTTTCTCTCCCCTCCTGCTTTGCGGGGAGTGGCCTTTCTTACAGATGCGAACTGTGTGGGGGGACTGGGGGAGGGGGGGTCGGGGGAGTGGGGGGAGGAGGGAGGGAGGGGAAGGGAGGTAAGCTATACAAAGGAAGCAGGATAGCCCCCCCCCAAAGCCGGAACGTCCTTCCAACCGAGGAGGGAGGTACATCGTGCTAACCCATTAGAGCACCACCCCAAAGGAATGGGTATCAGGGAGAATGACCCAAAGAAACAACTAAATACCCTAAGATCAAAAATGGATCAGAAAAACATCAACATGAGACGGAAGGGGATGGAGGCGGGGGGGAGGGGAGGGGGGGGGGAGAGGGTGGGAGAGGGGGGGAAGGGTAGGGATAGGGAAACTCTCCATTGCCAAAAAAGAAAAGAAATTTTGAAAGCCTGCCAGACTAACAGCATTGGTAGTATGCTGTTAGTGGAATTTAAATTGATCCGGTGCCCCCCTGTTCGTGGAGGAACTGGATCAAGTAGAAGGAAAAAAAAATGAAAGATGAACAACTAAAAATAATAACGTACAATGTAAGAGGATTAAACTCCCATACAAAAAGGTATAAGATATTGGAAGAGTTGAGGAGAGAAGCAGTAAATATTGCTTTTCTACAGGAAACGCATATCTCTCTTCACTCGAATTTAAAACTTTTTTCTAAACACTTTCCTAAATGGTATTACGGAGACTCACCAATAGAACGTGCAAGAGGAGTAGCAATAGGAATAGCTGGAAATACAGAATTCTCCTTAGAAGAAATGAAAATAGACCCGAACGGTCGATACATTTTCCTTAAGGGACAAATAAGGGGGATGGAGCTGACATTGGCCAATATTTATAACCCAAATAAAAAACCAAGTGAATATCTGGGGAGAATCCTGTATGATCTAGAGAGCTTTAAAAAAGGCTACCTGATAATGGCAGGAGATATAAATTTTTGTTTAGATCCAAATGTCGATAGTACATCGGGAGTAAGGACGTTAGGAGACCAAAAACTGAGGAAAATAAGGGTAAAGTTACATCAGAGCCAATTAGTAGATGCATGGAGGGTTCAACATCCAAAAAAAAGAGACTATACTTACTACTCCTCAATACACTCGATGTACTCAAGACTGGATTACTTTTTTATTGACCACCGCCTGTTGGAATTTGTAGAAACTACAGAAATAGGCACAATCACACTGTCAGACCATGCCCCCCTAACCCTAACAATCAAGACACCGACACACCACAAAAGTATGGGAACATGGAGGTTAAATGAAGAATTAATTCTAGATGAAGAAATAGGAAACAGATTAGAAAAAGAACTAGAGCTATTCTTTCAAGAGAATGATACGCCAGAAATATCATCCGCCACACTCTGGGAAGCACACAAAGCGTATATCCGAGGGATATTAATAGCCAGTGCCTCAAAAAAAAAAGAAAGAGAGGTCCAATCAAATCAATACACTCATAAGAGAAATAAATGATCTAGAACAAAAACATAAAAAAGAATTTAAAAAAGAAACAGAGGAAAACCTTATAATTAAAAGAGACGATTTAAAAGATCTATTGGAAGAAGAATCCAGAAATCACTTCAATAAGATAGCTAGATACAGATACAACTTCGGAAATAAACCAGGGAAATCCCTAGCAAGATTACTGAGGAAGAAAAAATCAAAAAATTATATAGAAAAAATCAAAAACAGTAAAAATGAAACAGTAAATCCAACTACAGAAATACATGCCTTCTATAGTACGCTATATAACGTCCGGAAGAAAGAAACTTCAAAAACAAGGCAGGAAAGAATAATTAATATCCAAAAATATATTGAGGAAGCAAACTTGCCCAAGATCCCAGAAGATAAATTGGAACTTCTTGAAGCGCCAATTACTGAAAGTGAAATAAGAGAAGCATTAAAAACCACTCAAAATGGAAGGAGTCCAGGTCCAGATGGATACACAATAAAGTACTATAAAAGATTTAAAGAAATATTAATACCAAAAATGCTAGAATATCTGAATAAAATAGGGAAGGAAGAACTAAGAGAAGAATCTCTAATGGCATATATAACGGTCATACCGAAAGAAGGGAAAGATCAAACCCTATGCTCTAGTTATAGGCCAATCGCGTTGTTAAATACAGATACAAAATTATTTGCGAAAATTTTGGCAACGAGATTAAAAGATTTATTAAAAATGTGGATCCATCCGGACCAGACTGGATTCGTTCCAGGTCGAGAAGGTAAGGATAATGTTATACGCACCTTGCTACTTTTACAAAAAACAACAAAACATGAAGTCCCCTCCATCCTATTATCAATTGATGCCGAAAAGGCTTTTGATAGGGTCGACTGGGACTTCATGAAAGAAACCATAAAAAGTTTAGGGATTGGGCTAAGAATGAGGCAATGGATAGAAGCATTATATAACAACCCCACAGCAAAAATAAAAATAAACGGAAGCTTATCAGAGAAATTTGGAATGAGTAATGGGACAAGACAGGGGTGCCCCCTGTCACCCCTATTGTTTGTGTTAACCCTGGAACCATTACTGGCAAAAATTAGACAAAATGTAGACATAAAAGGAGTGAAGGTAAATCAAGAAGAACACAAAGTCGCAGCATACGCTGATGACCTGCTTTTCATTGTCACAAATCCAAGGATCACTCTCCCAAATATTCAAAAGGAGCTAAAAGATTATGGAAAGTTGTCAAACTTTAAAATAAACCCAATAAAATCAGAGATTCTCAACATAAGGTTAAATACTCAGGAAGAACAAAGTATAAAAACACACTTCCCATATACGTGGACAAAAGAAAAATTAAAATACCTAGGGATATATTTAACTCCTCAAACTAAAAAATTATATCAAGCTAATTATATACCGTTACTGAATGAAATAAAAACAGAAATAAGAAATAAATCAAATGGTCAAATCTCATGGATTGGAAGAAACAATGTCGTTAAGATGTTTATTTTGCCAAAAATCTTATATACCTTCTCTTTATTGCCAATAAATATCCCCGCAAATTTTTTTAGGGTAATTAGAAACCTACTGACAAAGTATATATGGCAGTGGAAAAAACCCAGAGTACAGTACAAGATCCTGACAAGAAGTAAAGCACAGGGAGGATTAGCCACCCCAGACATAGAGAGGTATTATAAGGCGGTAATTATTACACGAATGGTGGACTGGACAAAAATAGAAAAGAGAGAAAAAAGATGGGTAGAGATAGAATGCACACAAAATAATAACCAGTTACACAAAACAATTTGGATTCCACCAAAATATAGGGAAACACAGGGAGCACATGAATTGACAAAAGTAGTTTATAAAATATGGGATGGAATAAATAAGCAACTGAAATGGGAATATAACTCACCAATGATAGCATTAAATGGCACTAAATATTTTCCACCCGGGGAGGAAGAACAGGGGGGAAATTGGATAGGGAACACTCAATTAAAAGATATTTTACACAAAGGGCATATAAAAACACTTCAGAAATTAAAACAAGAAAATAACAATATAAAAATAGATAATTGGAGATATCTCCAGCTGAAACATTTTGTCAGCTCATTACCACAGCCGATTAGGTCGGAAAAAAATCTCAACAATATCGAGAAACTGAGCTACTCTCTCAAGCAAAGGCATGGAGTGTCTCAGATTTACAAAATGCTGACGGAATGGCACAGTACAGAGAAACCTCCATATATAGGAAAATGGGAGAAAGAAATAGGAACACATTTGCAAGGACAGGAGCTAGGGATTGTACTGGGGATGGCTGGATCCACAGCCATAGATGTCAGTACTACAGAATTAAACTACAAATGTCTATACAGGTGGTACATCACCCCAGAAGTGATAAATAAATACCAACCAGGCAAGACAGATAAATGCTGGCGGGACTGCGGCAACATAGGGACAATTTATCATTTATTTTGGGACTGTCCCAAAATAAGAGATTTTTGGCTAGAGGTAAGACAACTGATTGAAGACATCACCGAAATAAAAGTGCCGGACGATCCATGGGCATGCCTATTTCACAAAACAACAATACCTTTAAAGAAATATAAAACGACTCTGGTCCCAACAATGCTGAATACAGCAAAAGGTACCATACCAAAAAAATGGAGAGAAAAGGAGAGTCCGAAAATAAAGGAATGGTGTAAAAAGATAAATAATAAATATAATATGGAATACCTATGTAATACACAAGAGGAGATTCCAAGAAATATGATAAGAAAATGGGGGAAATGGAAAGAATTTAAAAAATCAACTAAATATATTGAGATAAATAATTAGCATATCTACTATGGGGAGACATCCTAGAGCGAAACGGCTGGCAAGTAGGGGAGGAATTCTGGGAGGCAGGGGGAGGGTGGGAAGGGGAAAAATGTATATGTATTTCTTTTGTGTGCCTTTTTGATGTAAAATTTAATTATGTAACTTGTGAATCTAAACCAAATTGGTGGAACTCTGTATATTGAGATTTTATATACAAATAAAAATAAAGTAAAAAAAAAAAAAAGTGGTTAAGCACTGAGAATTCAAAAATATGAAATTAAAGATTTGTTGTTCTGTGTTTTTTTTTCTATCTGAGGGTCAGTATTTAATACAACTAAGATCACACAAGTTCTTTAAATATTACAGATAGACTTTCTTTGTTGAGTAACAGAAAAATACAACACAAAACCACAAGATATTCTAAATATGGGAGAATTTGAGAATTCCAAACAGATGTTTGTAAAGGAAAAAAAAACGTGGGAAAACAATGCTAATGGGTAAATTGATGCTATAATAACAAACATTACTGCTGCAGGACGCAAATCACAGTTCAGCTCATACAAAAAAAAAAAAAATCACATTATAAAGATATACTGTATTACAAAGTTTCTATAGCTGTACCATATGTGTAGCCCATATTATAAGGCAGGCATTGTGAGAAATTTACAAAAGATACAATGGATTCGAATGTCACTTGTACTGCTTTGATAATGCGTGTATAAAGGAATGGTAAAGAATAAGCCTTCCAAAGAAATGTTCTGGAGCAACAAATATTATAGAGATGGTCAGATCCTCTCCACTAGATAGAGCTTAGGGAGAGAGTAATTTAAAACGTATGAAAGCCTTATTTTTTACACTGTAAACTGTTTCTAAATATCTGGTGGCTTAGTGATTGGCTCTTCTGCCTTGCAGTGTCCTCCTGCACTCCAAAAACACGCTGGTAAGTTGAGTAGATCCTGCCTAAATTGTCCTTAGTATGTGTATGTACGCATATGGGGAATTTACATTCTGTAAAGTGCTGTATAAATTGTTGGTGCAATACACTTACTGGCCACTTTATTAGTTACACCTGTTCAATTGCTTGGTAACACATATTGCTAATCAGCCAATCACATGGCAGAAACTCAATGCATTTAGGCATCCAGACATGGTCAAGACGACTTGCTGAAGTTCAAATTGAGCATCAGAAGGGGGAAGAAAGGGGATTTAAGTGACTTTGAACATGGCATGGTTGTTGGTGCCAGACGGGCTGGTCTGAGTATTTCAAAAACTGCTGGTCTGTCTGCTGGGATTTTCACACACAACCATTTCTAGGGTTTACAGAGAATGGTCTGAAAAAGAAAAAAATATCCAGTGAGCAGAGGTTGTGTGGACAATAATGCCTTGTTGATGTCAGAAGTCACAGGAGAATGGGAAGACTGGTTCAAGATGGTAGAAAGGCAACAGTAACTAGAATAACCACTAGTTAAAACCAAGGTATGCAGAATACCATCTCTGAACGCCATCAAACCTTGAAGGAGATGGGCTACAGCAGCAAAAGTCCATTCCGGATGCCACTCCTGTCAGCTAAAAACAGGAAACTGAGGCCAAAATTCCCACATGTCCACCAAAATTAGAGGATTGAAAAAACTTTACCTGGTCTAATGAGTCTTGGTCACAGCCATACACCCACCCACAGCAGCCCGATGCCAGACAGCCACCCACACCCACAGGCCCTGTACCAGCCAGCCACAGGCACTGTACCAGTGAGCCAGCCAGTCATCCACATCCACAGGCCCTGTACCAGCCAGACAGCCACAGGCACTGTACCAGCGAGCCAGCCAGCCACCCACATCCACAGGCCCTGTACCAGCCAGCCACAGGCACTGTACCAGCCAGCCACCCAAAGGCCCTGTACCAGCCAGCCACCCACAGGCCCTGTACCTGCCAGGCACAGGCACTGTACCAGCCAGCCAGCCAGCCACCCACAGGCCCTTTACCAGCCAGTCACCCACAGCCCCTGTGCCAGCCACCCACCCACCCAACAGAGGGTGCCAGCCAGCCACACACCACAGGGTGCTAAACAGCCAGCCACCCACCACAGGGTGCCAGACAGCCACCCACCCACAAACAGGGTGCCAGACAGCCAGCCACCCACAGGCCCTGTACCAGCCAGCCACAGGCACTGTACCAGCCAGCCACCCACAGCCCCTGTGCCAGCCACCCACCTACCACAGGGTGCCAGCCAGCCAGCCATCCACCCACCACAGGGTGCCAGCCAGCCAGCCATCCAATACAGGGTGCCAGCCAGCTAGACAGCCACCACAGGGTGCCAGCCAGCCACCCACCACAGGGTGCCAGATAGCCAGCCACCCACCAAAGGGTGCCAGCCAGTCAGCCACCCACCACAGGGTGCCAGACAGCCAGCCACCCATCAGAGGGTGCCAGACAGCCAGCCACCCACAGGACCTGTACCAGCCAGCCACAGGCATTGTACCAGCCAGCCACCCACAGCCCCTGTGCCAGCCACCCACCTACCACAGGGTGCCAGCCAGCCACCCACCCACCACAGGGTGCCAGCCAGCCAGCCATCCACCCACCACAAGGGTGCCAGCCAGCCAGCCATCCACCACAGGGTGCCAGCCAGCCAGCCACCCACCACAGGGTGCCAGACAGCCAGCCACCCACCAAAGAGTGCCAGCCAGTCAGCCACCCACCACAGGGTGCCAGACAGCCAGCCACCACAGGGTGCCAGCAAGCCAGCCATTAAGCATTAAACGAAAATTAACATGTTCAGTACCAGATTTGTGTCAAAAATTTTCTTTATTTTTCAAAATTTTAAATGTACAAAATATCGGACAATATCAGCCAATACCGATACGTTGTGACCAAAATATTGTTATCGGTATCGGCCCTGAAAAAACCATATCAGTCTATCCCTAATATATACAGCATATATGTATATGTATTAAATAAATCCTGCCAGTATCTTCCCCTGCAGAACTTCCTGCATTGAGCGGTTATTGCTAACCAGGGGCTGCAAATCCTCTGTTAATAACTACAGACATGGGCACTAGCCCCCCGCCTAGGAAAAACAGTATTCATCACATATTGGCATGCCCCGTGCCCAACCATGCAAAGAATAATTGACTGAGGCTCCTATCAGAAGTCAGGTTGGCTGGGTGCTGCAGCTTTGGCTTACTTTCTACCCTTGTGAGCAGCATTTGAAGGAACTGTTGTAGCATTACCACTCTGGAGAACAGTTTTATCCTATATGTGTATTCCTATATCATTGCCAAGGGTAATGTTCTTTGCTTTAAATATATTTGAAAGGTAAAACAAAGGGTATTTTTCCAAAGTACGTATTTTAATATAGTAATGTACCAATTTTTTATGTGGCATTTTACATCACTTTTTAAGTTACTTGCTGTTACATGTATTGATTTATGCATTTTTTTTATACAGGTTTGTAAAGACTACCTCCAGTTGTCTTTTGGATATCAAATAATAAATGTGATTATGACTTTTTTAAATGAGATAGGCTCAGTTAGCTTTACAGAGAGCCTCTTGTTGTCAGCCAGTTCAGACTTGATCTTTTCACTTACACTAGGGGTAGATTTACTAAAGGCAAATAGACTATGCACTTTGCTAAGGACAGTTGCTCCAGGGCTTAGTAAATAAGGTAAAGCTTCCTTTGCAAAAACTACCCAATCATGTGCAAGGAAAATAAAAAAACTGCATTTTTGCATGCACATGATTGGATGATGGAAGTCAGCATAGCATCTGCTCATTTACCAAGCTGTGGAGCAACTGCTCTTGCAGAGTGCAACTGCACATGTATTTGCCTTTAGCAAATCAACCCCTAAGAGAGAAAAGCAGTCAGGTGGAGTCACTGTACAGTTTTCTATGTAGGAAGCAGATCCGGCATATGTAATGAGTAAATATGGCCCCCTTTCCCATATATTTATATATAATTTTAAAAACTATGTAAAAACTATTTATTAAAAATAACTAAGATAATAACTCCAGGTTACATTTTTTTAGCCATTCTTAATAGCTGTTGCTCTCTTAATTCCATGAAACATTTGTTCATCATATCTGCAAAGCCAGCTTCTATTATAAGCTAATTGGATAATCTGTCAGCAAGCTAAACACCTGTGTCAGAATTCTCTAAAGGAATTTGCCATTCTCCAACTCTCTGGCTGTATACTAAATCCAGGGCAGTGGCATCACTTGCACTGAAGCTAATTAGGCCCATCTTAGTGCTTGGATCTAGTTTGAAGCCAAAGAGTCAGATAATGACTGCTTCCATCAGAAGCTTCTGAGATAAGTGTTTAGTTCTGTAACAGATTGCGCTTAAGAATAAAAGCTCAAAGATGCCCCTTGAAGGAAACAGAGCGGCAGTGATGGAGAAAAGATGATTGTGTAATGCCTGTTTAATCAACACGGATAGTTTTGTTAATGCTGAAAAGTGATTAGAAAGCCTATAAAAATATCCTGAAGAGGAAAGACTGCAGTGTGTGAATTAAACTGGAATAATGCAGGCAAAGTGGAAGTACCTATGGGACAACTGGGCCAGGCTCCATAGAGAATATTTAAAGGCTAAAGCATGGAGAAAACTCAGTGATTTCCTAAAAGGAATTACATAGTAGAATACTCTCATCTTCCCATCAGAAACAACATAAATGGCATTAAACAACTAAACACATAGCAGCTGATGTAATCTTAGCACAACGAAAATGATGTAAGCATGTAGTTTTATGTTTTGTTTCTAGTAGCTGGGAGATATCTATTTGTAATATACATCAGCAATGTCATAAGTACAGGTCATGTGTCTGTTGCCCACCGCTAAGCATTGACCACTTCTTTTTGTGTAGCTCTAAGCCTCGTACACACAATCAGATTATCAAACAATCTGTCGTCCGTTTTTTTGTTGCATGCTAGTCTCATGTCGAAAGTGAAGAGGTTACTTTCATATGAAAATTCCCATACAACAGAATTCAACTTCAGAAGTGATGTCATGTGTTGAATTGTTTTGTATGTGTTCTTTAGTTTCTGAGCATGCCTAGTCTTGCTCTTACAATTTTTTTCAGACGAAAACTGTACTAATTAAATGAAAATCGGACGTTGTGTTGACGTACGATAAAAATTTTATAGCCTGCACATCCAGTTTTTGTCGTCCGAAAATTCGTAATCGGCTGTCGAAAGCACCATACTAACAATCCTAAAAATCGGCAGATCGTTCGTCAGACGAAATTTTACTTCCGCTTTTCGTATCGTGTGTACGGGCCTTTACTCTCAAAAAGCTTCTGATATCACCTGGGAACTAAGGCCAGAGACATTTGTATGTAAACTCCCTATTCCATCTATTTGCCATGGCACTAGGTCAGAATCTCTGTTTATTTTCCGTTACTGAGAACGTACTAGTAGATGTCAGTTGACTTTTGTGGCAGGAGAAATGTAAATTCATTGGTAAAGGGTTAAATAGCCAGGAATCCCCTTGGACTTCGACAGTCTTACCATTTGAGTTCCTAGTGATTGGTTAAAGACACAAACAAAAAAAAAAAATTTAAATTGGACCAATTCTTCAAATTTTGTAGGCAAGACCTAGGACAACAACAGCATACTGATACCGATAAAGCAATACTAGTAGATTTTTGTTAAAGGATACAGAGATTGCAACTGATAATACTGACAAATGAACTAATTCTTTAATTTAGAGAGTTTGGATTGTCCTGATTATATGCATGTCGATTTGTCCAGTCTGCAGAGAATTACAAATAGTATAAAATACAACTAAGTATGTTGTAGAAAAAGCAATACAGATTATTGATTCCCTTCAGTCATATAGATCTACTTTTCAAGGAATTCGGAAAATTAAACATGATCAAATTGATAATTCACTTTGATTCAATCATTAGTAACTGAAAGGCAACATTTAGGCTAAGTATACACACGTATCACATGCTGCATCACATACCAATAACTGGTGTAAAAAGATACTCTATTACAGGGAACCTCAAACTACGGCCCTCCAGCTTTTGCGGAACTACACATCCCATGAGGCATTGTAAAGCTGGATACACACTATACAACTCTTGTTGTTAGATTTCCTTTAGATTTACCTTCAACTATGTAGTGCAAGGGCCTGCCTGATGGCATACAAATGAAAAGTGTTTAGGTTTGACCTCAAATTATATGATTTTGGTAAATCTAATGGAAAAAATTTAAAGACAATTGTATAGTGTGTATCTAGTTTTAAACTCTGACATTCACAGACATGACTAGGCATGATGGGAATTGTAGTTCCTGAACAACTGGAGGGCCATAGTTTGAAGACTCCTGCTCTAGTATATTCCTAGGTGCACTATACAGAGGAATGAAAGCTGTAGAATATATGAAGCCTGACACTGCAGACTGCATTTATTTCATCACATCATTTATTTAGCATGCAGCTAAGCAAATGTTTCACTGAGAGCTTGTGTGAATCAAGCAATTTATGAGAATGAATTTTGAGCACAATTTCTGAGCCCTGCACATTTCATCTTAAAGTACACCATAGATCAACTAACTATTCAGACAAAATGCTGTGTTTTCTTTATAAGCCCTTCCTGTAAACCATATTGTCTGAAGCTAAAACAGAAAATTCCAACACTGGTTGATTCTGCCTAGTTTAGTTCCAGGTGATCCTGCCCCGACTGCCATGTACACCTTCCTACCTTCCTGGCTGTTATGCCTGGCTTTATAAGCCATTATGGAGGTGTAGATTATAGGCTTGGGCAGGCCAGCTTGGGAACTAAACCAAGCAAAAACAAGGAATGTTGGAATTAGCTTTTTACATTACCCCATGAATTGGGGCAATCATGTTCGTAAGGAAATCTGAAAATACTGTATGTGCAGGCACTTCTATTTTTATGGTGTATAACAAAAGTGCAGTTATTGTTTTCTTGTGTTTTTTAAATTATCAATAAAATAGTAAAAATTTTTACAGGTCATTAAAAGGATGGTAACCACCCTTAACGTATGTGAATCAACTAATTCATATCCATAGGAGGATGTATTGCCTGAAGCAGTCCATTGGGTTACTGTTAGGGTTATCGTTAGTGCTTACTTCAGGATGTGATAGTATTTATTATTCAGTTTGAATAAGCTGCCAAAGCTCCACAATGGTGTTTTTTTCAGACATGCATCATTTTTTCCAATGCAGCTCAGTACAATGCAGAGGTAGTTCACATTTGTGCATTGTGATGTGCTGAAAAGCGAAAAGGAACCACAGATAATTTCATATATTTCCATGCATTGCAGCAACAACACAGTAAATTGCGTGTTTTTGACATGCTACTGCAACACAAAAGAACATAAAGAGCTCCCATGGGTATTATATGAATAGAACATTGAAATAGTAGCATGATCTTCTGACTTAAATAGTAGCTAAAGTTACAGAAATGAAAAGAGAAGTCAGAGATGAAAAAAGTAAACATTATTTGAAGACAGAAAATTAACTAGTTTTCAACAATTATGCAAAGAGAAAAATGGAGAATACTATTCATGCAGTAAATAGAAAAACATTGATATACAAAAAACAGAACACTAATAGGTGACATCACACATCAATATATTGTGCTAATACGGTTTTCAGGCTATGGTTTCCAGAAGTAATGCAGCATCTGGTGTTCACAGTCACATGTCACAAAACAACAAAGCCACAACTTCATTTTCTTTTGCATCTTCAACTTAAACAAATGTGACAGTGCTCTTTGATCATTAACTTACTTTAATGAAGGCAATTTATGAATCAAAGCAAGGAAAGCTGAAGATGTCATGATAGGTCTCCTACAAGATCATTCACTTAGTACTCTAAAATTGGGGTTATGATGTCAATGTAAAAGAAGATGTAAAATTTAGTCCACATATGATATGTGAATACTTTACTTAGATTGTGTTAAAGGACAACTTCAAATAAATCTAATACTTAACTTTAAGGTAGGCATAGTGACACAAAATAACCAGCTGGCTTCCTTTAGCTTTCAGAGGCTTCAGTACTATACACTTATCTACAGTAATTTGCTTTTCCACCAAAGCTTTAATTTCCTAGTGCAGAGTTTAAAACTCATTTAAATCCTTATATGTAACAAAAAGCTTTTCACTATTCCATTTTAACCGTGTGGTGTGCATTTTAAGCGACTTGGGTTACATCTCTCTTTTTGAAATCTAAAAAGCTCCTAAAAGGTTCCAACAAGGTATGAAAGAAATTACTCTTTAGAGAGAATTTGATTTAGGAAATCATGGGAATCAGCATTCATGGTTGGGTCTCCTGTCCTAATGGGCTTAGAAGCAGATGCTCCCTCTTTAGTTATACCCTAGTTCAGACCTGGGGAAAATCTAGGGCCACATCCGGACCTTTGGCTGTCCCTGCCTAGTCCGCAATGCCTCCACTGTCAGCATGCCTCTCTAGGCCTGTCAGCATTCCCACTGAACTCAATGTGTGAGTTTGACAAGTGGAGCCAAGTTAAAATGCCACAGCCGCAAAGCAAAGCCTTGTGAACATCCCCACCCTGCTGTTATTTTACAGTTCATGTTAGTGGTTGGGTGCTGGGGGGGGAGTTGGGCCATTAAACCATGGCTCAGCTGCTCCCATTTTAACCACCCCCAGAACTACCCATCTGAAAGAGACCTATGTGATGAACAGTTGTGCCTATTATTCTTAGCGTCAGGTGTTTGTTTTCTATATGTTTATGTACTTACAGACCTTCTCAGGTCCAAAAATAATATGGAGTAAAATTAAGTAAAATTAAGTTTGGCCCTCCACAACAGTCCCAATTTTTCATGTGGCCCCTTGGGAAAGTTTATTGCCCACCCCTGCCGCAGTTTCTACCTCTTTCTGCAATGCAATACTGAACTTGTCATTCCCTCTTAAAGCTATACTTTTTAAGGGACCGTTCATATATTGCATAGTGGCAGCAAGAAATCCTGCTCACGTATTTTGTTGTGTGATTTTCACACGATTCTGCAGATAGGGCAGCCCATTCATTTCAATGGGCTGTCCTATGCAAGTTTGTCACCCAAAAGAAGCTTCTGCTCTATTTTGGGTGACAAGCGCACCGTGATTTTTAAACACATATTTTGCCAACCTATACTAGGCTTGTGACAAAAACTTAGACTCAGTTATAGCAGAACAGTCAGCTGGCAAAAGCTTACCTCACCACCAGGCTTAGAAGCAGGCAGAGAATAGAATTAGGCTACAGGACCTCAGAGCTCAAATCAGGGATACCAGACCTTGGACGCCAACTCTGGGATACAGAAACAGATAGCATAATCAGGGTACAGGACCTCTGAAGCCATATGGATGGAAAAGGAACTTGGAATCCAAATTGGAGCAACATGACATCAGAAACCAAATTGGGGCATAAGACTTTTGGACACTATCGGTTTACAGGACTGCAGAAACCATATCGGGATACAGGCCCTTCAAACTGGGGTACAGGACCACCAGATCCAAGTTTTTTAAAGAGATGGGGTGCAAGTGTTCTGAAACAGTGACAGGGTGCAAGATTTTTGAAACAGAGACAGGGTGAATAACTTCTGGAGCGACGACAGAGTGCAAAGCCTTTAGAGCAGAGCTGGAGTGAAAAAACTCTAAAAAGGAAACAGAATGGAAGGCTTCTGGAGCAAAGTCAAACAGACTGACTTATGAAGAAGATTCAGGGAGTATGTCCTCAGAAGCAGGGCCATCTTACTTAATGGGCATGCTGGGCAGTTTCCTGGGGGCCCCACTTGCCCGGGGGGCCCCACCTGCCCAGCAACCCAGCCCCAGCTAAGCATTAGTCCCGAATCCTGTGTGCATCCCGCCGCTGAACTTAGCAGATGGCAAGCGCCTGTTGGCCATGGAGGGGGAGCCCAAAACTGCAGGATGAAACAAACAAAGATAAAATTCCCAGTTCAATTTGCCAACCAGTCTGCTTACCAACCAAATTGGCCTGTCTAACAGTTTGCGTCAATACAGGGGTTTAGTTAGCACACATTTGCAAACGCATGTGAAAGCTGCAGGGCCACGTCAAGGCTCCCTGTTACCTGCAGTCCTAACTCTAATGAATTTTAAAGAGTCTCCACAGTGGGAGCACATGCAAGCTAATGGATAGATAGGGGGCAGGTGAGCCTGGAGGTGGCCCATCCCTCCTGAAAGGTAATTGGGGGCATAATGGAAGCCCAGCTGATAGTATTACAGCAAAGGCACCCAGTATGTCCACTCACCAGTACACATATACAACAAAGAAAATGGCGTCTGCCCCCACCTATTACTGGCCTTCATAGCAAAGAACACATGGAAGGGCAACGCACATGAAACAAACAAAGATAAAATTCCCAGTTCAATTTGCCAACCAGTCTGCTTACCTACCAAATTGGCCTGTCTAACAGTTTGCGTCAATACAGGGGTTTAGTTAGCACACATTTGCAAACGCATGTGAAAGCTGCAGGGCCACGTCAAGGCTCCCTGTTACCTGCAGTCCTAACTCTAATGAATTTTAAAGAGTCTCCACAGTGGGAGCACATGCAAGCTAATGGATAGATAGGGGGCAGGTGAGCCTGGAGGTGGCCCATCCCTCCTGAAAGGTAATTGGGGGCATAATGGAAGCCCAGCTGATAGTATTACAGCAAAGGCACCCAGTATGTCCACTCACCAGTACACATATACAACAAAGAAAATGGCGTCTGCCCCCACCTATTACTGGCCTTCATAGCAAAGAACACATGGAAGGGCAACGCACATGAAACAAACAAAGATAAAATTCCCAGTTCAATTTGCCAACCAGTCTGCTTACCAACCAAATTGGCCTGTCTAACAGTTTGCGTCAATACAGGGGTTTAGTTAGCACACATTTGCAAACGCATGTGAAAGCTGCAGGGCCACGTCAAGGCTCCCTGTTACCTGCAGTCCTAACTCTAATGAATTTTAAAGAGTCTCCACAGTGGGAGCACATGCAAGCTAATGGATAGATAGGGGGCAGGTGAGCCTGGAGGTGGCCCATCCCTCCTGAAAGGTAATTGGGGGCATAATGGAAGCCCAGCTGATAGAATTACAGCAAAGGCACCCAGTATGTCCACTCACCAGTACACATATACAACAAAGAAAATGGCGTCTGCCCCCACCTATTACTGGCCTTCATAGCAAAGAACACATGGAAGGGCAACGCACATGAAACAAACAAAGATAAAATTCCCAGTTCAATTTGCCAACCAGTCTGCTTACCAACCAAATTGGCCTGTCTAACAGTTTGCGTCAATACAGGGGTTTAGTTAGCACACATTTGCAAACGCATGTGAAAGCTGCAGGGCCACGTCAAGGCTCCCTGTTACCTGCAGTCCTAACTCTAATGAATTTTAAAGAGTCTCCACAGTGGGAGCACATGCAAGCTAATGGATAGATAGGGGGCAGGTGAGCCTGGAGGTGGCCCATCCCTCCTGAAAGGTAATTGGGGGCATAATGGAAGCCCAGCTGTAAGTATTACAGCAAAGGCACCCAGTATGTCCACTCACCAGTACACATATACAACAAAGAAAATGGCGTCTGCCCCCACCTATTACTGGCCTTCATAGCAAAGAACACATGGAAGGGCAACGCACATGAAACAAACAAAGATAAAATTCCCAGTTCAATTTGCCAACCAGTCTGCTTACCAACCAAATTGGCCTGTCTAACAGTTTGCGTCAATACAGGGGTTTAGTTAGCACACATTTGCAAACGCATGTGAAAGCTGCAGGGCCACGTCAAGGCTCCCTGTTACCTGCAGTCCTAACTCTAATGAATTTTAAAGAGTCTCCACAGTGGGAGCACATGCAAGCTAATGGATAGATAGGGGGCAGGTGAGCCTGGAGGTGGCCCATCCCTCCTGAAAGGTAATTGGGGGCATAATGGAAGCCCAGCTGATAGTATTACAGCAAAGGCACCCAGTATGTCCACTCACCAGTACACATATACAACAAAGAAAATGGCGTCTGCCCCCACCTATTACTGGCCTTCATAGCAAAGAACACATGGAAGGGCAACGCACATGAAACAAACAAAGATAATGGCCTGTCCGCCTCCACGGGAACAGGCACACACAGGACAGTCGAGTCTGACTCTCGTTAGTGTGTGTGTTAACCGGACCCAGACACCGAACTTGGAAGCTGTCATTAGCCTGGCACTGCTGTACCAATAAATATCGCCTTATCGATAATTTGCATTTTTATTCTCGTGGGTGATTGTGTAGGCAGGGCCCCAGTGCACTGCATTGCCCGGGCCCTTTAATGCTCTTAAGATGGCACTGCTCAGAAGCAGAGATGGGATGTTTAATTTCTGAAGCAAAGAGAGGGTGCAAAGTTTCTGGAGCAGAATTGGGATGAAAAAAAACACAGGGTGCAGAACCTCAGAAGCAGAGACCAGATGCAGGGTCTTTAAAGCAATGTTGGGGAATAGAGCAGCTCTGAGGAATAGTCAAGGACCGCAGTTGACTGAATGAGAGTGTCTGTCCACAGGATTAATCGTGAGTAGGATTCATTGCAGAGAAGGAAGGCTGTGGTGGTAAGAGTTTAAACAGAGTGGAAACAGTTAGAACAGAGAGAGCTGGAGCTTTCACAAGAGCAAATTGGTTGAAGACTACTACAGGTTTAGGCTGGACTGAAACAGCTGGCATGTAGACAGGGGCAGGAACATCTGGCACAGAGACATAAGTGCTGGCATGGAAACCAGCTGGACAAGAACAGTTGACATGGAAACAGGCTGGACAGCTAGATTTGACACAGAAACAATCATATTGGAGGCAGGCATTGGCAGGCAAGCGGGCTGGTCAAAGGCTGGGAATGACTTAGGCTTTACAGCTCCTTGTAGTGACACTGACTAGTCAGAGGTTGGTGCAGGAACAAAGTCAGACTGGATGAAGACTGAAGTTGGCACAGGATATGGCTGAACAGTGGTTCAATGACTGAAGAATGAGGGTTGGAAAAAACTTTTTCTTCCTATTTGGTTAGTCACTGAACTTCTGGTAACTGCTGGGAAACAAAAAAGGCTGTTTTGTTGGTGGTAAAATTGGAAAAGCAGCAGGAAACTGAAAGTGCAGGGTCTCTGAGGGGTTGTCATGGGTAATAGGGCTGTGGAAAAAAATGAAGGCAATTAGTTACAGGGACAGTACAAATAATGGAAATAGGAACAGAAGGCTGTAAAGTAAGGTATTGACATATGGGTGGGACTAAGGTGTACTGAGTTGCAGCTGCAATTGCTATGGGTAATGAAAGTGAAGACATTTAGGAAGGCTGGTATCCAGAAGTAAGAACGGATCATTGAAAAATGAGCTGTCAACGAGCATAATATGTCCGACCAGGTTCGGAGTAGAGGTTTAAGAAAGCCCAACTTACAATTCCCCTATGTAACTAGAGAATGTACAGCATTCATACAGTCATACAGTTCAGCAGGACTATAAATATACAGAGCAGAGTTGGTGGCGGGGACTCCCCCCCCCCTTCTCTATGGGTCTCCTAGGGCTGGGGAGGGCCTCCTCCGACACCCCCTAACTGAAATTTTTGCTGTTATCTTTTCCTTTGCTGTTAAAACCTACAGATCTGTTCTATTTTCAAACTCGTGATAACATTTTAGTTTGGAGGCTACTTGACAGTATTTGCTCTCACCTGCGACATACTTATGCTTTGTATTGTCCTTCAAGTTTAAACTGTTCTTGTACTTTTAATTAATGAACAAATAAAACATTTTTGCAAGTAAATATACAGAGCAGTGTTCATAGAAACAGGGCTTGTCATCTTCCATCAACCACACCAGAAACAACGTCTAAGACACACTCAAAAGAGGTGAAAAATCACTACCGGTGGAGGTATCAGACAAGCCAGCCTAGACCAGATCTGAATCGCTGGCTGTGTTACACAAAATCGAAAAACACCATTAATAAACAAAGGAATAAACCAAATAAATGTATTTCTCAAACTGCTCACTAGTTTGGTCTTGAAATATTCCCCTTCTTCCTTTGCTAGCAACACATAATAAAAGGCATATTTGTATGCAAATTGATAGAGGTTCCAACAGCAATACAACAAGTGAATACCAACCAACAACTTAAGGATTCCTTGTATAGTCAATTGTTTGGTCTCAATATTATGTCAGGACACCATGTGCTGGTATTCTGCAGTGTTAGTGTAACCAAATATGTAAAAACTACAAAGAGAAACCAGACTCAAACCTAAGTGAAAAAATACAATTTTTTATAAACCCACAAACACAAGTGCCATAAAACATAAAGAGGTGCAAATACATCTTTACAAATGTTTAGTTGTGGGGGGAAAAAACTACCCCTGGCCAGTTGTTAGGCTGTAAATAGAGTTCATACATTTGTATGTACTGGAAAGTATATATGTGTGTTTATCCTATCTTGTTTAGCTAGCTAAAACGTTTTAGTCTGTACAGTTTGTGCCTTTTCACACTAGGTCGCTCTGACTTAGGGGGCGACCTGTGAAGTCGCGTACAGCGCGACTTCGGCGCGACTTGTTGCACGGACTTCACATAATGGAAGTCTATGCAAGTCGCCTCCAGGTCGCCCCAAAGTAGTACAGGACCCTTTTTCTCAGTCGAAGCGACTTGTGTCGCTCTTATTAGAACCGATCCTGTACTACACTATGGGAGCAACGGTGCGTGACTTGTCAGGCTGACCAAGTCGCCTGACAAGTCGTACTAGTGTGAATGGACACTTAGAGCCGGTTCACATTTGTGCGGCTGCGGCGTTCGCATGTAATGTCGGAGCGCACTGCTCCTTCATTACATGCGATCGGCTGTGCGGTGCGAGTTTAGCCATACACTTTGTATGGCTAAATTCGCACCGCAGCAAACAAGCACAGGACCCTTTTTTGCAGCCGCATCAGGATCGGATCGCACAGCGGTTCACACTTGTGCGATCCGATCCTGTGCGAACTGTAAGATCGCACTGCGATATGCGATCAAACTGGGGGTGTCGTTAAGATTACATTGACACCCCCAGCGTATCGCATATGGCAGTGTGAACTGACGGGGGTGCGTTTGCAATGCGGGAACAGGCTGCGGATCCGCAGCCTTCCCGCATCGCATAAGTGTGAACCGGGGCTTAATCTATAGTTTGGCAATGTAACAGCTCTTGAAGATAATACAGTGATAAACACCATTTACAATGCAAATACATTTAGCTTAAAAAATGTAGAAAGCTTATTTTGACAGTGACCTTTTCACTGAGCACTGTGACACCTGTTATGGCTGCTGATGGGTTTAAAGTTTTTATGTGGCAAAAATCCTGCGTAATAAAACTTGGAAGGAAGCATGACAATATCTGAAGCACATATTATAAAAGAAACTATCAGCACAAACCAGATAAGTGATGTAAACTTAACACAAAATCACTGCGCGTGGAAAAAGTGCATAAATGTGAAACATCAGCGTGTAAAAGTAATATCCTGCAGCATACACCAATCGTGTTCACAAATCACAATAAACTGATAATCATACAAAAAACGTGATGCGCCAGAAATACACAAATAATAAAAATAGTGATAATATATAAATAATTGTGAAAAAGTCCAGTCCGTAAGGCACACAGTAGTGCTCGTGTTCAGATCCAATATTAAATATATATAAGTGTATAGTGTCCCAGTGTTCACTAAAGTAATCCTATGGTGACCAACAACACAAATTGTGAACACCGATACGTGAATCCCTCCACCAGATGGATTAGCCTCTCACCTTCCTGCAAGACCCAAACGGGCCAGCAAATGCATATATCAAGGATTGTAAAACTCCAGGAGAGGGCCTCCCTGCTTGTCACCTCCGGGAATCACGGGACATAAATGGGGAAAAGATATGGCAAAATCTAGTGCTCTCTGTTTAGTGATTTAAATGGGCTTTATTGAAGAAAATACATTCAACTCACATTTACAAGGCACTCAGCCGTGCCTGCTGTATTGGCGAGATCGTGGTAGTACACCGGAGAGAAGGTCTGCGTCGGCCACGCACGTGGCGGTGTACTACTACTACTACCGGTGTACTACCATCTTGCCAATACAGAGTGGTCAGCACAATTCATTACAAAACCCAATATATAGAGTGCAGCAGTCAGGTGTCATAGTGCCTTATGCTGCCCGTTAGGGGAGGAAAAATGCCCACCATATGTGGTCTGTTGGAGATAAAATGTCCCTAGTGTTGGTGATCGGTGCTGCTGCTTGTGAGGAAAAAAAGGGTTAGTGTTCATTGGCTGGAAAAGTGGGGCATTGGTATTCAGTGGGGATAAAGGGAGAACATTAATGTTCAGAGGGGAGACAGGTTTCATTTCAAGTTTCAATTAACAGCATACAGTAAGTACTAATTAGTATATCCAGTAATTTTTTATTGCTAGCCATGGAAATCATTTTCTAAGATATGCCAATTCTGAGAGAAATAGTTTGTGGAAATATGGAACATTTGAATACATAATTCATTGTGATGAAATAACAGGAAAATGGCTTTAGAAGCCAAGCATTAGAATTGATATGACTGGACTCCAATGAGCTGATGGGCCCCCTCTTGCATCAGTTCCCTGCATCATGTGCTCCTGGTTCAGAAAACAAGCGGTCATGCCAGCACACATTATGGCATGACCACTATCAAGAAGCTGGCTCAGAGCAGAGATGTGCAGCTGATACTGGTGCAAGGTAGACAGAAAGTGACTGAGAGAGGCTGCACATCAATAGCAGTGAGATGCCAAAAAGGATAAAAAAAAAGTGAAAACAGTATTTATGAAAAACAAAACTTAAAGATATTCTATGATATATCTTGTTTTAGCAAACTAAATAACATCCAGTTACCTTTTATCTATTTTGAAGATAAATCCCAAGCATACATGTAATGTTTGCATTTAGTGTAACTCATGTAATGTTTGGGTGTAATGTTGCATATTTCGGGGAATTAGGGCATTCAGCTTACCTGCTAAAGAGCTTTTATGTTCATGCCAGCTCTTTACATACATATTGTATATTCACCTTAGTCCCTGTCATCAAGGAGCTTAAAATCTAAGGTCCCAAACTCACAGTCATTCAAACAAATGCTAGAGCCAATTTAGCCAGAAGCAAATTAACCACTTGCCGACCGCTCACGTTGCTGCTACTGCAGCAGAGCGGCTCGGCTGGGTCCAGCCACGTAGACCTACATCGCTGGATGCCTCCCTCTCTCGGCGGCGGCACGCGCGCGCCGGAGTAGGCTCGCTCCTGCTGTATTCAGACACAGTGGGAGTCGGGCCAGGGGAGGAGAGGCGGTGATCACCACCGCTCTTCCCCAATCTTCGGGGGAAAGAGTGAGGAAATCCGCCCGCTTGTGTAAACAAAGCGGGAGGATCTCCTCTGTGACAGGCAGGGACAGATCACAAGATTCAGCATAGCTGAACCTGCGATCTGTGTCTGTGTCACACAATCCCCTCCCCTTGATCACCAACAGTGTTAACCCCTTCCCTGCCAGTGTCATTATTACAGTAACAGTGCATATTTATAGCACTGATTACTGTAGTAATTTCACTGGTCCCCCCAAAAGTGTCAAAAATGTCAGTTAGGGGTCCGATCTGTCCACCGCAATGTCGCAGTCCCGCAAAAAAAACGCAGATCGCCGCCATTACTAGTAAAAAAAAAAAAAACAATAAAAATGACAAATCTTCTCCATAGATAGTAAACGCAATAACTTAAAATATGTTTATTGTGATTTTCTTTTACCAAAAATGTGTAGCAGAAAACAAATTGGCCTAAAATGTTAAAAAATTTTGATTTATAAATTTTTTTGGGGGAATGTTATATATCAGAATGTGAAAAATATTGTTTTTTTTTTTTCAAAATTGTCGCTCTTTTTCCAAAAATTAAAAATGGCACAGGTGATCAAATACCACCAAAAGAAAGCTCTATTTGTGGGAAAAAAAATGACATAAATTTAATTTGGGTACAGCGTCGCACGACCGCGCAATTGTCTGTTAAAATAACACAGTGCAGAATCGCAAAATATAGCCTGGTCAGGAATGGGGTAAAATCTTCCGGTCTTAAAGTGGTTAAAAATACGCTCATTGAGAATTTTTTTGTCAAAGACATGTAGCCAAATACATTTTGGCCTAAATATATGACAAAAATTTTATATATTAGATATTTTTTAACTGTCAAAGTAGAAATTGTCAATTTTTTCACAAAATTTTTGTTCTTTTTTTATTAATATCGCAAAAAATGAAAAGCGCAGAGGTGATCAAATACCACCAAAAGAAAGCTCTGTTTGTGGGAAAAAAAGGACGTAAATTTTGTTTGGGTACGGCGTTGCATGACCGCGCAATTGTCGGTTAAAGTCACGCAGTGCCAAGTTGAAAAAAGTGGCCTGGACGTTAAGCAGGAAAATCCTCCGGTCCTAAAGTGGTTAACCTACCAACATGTCTTTGGGGTGTGGAAGGAAACCGCAGTACCAGTTGGTAACCTGTTTATTTAAATTTTTGATATTTTTTCTTGGTTTTCTTAAAAACTTTAATAAAACACATTCAGAAATTAATTATGTGTTCTTTGTGAGTTTACAACTGTACATGATGACGCAGCCAACAAGTACAAAATATTCTTGATCATCGAAATGCCTTTCTGATTACATCTCCTGAACTCAGTCATAAAGAGTCTGCTTAAATGTCAGGCAAGTGTAATCAGAAAGGCAGAAAGATGGATCAGGAGCTGAGTGCTTAGTACCTAGTGGAGTGAGACATGTTGGAGGGTTTGGTATAATTACAGTGCTTCCTGGATAGCAGGCAATTCACTGGATGCATTTACTGCTAGATCATGGCATCTCAACATGATTAATAACATATATTGTGAGCATACATCTCTTCTAACTAATAAACACATTACAATGTCACTTTATTTGGTATAAAGTGTAGGAAAGGTCAAAGATACTTGATTCATGCTGTACTCATAAAACTAAGCAAGCAGCACTCATGACCTTTAATGTTTGCACATTTTGATTACCATCTCAAGTAATTAGCACCCCATTTTTGCTCTATCCTAGTCTTGAGCTTTCATAAATTAGTGCCAGTGTGTTGTTGTGCAGAAACCACTTGAATCTGTCCACTGCTTTAAATAATACCTAAGTAGTAAAATATGTGCAGCTAAAGATAGCAGTTAGAAACAAAAAAAACTTTTTGGAACAAAAAAAAAAAAAGAAACAAAATAAGGCATTGAAATTCTTTGAACATCTAGTTATAAAATATATATATATATGTAGCACCCTCCTAGGTAGGTGCTAGAGAGAGAGAGAGAGAGAGAGAGAGAGTATAGTTTTGGATCTTGTCTGCTTACCAGAAGGACTGCAGGTAAATCTGTATTGTTCTCTGCCTACCAGAGAGCAGGATCTGCTAGTGATGTCTTCTCATGGTACTCAGGTGCAAGTCAGTTTGTCTGCAGTGTTTCACATTGGTCCAATAGGGGGGCATATTAGACAGTGGGAGGAAACCTGACAAATGAGTGCACAGGCATTTAGTACAGCCCTGGTGATTGGCAGAGGAAAGTGCCTAGGTGCATGTTGGGATACTGTATAAATGCCAAGAGCACATGTGCTCAAGGTATTTCAGCTGGAGAGCAGAGTCCCGGAGGGAGGGGGGCGGCTGCCTCCTTCTCTGTAGAAGTTGCCATGCGGCTTCAGGTAGTCGACCCGATTGCCTAAAGAGTCAGAGAGGAACTGAACTCGGAGGTCTTGTAAAGCTGACTTGAAGGGAGACACTGGAAGGATCTGATTCTGCATACAGTGAGTACAGATCTGTGTCAGCGGGCCTGACCTGAGGGGGCCATCCCTGCAGTTAGAAGAGTCAGTGAAGGGGTGTCAGTAAAGGGGATGTTAGAGAGTATCCAGAAGATAATGTAGTTCACCATGTCTATTGCTGGAGAGAGAGAGCAACGAGACTTAACCCTTTCCATACACGTGGCAGTATGGTCAAAGCAGTGTGACTGCTTCCACAAGCATGTAACTAAAGGGGAGAGAAGATTGGGACTTTATATGAGACTCCTGACCCAACAGAGTCTCCATCCCTGATGCTCATGGAGCAAAAAAGCAAAATTGGGACTTTATATGAGCAGCCTAGTGAGGCCAAGTGAGAGTTGTCCTTATCAACTGTATATAGTTCCAGTTGAAGTATCCCACTATTCCCTTCTCCCATCCGAGCTCCACAATAATAAGTACAAACAACCAACACCCCTGGATTGTTTATTGAGTAATGAGCTATTGGGAGTAAGGATGAATGTGTGAATTGTACCCTAAGTGGCTGTCTGCTGGTAATCAGATGAGGCCCAACAAGTCATCATACAGCAATATATATATATATATATATATATTGACATTCTGCACATTATGTGAACAGTAGTCAAACAGATGCAACCTAAATGTTTCATTAGTGTTTACATGTTATTCTTTAGCTATAGGAGTTATTTTATAAGGTATGCCCCAGGAAATACAAAAAAGAAGCTATATGTATGACCAATACAAGGAGAGAAGAATGGAATGTATAAATCACTGTATTTCAGAGGTGAATATTCAGAAAAATTTGGCATGACCAAGGAAACCATATCAACAAAAGAGTGTGACAAACACCAGGCCAAGCAATTAGAGGGCTAGGTAGCGTTGTAAGGCTGTGCTACATATGTACATCCAGGGCCACTAACACTTATGAATTTGTTTCGCTGTATCAAAAGCAAAATTTGCCAATTATTTTATATGGTGGACTTTATTAGACTTATGATTGTCTAGGAAGACAATTAAGAATTCTGCTATCTGGAAGCTATATGCTATCAACATGCCATAGCACAAAATAGATACCCAATGATCATATGGGTAAGCATGATGATGTCACTGCTAGGCTCTGCCCTATGCGTTTTACCCTACAATACTCCAAAACCCCTTAGAAGATGTTTGATAGGCTGAAACGCGTAGCGAACAGACTAGCTGTCATGACACCTACCCGGATGAACCTTGGGTGGTGTCTGCATTGTGCTTGATTTTCTCTCTCAATTTCAGCATGATGTACACTGTGCTCGCCGCATGCAGAAGCCGATCAGCAGGTGTCGGCCAATGGATGTCCACGGGCACCCGCTGATCGGCAAGGAGACAGACCGTATGGCAGGGCTCTGTCCTGTCAGCAAGGATGTGCTGGATTTTTTTCCCTGCAAAGAAGGGAACAAAATCCAGCACATCGCTTAGTGAAAGCACCACATAGTACACACACAATCCCTGGTTACGCACACATTTAACCCTTTGATTACCCGAAATGTTTAACCCCTTCCCAGCCAGTGTAAGTTGTACACTGAAGGTGCATATTTTTAACACTGATCACTGTATTAGTGTCACTGGTTTCAAGGAAGTGTCAAAAGTGTCAGTTAGTGTCAAATTGTCTACCACAATATTGTCGCTGATCACTGCCATTACTAGTATAAAAAAAATTATAACAATTGGTACCAATAATACAGTACATATACCTCATATAAAGGAAAACAAAGAAGGATTTTTGTATGTTTGTTAAGGTTTTTTATTTATTTATTTTTTTAATCATTTTTATTACTTCCTTACTGACTATAAAAAAAGGGAGAACAAAAAAAAAAAAAAAAACAGAAATTGTACAATAAAACCATACAGTAAACAATAATAATATATCATGCACATAAAAATACATAAATCATAATATATAGGCAGTAATAGGCGGCTTTTCATTAAAGCTCCATGTGACTGCGATAACAGTGTATGTCAAGGGCTGTACAAATGATGAGGCAGCTCAAGGTCATTAGTAGGAAAGAGAATTGATGACAATGATTATCTTACAATAAGACAATTTTATTAAGAGCTCATTAGGTCAAATGCAAGGACATGAAAAAAAAATCAATGTTTTTTAAAGGTGACAGTTCACACCAATGCTCAATGTTGGTGTGCGTTGTCCAAAAATCTTACATTGAAACACTTGTCAATGTGCATTACAGGCGGTTCCCGGGGTTACAAACAAAATAAGCTCTGAGGGTTTGTTCTTAAGTTGAATCTGTATGTAGGCTGGAGCAGGTACATTTTTAAGTGTAACTCCAGCCAAGAAATTATGTTAACTTTTTTTTTTTTTTTTTTTTAATCTTTGGGAAAAAATAATTTATGTTTACGTTTTTTGGATATCATAGGCAAGGGTATCACCCCCGTAACGTTTGTTTTGCTGTCTGTTCCCCTGTACAGAAGATTTCGCCTCACTTTTTGTTCCTGTGACAATTGGAATTTGTGGAAAACCAGAGTTGGTGACACAGCTTCAGTGGAGAGACTTTTTTCCGTTAATAACTCTTATAGGAGTGAATTTCCCTTCCTAAGGGTAGAATTCCTCTCACTTTTTGTTGTCTCCCTTTGTTTGGAAAAATGAGTCGCATGTGAGTCAGATGTTTGTATTTCGGGGACTACATGTGCATGATAGGCCCTCCAAACAGCAATTATTGCTAGGTTGGCTCCCGCAGTAACAAAATTGTGCTGCAACACAGTATGCTGTAAAATCACAGGTTATGCATGCCAGTGCATGTGGTAAAGTGATTGTAAACAATCACCTTGTAAAACAAAACATTCAGTTTAAAATAGAAATAAAATGCAAAACATTTGTGTAAAGATATAAAAAAACATTATCAATACCTTTTTTAACCTTTTTATAAGTGATTACTTTCCTTCTCATCTCAGCAGCATAAGAGCTGGGGGAGGGGAAACAGCATTACACTAATCTTCCCAGCGAAAGGCTGTGCGGGGGGGGGGGGGTTTAGGCAGTATAAGTCTAATTATTGGAGGAGAGCAGTAGAGCTAGAGAACTGACCACAGTGTGTTCTTATGCTTAGTGTGGTCAGTTTTTGATAAGGAAGCAGAGGGAGTGGAAGGAACACTAGGGATTTCACACAAAGGAAACATTACAACGAGAATAGACTACTTTTCATACAAGTACATGGTACAGCAGGCCCATATGGAGAATATAAAATGTTGGGTTTACATACTCTTTAATTGCATGCATTTTCTAAAGCATAAGTTCACCTTTCGTAACATGTTACATCCATATATTTAGGGTGTAACATGTAACATGTTACGAATGGACCGTCCCCCGCACCTCCCCAATCCCTGCTGTGACAGCACACCACTAGCTGTCACAATTAAAAAAAACATGGCCAAGCGGGGTTCCACCCGCCTGGCTGCTTCACTGATTGACAGGTCTCTGTGCATGGAAAACGACAAGGTCCGTCAGCCTTCGTGGCTGACATTTTTTAGTTTTCAATGAACTACCACGATGCTGTGGAGCGCCGTGGTAGTTCATTCGTGCTTCCAGTCAGATTGTATCGGGATACACTGACAAGCAGATACACTGGCAGATATGCTGGAGACTTGCATGCCATCTGCTGATTGCTGGTACAATGCTTTACAGCAGCCCTCAAATTTTTCACTCGCCTGCTCGCATTTTGCGAGTGGAAAATTATTTAGGGCGAGTGTGGGGGCTGCTCCGGGAGCCGCTCAGAGGAAGAGAGGAGAGGAAGAGGAAAGCCAGCCAGCCGATGGACTGGATAATCACAGATCGCAGATCATCCCATTGTAACAGCTTTATTTTGAATTGCCAGGTGCTCGCTGACACACACAGTCCTGCCTCCTAGCCTGGCTTTTTTGATAGACAGAACACCTGGCCAACCAGGACATGTGACGTCTATCAAATGAGCCGGGCCAGGAGGCGGGACTGTGTGTGTCGGCGAGCGCCCGGCAATTAAAATTAAAGCTGTTACAGCGGGATGATCCGTGCTCTGTCATTATCTGGCCAGCTTTCCCCTTCCTCTCTCTCTCTTCCCCTGCACTGGTCAGTGCATTGAAAGGCACAGGTAAAGCTGCATTCATTGGCACAGGTGAAGCTGCATTGTTGGGCACAGATAAAGCTGCATTGATGGGCACATGTGAAGCTGCGTTAACAGGCTCAGGTAAAGCTGCATTGATGGGCACAGGTGAAGCTGCATTAACAGGCTCAGGTAAAGCTGCATTGTCGGGGAAAGATAAAGCTGCATTGATGGGTACAGGTGAAGCTGCGTTAACAGGCTCAGGTAAAGCTGCATTGTCGGGCACAGGTAAAACTGCATTGACTGGGTCAGGTAAAGCTGCATTGAAGGGCTCAGGTAAAGCTGCATTGACGGGCACAGGTGAAGCTGCATTGACGGGCACAGGTGAAGCTGCATTGACAGGCACAGGTGATGCTGCATTGACGGGTGCAGGTAAAGCTGCATTGATGGGCTCAGTTGAAGCTGCATTGACAGGCATGGGTGAAACTGCACTGAGGAGTATGGGTGAGGTTGCATTGACGTGCACGGGTGAGGTTGCATTGACGTGCATGGGTGAAGTTGCATTGACATGCACAGGTGAGGCTGCCTTGATGGGCATGGTGAGGCTGCATTGATGGGCATGGGTGAGACTGAATTGATTGGCACAGGGGAGGCGGCATTGATGGGCACATGGGAGGCAGCATTAATGGGCACTGGTGATGCTGCATTGATGGGCACTGGTGATGCTACATTGATGGGCACAGGGGAGGCTGCATTGATAGGCACAGGGGAGGCTGCATTGATGGGCACTGATCAGGCTGCGCTGATGGGCATTGTTGAGGTTTCACTGATGGGCACTGTTGAGGCCGCACTGATAAGCTTTATTGATGATGCTGCACTGATTGTCACTGATAGGCTGCATTGATGGGCACTGATGAGGGGGGCACTGAAAACATTGTTATTAATATTTATTTTTGTAGTTTCTGCATTAATGCAAAAACAATTAACAGTGTCATTTTATGAGATAATTTATGAGGGCGTGTTTAGGGGCGGGGCAGGGTAGGAGTTGGGTGGGCAACTGGTGGCGAGTAACCCTTAAGGCCTGGCTAGTAGCTCAGGACTTGAAATTTTGAGCCCTGCTTTACAGGCTGTAAAAACTTTTTTTACCTGCAAAAAAATGTGCATTTATTAATTTTTCCAAAAAGTGAACTTACCCTTTTGGCTGAGTTCGGCTCACAGCAGGAGTCCAGTGTGTCCCTGATACAGGGACGAATCAGGCCCAAATTTTTGGCTGGATTCAGCCCTGAAACAGACCAAAAGACGCACAGGACTCTTCTGCTATCCGCTCCGCAGCCGTCCCGGAGATGTGTGAACCATCTCCATTGAGAGCCGGTCAAAGTCTCCTGACATGCGAATTGGATGTGGTGAAACCCACATCAAATTTGCACCCAGTGTGAACCCAGCCTTAATATTTTCTGGTGTGAGCAAGCCATAAGCCACTTAGCATGCTTTCTGCTTTACCTCTAACTGATTAAAATTTCCTGCGGATCCTGGTATAAAGGAATATCACTACAAATATTATCGAGTCTGTTGATAAATTACATTTATACGACCTATATTTCTTATTTATACTCTAAATGCAGATCTACAATCTGTCCTATTGATTATGATTTTCAGAGATTCAGAGAATTTAGTGCAGATTCACTTGAAATTTCCAACATGTCTGATCACTCAAAGTTGATGGCCACACAAAAATTGGTCATTGCTGCGGCCCACTAATGGTATGAAATTAGAATAAAAATATATAAATAGGATTTAGATAATTTGTTCGGAATTCCACCCATGTATGGCCGGCTTTACAATAAAGATTGAAAATAGATAAACAAGGAACCACTGGGTGGTAGTGTGGACGATTCTAGGACAATATCCCCCCAGACAATATCCCCCGGGAAACATCCCCCCTGGACATAATCCCCCCTGGACATAATCCCCCCGGACAATATCCTCCCTGGACAATATCCCCCCTCTAACCCTAACCCTATGTCCAGGGGGATGTTTTCCGGGGGGATATTGTCCCGGGGGGATATTATCCGGGGGGATATTGTCCCGGGGGGATATTATCCAGGGGGGATGTTGTCCCGGGGGGATTATGTCCAGGGGGAAGTTTTCAGGGGGATATTGTCCCGGGGGATATTGCCGGGGGATATTGTCCAGGGGATATTGTCCGGGGGGATATTGTCCTGATACCAGTGTGGACACTCGTCAACCCTAGTATTGCAACTGGGCCACGTTCCAAGATAATCTAGATATATGAAACAAACACATTTGAATCACAGTTCATGGACTTTATAGGCACAACCAAACAAAGTACAATAAAATTACAAAGCTTTCTTGATGCACAAAAATGAGTTTTTAAAAACATACAGTAATAGCGTTTTGCACCCTAAATCATTAAAGGTGGTGGCCTAGTGCAAATCGCCCAACAAATCTAGTTACAGATTGTATGTCCAATTGATATGAATAGTAGGAGGTTCCATCAACCCTTTACAAGAGGTTTAATATATTTTACATAATTTACTTCCTCAGGAGCACAAGGCTCTTATAAAGAAATGCTACAAATGGCGTAGGTCAAGATCAATAACCCAGGTAAGGGAGAACCATAGACACAGAGCCCAGGTCTAAACAATAGCATCAGCTGGCTATATACTACAATCTTAGGTGCAGATGTCATTCCTTATAGCGATTCCATTAAAGTGATACTAAACACACACTGTAAGAACCTGCAACAGTCAGTGTCAACTAAGGATGTCAACATCATTGGTGCGCCTGGACAAGTCTTTGAAAGTATGGGTCTGCCAAGGCAAGAAGGGCTGTAGGGCTGTATCTATGCTAGAGGAGACTGAGAGCAATCCAGATACATGGCATCTCTATGAGGCCCATATAGAGTTGAACCAATCTAAGGTACCCTTACATGTAGCCATACACTTCTCAGCTTCCATGATCTCAGTCACCTTCCTGGTCCAGTGACCACAAATTGGAACCCTCAGGCTCTTCCAATGGATAGGAATGAGACGCTTAACAGCGTGACGAGATGAGGGAGAGCACTATGTTTGTAGTGGGTAAATGGAAGAGTGGGGACATGGAGCAAGAAGTGCAGTGGAGAAAGGGGAAGATATATGCCTAGGATCTCCACTATACGGTCTTAAACAGCAGCCCAGAAAGGTTTTATGGCAGGGCATTCCCTACACATATGGAGGAAGGTACCTCTTTGACCTCAGCCTCTCCAAGAAAGGTCAGAAACAGACGGGTATAATCACACACTGTTTAATTTACATTGCCCCTTCTATTTCTGTATATGGATGATGGCACTGTAATTATTTATAAAAAATAACCGCGCTAATACACAATCAAAATTATAAAGCTGCAGCTAGAAGTGAGAAAAACACCTAAACAGAATACAAAAAATGTAGCTGCGCTAGATATGATAAATAACAATAAATAAATTAAATCAAAATAAATACACATGTGCACAAGATGCAATATGGTAAGATCAAATATAACAAAAAATTGATGTAATAAAGTGCACAATTCAGAAGGAAGGAAAAAAAATTATAATAATGAAATATATCTAACTGAATAAAATAAAATAAATGTTCCAAAAATTAGGGTGACAATGGTGTAGAAAAAATATATAAAGATATATAAAGTCCTCCACCACAGCAATGTTAAATACAATCCTCCGCAGTGCGTCCGTTAGAGTGGCATGCCAATACGCTTACCAGATGATGGTAAAAGATCGGCTCAATCTCTATAGGATCCAAGATGACAGGCTATCCTCAAACACTCTTTTGAAAATTCTGATATCAGGCAGATGTGTGGCGAGTGACAGCGATGAGGAGGGCTGACAGGAAGCGAGCGGTGCAGCAGCCTATGGATGGGCTGACAGTGGAGGAGAACATATATATATATAAAATCAAATCTTTATTATTTTGTGAAAATAACATGGTGTGGGCGTATTTCTGCCAGTCACAGGCTGTGTCACGCCCCTCCAGCCTGTGTCTTGAAATATGAGGGAGGTAAATCATTAATCTACATGTAATATCCCAACACCATTGTATTTAGCTGGTTAGTGAGCATTGAAGAGGAGGGAGGGAGTGGGCTGTCATTTACCAATGAGTAAACGCTCACATGTGTGACTCTATAGTCGCATGGGCTGCTCAGATGTGATAGGGAGGAAATGCTCAGAATAGAAACTCATTGAAAACTGAACATGTGCTGAGTTTCCACTACAGCTGCAAAATTCCTAGCTGAATTGGGGACATGATCAGAAGGGGGAGATAGAGAAAAGCAGGATCAACCAGGTTTTTTGCAGAATACGGAAAATTAATCTCATAGAGTTATTGAGCATAAACAGCACGTAATATAGCATTTATTGATAGTTTTTTATTATGTAGGTTTAGTGACACTTTAGGTTTAAATAGTATATGTCAAAGTTCACTCACTAAGGGTCACAAACGCATAGCAACCAAGCCAGTAGAAAAGGAGTGGAATTAAGCCATCCTCAATAGATATGTATTAACACTGATCCCAAAATAGGGGACCCCCAGAGAAATAATAAAAAACAGATCACTCATTAGGCTATAATAACAGTTCAGATATGTAAGACCTCCTCCTAATATGGGGTCTTCCACCTTGTGCTCCTGAGAAAGCGAATTAAGCAAAACATATTGAGTCTCTTGTGAAGGGGTGGTGGAACCTTCTACTATTCATACCAATTGGACATACAATCTGTACATAGATTTGTTGGGTGATTTGTACAAGGCCACCACCTTTATTGACCTTGGGTGCAAAATGCTACTGCTAATATGTAAATGTTTTTAAACTCCTTTTTGTGCATCAACAAAAATTTGAGATTTTATTGTACTTTGTTTGGTTGTGCCTATAAGGTCTATAAACTGCAGTTCATCTGTGTTAGTTTCATATATCTAACTTACTATGTAGGCTTATTTTTTGTCTTTTGAGTTCAGATTTTAAAGAGGTGTATTTAAAGTGCATAATGTAAATGTGTCACAATAGGAATGACAATCATTGTAGTCCTCTGGAACAGTAACTGGCAGTGCACATCCTCAGTAACACATAAGAAAATAATCTAATATTAATAAAATTAATAAAATGCAGTTTATTTTATTTTCATTATTCCTTTTTTTATTTTCATATAATTTGACTTTATAGTCCAAAACGTAATTCTACACAACCTGCTCATTTCTTATTTATCTACATTTTTAAAAGCAGCACCACAGCTCTTTCCATCTAGACACAGCAGTTGCAGTCATGCATTTGACACATACATTAGGACTCTGGTATTGTAATGGTTGATAGCGTTTGCGATGCTGTGTCAACAGTTTATTTTTTTTATTTTAAATAATAATCATATTTTAGATAATAACGTGTAAACTTCAGATAACATCATCAGCCACAAAAACACCATAGTAACTAAATTTGTCTGTAACCCATGACACCGAATGTTTAAAAGGGAAATTCTGACATGTTAACATATCGTTTTAAATCTATACAAAATCTCAAAACAATGACTTAATGCTATACTGTTTGTGTTCCTAACTAAATACAATTATATTGAGATCAGGGTATTAACTCATATACTGTATATTATCGTTGCCTACAACTTTGGGCCACAGTCACTATTTCATTTTCTGATGTCCACTGTCCCAGCAGCATGACATTCACAAGTATCTAAATCCAAAATGTTTAGTTTCTTTTATTTTTGGTTTTAAATATAGTAGAGATCAGTTTAACCACATAACGACTGCCCGCATCCTGGGCAAAGCGAAGTTATGTTACGTCGCTCGCTCAGGAGACTCTAGGGGGTGAGCGCACGCCGCCGGTGGCACACTCCTGCCCCCCTGCTTGTTAGCTGGAGAGCCAGTGCGTGTGACCAGCGGCTTCGATAGCCACCGGCCACTCGTGATCTTCCGCAGCAGAGAGAGAAGGACAGACGGCTGATGTAAACACAGCCGTCTGTCATTCTCCCTGAAGTAATCACAGAGGCTATGTGATCCTGCTATATAGGATCGCATGTCTCTGTGATTACTTCACAAGCCATGTCCCCTGACAGTTAGAATCATGCCCCTAGGAACACATTTAACCCACTGATCACCAGTAATGTTAACCCCTCCCCTGCCAGTGTCATTTTTAGAGTAAGTGCATATTTTTAGCACTGATCACTGTAGTAATATCACTGGTACCCCCAAAAGTGTAAAAAAATGTCAGTTAGGGGTCCGATCTGTCCGCCGCAATGTCGCAGTGGCGCAAAAAAAAATTGCAGATCGCCGCCATTACTAGTAAAAAAAAAAACAATAAAAAATGACATAAATCTTTCCCGTAGTTAGTAAACGCAATAACTTTTGCGCAAACCAATCAGAATACGCTTATTGCGATATTTTTTTTACCCAAAATATGTAGCAAAAAACAAATTGGCCTAAAATGTTAAACAAAATTAGATTTTTACATTTTTTTTTTTTTAATTTCACATAAAAGAATGTGAAAAATATTGTAATTTTTTCAAAATTGTCGCCCTTTATTTATAGTTTATAGTGCAAAAAATGAAAATCACACAGGTGATCAAATACCACCAAAAGAAAGCTCTATTTGTGGGAAAAAAAGGACGTCAATTACGTTTGGGTACAGCGTCGCACGACCACGCAGTTTTCCGTTAAAATAACGCAGTGCCGAATCGCAAAATAGGGCCTGGTCATTGAGCAGCCAAATCCTCCGGTCCTTAAGTGTTTAAAACCCTGTTAAATTTTTGGCCTTCTTTGCTTTTTGTGTTTTTATTAACCACTTGCCGACCGCCGCACGACTATTTACTGCGGCAGTCAGCCCCCTACAGGCAAAGCAACGTAGACCTACGTCGCTCGCCCATAAACCTGTAGGGGGCAAGCGTGGCCGCTGGCAGCACGCTCCTGCCTCGGCTCGTTCCCTGCCTAGCCAACGTGTGTGACCGCCGGACATCCGCCGGCCACTCGCGATCTCCCTCAGGAGAGGGAGAAAGACAGACTGCTGATGTAAACACAGCCGTCTTCTCCCTGAAGTAATGACAGAGGCTATGTGATCCTGCTATGTAGGATCGTATGTCTCTGTGATTACTTCACTAGCCACGCCCTCTAGCAGTTAGAATCACGCCCCTAGGGACACACTTAACCCCTTGATCACCAATTTAATCTCTTCCCTGCCAGTGTCATTTTTACAGTAACAGTGCATATATATAACACTACTGTAGTAATGTCACTGGTACCCCCAAAAGTGTCAAAAATGTCAGTCAGGGGTCCGATCTGTCCACCACAAATCACAGATCGCCGCCATTACTAGTAAAATAAATAAATAAATAAAAATGATATAAATCTTTCCCCTAGTTTGTAGACGCGATAACAATGGGGGTTACTGTAATAATGACACTGGCAGGGAAGGGGTTACAGCAGCAGACCATCATTCTCTCTCAACGGGGAGCGATCGTGGGTGCCAAGCGGCAATTGCGGCCACCGGCCCCGTGGATCGGCATCCCCGCTGCCCAGGAGCACTCCCGCAAACCAACGTACCCATATTTCGGTTCACGCAGCCGAGCCAGCCTGGCGCGGTATATCTGCGGCGAGGGGTTGGCAAGTGGTTAAATTATAGGCATCATTTTGATATTTTCCCAAGAAGGATGAATCACATCATCTTGTTCTTAGGTGTGGTCTCTTAAAGGATAGTAACCCTCTGGTAATGGAATTGGTAAGGCTGTCACTTTCCAGGGCCAGCAGATATGTAGTACAGCTGTGTAAAAGAAGTGCTCACCACAGGAGCCAAAAATGCTCATTTAGTGAATTTTTTTATTTTAAAAAATGAACTCAACAAATCAATATAAAAAGCAAGTGTCCAAAAACTCGCAAAGATGGCTGCCACATGCAAAGCTTTGCAGCAGCAAGACTTCAGCACTCTTTCACTCCACCCTTTCACGTTTTAGTGCTAGCTGCACTTTTCTTCACTTTTTCTGCTACTTTTCGCTGACTTTACATTTTTTATCTATCTGCAGTGGGTGGAGCTAAAGTGCACGCTCCCAGCACAGTCACCGGCGGGAACTGGAAAGCTCCGGATGCATATTTGCGATCGATAACTTTCTGATCATGTGGCCACTGTGACAGCCAATCACAGTGCTCACATGACCTGAATGCCCACCGTCGCCTCCCAGCATTTGGAAGCTCTTAAAGGGCCAGAAGGCGGCAGCAGGAAGGGATTAAAAGTAGTTTTGGCTTCACATACACTTTAATCTGTGATATCCTGGGTTTCATTTTATTCCTACCCTTGTAGGAATGTAAAGGTAGCCCATTTGTTATAATCATATAAACACCTGAATCCAGACAGCATTTTTACCTCTTGTAATTAAAGTGTTACTAAACCCAGGACCCTTCAGTCACTATATCTGGTCTTCCACAGTACACAGAACATGGAAATGCAATTATTTTAGTAAATATAAACTGCTAAATACCTTTTTTTAGCAGCAGTTAGAGCAGTCTTGTGACTTCTATGAGGGTCCCTGACCCTCTGTCCAGACAGTGCTGATTGGCCCTGTGCGGATCACATGCACTTTTCCAAGAAAAAAAAAATCTCTCTAGCAATACACACCAAACTGAGCATGTGCAGCCTGACCCCTGGCTCTGTAAATATCAGGAAATATATTGGAGTCAGTGGAAGAAAGAGATGATCAGAGGACACAGGACTGAACAGCATTTTTACACAATTCAGCATTTACCCCTTCCACAGTAAGTATAACAAGCATGTTTTACTGCATATACAGACTGATTTTACTGCTGTGGTTGTAGTAACACATTAATCACTGAAGAGATTTTGTGGAGGAGAGAGATTCAGTAAAGTACAGTCATCTTGGGGCTAACACTGCTGGTCTTCCTTTTGAAAATGTCTGGCTGAGCCTGATTTTAGACCCAGAACCAGAATGGAGCTAATTAGTTAACCACTTAAGCCCTGGAAGATTTTACCCCCATTCCGACCAGGGGGTTTTTTGCGATTTTTTACTGCGTGACTTTAACGGACAATTGCGCGGTCGTGCGACGCTGTACCTAAACGAATTTCACGTCCTTTTTTTCCCACAAACAGAGCTTTCTTTTGGTGGTATTTGATCACCTGTGCGATTTTTTGATCATGCGCTATAAACAAAAAAAAGAGCGTAAATTTTGCAAAAATAACAATATTTTTCACATTTTTTATATGAAATTCCCAAAAACAAATGTAAAAATCAACATTTTTTAACATTTTCGGACAATTTGTTTTATGCTACATATGTTTGGTAAAAAAATCGCAAAAAGCGTATTTTGATTGGTTTGCGCAAAAGTTATCGCGTTTACTAACAAAGGGAAAGATTTTTGTCATTTTTGTTGTTTTTTTTTTAACGCGTAATGGCGGTGAACTGCGATTTTTTTTGCGTACTGCGACATTGCGGCGGACAGATCGGACCCTTGACTGACATTTTTGACACTTTTGGGGTTACCAGTGACATTACTGCAGTAATCAGTGCTATATATATGCACTGTTACTGTAAAAATTACACTGGCAGGGAAGGGGTTAACTGTATTGGAGAGGGAGGGGTTAAGTGTGTCCTAGGGGCGTGATTCTAACTGTAGTGGGACAGGTCTCCTATTGTAAAAACAGAGATCAACGGTTCTACACAGTAGAACCGTCTGATCTCCATTTTTACACAGGGGAGAATGACAGGCGGCTTGTTTACATAAGCCACCCGCCTTTCTCCCGCTCTACCGACGATCGTAGTGTGACCGGCGGACAAAGGGTCCGCCGGTCACACGCGCGGACTCCTCCGTGAACGAGCTGCGGCAGGTGCGCGCCTCAGCGGGCGCGCGCTCGCCCATTATTGGCTCACAAACCGGTCACAGGCTAGTGACGTATATATACCTCACTTTGCCTGGCCGGGGCTGACCGCCGCAGTATATCTACTTACGTCGGTCCGCAAGCGGTTAATAGATATAAGGACACTCAGGCCAGAGATGCAGAAAGTACTGAAGCTAAAGCATCAGGTCAGCAGCCGCAACCTACTGTACATGTATCTGGTATGCCAGATTTCCTTTTAAAGTATACCTATGATTATTTTATTATTACTAAGCTGACAGTTATGTTACTCCAGGTGCCCGCATGTCAATTCTGCTATTCCAGGGTGCCCAATGAGCCAGAAATCCAGGCAATCTAATATGCAATCTCAACTAGCTTAGTTCAATGCACAGTCCTACTCCTTTTTATGGGCCTCATTTTTGGAAAAAGGCCACTTGTCAAATTATTGGTCTAGTAGTAATATGCAGGAGGTAATTCAATAGAATTATTATAGCATGCAAGTAGCAGTTGACTACCATTAAGCAATTGCTAAAGCCAAAACTTTATTTGTAATTTTAGATTAGAGTAGTAAAGGGCCCTGCCATGTTTTATTTTTCTTTCTGAGTCCTTTTAGGGAGATTGTGCCTCACTTCCTGTCTTGGAGATACACGTGAGAGAAAATTTCTTAGACAGTTGTCACTAAAACAATGTCCCCTCTATTCCTGTTTTGTTGATGAATCAAAATTTAGAATTTTCCCTTACTTTCAATGTA
The DNA here is from genome assembly GCF_965119305.1 of Pelophylax lessonae. Taxonomy (NCBI): domain Eukaryota; kingdom Metazoa; phylum Chordata; class Amphibia; order Anura; family Ranidae; genus Pelophylax; species Pelophylax lessonae. The sequence continues at coordinate 628,090,876 of NC_138768.1, read as the reverse complement.
AGTGACAATGGTCACCAGGAAAAATAGACAGGGTAAATCCTTTCAGCAGGGACACAGACAGCAATAAAAACATGGCATTGGTTCTAACCCTTCCCTACTTAATCCAACACAAAAAGAAAAACATGTCTTTAGATGCAATTTAATATGACAAGTACTGTTTAAGGTAGCCACCCGCTTTATGCAATTGATCATTTTTCTCCTTTTGTTTGCAGTTTGTGGCACATCCCAATTGCCAACAGCAACTACTAACCATCTGGTATGAAAATCTCTCAGGATTACGAGAACAGCCAATCGCTATAAAATGTTTTGTTGTCCTGGTTGTCGCTCTGGGACTGCCATTCCTTGCAGTCGGTTACTGGATTGCGCCATGCAGCCGGGTAATTAAATAAAAATAATATGCTGATAAATATCTTATTCACACCTGGGCACTTTCTGATAAAATTTCCATTTACAGGACTGGATTTCTAGGATACTGTGATGCTGGCACTGAAGTGCAATAAATTGGTCCCATATGTTCCAGTGTTGGTGTATTTAAAACATATATTTCAGTGATACTACTTGTTTTAGTCTGGATGTAATCATCAAAATTATTATATCATATATGTTATATTCAATGTATTTTGTAATGAATTTCAGCTGAAGACTTAGTCATAGCTAAGACTACGTTTTCGGCTGAAAAGTGTTAATATTCTGTTAGGATGTTCCAGATCACTTATCTTTTACCAGATAAAATATTCTTGTCAAACTACAGCTCTCTCTTTGAATTGAATGCTTTGGAAGGGTACAGGAACTTGGCGTGCTGAGGCTGACATTCTTGGTGTATACAGTACTGGTGTGGAGGTGGAGATACTCTTGTGATATTTTGCAGCCTACAACCACTTACCAATCCATTTATTTCAACATTTTTTTCATAAGATTGTATTTGAATGTAATGTATTTTACATTATTTACCTGTAAAAGCCTCTCTTGGTTTGACATCCAAAAGCCCTCAGATTGCTGCTGGGTGTCACCATCTCGGATGTGAGTTCAGTAGGCCCAGCCAACTCAGAACTGTCACTCAAGTGACACTGGGGTTGATTTACTAAAGGCAAATAGGTTGTTCACTTTGCAAAGGAAGTTGCACTTTTGAAGGGAATTTGCCAGGGAGCTTAGTAAATGGAACTTAGTATGCAGCACTTGTGCTCTTGCTCAAATAATACTTTGCATGGACAAAAGAAACTATGTGCATGAGACCAATTAAAAATATTCCCTCCCGAGAAAAATCGCTAAGTTGCATTTGTGTTCACTGCACAAGCATAAAATGCTCACGCATTCAAATTGTTAGCAACTGCAGACCCGTATAAAAGTTGCCATCATGCTAATATGTGCCCTCATCAACCCAACTTAATATTATCCTAATGTTACAATAATTCCCTAATGTGATATAATTTTAATCAGCAAACTTTGCTGATTATACTTGGTTGTAAAGAGGGTGTGCAAATTCTGTAAGAATTATGTTAGGAAAAAATACATAAAAATGCTAATTTTTTTTTCTAAGTTTTTACTATTTATTCTTTCTAACCAATGGAAATAAAAATCTTTGTATCCACATTTGCTACCTAATTATAGCCCTATCCTAGTACGTTAGGGTGGAAATTGCCAAAACAGAAATAGTAGCCCAGAGATAAATCTTTTTTTTTTTTTTTTCATTCAACCAGTGGATTAAGCGAAAAAAAAAAAAAATTACTAAATTCCGCCTTCCATGCATTCAGTGTTAATGAAGGAATCCTCCCCACTGAGCTATTGTATTCTGACAGCAGGGAGACTTCCCTGCTGTCAGAATACGCTGATCAGCGCTGCCAAGAGAGGATATATCTGGGGTCTAATAGTAAAGAGTACCTGTCACTGACTATGCTATCATAATGGATGTTGTTCATCCCTTGTGATAGTGCTAAAGTTAATCAAAATGAAGATAAAGAGACAGTGTAAAAAGAAATTTAAAAAAATAAAAAAGTACAATTTAAAAGAAATTTAAAGTGCCCCTGTCCCAGGTGTTCACACACAAATGTGAACTTGCACGTAGGTCCCGCACGCATATGTAAAGGGTGTTCACACTACACATGTGAGGTATCACTGTGAACATCAGAGTGAGAACAATAATTTTAGCACCAGAACCCCAGAAAAAAAACACTATACCCCATCTTTTAAATTTTTTCATGTGGTTAAAATCAACAGTCAAAATATTTTCATGTGTATCAATTAAAGTACGGTATCAAAAGAAAGTGAAGCAACCACAACAAAGCAGCAATTGTAAGACATGTCCAAAACCGAAAAAAAAAGGCCCTGAGCACCAAGGGGGTTTATAAAGGTTAAAGGTGTTGTAAGTCAAGTGGTTAAAGAAAAAGTATAATTTTTTTTCACTGTTCTAAAAATAGCTGCTTTTTAATAAGCGGTGGCAAGAAGCATGCAGAGGGGGAGGGGGGATGTTAGCTTCCTGTCCCTTTGCATTCTTCTTGCCACAGCTTGTCTTGAGAAAGTATTTGCAACCGAGACAAATTGTTTCATTCCTAGCTATGAAGTCGGACAACCACTGAGAGAGGAAGGGGAGGCGCCCAATCCAACCTCAAAGCTATGCTTAAAAGGCACCTAGCATCCTGGGACAAAGTAATACATGTGCTTTGTCCCACGGGGCACAGAACCGTAAAAAAAGTTTAAGGAAATCCTTGTTTATTTATTTAATATTGAAATAAAAAGCAATGTTACTCTTTCCACTGAACTCAAGGGCAGTGCACACTAAAATAAAGTATCCTCATGAATATTAACAAAATATGTTAATGTAAGCTGCTTATGGCATGTATTGATTAAAAAAAAAAACTTTTCTCATTATGCACATACTGATCGATGAGATGTTTAAGCATTACCCAAAACAACAAACAGGAAAGTTTAATCTGCATTAGAAAGTCATCGATAGTCTACTGCCACGGTTATTTCCTTTAGCAATTTGTAAAACCTGCCTTTTAAGTGAAGAATGCTCTGTCAATGTAAGGTGAAGTCGGCAACTAGGTAAATATTGATCAAATCAATCTTTATTCAATCCAAAGGAGTACATACGTTTAAAGATTAAGGCCCTTGTGGGCTGAAACATGTCCGTGTTGGCTCTATTTAGAACGTACAGTATGTACTCCTTTGGATTGAATAAAGATTGATTTCATAAATGCTCACCTGGTTTTCAACTTCACCTTATATTGGAGGATGTTTGTGTGCAGATTGGAGACACGGTGAATGAAGCGAGCTCTAGCCCACCCTTTACCTGCAATTGGATTGTAGTGCTAGTACTCTACGTGATTAGAGAATGCTCTGTGCCTTTGTTCAAAACATAATCAAATTTTTTCATAATCAATATACCCGTTTGCTAATCTGTGTAATACTTGGATTAAAAAGAAATACGTTTCTTGTAATTCAAGGCTTTAGGTACAGGTTCCTCTCCAGAAAAAAACAGTGAGCATCACAATAGTGGCATCACCAAATTTTAACAGTCAGGGACAACAGTGCCTCCATGGCTGGCCATACACTAAATTAAATTAATTTCCCTTATCCATGCTAAATAATATGGGTGGAGGAAATGTCACTACTGGCTGCTGTATTTAGGCAGCCACAGCACCTATAGTTCCCTGAATACCAGTGACAGTGACAGTGACTGATAGGACTGTCTTTGCTCAGACGATAATTTACAATGTGCTCAGTTGATTTTTAAATCAACTATTTTGAGACAGGTGGGGCTTGCAAGGCCATCCAACGCTTGAACTTTGAGCTGTATATGGTCAGCTTTAGATGATCTCACAATGCAAATATCCAGCTATGGGGCACAAGCCAGTGGAGTGCCCACATACTGTAAAAAGCTTCCATTTTTTAGGAGGAAAGTCAAGAGGGGTTTATTAAAGGAGTTTCAACTGTTCAGTTAGCAAAGTGAATTTTTACTTTGCAAAAAAAATGTATTTGTAGCTTAGTGAATATAGTAAAAAAATGATTTGCACAAAATACCCAATCATGTGCAAGTAAATAAAAAAAAAAAAAAAAAAACAAGGATGTTGCCTTGCACGTAATTGGAAGGTTGTAGTCAACAGAGTTTAATCTCATTCACTAAGTCACAGTAAGTTAAAATGTACTCCTTTAGAAAATAAGTCTCTATAGGCAGATTTTTTAGGATACATAATCTGTAAAAATGCAAAGATTTATTTTAAACATTTGCATTGTATTTTAAAAATTACCGAAGAAAAGTAATCTTCCCAGAAAGGTAAAATGTTGACGCTTTGGTTATATAATATCTTGATTCTTTTTAATATATTTTCTTTTTTATTTCGTTTTCAGCTTAATACAATAAAAAGGACAAAATACAAAACATTTTAAGGGTGGCCTCCTTGCTTCAGTGTAAGCTATAACGATTGATACTATAAAGCAGCCTTTTTACCCCAGGGGAACCCTTAAATAATGTTTTGGTCTTGGGAAACCCCTACTAAAACCAGTTCATTTGCTGTCAGTGGGAAAAATGCTCCCTTACAGACAGAAAAATCAATGGCTGCCCTAGGACAATGCAGGCATAATTAAAAAGGAGGTCAATCAGCCACAGCTCAAGGAACCCTTAGCAACCTCTGAAGGAATCTTAGGGTTTCACTAAACCCTGGTTGGGAGTGGCTACTATAGAGTATCCAAAGTAGTATATAAAGTAGTATATAAAGACATTATGAGCTTCATCTAAACTTTTCAGAGGGTCAAACTAGAAGAGCAACATATCTACTCTCAGGTTTCAGGTTGCAGAGATTCCATTTGTGGAGAATATAGCCAGTAGTTACATATTTTCCAGGGCATTCTGTTTCCAAGAGTACTTTTATGGTATAGGATACTATTATTTATGAGTCTGATCCAATCATCCAGAGACGGCACAAAATGTGTCTCTTTGTGTAAAATTGCTTTAGAAACATAAAACAAAGTGTACACTAAACCAAGAAAATAATTTATTTTTACGATATCTTTCTGAATATACCTCAAACTTAGAAGAGGGCCAATGTGATAGTTAAGTAGAAAAGGAGGCTGCCCTGGGTGTTTTTTTTTTCCTATTCAGTAATTTATTTGATTACAAGAAGAAACAGGAAAATGTACATAAAATGCTCTACCTTTAAATTAATCGTACAAGCATCAAATAAAGACACACAGTTGAAGCTTTTTTGACAAGGCATCATAAGATTAGCAATGAAATATATACATCAACAGTATAGGCCTCAGGAAAGTCTCATGTGAAAATTGTCAGTTCAAACACTGTGCCCTGGGTTTTTTTAGCAGGAGAGGTTTTAAACAATGCTAAACCTACACATTACCTAATAGTGTAAATAGACAACCCACTAAAAAAATGATCAACCCATAGCCTGTTTTAAATAACTGTGCTTTGTAGTACTCCAATCCAGATGGACTAACGTATTTGTAGCTGCCATTTGCGATACATAGCTTGTTCTGCTTGGCATGATGATGCTTTTCTTTGTTACCTTGCCTACTGGTCCATTGTCCTGTTGTTTGAGTACCCTGTGTTAGTGTACTACAATTGCTGCCTGTTGGGCTTAAGACTTACCACTTGACTGGCTTGTTGCGCTTCTTCTACCTATAAGCCTGCCTTACTCATACACACCCCAGGCTGGGTTGCAAATATTTGGTTGCATATTTTCCACTGGAAAAAGTGCAATTTTTTTCCCCTGGCACATAAGCATGCATTGTCATAGGATGCAGCAGTGCATAAAATATATTTTAGCATGTAATTTCCTAAATCCAACTGCCATCTATTGTCTAAAACAGAGAACATGGTCATCACTAATTTATATTCTGCTTACTTTTTTAGCTTGGCAAGATACTACGCAGTCCCTTCATGAAGTTTGTGGCTCATGCTGCTTCATTTATTATCTTTCTGTGCCTGCTCGTGTTTAATGCATCTGACAGATTTGAAGGCATTAAAACTTTACCAAACATCACTGTAATTGAATACCCAAAGCAGATTTTCAGAGTGAAGACCACAAGATTTACATGGACAGAAATGCTCATAATGGTCTGGGTCGTGGGTAGGTTTCTTTCTTCTTATAGACCTAGCTAAATTGCTTTTGTTGGAAATTGGTTTGGATTCCTGTTCATTGTTCTTGCATACATGCTTGCCATGAAAACACCTGACTAATCTGTTTTTATCATTAGGTAACATGGTACCTACTGTACATTATCCATTGCTCATATATGAAGCTTACAATTTTGCGTCTGTTTTCTGCACCATTTATTCAATCACAGCCTAATTATTTCTAACTAGATCCTTGGATCCAGCACTACTCTAGTATATAAAGTTACATGATGAAACAGGTAACCCTCTAATGAGCTGCTTTTTGCCTTTTGGGGCCCCAGTGCAGCATCACAAGATAGCTAGGCAGTATGTTTACCTCTATTTTTTATTTTTTTTTAATGACTGTCAGAAAAGGTCTTTGTCAAACTTTTCCCTTGCATACTTTCTTTTCTTTTTTTCTTTTTTTTTTTTAACGCCTCCTTGCAAGCTGTTCTTTGTTGCATGTTAAGAGCAGTAAGATCAATAAACGTGACTTTTGTTTGGTTGGCCTATGCACATTGCTGTTCTACTAAGTTATGTGTGAGCATCCAACTTAATTATCCTAAATGTAGCAAATAAAGAAAAAATATTTTTAAAAAATGATATAAAAAATAACAGTTAGCTATCATCTATCATCATGCTCAGCTTTGATTAAATTCCTCCCTATCCTGTTTGTGTTGTTTGTGTTGCTGTTAATGTTATATGAAACAGGTATTCTGCTGAATTTGAACAGTTCACACCTTTAAGATGCTAACGCCTCTTGCGTACGCTTGATTTTCACAACCTTTCAATAATGCACTACGCTACCGTGTTCATTGTACTGTATGACTCACTTTTGAGAGAATTTTAACCTCTTAGCAGACAGTGTTCATGAACAATGTTGAATCTTTGAACGGTAATACCTATGTATACTCAGGGGTTGTTTTACTAAAGGCAAATAGACTGTGCAGTTGCTCCAGAGCATAGTAAATGAGGGGAAGCTCTGCTGACTTCCATCATCCAGTGACATGCAAGCAAAAATGTTATTTTGTTTTAATTTTCCGTGCATGTGTTTGGGTATTCTTTGCAAAGTGAAGTTTCCCCTTATTTACTAAGCTCCAGCGCAACTGCACTTGCAGAATCACAGTCTGTATATGCCTTTAGTAAATCAACCCCTCAGTTGCCTATTCTTCTATTGTTCTAGTTAAGGTTTGGATTTGCTTGCATTTTGTAAATAATCAAAACTGCACAGAAACATCAATGCAAAGTCTGTACCACATAAAGAATAGCTAAACGTAAAATGTAAAAACTGTTCTCTGGCAAATTTTAATGTCACATAAAACTTTGTAGCTCTTTTCCCTTCCTGCCAACCATTTTTTTAATGATACCTTAAAGTGGTTGTAAACCCTCATATATACCCAGTCTAATGAATAGCCTCAGATGATACACAGAGATAAAACAATTCTCCCTACATAAGTTTTACTTGTATATCTGCTGTCTTCCCCTTTGCACTTTGGAAAGTGCAGATCGTGTTAAAAGTCTTTCTTCCTCTTTCAACAGTGGGTGGGGAGTCTGGGCTTACACTGTGTGGGAGCTGATTAGAGAAAAGGGCCAAACCCCCCTCCACATAGGCAGAGGAACGAAGGAACATGCAGAGCTGTAGTCTGAATAGACCAGCTCCCGGCTAATCTTCCTCTAAGCTCTTTCCTCATCACAAATGTTCAGCTGCTGTTATTTCATGTGTCGGAGAGCTTATCAGACATGACTCTGCTGATAACAGAGGAATGAAGCACCAGAAAAAATGTCACTTAGAGCTTTTGAGAGAGATAAGTAAACACTACAGGTATATGTAGGTCAAGCTTCATGATTGGCGTTTACAACCACATTAATTGTGATGCATAAGCATTGTACAATCTCAGCATCCGTAAAATGAAAGGAGTAAAAGCAAGGTTCCAGCAAAGTAGGTCCCCATGGAAGTTATGTCTTCAGTGGTGGTCAAATAGCTGAAGAAAGAAGACGTCAGACCCAGAAGAACACCTGGAGAAGATGGCAGCAACAGTGACAGAACAATGAGAGGGAGAGTTTCAAGGGAGAATGTTGAGTGCACTTGAGAAAGTATGTTGTACTTGTATATTATTGCAACTGCTGAGAGGACACAGTTCCGTTTTAGTAGTACATTTTCAGCATATGCATTTCTGTGGGTGCAGGTGAACAAAATGCAGCCTGGAGCTTTTTCTTTCTGGTTTTCAGAGAATGCAAAACCAGAGCAAAAATTATTATTATTTTTTTTTAATGGCTATGATGGCTATGGTTGCTCCCTAGATAGCAGTGTAGTGGCACATCAAAAGGAATTATCCTATTAAGCACTACAAACAATGCTGTCTGTTTTTTTTTTTTTTGCAGGCATGATGTGGTCGGAGTGTAAGGAGCTGTGGATAGAAGGTCCCAGGGAATATGTTCTTCAGCTGTGGAATGTTTTAGATTTTGGTATGCTCTCCATTTTTATCGCAGCCTTCACAGCCAGACTATTAGCTTTCATGCAAGCCACCAAAGCTCAAAAGTATGTGGACCAAAATATTCAAGAAAGTGACCTTTCCTTGGTTACTCTTCCTCCTGAAGTGGAATATTTTACCTACGGTAAGAATACATTGCCATTTATATTTGAAATGAAATATACATTTTTGATTTCTAGGTGGTATATCTACTTAAAACATAGCATGCTCCAAAGTTTTAAGAGGCAAGCACCGCAATAGAATTAGGAATAACAAGATAACATCCATAAAAATTGTTCCTCTGTTTATTCTACCTTTGTCTTGAGCTGGCGTAGACAAAATGAGTGAGATTGGAAATAAGGTCACAATTCAACCATGAAAGATTTTTTTTTCCCTTGACTCTCACTTATAAATGCATGCGGCATCCTTTGAGCACACATGTGTGTGAGCCACTGAGAGCCAACACTTCTTGGCAGAAAAGGTATTTACATGCCATCACTTCCATTACATTCCAAAAAGCAAGATGTATATTCTTTATAGATGTGTATCAGACAAAGCCATGAGGACCATTCATTTATACCCCAGTGGCCAACTGTGCACTGCCTGATAGTACATTGTACAAATATGGGTAAAAGCATAGATTTCTTTGTCATAATTGTATACAGGTGTTTCAGGTTTCTTGCTAAACGTAATATAGGACATCATGACTTCTGTCTCTGTTCCTAACACCAGACTGGTTCTAAGTTGCTATGCTGTAGCCAGGTCGGAGCTGTGACCTAATAGATTCAATAAAATACATAACTTGTTCTAGGTCAATGAAAAATCTGGACCATCAGCCCGAAAGCCTAGGACTACGATTTTTATGAAGGGTTCATCTCCTATACTTCTCTTATAACGGGTTCTTTTTAAAATGCATGTTTTTTTGTTTTTTTTTTTTAACACAAATAGGAAATTTTAAGTTACAGCAATCGTTTGGATTTTCACAAATTGTAATATATACCCTGAGCTAAAAAACATACACTAGACATACCAGCATTTTCTTTAGCTTAGAGTACAGTTGCAAAATGAAGTAGTATTATCCAATTAGTCATAAGTAAATGTAGCACGTCATACCATGTACTCCATTTCCTGCATTAGCCTTTATTAGACGAGGGGTAATTTAATAACATGATGTGTTATATAGGACAGAGACCGGTTATCTAACCATTGATATCTGAATTCAATATTGTTTGTATTTGTTCTAGATGTATGTGTTTCATGAATTATAGTGTGTGTTAGACTTGCCGAGTAATTATTATGTTAATAAATCACAGACAGCCTATATCAGGTTACTTACATTGTAGAAATGGAGGCTGTCATTAGACTGGTATGTAGAAACACAAATGGTAGGGTTTGTAATTAATCAAACTGCCCTTGGCCATGCTCTGCGCTGTGGATGCCGAGCACACTATGAATTGATCAAAGCATTTAACTGGAACTTGTTTTTTTTCTCCACTAAGTAGAAGCTTGTTTGATGTCTTGTATCTTTGGGAGATGTTTTTTAGCTAGTGAGCAGCCGAGTGTAATAGTAATCATTTAAGCTACAGTAATGATGTATCGTTCCCTTGCAAATGCAGTACGCCTTATAAAGGTGGCCATACAGAGATTGTCCTGTGATATCAACAACTGTGTGACAATCACAATTTGAACCTCGTGTAAATGATTGTATTGTGAGACTGGCTTCTCTGATGCAAGTTATTTGGCAGTTTAGACATTTTCATCTAATTATAATATAACAGAGTAATAAAAAGAAGCTACCCACCAACCTGCTTCACAGGGATTACTGGGATATCACCTGACATAAACCCAATAGGGGATGGCAAATAGCGTGAAAGAAGGATCTTCCATGGGTTGGATTGTTCACTTTCAGATGATCGGATTAGTGTACCGTATAGCAAATTTTAGCATTTTAAAATGACAATGGGATGCCTAGAAACAATAAAGTCAGTTCTATTTAAAGCCTTGCAGATGTTAACAGAACACGGAAAGACAGATACGAAAGTGGAACTACACTGCATCTGTGCACCACAAACCAAAAACGCTGTTTAATTAATTTTTAGTGTTCGATGCAAATTCATCCATCCATCCATGTCTATATGCTTTATTTTACTGGGAAATCACTTTGAACCCCCCCCCCCCCCCCAGCTTTTCTGGCTGTGGCCATCTTGAGTAAGGGAAGATTATCTGCCAGAGAAGGGCAATGCAACTGAGCCTCTGGGGCTTGGGTACACAGAAATTAACTACTTCTCAAAAGCCAAGGAATATGAAAAAGTCTGAGGAGGAAGGGGAGGCGAGGCAGAAATGTTCTCTGTGTGGCTATGGATACACAGAGCTGGCTCGTGAGCTTGCCCACACGAGTGCCTCCACAGCAAGCCGCTTGCTATGGTGGGCACTTGGTGGGGGGAGCCAGGAGCGCCAGTGGTGAACCCAAGAAGTGGAGGATTGGCTTCTCTGTGCGAAACCAATGTACAGAGCAGGTACTGTTAGTATAACATGTTTTTTGTTTTGCTTTGTTTTTTAGTTAAAGGTTTACAATCACTTTAAGGTTATTTATTTTAGGTCCCTGTTCCAAGAACTGTTGGACAGATTATATTTGGTTTGAGCCTCGATTCACACTAGCGCGACTTGTCAGGCGACTTGTCAGCCTGACAAGTCGCGCTCCCTCGCGGTCCATTGACTGCTACAGGACCCGTTCTAATAGGAGTGACACAAGTTGCTCCGACTTAGAAAAAGGGTCCTGTACTACTTCGGGGCGACCTCAGAGCGACTTGCAGACTTCCATTATGTGAAGTCCATGCAAGTCGCTCCGAAGTCGTGGTGCATGGGAATGCACAAGTCGCCCCCCGAAGTAGTACAGAGTCGTGCCGCCCCATTGTGAACCGAACTACTCAGATGCAAATTTAGCAGCGTAAGGTAAATAGAGAATCCAGCATTTAGTCACCCAAATGTAGGACAGCCAGTATGTTGGGTTGCATAATGACAACACTAGCTATGTGTCATAAAGCCACTCCTATTGGCTTAAGGGCTGCCTATGTATTCAGTTCAATCACCATTTGGTATATGCCAGTCATATGTATGAGGCCGTATCTTTTAAAGAGCATACCACACACAAACATACATACACTTGATGCTTCTAAAATGCATTTGTGCTATCTGCAAAAAAAAAAAAAAAAAGTCCAGTATTTAGTTACCCAAACGTAGGACGACCCGTACTTTGGGTTGTATCATGACAACAATAGCTATGTATGTGCTCATCATGAAGCCACTCCTATTGGCTTAAGAGCTGCCTATCTATTTAGTTCAAGCACCATATGTTTAACACAGTCATATGTCAGTTAGTCATATGTATGAGGCTAAATCTTTTGAAGAGCATACTACACACACATACACACAATCACACATACACACACACATACCCTTGATGCTTCTAAAATGCATTTGTGCTATCTGCTAAAAAAAAATTAACAAAAAAATGACCCTATAATTTCATAACAAGGCGTTACATTTAGTTTTGTTGTCTGTAGTATTTCTTGTTTTTAACCAAAATAAAAAATTGTTCTTCTAAAAGACAGCTAGGTAATGGATAGGTACAGTATGCAGTTAGGATTCTAGTGGGGTTTCTCCCTAAGAAGTAGATGTGCAGACAAGGGAGATCCCTGCTCCATACTCCACATTGATCCTGAAGGCCACCGGGGGCAGGACCAGAGGGATATAGTAGCACTGGAGTGTTGTTGGATGGATCTGCAATAGCAGGACAGGTGTGTTTACTGAGATGGACAGTGGACAAAGCTTGTACAGTGACTGCATCTGATGTGACAGGAGAGAGAGGTGGGGGAAGGTCTAGATATGCTTAGATGCCTCCTTGAAGCAAATGACCTGTCCATTACCCCACCATCAAAACCTGAAAACATACAGTCTCATTTCAAACAAAGCTAGGGAGAACTGGTAGTGCTTGGCCTGGGTAAGCATAACCAACCTGCCTTTTAAAGCCAGCAATAGATGGAGCGATTTTCTTTCCTGCAACCACTGACCACAGTCAGTGTTGATGGGGGGAATGCCTCTTGTGCAGCCACTGTGTTCTCTCTGTGAGGGCCAGGGGAAGCCATCCCCGCTGGGAGAACACAGTGATTACTGCTAGCAGCTATATTAGCTGCTAGCAATAATCAAATGTAAAATCCGACAGGCTTTCAGCCTGCGCATACATGGTTCAAATCTTGGCTGATCCCTGCTGAACCGGTCAAGATTCAAACCATTAGAGACATATTTCTGTTGGCTAAACAGAGTATGCCATGCAAAATGTGCCATGGTGCGGCAGGTATTGGTGCATCAGCTTCCTTTGTGTCTCAGGATTTCATCACATGATATCTCTGAGCCCCAGATGAGGCTGGTGTTCCAAGACTTCCCACTGCTAGACACTAAGATATCGGATCTGAATGGGGGAGCAGGTAGCTACAGTGTATATTGCATATGTCACTGACTGCAGGTCCCACTATGATCAATACCTGAATAGTGAAGTTTCTCCACACACAGCCACCAGCCCAACACATCCTTTCAGTAATGGCATGGAGGGCAAATACTCCTTTGTACCCCATCGCATTTTATCCTTGCAAAAGAGGGATAATTGCCGCTAACTGCTAATTATAAATAAACAAATATAGAGAGATGTAAATATAGTATATTGTGAATTGCTAACATAATTTTCAGATGGAATGTGTATTATGTAAACCAATATTTTCTGTAAAAAATGCTGCAGAGGGCAAAGGTTGTTCAATACTGACCATCTTCAGTGCTTTAAAAACTTCCCAGTAAAATGTTCCTATTTTACAGTCAGCAGAAGAACAATCTTGTCTAGCCATTGCTTACATTATATCAGTATTGTATTGACATTATGAAATGTTCATATCATCAGTACTATACATATATTTAAAATGCCATGATATTTCCCTAATGTACACAGCAAGCTGTAACCGGGTACAAATTGTCCCACAGGAACATCACGAAATTAAGTGACACATTTCTTGTTTACAGTTATGAACCTAAAGTCCACTAGGTTAATTTGGTTCTAAACATCATGAATTCTGAAGCTGCATCATTCCCCACTTTGATGTTCTCAGATGCTGTGGTGCTGCAAATAGAGGCTGCTGAGGTCAATGTAAACAGAGAGTAGAAAGGCAATGCTTAAAGCCTTGTTCGTTTTCTTTTCAAAAAACAATTTCAGACTGCCCGACTGTCCACCGTGATTACGATATTTATAAAGAATTTTTTGGAATATGTAACATGAAGATTTATAGCATAGAAAACATTATACAAGAAAAAAATACAGATAAAGAGCATTAATCATTCATCTACAACAATGCAGACCCATTTATTCTGTTTTTTAAATTCATTTTGATTTTACTTATCTCACTTCAGAAGACATTTTGCACATATAAAGTCTCGCAGGCTTATTAAGGAAATGCAGTGATCATGCGAATGCACAAAAACGGAAAACTGTATACTCACCTTTCCGTAATTTTCCTCTCCTGACGCATCCGCCCCAACAACTTGATAAGATTGGTTAGCTATACATTTTTGAAGGAGAGACCCCACAGCATTCTCTGTATATATCATCTAAGAAAGGGTGGGATCTATGTGCTGCCTTGAAAATGCGTCAGAAAGGAAATTTTCGGAAAGGTGAGGATACAATTTTCCATTTTCCTGACGCATCATGGCAGCACACACTGGGAAAAAAACGGGTGGGTGCTAGCAAATATAATTTATTAACATGGAACCAAAGAATTGGCTTGAACAGCCGATCTTCCGAATTCTGCAGTTGTTAATTGAGCAAAATCCACTTTATAGTGTGACATAATTGTGTTTCTTGATAACCAGGTTGCTGCTTTGCATATAGTTTCAGAAGACACTCTGCAATATTGCTCCCTCAGGAGGCTGCCACCTCCCTAGTAGAATGAGACTTGAGACCGTCAGGTATTGGAAGTTATGTGACTGAGTATGCCTTTTTTATGGTCTTAACGATCCATGATGCTGTCGTACATGTTGATGCTTTTTGACCTTTCCTGAGACCATGAGGGATAGTCAAGAGGTTGTCTGTCTTCCTGAAGGAGCTTGTGGCTGAAAGATAATTTTTGATAGTAGTTTTTTATGTCCAAAGAATGAAGAATGGGGTTCGCCCTGATTGAAATGGTAGACAAGAAAGTGCCTCCAGAACTACCATCAGATCTCAAGTGGGAAATGTTGGTTTCCTTGGAGGTCTGTTTTTCAGGCTCACCCTCATGAATTGAATGACGGGGGGGGGGGGCATAAAAAGCCCATTTTATGCCTGTTTTGGCAGAAAAGGCAGAAACTTGAACTTTTAGTGTGCTTGAGCTTACGCCTTTCACAAAACCTGATTGGAGAAAATCTAGGATTTGCGATATTTCTGGAGACAATGGATTCCACTCCTTTTCCTGAGCAAAAGAGATGAGTTTTCCCATATTTTTCTATATATGCTGTAAGTGTTTTTCCTGGCTTAAAGCAAGGTGGATATAACTTTCCGAGAACAGCCTTGTTCTAGGAGCCTATAACTTCCAACTTCAATGCCATCAAGTGCAGTCTCTCTGGGTGTAGGAATTGGCCCTGAGAGAGAAGGTCCAGCAAAACTAGTAGAGGCAATGGGCTCAGAAGGGTCCTGAACCATGGCCTCCTCGGCCAAAAGGGGATTATTTCTATCATTCTTGATGCCGATCTCCTCTGTCTGGATAGGAACCTTGCTATCAGAGGTGTTGGGGAAAGATGTAGCCAAGCTGGAAATCCCAAGGGTGGTGAAGGCAGTCTACTCCCTCGGCTTTTGATATGTATCTCTTACACCTGGCTTTCACAGGTGTTGCTGCCAGGTCAATCTCTGGAGTTCCTCAAGTCTCAAGTCTCGGTTAGAAGGGAGAAGGCTTGCTGACTCAGTGACCATTCGTTGTTTGACACAAAGTCCCTGCTCAGGCTGTCGGCTAAAATGTTCTGTGCTCCTGGGACATATATGGCTCTCAGATCTGTTAGATGTATTTGAGCCCAATTCAAGATAGGATGAACTTACTTTAGAAGTGTACGACTCCTGGGTCCCCCTTGTTTCTGGATGTAAGTTACCGCTACCTTTTTGTACATTCGTAACAGAACGTTCTTTCCTCATAGGTAAGGAGCAAATGCTAGAAGTGCCTGGAAGGCTGCTCTGAGTTTCAGTATATTTGAAACCGCTCCTTGTGATTGGAATCGCCGATGTCCCATGGCCGCTTGGTCTTGATAGTGAACTCCCCATCCTTCCAGACTGGCATCCGATGTTTCAATCTCCACATGCGGAGAAACTAAATGCCAGTGTCTTGAGGTTGGTGGACTCAACTTTGCACATCGGGGCATGCAGCTTGGATCAGTTCAGTCTCTATTTTCACCAGACTCTTTTGGATAATTCTTTTACACTTTTGGTTAGATTCTTTTGGTCCCAGTGTGCCTCCAATGTTATTCCCTGGAGAGCTACCCTTAAATTCCTGATTTTCACTTCATATGTGGTCTCGATCTCTTTGTTGCCCCCCCCCTTTATGCTGGGTGTTGTCCATGCCTCAACCCCGGGTCAGGCGTTCCTCGGATCAGCCCTGTTCTCCCTTCCCAGGACTGGTTTGTTTTTGGATATATGATATTACTTAAGATATACAACCTACATTTAAGCTCCTGATGAATGGACGGAGGTCCATGAAACGCGTCAAGCCTACATTAACTCAAATGTTTTATCCAAGTTTGATATATTTAGAGACTGTGAACCTACAAAGAATATGATGTCATATTGAACTTGCTATATTCCTCAGAGATCTATGTTTGATCCTTGTATTATTGCATTTATTCTTATTTAATATGAATTGTATAACTTATTGTATGTCATTTCTCTGTATGTGTCCTGATTGTTTGTATATGTGATTGTTTTAATAAAATTCATATGTCTAGTTGACCTCATTTAAAGTGCCACATCTTGGTCTTTGTATATGTATATATTTAGGGATGGAGGCAACTAGATATACAATGTGGCAGATCATACTTTGCTTGCCCTACTGCATTAGAAAGGAATTTTGCAGTATCCTTGTGTGCCATTGAGCCCACTGGACCATAGGGAAAGTAGCAGTCATAGAACCCAGTACGCTAATGAAAACTCTGGATGGTAGAGAATGTGCTGTTAGCAGTCGCTTCATTTTTTGAATTATACAGTCTACCTTCTCCTGGTTCTATTATATTCGCCTACGTGTCCAGTTCTGCATCCAGGAAAATAATCTTCTGGGAAGGCTGAAGATTGCTTTTCCCCCAATTTATTACCCAACCGAATTATTGAAGTGTGGTGATCAGTATCTACCGGAGTCGTATGAGACTTTCCTGACGGTTGGCCAGAAGGAGGAAGTAGTCGTGGATTCCTAATCCTCTCTCTCTTAGTAAGGTGTTAACTGGTAATAGGATCTTTGTAAAGGTTCTTTAAGCAGTGGCAGTGGCGATTCTGAATGGCAGGCTTTGAAACTGGAAGTGTTGGTTGTCTACCACAAAACTGAGAAATCTCTGAAAGATGGGATGTATAGGAATGTGTAGATAAGCTTCCGACAAATCAATGGACAGCATCCAGTCTATTGCAGGTAGGATTGACTGAATCTTTTTGTTGAGATTCTTCAAATCCAGGACTTGTCTCCCATTTTTTTTTCTTACCAGGAATAGTGGAGAATAAAATCCTGTCCCTTTCTGGTTCACCGGAACTTCTATGATTGCTTGTTTTTTAAGTAGATCCAACACATATTTCAGTAACAATTTTTTCCATTATTGTTGGAAATCTGGTTGGTTGGAAATGGTCTTTTGGAAGTCTGCTTTTGAATTTCCACTTGTGACCGTATTGAATGGTGGAAATTGTCCAGGGGTCTGTTATATGATCCGTCCAAAGCTGTACGAATATCTTGAGTCTGGTTCCCACCTTTACAAATTGGACGGGCGTTCCTTCAAAAGGACTTCTGCTGATCCGTTGTTGAAGAGGGTTTTGACTTTTGCAGCCTGAGAAAGGAAGACTGGGTATTTCTCCAGTTCCACTTGAACTCTCTTCCAGGTCTATAGGATTTTGCATCCATGTATCTTTCTGGAAGATTGTTTTTGAAAGATGGGCCTCTTTGAGATTTTTGTCTTCTGTCGGAGGGAATCAGGCCCGATTTTCTGCCTGTCACTTTTGATATGGCGCAATCTAGTTTTGACCTGAATAGATTGATCCCGTCACATGGTCTTTTACACCAGTTCGTTTTGGACGCTGCATCAGTCATCCAGGGCTTTAGCCACAAGGCAGTTCTGGATATTACTAAAGCCAAAATGGCCCTAGCAGATGACCTAATGATGTCTACTGACACTTCTGCCACAAAATCTCAAGCCAGTTTGAGTTCCTGAAGAAAGGATATAATTTTTTCCTGGTCTGCCCCTTCCCGCAGTGACTTTTCAATGCTGGAGGTTCAACCTGAAATCGCTCTACCGACCGCTGCTGAGGAAATGGCTGGTCAGCAGGCGCTGCCTGCTGCTGAGTATGCTCTTTTGGTCAATCTTATGGTCGAGTACATCCCTAAAGGTCACTGTGTCTTCTATGAGTTACATGCCTGGCTAACTGCATCAGAGAGGTGTCAACCAGTGTATAAATTAGGGATTCACATTGGGTTCTTTAAGCGGGTATAATTTTGCTAACCTATTATTGAGGCTAGTCTTTGTCTGGCTTCTGCCACTCGTCCTCAATGAGGTCCTCTAATTCATCAATGAACGGAAAGGACTCCAGTTCTTTCTTTAGGTTCGGGAAGTATTTCATGATTTTACGTGGTGTTTCTTTTGTCTCCTCCCAGCCAATCGCTTCTTTGACCGACCTGGTGAATGGTTCGACTAATGTGAAGTCAAATCCTAATGAAAGATCCAAGTCTTTGCTGTCGGATGAGGAATCTGTCCGCGGGGGGAGGGTCAGAAGTTGCTGAAAAAGTGTTTTAAGCAGCTCTGTCTGGTTCAGGAGCTGATGCTTCTAGAATTGTTGCTCGCACCAATTCCCTGATGAGGTCTGTTACCTCTCTGGCATCTGACTCTTTTTCTCTTGTTGACTCGTTAAAGCATGTGCGGCAGGCTAGTTTGTCTGGGAGGGCAGGTGCTCCGAAAACCCAGCAGGCATTTGCTGCAGGATGGGTGCGCTGACTGCCGCGGTGAAGGGATGAAGAGGACCCACTGTGACGTGAGTGGCAGTGGCAAGAAGAGGACCTGGACCAAGTTCTTCTGGATCCCCGATGTGCCGATGTAGATACATGAGTTGAGTGCTCTTTGCACCTTGAATTCTATGATCTTGACCTGGTAGGGCTGTCTAGACACCATAGTGTTAGTGGCTGTGCTTTCATTTTCTAGTCTTCACTACTTACCCATCAAGAGGACCCCTCACCTTATAGTCTAATGATGGTCTGCTTGAGCAGTGGCCTCCATGAGCAGTGATAGAAAAGATAGAACACCTATAGCACCAATAGGAAGAGTGTATTAACAAGGTCTCCAGGAGAGTACAGAGTATTCTACCCACAATAAATAATAGCAAGACAAGTACCTTAGGCAGCAGTAAATGTGATCTTGAGAGGAGCAGGGACTTAGATATCCATGTGGAAACTACAACCACATCTGAGAAAGAAGCTGCGGCTTTTAAATCCGCTGCCGCCTTCGCAGAGGAAGTGACATCATCGTGCATACGCAGTAGCGATCGACAGCATCCAGCGCCATCTTAGATGAGGGCGAACTGGGTGCCTGCTCACATCATGTCCGGTTGCGCAAGTGACAGAAAAGAGCGGCCGCCATCTTTGAACAGGTCCCATCGATCTGTGGGACTACAATGCTCAGAATGATAGAGAAAACACCGTGCAGGAGAGAGGAAACCTACCGGAGGACCACTGCAGAATTATAAGCCTTTTTAGGACTTGTATGCAACACAAGAGTTCCAAAGTTCCCCAGACCACCAGATTGGGGTTCCTTCCATTTTATTAAAGGCTGTACAGGATAGAACTTCCATCCAGGAGAGGCTTAACCTGGCTGGGGCAAAGTGCAGTAAGGGGCATACGTGTATCCATCCATCCTGTCAGGTGAGGAAAAAAAAGAGAATGCTGTGGGGTCTCTCCTTCAAAAATGTATAGCTAACCAATCCTATAAGATTGTGGGGGCAGAGTCACAACCCAGTGTGTGCTGCCATGATGCATCAGGAAAAGTAGCTTACCATTGCATCGGCTTAGATTTCAACTTTTCTGTATTGGATTTATAACTAATAACTGTCAAATTATGAATGATGTCCTCAAGGTATTATTAGAAGTGTACAATCATATAAAATTGAATTATTTCCAGAATGGAGGTTATATGTGCCTCTCTCATGGCTTTATTTCTTGCCTTTAAAGACAAATAACAGAGACTAACTAGCAGTTAAAACTTTTTTTTTAGTTTTAAAAAAGAGTAGGAAAGGGTTAATTTTTCTTTCTTTTTGCCATTTTTTGCTGGGTATTTTTTTTCACTTCCTGCCCTGGGGATCCAATAACAATTGAGAGAAATCTCCCCATGAAGAAGAAAATTCTCATCTATGACAGTGTCACCAGATCAATTTTGATCATTGTTGTTCTGGGGACAACTCTAAGGGCCGTTCACACTAGAATACAGTGAGAGAAAGCCTCGATCTCATGCGGCTTCCCGCACTGCATTTCAATTGCACTGCCCTTGCAATCTGCTGCAGGGGTCAGTACACTGGTAACGACAACCCAAACGCAGGTCGCAAATGCAGTATGTTTGAATGAACTGGCCTGAACTGGATTACAAGGTAGAAAGGTACCATGCAATGTGGTTGTCGTGTGTTTTAAAAAGTAGTGCATGCACTACTTTTGGTGCAGTGCAGTGCGATTTAAGCCCATTCAAAATTAATAGGGCTGAATTGCGATCCTGTGCAATTCACATGCAGTTCCTAGTGTGAAAGGCCCCTCCTAAAAAAATAAATAAATAAAAACTTGTAAGACAAAGGCATAATGAGCTAGTATGCATCACATACTTTTATTATTATTATTATACAGGATTTATATAGCGCCAGTAGTTTTGCGCAGCGCTTTACAATATGAGGGAAGACAATACAGTTACAATACAATTCAATACAGGAGGAATTGGAGGGCCCTGCTCATTAGAGCTGACAATGTAGAAGGGAGGGTCAAGTGAAACAAATGGCAATAACTGTTGGGGATGAGCTGATGGAGAAAATGGAAGTATGGTTGTTAGGTGTGGGTAAGATAGGCTTCTCTGAAGAGGAAGGTTTTCAGGGATCGTCTAAAAGCTAATAGAGTAGGAGATAATTGGACAGATTGGGGTAAGGAGTTCCATAGGATTGGAGAGGCTCTGGAAAAGTCCTGGAGGCGAGCATGGGAGGAGGTGATGAGGGAGCTAGAGAGCAGGAGGTTTTGAGAGGAACTAAGAGAGCGATTAGGTTGGTATTTTGAGACTAGGCAAGTGATGTAGCTAGGGGCTAAGCTGTGGATGGCTTTGTAAGATGTTGTTAGTATTTTGAATTTAATTTGTTGGGTGAGCGGAAGCCAGTGGAGGGCTTGACAGAGAGGAGCAGCGGACACTGAGCGATTGGTAAGGTGAATGAGTCTGGTGGCAGCATTCATGATGGATTGAAGGGGGGATAGCCTGTGTAGAGGTATCCCAATGAGAAGGGAATTGCAGTAGTCAAGGCGCGAGATGACCAGGGAGTGAACTAAGAGGTTTGTTGTGTCATTGGTTAGAAAGGGGTGTATTTTGGAGATGTTGCGGAGGTTGAGGTGGCAAGATTTGGACAGTGATTGGATGTGGGGCTTGAAGGAGAGTTTAGAGTCCAGGACAACACCTAGGACCTTGGCATGAGGGCTGATAGTTGTGCCATCTATATTGACAGAGAGAGAAGGGCACGTGGTGGAGGAAAAATTATAAGTTCGGTTTTGGATAGATTGCGTTTGAGGAAGTGGTGTGACATCCAGACTGATATCTGCTAGTAAATTAGTGATACGTGAGGAGACTTAGGGAGAGAGCTGAGGGGTGGATAAATAGATTTGGGTATCGTCAGTGTAGAAATGGTATTGGAAGCCGTCCCACAAAACACTGATAGGCCTAAGCACTGTCATATTGGGGCAGAGAAGGGAGTCATTTCAAAAGTTGTTTTTTGCATAGAACTTTCAGAAGATCCTGGGTTGATGGGCAGAGACGAAAATAGGTGAAGCGGAATCATTCAGTGCCTGCAATACAGTGCTATTCTTAGTTTGACTTTTTATCCTTAGTACTGTACAGGTTTACTACAACATTTAGTTTGAATTTGAAAAGCTTGCAGGTCTTTCTTGGTGGTTTTGTTGCTATGCATTTGCATAAAGAAAAAAAAAAGGCTATTTATTTTATGAAAATAGTTTTTGTTTAATATTAGACTTTAAAAATACTATGTGTGTTTCTAATCTTTCAACGTCATAAGAGAAAAAAACAGATATTTTTTTTAGATGGGGATTAAGAGTGCCCTAATATTCCTTTTACTGTGCTTGTTTTACAGCCATCTGGAGTAGAGCTTTTACCATCAGTTAAAGATTTATCTACATTTTCAATCTCTTCAATGTTAGCAGGATGATCTACAGTTTTAGACTGTTTTATCACATACCATTATTTTTACATGGCTTTTGTTTAAACATACTGAGATTGTCTGTTATAAACTATGGGCATATCAGCCTAATAGGGAGTGTAGAAATTTTAATCCTAACTCCAGCCAAAACTTTTTTTGATAGCATTTTGAAGTTTTAAAGCAATAGGAAATCATTATACTGGTAGCAAGACAGCAAAAAAACAACTTTTTTTTGACCAGAAAAGTCATAGTTTATTTTTATTATACTTTAGATTTTAAACTCCTCAAGGGCAGGGACTGTTGTGAATGAACAATATATATATATATATATATATATATATATATATATATATATATATATATATATATATGTGTGTAAAACGCTGTGTAAATTGACAGCACCATATAAGTACATGTAATGGTACATTATGGTCTATGCTCCCCTCTCCTGTTGACCACCATTCTCTTTATTTCTTATCCTCCTTTCACAAGGATAAAATGTGAGGGAAATCCACCCTTTTTGCCACTGCAGATACAGCAGTCAGCGAGAGGTTAAAAAAATATGTAAAAAAAAAAAAAGACCACTACTTGCTAGTTCAAGAAACAGGATGTATAATATAAGTATGTGTTATATTTAATTCTTGCCTCATTAAAAAAATAAAAATATTTTTACAACATTTTTTTTTAGTCCTGACCTAAATAAAGAAAGAAATGATATACAAAATTGCTACACACTTTTAAAGAAAGGCGATATGGCTGAGCGCATCTGCCATTATTAGATCTAGGTCTGTAGCAGCATATCAGATAGAAGCAGAATGGACTTGCTCCATTATCTGATCTTGGTCTTTTTAACCGTAAGCCTGAAAATAAGTCAGTAAGAAATATTTTCTTTTTCATAGAGGTATAGAACGATGCAGCCACAAGGTTGTTGGTTTTGAGGGATAGCACATTAAAATGGCCATACATTGCGCACATGGGCTTCAGTTGGTATAACAGCAGTGTACAAAGCAAGCTTTATACAAAGTTTTTGACAAGCTTCAAGTAGCTTTCTTTAACCAGTTCTGGACCGGAAGGATTTGCCCCCTAAATGACGAGGCCATTTTTTTTGCGATTCGGCACTGTGTTATTATAATGGAAAATTGTGCAGTCGTGCAATGCTGTACCGAAATAAAACTGATGTCCTTTTTTTCCCACAAATAGAGCTTTCTTTTGGTGGTATTTGATCACCTGTGTGATTTTTTTTTTTTGCGCTATAAACAAAAAAAGAGCGACAATTCAGAAAAAAAACAATATTTTTTCATGTTCCCAAAACAATTTTTAAAAATCTAAATATTTCATCATTTTAGGCCCAATTGTGTTTTGCTACATATTTTTTGCAAAAAATAGATATCCCATTTACAAACTAGTGGAAAGATTTATGTCATTTTTTTTTTTACTAGTAATGGTGGCGATCTGCGATTATTAGCAGGACTGTGACATTGCGGTGAACAGATCGGACCCCTAACTGACATTTTTTACATTTTTGGGGGACAATACTACAGTAATCAGTGCTACAAATATGCACTGTTACTGTAATAATGACATTGGCAGGGAAGGGGTTAACACAGTGGGTGATCAAGGGGTTAAATGTGAGCCTAGGGGAATGTTTCTAACTGTGGAGGGATGGGCTTTTGAAATGATCATAGAGACCTGTGATCCTATATAGAAGTGATCATTCCAGTGAGAAGAACGGTCAGCTGTGTTTACAACAGCAGACCGTTCTTCTCTCTAAGTGGGAAGCGATCATGGGTGGCCGGCAGCAATCGCGGCCCCTGCCCCGTGAATCGGCTTCCCTACTGCTGAGTGCGGGCAGGAGCACGCCGGCAGTGGCGGTGCACGCACACTTCCTAGTACCAGGCGTGCGGCCGACGTAGTACAGTTCATGCAGGAGGGTCAAAAAAAAGTCAACATTGGAACCAAAAAATGTAGCCGAAGTTTGCTTTAAAGCAGGGGTGTCAAACTCAGTTTCATCGAGGGTGCATTAGCAGTATGGCTGCCCTTAAAGGGCCAGTTGTGGGGTGCACTATGTACAGGGAGCAGGATTCAGGAGTGTGCTACATACAGAGTGCCGAATTTAGGAGTACGCTATGTACATAATGCAGAATTTAGGAGTGCACTACGTACAGAGTGCAGGTTTCAGGAGTTTGCTATGTACAAAGGGCAGAATTCAGGAGTGCGCTATGTAAACAATGCAGAATACAGGTGTGCACTACATACAGAGTGCAGAGCTCAGGAGTGTGCTATGTACAGAGTGCAGAATTCAGCCGTGCACTACGTACATAATGCAGAATTCAGGAATGTGCTATGTACATAGTGCAGTATTCAGTAGTGCGCTATGTACATAATGCAGAATTCAGGAATGTGCTATGTACATAGTGCAGTATTCAGTAGTGCGCTACGTACACAATGCAGAATTCAGGAATGTGCTATGTACATAGTGCAGTATTCAGTAGTGCGCTACGTACATAATGCAGAATTCAGGAATGTCCTATGTACATAGTGCAGTATTCAGTAGTGCGCTATGTACATAGTGCAGTATTCAGTAGTGCGCTATGTACATAATGCAGAATTCAGGAATGTGCTATGTACATAGTGCAGTATTCAGTAGTGGGCTACGTACATAATGCAGAATTCAGGAATGTGCTATGTACATAGTGCAGTATTCACTAGTGCAGCAGCAAAGCTAATGCACTGATTTAGCCCAGCAATTGGTGACAAATTGTAAAGGATCTCCCTCTTAGTTGTTCTTGAACATGATATACTTAAGTATTTGGGACATTCTCTAAAAGATACTTGGGAACTTTGGGAACTCTTGATAACACTGTATATAACAATCAAAACAGTATATATATGAGCAAAAAATGTTAAATATTTTATTTCCCAATTACAAAAGAAATAAGCACTCTTGCCTTGTAATTACGATGTTTAAAGTGATTCTAAAAGTATTTTTTATTTAAATAACAAACATGTTATACCCATCTGCTCTGTGCAATGGTTTGCACAGAGCAGCCCAGATCCTCCTTGCGGGTCCCCCACTGGTGCACCTGGCTCCTCCCCCCTGCTGAGTCCCCCCATAGCAAGCCTCTCATGCGTGCTTGCTCCTGAGCCAGCTCCATGTGTTCATTAACACACAGAACGTGGCTCAGCCCCACCCCCGCCTCACTGGCTGTGATTGATAGCCAATGGCTCCTACTGCTGCCTCTCTGTCCAATGAGGAAAGAGAGAGCCAGAAGATCCACTGCTCTCATACACATTGCTGTTTCGAGATCAGGCTCAGGTAAGTATAAGGTGGGCTGGGGGGGGGGGGTGTTGGGTTGGTTGGTGCTGAATGCAGAAGTGTTTTCTACCTTAGGGCATAGAATGCCTTTAGAACCACTTTAAACACTCTTCCCATTTTTGCGAGTGTATGCTTCCACAACCAAAAAATGTACTGATAAGCTAATGTTTCTGAAAGATATGGACTTACCATGTATGAATGTGGTAGTGACAATTATAGGGTTGTTTAGGGGGTGGGGACTGATGCTAATGATAAACTTAATTTCAGAAGGCTGTACGTTTTTTTTTATGAAACAGAACACAACAGGAAATTAGGTTAAAAGCAAATAGATTCACTGTAATACAAAGTTACAAAAAAACAATGATAAGATTGCAACAAGAGCGGTTTGCTTGTTGTGGATGCCAAATGTGCAACATGTAGATTGTCAGAGAAGAGATGGATGATGGTGGAGGAGATTCAAGGTCATTACGAATAATGCATTGTCCAGGAAAGAGTTCCACGGGAAGGCAATGTAGAAGACTTGAATGAATACTGAATAACTTATAAAGGACAAGTTGGTGCGAGAAATAGGCATGTTTATTTATGCTGCCAGCATTAAAATTAATAGCAGACAATTTCTAACACAACATAAAACAATAATATACGTCATTGCAATGTAAATGGTGTAGAATTCTAGATTGGAAAAGTCCTAACAGAATGAATTATAGCCGTTATTAATCTACAAGTTAAATTTCAAGCTAACAGTGGTCATACATTTAACTAAGAGGACTCTGTGGATGACATGCAAGCTTCTATACCTTGTGTTACCTTGTTGTGCTTTCTGGAAAATATTTACAGAAATACACTTGCTTGCTGCATGTAAAGACTTGTGCCTGCATGCACAGTCAGTTTTTCTGCTTTTTCTCCAGACGGGCAAATTTAGATGGCCATCCAGCCAATAGGAAGGTTAGAGAAGCAGGGGATGGGTGGACTACACAATGACCAGACCACTATTTCCACTATTTCCACTACACGCACTTGGTTCTTAAAGGATCAGTGCACCTTAACACAAAGTGCATTTATTAATTTTGCCCCTAGCCCTGAATTACCGGAACCTACCTCTACCCTTTACAGATGCCCACTTACTGAGATCCAATGCCAGTGCCCCCCCCCCCCCCCCCGGATTATTTTTTTTCAGCGCTGTGAGTCCATTCTGTCTTGGCAACGCCTGCACAGTACAGCCCCATATTCTTGGCAGGCTGTCCAAATTCAGCTAGAATATAAAGCAAAAAGGAAAGAGCCACAATTTCAATAACTGTGTTGCAAACTTTGAAGATTATATTTCCACAATGCTGACAGATACAGGGATGAAGGAAACTTGTTTTAAAGTGCTTTTACTGCTTGTTCAGTGCAAATACTGGACACAGATTCACTTTAACCACTTGCCAACTGCCGAATGCTACTGTGTGGCCAGCCAGTTCTGGGACCTCCTCTTGTGATCGCGCCTGCCGCTGCATGTGGGTGCCGCGCTCTGTGATTGCTGCGTCCTTTGGACAGAACTGATCACAGATTAGGGTAAAGAGCCAATCAGTGGCTTTTTACCACATGATCAGATGTGTCCAATCACTGCTGATCGCACTGTAAACACTAGCCAGTGGTGACAGCCCCATCAGTGCTGCCAATCAGTGCTCATTAGTGCTGCCAATCAGTGCCCATCAGAGCCTCCTTATCAGTATCACCTATCAGTGGTGACTATCAGTGCCCATCAGTGCTGCCTACCAGTGCGCATCAGTGCCACCTATCAGTGCTCATCAGTGCTGCCTATCAGTACCCTTTAGTGCCACCTATCAGTGCCACCTATCAGTGCCCATCAGAGCTACCTATGAGTGCAGCCTCATCAGTGCCCATCAGTGCAGCCTCATCAGTGCCCATCATTGCTGCCTCATTAGTGCCCATCAGTGTAGCCTATCAGCACCCATCAGTGCAGCCTCATCAGCACACATCAGTAAAGGAGAATAACTACCTGTTTGCAAAATTATATAACAAACTGAAATTTATATAAAAAACTGGTGATTAAATACCATCAAAAGAAAGCTCTATTTGTGGGGAAACAAATGATAAAAATGTATTATAGTTACAGTGTAGTATGACAATGCATTTCTCCATCAAAGTGTGACAACGCTGAAAGCTGAAAATTGGTCTGGAAGAGGGGTAAAAGTGCCCAGTAGGCAAGTGGTTAAATAAAATTCAATTAATCACTATAATTTTATCAAGATCTGTTGCAGCTGTTCTATTTGAAATGTCACTTTATGCATTGACATATCTGTACCTCCATGGACACAGTTTGTCCTAACAGAAGGGTCACCGTCCGTGAGTACCAGGAGATTTGCCTAAGGGTCTGCCCAGGAAGGGGGACCACTCCAGTGAATCAGGGGATCAAGGAGATAGCTCACACAGAGAGTATTACAGAAAAGGGGGTGCCGTATAGATAACCCTGAAGAATAGGGACAAGTGGGTGCCAGGAAGGGCCCTGAAGAGTGTTCTGCAGTACAGTCAAGTTTATCTCAATAGTTCATTAACTACTTCTTCACCGCTACTGACAAGGTGAAGCAGTGGCCTTGCCGCATTCAGCAATATTCAGTCATCCCAGCAGATTGTGCATAGTTATACAAGTTGGAGTATCCTACTTATTCCCTTCTCCTACCCAAGTTCCCAATAAAAACACAAAAACCAAAGCTACTGGACTGTTTCCCGACTGAGCTAAAACACTTGGGAAAATGTTGAACTGTCATGCTGTCGCTAATGGTAAGGCAGGGGAACCCGTAACTAGCAGCTCCCAAGGGAGTAGTGCTACATGTACATGGACACATGGGGGTTTATTTACTAAAGGCGAATCCACTGTGCCCTACAAGTGCACTTGGAAATGCAGTTGCTGTAGATCTAAGGTGAAGATTTGAAATGAGGGGAAGCTCCGCTGATTTCTATCATCCAATTAGGTGCAAGCAAAAACACTGTTTTTTATTTTCCTTGCATGTCCCCCTCAGATCTATAGTGACTGCCCTTCCAAGTGTGCTTGCACTGCTCTTGTAGTGCACAGTGTATTTGCCTTTAGCCACTTTAGCACTAGCCACTGTGCTGCTACTGCGGCACAGTGGCTCGTTATCGTCTAGCGACGTAGACCTACATCGCTAGACTCCTCCCCTGTAGGCGGCGCTCGCGTGCCGCCGGAGGCGCGCTCCGGCTGTTTTCATTCACAGCTGGAGTCGGGCCAGGGGAGGAGCGGCGGCGATCGCCGCTGCTCTGCCCCGATCGTCGGGGAATCCAGTTTGGAGATCCGCCCGCCTGTGTAAACAGAGCGGGCGGATCTCCTAAGTGACAGGGAGTGACAGATCGGAGTGTTCAGCATAGCTGAACATCCGATCTGTCCCTGGCTCACTCAGTCACCTCCCCCACACACGTTAGTAAGCACCAGGCATACATTAACCCCTCCCTCTCCAATAAAATTAACCCCTTCCCTGCCAGTGTCATTTTTACAGTAACAGTGCATATTTATAGCACTGATTACTGCAGTAATGTCACTGGTACCCCCAAAAGTGTCAAAAGTGTCAGTCAAAGGTCCGATCTGTCCGCCGCAATGTCGCAGTCACGCAAAAAAAATCGCAGATCGCCGCCATTACGCGTTAAAAAAAAAACACCAAAAATGACATAAATCTTTCCCTTAGTTAGTAAACGCAATAACTTTTGCGCAAACCAATCAAAATACGCTTATTGCGATTTTTTTTTACCAAACATGGGTAGCAGAAAACAAATTGGCCAAAAATGTAAAAAAAATTGGTTTTTACATCTTTTTTGGGGGGAATTTCATATAAAAAAAATGTTAAAAATATTGTTATTTTTTCAAAGTAAACGCTCTTTTTTTGTTTATAGCGCAAAAATTAAAAATCGCACAGGTGATCAAACACCACTAAAAGAAAGCTCTGTTTGTGGGGAAAAAAGGACGTAAATTTCCTTTGGGTATGGCATCGCATGACCGCGCAATTGTCAGTTAAATTTGCACAGTGCCGAATCGCAAAAAGTGGCCCAGACCTAAGACAGCAAAATGCTCTAGTGGTAAAGTGGTTAGTAAATAAACCCCATAGGCCTGTGATGGTGAACCTTGGCACCCCAGATGTTTTGAAACTGCATTTCCCATAAGGCTCAACTACAGTGCACAATGCATGAGCATCATGGGAAATGTAGTTCCAAAACATCTGGGGTGCCAAGGTTCACCATCACTGCCATAGGCTTTTATGGAGTTGAGTTTAGGAGCTTTGGCCAAAAAACGCCAATAGCTCCTAAACTCAAGTTTACTAGTATAGTAAACTATTAAAATGGTATGGTACTAGTAAACTCAAGTTTACTAGTATATATGAAGCCTTACACTGTTTCCATGATGATTTCCACTGATGATAATGGTAGCACGTATTTGCAATGGAAAAAAATTATTTCTTCGGTGTCTCAGTCTGTTCTAAAACACAGTGATCTTACCTCACATGTGAAAATCAAAATATGCAAATCCCAATTATGAAAATTACAGCAGGAGTGCGAAAACATAAAAGAAGATCCCTATACACTAAACAGTCTATAACAAAATAATCTGCAAACATTTCAGGGAAAGTATAATTTGTTCCAAGAAACAGTGATCAGATTTTAATTGCAGCTTTTAAAAGCAGTTTTTGTTTAAGAATAAACTTGTTAAGTTCTATTTGCTTCTTCTGAGCTAGCCACATAAATGAATGCCATGCAGTTTTAGAAAAGCAATAACCCTTTCTGTGAGGATAGAGAACACTTGTACCATACACATGGCTCAGTTAAGCACCCATGGAATAATAACAATAGTATTTTATAGCGTTTTATCCCAAAGGGGTGCAAGCACTTTACAAAACATAATAAATGTAAAAACAATTTTGTAAAGGGTACGGCTAATGAATCCCATAGGCTTGAATAAATAAGCAAAAGTTTAGTTTGTTTTTTAATATATCCAAGGAAGGAACTTTATGGACGGAAGTGGGGAGTAAATCCCATAGTGTTGGATCTCTATAGTTGCATCATAGTCTCTCAGATGGATTCTGGGAATATTCAGGTATTTTCTGCCTGAGAAAGGTAGGATGTGAGCTGGAATATATGATTCTTCTAGCATGTAAGGCCCACCTTAGTGACCTTCACCTTGAAAGTTGGTAGTCGAACCTTAAAATGCACCTGTGCCCAGACTATGGACTTTAATCCATGCACATACAGTATTCTTAACAAGTGGTTTAAAGCTGAACTCCTGGCACAAGATGTTACCTTGTAAAAGTAGCAGTGACATCACCACTGTGCCTGTGCACAGAGCAGAGCTGTGGGAGGGGCCCAGCACGCTGCTCCCACTACGGGCTACCTGCAGAAAATAACAGGAGGGGGTGGAGACAAGACCAGTCACCCTGCACAAAGGGAGACAGCAGCACTGACCAGTCCTTAAATCACCCCTGTGATAGTTGTGGTGTATGCTGCATATGAAGACATTTTCTTTTTTAAGTGATTGTAAAGTCTCATTGTTTTTTCTTAAAAAAATAATAACAAGCATGCTATACATACCTCCTCTGTGCAGTTAATTTTGCACAGACCAGCCCCGATCCTCTTCTTCTCGGGCCCCTCTTTGCTGCTCCTGGCCCCTCCCTCCTATCTATCGAGTGCCCCCACAGCAAGCAGCTTGCTATGGGGGCACCCGAGCTGAGCTGCAGCTCCGTGTATCCATTTAGACACAGAGCTGCTGTTCGGCCCCACCCCCCTCTCTCTCCTGATTGGCTCACTGACTTTGATTGACAGCAGCAGAAGCCAATGGTGAAGCGGCTGTATCTCAGCCAATTAGGAAGGAGAGTGCCAGGACGGCCGAGGGACTCATGGACATTGCTGGACAGAGATGGGGCACAGGTAAGTATTAGGGGTGCTGAGGGGACTGCTGCACACAGAAGGCTTTTTATCTTAATGCATTAAGATAAAAAACCTTCCTGACTTTACAACTTCTTTAATTTGTTTATTTGTACTCACTGTACTCTCTGGATCCAGTGAGCTTCCATCCTTAGTGTGGGCATCTGAAGCCCGCTTGGAGTTTCTTCTGGGAAATGGTGCAACTGACTACCCAGCGTGCACCTCTCTAACTCGCGCCTGCGCATTGTGAACAAAGCGTGGCGCACAGGTTGTACCGCATGTTGCCCATTGATGACACATATCCCAGGATCCAATGGGTGGCCAAAAATGACGTATCTCGCTGCGGTGAGGTATAGAGGAAGTGGAGCTTTTCAGTGACCCGAAAAGGGTAAAATGCTTTAAGAATAAAAAGAAAAACACAAACAAAAAACCATTCTGTATATTTTTGGCAATGTGATCATCAATGTTGGGGGCCAAACTTCAAATACAGGGTGGAACTCGACTTTAATACAGAAAGCTCCTGCACAGATGGAAAGTTTCACACTATGTGCAATGGTGATGTCACTGCACAGATCTGAAAGAAATACACAAAGCACCCCAAGATTAAAGGAAGAATACACATTATTCTTTTATTTCGATGATGTTTGCTTATCCCATAGTTCAGTTTAAAGCCCCCATTCACACCTAAGCCATTTGTTGTGCTTTCATCCACCAGGTGAGGGCTCACAAGAACCTCCACAAGCCCATTTATGCCAATTAAAAGAAACGTGGCAAGTCACAGAAAGCTTTGGAAGGAATTGTCATAGTGGACATGACTTAAGACATGGGTGCTCAACCCTTAGCCCTCCAGCTGTTACAGAACTACAACTCCCAGCATGCTTCAGGCTTTGGGAGTCATGCTTGTAACTGTCAGACTTGCTATGCCCCATGATACTTGTAGTTCCACAACAGCTGGAGGGCCACAGGTTGAGCACCTATGCCTTAAAACGGTAGTAAACCACAAAAAAATTATGAAAGACTTACCTGAAAACTAAGCCCTTCAGGGGAGCGCTGTCACCGCTGACAGGGCTTCCATCTTCACCCAGTCTTCCTCCCAGGTTCGTGGGCAGCCGCCGTTTGACTGGACGAGCCACAATGACGTCACTCCTGGGGCACACCTCTCTCTATGGATGGCACGCTATCAATTAAGAGCGCATTGATCACCAGCAATGCTAAAGTAAATATCTCCTAAATGGTGCAGGTTTAGGAGATATATACTGTAACTGCAGGTAAGCTTTTTTTTACGCTTACCTGCCTATAAAAAAAAAAACTCTTATAAATGTTGGTTACCACTGTTAAGGTATTGGGAGTCACTGGTCTAAGTTGCTTGATTTTTCATGTGTTCTGTGTATTTTTCAACCCTCTTTAAAGAAACCTCTCATAGAATTGGGTTACAACTGTTAAGGCATCTTGAGTCATTGGGCTAGATTGTTTTTTTTTAATAAGTTGACTTTCAAAAAATAAACCTTTCATATATATCTATTATTACCACTATTAAGTTATATGAACTCATTGGTCTTAGCTGTTATCTTTTCTGATGTTGACCCTCCTAAAAGAAATGTCTCACATTTGTGAGTTATCATAGTTGCCTGGCTTTCATACTGATGTTTTGGCTTTACTACTTTTTGAGTCACTAACACTAAAAATGTAAGGAATTCTGGATTTCCTGGCTTCTATTTCTAACATTTTTAGAAAGATGTCTGCAATGGGAGCCTCCATGTTTCTCTCTCTACACATCTGACAGCATTTGATTGTACTCTTCTCCTACTGTTTGTTCAGCTCATAGACAAAGGATCCATATTAAATTGTGGGATTTATGAGGAACAGGGACCATACTTAAACAGGAGTCAGTATTTGCATGCATCCCTTATCTGTAGCTAGCATGCTGTTACCACACCTAATGTTTGTAGAGCACTTCTGCCTGATCTTACATGATAACATTGCTTTGTGCTATATTTTGTGGGGGCAGGTTTACTTTGGTTATGTTTTTTCTTTTTTTCATATAGTTTAGCTTATATGAAAAAAAACGACTTTCAAGGGACACCATCACTTAACTAAAATCTCTCTTTAAAGATGTACTGTCCCTTCAAAAAAGAAAGCATATACCTACCTGTTCTGTGATGTTAAACTATTTGCAAACCAATCACTGCAGGAGTGTGAGGAGGAGACCAAGCTAATGAGATGGCTTCCCCTTACACCTCCTGCCCAATACCCCCTGGAGTTGGTGACAGGGTGTAGCAGGACAAGGGGTGACATGGGTACCTATGGTAGGTCCTGACTCGGACAGTCTGGGTACTGCTGAGAAGCTGTAGCTGCTTAGACTGAAACTTGTGCAAATTGCTGGCACACAAATTGGAGCGCATGACCTCATAAGTAATCGAGTTCCTGTGCTCCATTTGTCAAGCCGTAGTCAAGATGAGCCAGTGTAACCAACAAGCAGCAGAGGTACCAAATAGCATAATGCAGGAGCAGGGTCAGAAGCCCGGCCAGAGTTAATACCAAACAAGCAGCAGAAGTATCAAAACAGCAAATAGAGGACAAAGTCAGTATACAAATCCAGATCAGCAACAGATCATTGGGCTAAAGTAATCAGGTGGCAAACCAAATTAAACACAAGATAGCAGGATGCAGTTCTGGAAACGGGTCACAGGAGCTGACAACCACTCAGCAACTCCTTAGTTGTGCATAGTTTTAAATAGAGCTCTAGGCATCAAAAGCCAGTGCTGGACAAACAAGAGTACATGCACATTGTCCTGTGTCTGCACTGGTCTACAAGTTGCAATGTGTGTATATGTAGCTCTTTATGCACGGCTGCAAACTTGATCTTTCTGAAACAAACTTTCACGGGTGCTAGATTTCTAGATGCCCAATGCATTCGGTGCTTCCTCTTGCTAATCTCCAGATCACTACAAGACATAATAGTGATGTGGTAATTGGAGAGAGGAACCACTCACTGTTGTGCTTAGTGTTTTTTTCTTTCTGATCCTCATGTCACTACGGGCACTTTAGTGATGTGGGTATTGGAGGGAGGAACAAATAAGTACTGAGGGTTTTAGAAATCTGAAACTCCCGGAGGTGTAAGTCTTTTAATTTTAGACCACATGTTCACTTTAGAGCTGCGTTACATGAAAAGTAACTATACTGTACACTTTCTTCTTTGCAGGTACATCTGAGAAGTTGTATTTAAGCAAATCCCTTTAGAAAATGGAGAACTTTTCCCAACTTAAAGCAGAACCAAACCCATCAATTAAACTGTTTCCCAAAACAGTCAGGGCAAGTTTACACTAGCATTGTCCCCTGAAGACCAATCTGCTTTGCAAAGCATCATGGCCCCACCATATATATTCCCTCTTTCCACTGCCTTTGCAGCTTAATGGGGAGCCATTAGGGTTTTTATGCCCCTCCAAACAAAAGTATTAAGGAGGCCTTACATCCATGGCAAGCTGTAAATAATAGCTGCCATAGTTGCTTTTTCTCTTAACTGAACTGTCAGGGCATCAAATGACTGATGCCATAAATGATCACATGAGCAGCAGCATGACATTTGCAGATCAAGCAGAAGTTAAGATTGCAGCTTCCTTGGCTGTAAAGGATGGGGGGATTTAGCTTCGCTTTAAGGTTCCAAAGCACTTCCCATTGGTGGAGGACATTGACTATGCAACCCAAATACTGTTTTCCATTTCAAATGAGTTTTTCATTCCATTCTTTTGTTTATAGAAAAACTAAACTCACACAAAGATTTTTTTTAGTTTTGTAGATCCCTCTGCATTTTATGCCCCCTATTTTACAAGATTTTTCTTTCTGTTCTGTTGGCATCCTATAAACACTTCCTATGGGTGTCTGTGCTCTGTCATGCAGCAGCTGAACTTTAAAGTTTTAAGCTGCCTATAAATGGATCATAATTTGGCCAGTTTTTCAGGGCCTGGCTAAATTTCCATCCATCTATGGCCACTCCTCTTGAATGGGACTTCTGGTAAATTTTCGTTTAATTAGCGCATGCAGCCAATCGGCTGCAGTGCTGATCAGTATATCTTGACCGGGGAGGAGTCCCGATGTCAGAATATAATAGCTCAGCAGGGAGGATTCCCTCATTCACCTTGTATATGTGGCTGGGGGGGGATCAATTCCTGATAAAAATATGGCCAGCTTTATTGTGCCGATTACTGGGCAAGCATTAGGACAGCTGCTTGTAGTCAAATTCGGTGTTCAAAAAAGGGTGTCAATGCTGCAGGTGAACTGAGTAAAATGTGTCACCCTAGAAATGGAAATGTCTGTGAATACACCTTGGTTTGATAATTTCGTTGAAAGCAGGACACATAAAAAAGAAAAACTTTCTGACATTAGAGGAACATGTGGAAAAACATTTGGTTTTTGGTTTTAGAGGATTGCCATTGCAATTGCGGACTACTCTTCCTGAAATGTTAGTTGCCTGGCCGTCTTCCAAATCCTCTGACTTCAGCAAGTCTATATTACT
This sequence comes from Pelophylax lessonae, assembly GCF_965119305.1. Lineage (NCBI taxonomy): Eukaryota > Metazoa > Chordata > Amphibia > Anura > Ranidae > Pelophylax > Pelophylax lessonae. Next base: position 628,054,864 of record NC_138768.1, on the reverse strand, counting down.
GACTTGAATCAGACTCAAAGTTACCAAAGCATCTAGAATATTTGTAAGGGAGTTACCAATTGCAGTGTAGGTATTTATCTGAAGATAAATTAAGATGCTTTCAATGTGACATCTGTATTTTATGCTGTTGCCCTTAATGGTGGTACTTTCGTTTGAGAACCTCTAATACAGCTAATTTAGATTTTAGAGGAACATAAAATGGGAAATACTGTAGAGTGTAGAAGAAAACTGTAAATTCATAATGTGACATACTGCATAATGTGACACACTGTATTTATCATAGATAGAAGTAAATTAAATCATGCCACAGAAGTAAAAAAATGCATTTATTGATTAGGCCAATGTGGTCACTGTGATCACAAAATAGTGCATGAATGTGTAAAATAAATGAGACCATGTTACAACTCTACAAGAGTGATAAAACAGGGTCTCTGCAAATATCAGTAAATAAATTAATGTAAATAAATAAATCTATCCATGTGCAAAAATAAATGTATCTACAAAAAACACCAATCAAGTATTTAAAAAAGTGCCTGTGAAAAAAATAAATACCGTATATAAAAAATCCACATATAATGCATTAGGTCCACCAATTCAAACACAAATAGTAACCAAAGATATTGCAAAAAAAGTCCAAACTCCTCAATTTCACCACAAAGTGAAAAAATAAAGTGCAAAAACTGTAATAAAAAGTGAAAGCATCACCCATTGTCCTTCAGCTCAAAAAAGTCTCTCACCTCCCAAAAAATGTTTTGCTTGGGAAGTGGCACAATACACAAGAAGATCTTGATTCAATCAAAGTGCATCTATAGAACGGGTCAGCCAGCCTTAGTGGGCAAATACTCCTCTACTCAATATACAGAAATCAGCATCAGTATTTTTCGATCATCATCATATTCAGCAATCCAGGTATGAATTTGGGGGATTTAAGGAGAGCTCCACATAGTGTAAAACCATACAAGTATACTTAACCTCCCTGGCGGTATGATTATGTCAGGAATTACATACCAAAAGCGGTACAATTGTTTTCATGGAAATTTGGCGTTATGTATTATAGGCCTACAATTCTTAGTAATTACTGACTTAAACCTGACCAAAACAAGACTCTAGTAGACATCCCAGATGTGATAAATTTGAAACACAAACGCATGAATTCTAATCGAATCAATAATATTATTTTATTATTTAATATATAATATATATAATAAAATTATATTATTGATTAGATTATAATTCATGCATTATATATTATATATAGATATATGTGTGTGTGTGTGTGTGTGTATATATATATATACACATATATATATATATATATAAAATATATAACGCATGAATTATAATTGAATCATTAATATAATTTTATATATATATATGTGTGTGTGCATATATATATATATATATATATATACACACATATATATATATATATATATATATATATATATATATATATATATATATATATATAAAATATAAAATGTGTTTTGTGTTTTGTGCAACGTTTTTTTTTTTTTTTTTTTTTGAATTTCCCTCCCTAGTTCCGCTCCCATGCAGCATTGCTGCTGCAGGGAACGAAACTAGGAAGTGATCACACCGACAGTGGACGGAGGAGCGGCGGGACACTCGGCTGGCAGTCTCAGCAATGAGAGATCATCGCTGGATCGCCAAGACAAGGTAAGAGAACACCGCTGCGCTCTCTGCACATTCACCCCGAGCGTGACTCGGGGTTACCGCTCCTGCAATGAAAAATCCACCCCGAGTCACGCTCGGGATTACCGCCTAGGTGGTTAATAGGCAAATACATCTCTTCACAATATATAGTACTCGGCATTAGTATTTTTTGGTCATTATTATATCCAGCAATCCCATATGAACACGGGGAACAGATGGAGCAACACGAGGTGATGGTCGTGGATGAATGGCACAACAATGGGCCTCGGGATCTCATCACGGTATCTCTGTGCATTCAAAATTCCATCAATAAAATGCACCTGTGTTCATTGTCCATAACATACGCCTGCCCATACCATAACCCCACCGCCACCATGGGCCACTCGATCCACAACGTTGACATCAGCAAACCACTCACCCACAGGATGCCATACACGCTGTCTGCCATGTGCCCTGTACAGTGGAAACCGGGATTCATTTGTGAAAAGAACACCTCTCCAAAAGTGCCAGACGCCATTGAATGTGAGCATTTATCCACTCAAGTCAGTTACGATGACAAACTGCAGTCAGGTCGAGACCCCGATGAGGACGACGAGCATGCAGATGAGCTTCCCTGGAGATGGTTTCTGACAGTTTGTGCAGAAATTCTTTGGTTATGCAAACCAATTGTTGCAGCAGCTGTCCGGGTGGCTGGTCTCACACAATCTTGGAGGTGAAGAAGCTGGATGTGGAGGTCCTGGGCTGGTGTGGTTACATGTAGTCTGCGGTTGGGAGGCCAGTTGGATGTACTGCCAAATTCTCTGAAACGCCTTTGGAGATGACTTATGGTAGCGAAATGAACATTCAATTCATGAGCAACAGCTCTGGTGGACATTCCTGCAGACAGCATGCCAATTGCACGCTCCCTCAAAACTTGCGACATCTGTGGCATTGTGCTGTGTGATAAAAATGCACATTTTAGAGTGGTCTTTTATTTTGGCCAGCCTAAGGCACACCTGTGCAATAATCATGCTGTCTAATCAGCATCTTGATATGCCACACCTGTAAGGTGGATGGATTATCTCGGAAAAGGAGAAGTGCTCACTATCACTAACACAGATTTAGATTTGTGAACAATATTGGAGAGAAATAGGCTTTTTGTTTACATAGATAAAGTCTTAGATCTTTGAGTTCAGCTCATGAAAACAAAAGTGTTGCATTTATAATTTTGTTCAGTGTACATCTCTCAACAATATACAGTACTCGGCATTAGTATTTTTTGGTCATCATCATATCCAGCAATCCCGTATGAACACAGGGAATAGAAGGAGAGCTTCACATAGTGTAAAACCATACAAGTGTTTTTTAAAACACATAGTGAAAACATATTTAAATGTCTCATGCCCAAAGCAAGGGGATTGATAGTGAGGTACACATGCACTGCCGCCTCCAGATGCACACACAGGCTGCAAGCCCTACGCGTTGTAATGTCGTCATCAGGAGCAGCATGTAGGGGTGTAGCATGGTCTCATTTATTTTACACATACAGTATTGTATTTATCAACTAGTTATAGGTATTTCAGAATATTTAAGAAAATGCCATTTTGGTCTTTGGAAACGTTCAAAGTTTCTTGAACTGATTTTTTATTTTCCTTTTAATTTCCATTATTGTTACAAAAAACAGCAACATGCATTTATTGCAAAGTTTACTAAAACAAAAAAAAAAAAGATGAATGTGTTGTATATAGAGTTTAATGTAAACAGACACATCATAAAAATTCCATTATCTTGGAAATCCAAAATTTCCTAATCTAGTGCATTTCCCCAATATAAACTAGAAGAAGGATTTGATATGGCACCTCATTCATCTCTAAAGACACTAATCGACTTGGTTCCCTATATAATTTATTGTAGTTATTTACCATGTATTTGCTTTCTTTCAGCCAGAGATAAATGGCTGCCGTCTGATCCACAGATCATATCTGAAGGTCTATATGCTATAGCGGTTGTGTTGAGCTTCTCCCGCATAGCCTACATCCTGCCAGCCAATGAAAGCTTTGGGCCACTGCAGATATCACTTGGGAGAACGGTGAAGGACATATTTAAATTTATGGTCCTTTTTATAATGGTTTTTCTTGCCTTCATGATTGGGATGTTTATCCTGTATTCCTATTATCTGGGAGCTAAAGTGAACTCGGCCTTCACAACGTAAGTAATAATTCACACATGTTTTAAAAATATTGTATTTTTTTTTGTGTCATTTTGCATTCATACTGAGATATTTGCTTTGGCTGATATAATCAATACAAAATAACTAATATTGTTAAATTAGTAGAGGTAACACCTAACTGAATGACATTTAGTTTGATAAAACACTGTGTATCAAAAGCAACTGCCATTTATTTGCGCCATTAAATATTTTTGATCTTTTTTCATCATTTTTGCAGCTCAGTGCTGATAGAGGTTTTGCTGACTCTTTGCAGCCACATGCTGGTTGGCATTTCCCGGGTTGATTTTTTGATGGTGACATCTATGTACCATGCATGCTGCATAATGTGTGTATAAACAGCCATTTGCAGTCTCCATAAGGGGAGTGTATGATTGGGTGACAATACAGGAACACAATTGGAGAAATAGGTAAAGAGGGTTGCAACGCTATAACTGGAAGTTGCTGAACAAAGACCTTCATGGTAGGACCGCCAAGAATTATTTAAATGAAAGAGGCTGATTTAAGAATATAGAAAATTACATTTAAAATTGCATTAACATGTTGAAGTTTATATGCAATTTAGTGATTGGGTTTACATGAACGTCAAAGAAATTTCAAGAAGGAGTTAAAATTAGAGTTATTCATACCAAACTTAAGGGAAATAAGGGTAAACAGAAAGTACTTTTATTTAAAAAAAAAAAAAAAAACTGCAGCTAGCTGCAGTGTAACAAAATGGTAACATTGTATATATCCAAGGATTTTTTTTTTCTCAGAGAATAGGGGCAGGTAGTTCCACCTTCCAAATCACCCCTTGTCTCTGTTCCCTACCCACCTGCGAGCACCGTCCCTTGGTTCCACCCCCTACCCACCTTCCAATACTACCCTTTTTAGAGAAAACAGAACCAAGTCTTATTTTGTGGTGTTAAGTACTATGTATAGAACTTATTAATGACAACAAGAAAAGCAGTAAAATTGATCCCCTGCTAAGCAATAATAGACCTCCACCCCCCAGTAACAACAGATCCCCCAGCAACAATAGACCCCCCCCAACAACAAAAGACCCCCCAGCAACAATAGACCCCTTCCAAAACAAATACACCCCCCCAGTAACAAAAGACCCCTGCCAGCAACAATAGACCCCTACCAAAACAAAATCCCCCCCCAGTAGCAACAGACTCCTGCCAGCAACAACAGATCTCCCAGCTGCCCGCATCAATAGACCTCCTCCCTCAACAGTAGATCCCTCCCAGCAATATAAAGCCCCCAACAACAACAGATCCCCCACCAGCAACAATTGACCACCCCAGCAACACTAGATCCCTCCAGCAACAAGATTTCCCCCCTAAACCAGGACTCAACAAGCCGCCAGGTCGCCGTTGCAAAAAGACATTTCATCCTGGTGCCTGGGCTGCTGCTCCCAAATTCTCTCCACACCCCGTGTTCGCCCCCACTATGTATCCCGGACTCCGCTTGCAAAGCTGCAGGCGTGGGACCAGCAAAATGGATGCCACCAGGTAGAGGGGAGGGAGGAGAGCGGACACATCTGCTCTGCTCCCCTTCTAGTTGTTGGCCTGGAAGTGACGGGTAAGGTCACTTCCAGATCCTCGTTGACAGTTTCCCCCGCCACCGCGGTGGGGAAAGAATGTAATGCAGTGCGATGTGTATTGCATTACATTCAGTGGAGCACCGGGGAGACATGCAGGGTCTTTTAGGCCCTGGATGTCTCATTAAAGAGAACCTGTCAGCAAATAAAAAATCATTACATAGGAGAATTTTGTCCCTTACATGATGGGAAAAAAAAAGTTGTTAAAAAAAGAAAAAAAAAATTTTTCTTGTAAAAAATTTGTTACACCCAAGCACATAAAATCTTCCACCCCTACATATACGCATGTACAAATGTAAATGCACACTGTGGGGCGCCTACGCCTGAAAACATGGATTGCGATACACGTTACACATCGCCGGACATGTCGGAATGATTGCAATATTTCTAGCGCCAGACCTCCTTCTAAACTGATGTCCTATATTTGGCTTTTAAAGCAATGCCTATAGAAAATATAGGGTACCAACATGTTTAATGTTTGACATGTTGGGTATCTATTTACCTTTGTGGTAATATAGTGTGACATAAAAAATTGGAACTACCACTGTTTTATTCTCTAGTCTAGGGTGTCTGCTTGCAGAAAATATATGTTTGGGGGTTTTATGTAATCTTCAGGCCTAAAATTTATTTTTTAAACGTGTGCAAAAAATGCAAAAATGGCTCTGGCTATGAAAGGGAACAAGTACATGCTCTACCCATATGATTTGTTAGTTAAAAAAAATTGGCTCCCAACTTTTTTAGCTGGCTCCTAGATGCAAAGCTAATTTGTTAAGCCCTGCCCTAAGCTACAAGATATCTCCCAGCAGCCAGCAGCAATAGACCATAAAACACACCCCACCACCCGTAGCCATTAGTTACATTCAGTGCTGGAGATACCAGAACTGCCATCCCCATGTTCTCACTAAAAGAAAGCCCTGTATACTATATATCAACGCTTGTTGTAACACTCTGTTAAACTGATCACTGGATCATGAGATATGGGTGTTTCACACTGGGGTGAATATATAGGTGGAGTGACATTGTAGGACGTATTAGGCGCACTCTGTAGTTTTAACTGAAGTCCTTGAACACAAATGGTTAAAATAAATGTAATGACTTTTTAATGAACACATAACTAAATTATGATAATCTTTTTATATTGGCCTGTGGTCCATCTTTAGATGAGAACAGAAATGGAATTATCCCAATGTAGAGTTATTAAATCAAAGCAAAATGTCTTGCACTTTGGCTTATGTGGAAATGGAAGCAAACAGCACAGAGAAGATAAATGATCTAGCTCCATTATAATGCACCTTTGTTACAGTTTCTACTTCTTCCATGCACAGGCTGCAGATTATAGGCAGCAGAGCAGTTGTTTTTCCCACAGCAGTTGCTATGGATTGAAAAATAGAAACTATTTTAGCTTACCCAAACTAAATTAGGGAGGTTGGGTAGGGGTCTTTATGTCAGCGTAAAAGTAATTAAGCTCTGTAACAAGGACAACCACAATACTCTTTTTCCTAATGCTGTTACATAAACTTGGGCACCACTAACAGATGAGTTTTCATTCACTTTGATGGAAACTTCTACTGACAGATGCATTTAGGTTGACCGTACAGTGAACCTGACCTGGCCTTAAAATTTCTACAGCAACGATGGTGAAGAACAGGTACAATAAGCTTAATCTTTGAGTTACTGTGCCCCTTTGGATCCTGAGCCCAGGTTGTACATGTGAATATTAAAGGACAATTATGTAAGGCTGTACAGCACAACCCCAGATAGCAAGCGATTGTGCTACAAGTTTGAAAATGACTTGCTAAACTATTGCTAGACTTGCCAGGCTTTACAAAGTTGTTGCACAATTGCAGCAAGTCTGCTTTGCATGACTCCAGATCAACTTTCTTTGCAAACATTCTGCAAGTCTGATAAATGTTAAAAGATTGTCCCGCACTATGGATCTAGATCATATGCTAGATGTGTACATCCGGTTGCTGCCCTCACCTGATGGTGGTGCCCCTAATGATACAAAAAAGTGCTGATGTGCAAGTGAGTGGTGGCGCTGCCATATTAAAGTAAATGCACGTGAGTGGTAAGAAATTGTGGTATAAAAATTGTGTGGCAAAAAAAAGTTTGATGTAAAAAAGTGAGAAGAATTCTTTGATGCGTTAACAGTCAAACCATATGTACAATTTAAAAATCAGTAATAAAACCTGTGCTAATTGATCAATGAATATTAATAAACCATAGGTATAGTTTGTGCGGACTATAATACATGCCAATAAATGATAACATATAATTCAAAGGAGATGTAAGATGAATTAAATTACTGGAGTATACATACTATTCACATCAAAAAAACGAAAGTGACTATGTTCTATATATTAATTCAGTCAAAAAGTGCAGTGTGCAATAAAGTGCAAGTGCCAATACACAGTGAAATTTAGCAGCAAGGAGCCCCTTGTTGGGGGGGGTAGCTCTATCCATACAATGTGAACAATGGTACACCTATACACAATATCTCAATTGGAGTCCGTTGTTCAAAAGATACCACTGTCTGCTGCAAGTTCTTGTTCAGTTATGTTGTGCAATAGCCACCCCACCACAGGGGTCACTGTGGCTGAATTTTCATGCTGTAGACTTGCAGAGCTCTTGCTATAGACACACCACTGCAACGTTGCTCTTGCTAGAGACTTGCCACACAAAAATTGCTACAAAATTGCAAAAGTGTCAACTAGAACTTGTGCTTCAAGTGCTCTGCAAATGTACAACTTGCCAATGAAAATGTGCACCAAGTTAACAGACTTCCAATTCAACACTGCCACAAATTTGTGGTTGCTATCTGGGACCAAATGCATGGCTTTGACATTTGACAGTAATATAGTAGGGTGTGTGGCTTAGTGCCAGCAGGGCAAGACTTCAGGTGGGTATATATAAGTGCAGTTTTTTTTTTTTTTTTTTAGTTCAACCAAACGGTTGAACAGATAAAAAAATAAGACTGACAGATCCCCACATCCACACAATAATGTGTAATGCAGAGATCGCTCCTGCTGTTCTATTATATTCTGACAGGGGAACCCAGAAAACACTGATCACTGCTTGCAGCCAGGTTTTCCAGCATGACCATTTGACAGAAGCCGGTTGTTAGCCTGGCTTCTGTTCCAAAGACAGCAGTACATATGTACCAAAAGTCGACTGGTTCCTGCTAGACTGGCCAACTTCCCGTACATGTGTTCTGGGCTTTAGTCTCAACAAAAGTTAGGTCCTGGCATATAGGCTGGCACTAGGATTGATTCCAAGACTATAACAGGTATTTGTAGGAAACAAAAGATGCCTGCACATCAGTGCTGTCCTCTCAAATGTATCTCCTTCATTGGGTAAACGTAAAATATTTCATATGAACATTCCCTATTTATGGTTTCCAGCCAACGGATGGAGCTTGAGGCTTTTTTTCATATGTCTGTCATAACCTTAATGTAAATGTCTGTTTATGGCTCTAAAAAGCTGAAGTTCAAATTACACACAGCTGAATGAGTCAGAGGAGTGGTTTACCCCCACATTCTGTTGGACCCTATATGGAGTTTTAATTAGACTTTACTTTCCTTCCTTCTTTACTTTAATTAGACATTGTATCTTCCTGGATACAGTGGTGTGTCCCTCCTTTCTCAATTGGATGTAATTATTACAACAATTTCTATGCACAGGTACTGTTAGAATGGATAGGAAGCATCACTTCAAAACACCATCTACATATGTATGTAGGAGATTTTAAAACAACATATAATTTTAATAACTATGTAAAATCTCAACAAACCTGACTTCGTTATCCTTCTATTTGTCTTTTAAGCGTTGAAGAAAGTTTTAAAACCCTGTTCTGGTCCATATTCGGCTTGTCTGAAGTAACGTCTGTAGTTCTGAAATATGACCACAAGTTTATTGAGAACATTGGTTATGTTCTTTATGGGATCTACAACGTGACAATGGTGGTGGTCCTTCTTAATATGTTGATTGCCATGATTAACAGCTCCTATCAAGAAATAGAGGTAATAGAAACTAAGGCCACTCTATGTTTATGTATAACTGAAATTTACATTGCTACCTGTAACTTGTCAATCTATCAAAGAATAACCCAGGCAGTGTTTAAACACTGTGTTTTCACAATTTTTTATGATCAAAAATTATGTTTTAAGATCACAAAATGATATAACCTTGAATCAATTTAATTTATGACATGTATGTTTGGCTTTATATTTAGTTTGGCATTTTGATTATAGAGTTCAGGAGGAAAAAATGTAATGCATCTAAAAATAAAAAGAAAATTTAAAAAAATTAAATTCAATGGTCAAATAATTATTTCAGGCAAACATAAATAAATAAATAATAATAATGTCTATAGCCCTATTTTAGTATGTGAGCTAAATGCTTTAATGAAAAATGTTTGAAGTCTGGAAGGTGGCGTGGCTGTGGAATAAAGCTTACTGAGGAGAAAGAAACAAAAAGGATTCAGGGGTTCGGTGGTTTCTTTTGCTAATAATTAATATATCTGCAATTATTGCATATTTCCCAGGTATTGTCTATTAAAACACTGCAAGTACAGAAAAAAAGCTGTTGACTTGTCCAGACATCCTGTGAGCTCCTGACATCAGGTAGTGGGCTGACATTGCTGCCCCTGCTCCTAAGTGGTGTTGTCAGCCATGTCTGCGGTCTCCCTTCTACATGACAAAACACCTCTCTCTCTTCTCAACCCTATAACATAAAGGGGAGATGTTCTGTAGTTCATGTGTTTGTGCGGATAGAGACATTTGTTAGTAAAAGTAAAGTAAACTTAGTAAAAAAAACTACCTGTCTGTGTCCAGTATTAGGCTTCAAAACTGTCTGGAAAATGGTTGAAAATTACCATACAAAAAAAGCTATCAATAGGTGATGGTTTAAATTAGCAATCGACCGATATCGGTTTTTTAATGCCGATACCGATTATTTTGGTCATCTGATATCGATATCGGTATTGGCCGATACCGATATCCGATGACCAAATTTACTTATATTTTTTTTTTCCACAGGTACTGTTGTGGAGGTATCTGGAGGTCTAAAAGACCCCAAACCCCTCCTCTGCACTTAAAAGCCAACTTTGGCTGTTTTGAATGCTGTGATTTTTTTTAATTTGGCGCCGAGTACTCATAAGCGATGTCATGACATCACTTCCGGGTTTTTTACATGGAGGCCCGATCAGAGCCCGATCGAGTCTTCTGTTCGGCAGCCGTGCAGGTAGGATGCCCAGGTCTCCCGGTGGGACGGAAGACCCGGGCGAGCCACTTTAGGCGGCGGGAGGAGGGGACGTCCCCTCCTGCTCCTTGTAATGACAGCCGAGCGGCTTCTCAGCTGCATCGGTTGTCATTACAAGACAGCCGACTGTCAGCTATGGACGCCGGTACCGGGGTGATGCCTCTAGCTGCAGGCATCACTCCGGTACAAGCACTTTCCGAAATATTGGCAATATCGGTAACCTCAGGGGCCAATTCCGATATATCGGGGAAAGTGCATATCGGCCCCCCATATATCGGTGTTGCCGAAAATCTGTCGATCCCTAGTTTAAATGCCTTTACAGCTCATCAGTTTAGAGTTAACTGTAAATGAGGGACCTAGAATTATTGCTTTCCCAATATGTGTTGCAAAATTGTTGATTACATAAATGTGCAGGTCTTATGTGGGCATTTTTGCTAGGATGTGTGCACGTGGGGTGATGGGATGCTTTAAACATTTTTTGTTATTTTTAGTTATTTTATTATATTTTCATTTTTAACACTTTTTTTTTACATTTACCTGTATTTCTATCACAAGGGGGCAAAATAAACTCCTTATAAGATAGCATTGGGTAGGTGGCAGGTTCTCTTTATAAGGACATCATTTGTCTATTAAAACCCTAATGTCTACCCCGCTCTCTACTCCAGCCAATCAAGCACAGAAATGTGCTCAACTCACTGTGCACGCGACTTTGTAGCTGAGATTTTGACAGCTCTGACTCATGAAAAGCATCAAATATTTTTCTCTTTCAATAAAGCATGGTGAACCGAATGCTCAATCACAGTTACAGAACTTTAAAAGCTTTTCTACAGGAGGTTTGAAAACAAACCTATTTCACAATCTAACATTATATTACATCGGTATTTCTAGTTTAAATGTGAGAATCACAATTTGAACCCATTATAGCCTTTAAAAAATAGGCTAACAAAAACATTTTTAATGTTAAGTGCACTTTCTGTTTCCCTAATTGCCATAAATAAAATGTTATTGAAACCCCAAGTATATATTCAAATATTAGCTTAGCTTTAATTGTAAGGAGTGAAATTGAACAAACATGAAAGCAATACAGGAATGATGGAAACAGGAAGTTTTGATGTTCTCTCATAATTAAATGGAAAACACGTCTGAAAATACATATTTAATTTTTTTTTCTATATAAAATGCATTTTGTGAGCACAGCACTATTATTACTCTATAGTTATGAATCAGGACAAATGTTTGAGTTTTATTTGTCTACAAAAAGAAAAAACAAGTTTCATTCCAATGGAACATGACAAATCCATTTATTTTAAATGTTCTGCACTATCAAAATAATATTGGATGACAGATGAATAATAGAATGTTGTTTGGAGGATTCTGTATAGTAGATAAGAAAAATGTAACGTTCGGTGATTGGTTTCAAGGAACCAGCCTGGAATGTCAGTGCTGATAAGCAAGTCTCTATCAAAACAATAGCTTACTGTTTTTTTTTTTTTTTTTTTTGTTATATATATATATATTTATTTATTTATTTTTGGCAAAAAAAAAAAATGAATTCACATAAATTACACAGATTGATTAGTTGTGACTTTCACTGTCATTCCACATCTGATTTTCGACTATGCTTTCATGGTTTTATTCCGATCCAAGTATGATTCAAGATATGGTAAGATGTGTGACAGACGTGAAAAACTGTTGATAATTCAGCAGCATAGTCTCTATCCCTTTGTCCCAAGGTTTTATCTACCAAGGCACTTGCTGGCCAATGCTTATGAGCTAAGAGCAAGAGTACAACATTTAAAAAGTTTTACATTTGTTTTCATTAATATTTTCCTGTGGTAAATAAAATTCAGACCCAGAACTGAAGGTGGAGAGGTACTGAATGTAATCACAAGAATCTCTGTAGCTCAAATAGCAAGTAGTCATCCTTTTTTCCACTGCATGCTCTTGACTTGACGTGGGCGACACAGTCTAATTTGACAGGTTGAAGGAAATATCTAATAGAACATTTGGATCTTAAGAATTTTGAGCAAATAATTACATAATAGGGTTGGTGCTTCACAAAGGGCATCATTATTTACACCTGTCAAATGCAGCTTGATTATAAATGGCAGCCTATAGCCCAACTGTATTTCTTATTGCCACTGCCCCTTTAAAGTGCAGCTTTAAAAAAAAAAAAATAGCATACCCTTGAGAGCCTGTTCTGAAAAATATAGCCAACGAAAAGTAGTTGCCTTTACTAGATATATTCTAATGGGTCATATATAAGACTGACATTTGTTAAAATATTTAAATTTTTGCAGGAAACATCTCCCCAAAATAGTCATTAATCAACTACACAAATTACAACGGTTCACATTAGATTTTCACTGCTCATTGTAAACCCATTGACATTTGCATGCAGTTAGGATGGGCATCCAGGAAATGAGGCAAGCTTTCCGCATACACTGCAATCTAAATGAAAATGACTTCTGCATGGAATCCACAATGAAACTCATGCATGTTTAACAAAATTAGTTAAATTACTTTTTGTGATAGAGCTTCTTCTAGCTTATGGCCAGATCCATCACATTCTCTTGGTGCTAAAGATTTATTTACATCTTGAATGCCCATGTCATTACAAGGAGCATGTGCTTTGTACTCTGACTGGTAATTTAGGTTATAAAGGATTAGTTAGGACCATACCTTCCCTGAGAAAAGCTTGAAATGTTGTCGCAGAGGGAGCCTAAAAATGGGAGGCATAATTCAAAATTCTTACATACAACCCTATAGATATAAAGTAATAGGTGCAGCGCTAGAGAACAAGCATATAAAAGTTCCAAAAAATCTGTGTGTAGTTCTATTCAGTTTAAATCAGCAAATGTCTGTGATTCCAAGATGGTATTGCTGGGTTAAACATACCACCACCACCAGATGTCACCAAACACACTGACCCTTACCGTCAGGCTGATAAGACTGCACCAGATAGATAATCTCCACGCTGGTTCATCCAAACTTAACCACAGATCTCCATAAGTTCTCAGGAACATGAATGACAGATGAGTCACAGATCCTCAAGATCCTCATATGGCCCCAAAAATAGTTAAAAGGCTCATAGTGCAGTAAGTTTAATTAAAGAAGTGCTTTATTAAATCATAAAATACACTCGCATTCTCACGCCCCCCCTGACAAAAAATGTTCCACTGCTGCACATCCGTGTTCATGCGACATAACAGTGTAGAGCGAGGTAACATCAGCTGTTACGAGCAAACATTATTAGTGGGATTAATTCCATTACTTCCAGAGCAGGGAAATACATTGATTTTTTTCTTCAGCTCCTGGTGGTAAATACTCTCTCTTATCTGAAAGATTCCACGCAGGTGATCAACATTTTGCAAGAGGTACAGTGGAGGGAAGGCTTTTTGCTCGTAAAAGCTGATGTTACCTCGCTTTACACTGTTATCTCGCATGAACACGGATGTGCCGAAGTGGAACATTTTTTGTCAGGGGGGGCCTCCTTACACCCTAGACAGCAACAATTTATATTGTCTCTGCTTGAGTACTGTATGTCACACAATTTCTTTAGGTTTGACGAAAAGTACTACACGCAGAATAAGGGTGTAGCCATGGGGGCTAAGTTTGCCTTGAGTATGGCAAACTTATTTATGGCCAAGTGGGAGGAGGACGTCATCTATGGAACCCCCAGACCAGAATTACGGCTCTGGAGGCGGTACATAGAGGACGTCCTCCTCCTCTGGGAAGGCAGTGTTGAGTCCTTAAAGGGGCTCTTCCTTGAACTCAATAGTAATGATAGAGGTATTTGCCTGCAATATGAGGTTAGTGATAAGGAGATACACTATCTAGATCTGAGGATCAAGATTGAGGAGGATTCTATCCTTACTTCAATTTTTTTCAAGGCAACGGATCGAAATGGTCTCATTGACACTTCTAGCTGCCATCACCCATCATGGCTTAGGTCGGTGCCTAAGAGTCAATTTCTCCGATTGCGGAGAAATTGTACTAATTATGAGGACTTCCTGAGTGAGTCTGAGATCCTAAAATCTTGGTTTCATGAAAAGGGTTATGACCCACAAGAAGTACAACAAGCCATGATGGATGCTGGCAGTAGGGACCGCAAGGAATTGCTGGCCCCTAGGAGTAGAGTGATTAATCAAAATTTAAATTTCTCCTTTCTCACTACATTCTCTAACCAGCATTTTGCAGTTAAGAGGATCCTGCGGAAGCACTAGAGTGTGCTACGTAGTGACGCGGTTTGGGGACCACAGCTCCCAGATAACCCAGTGGTCATTTATAGGGGGGTACCACCTCTAAGATTACAGGTTGCCCCGAACGTTGTCAATTTACCACGGAAGCCTTCTGCTTTTTTTCAGAATTTAGTGGGTTACTTTCCCTGTTGGAAGTGCCCCATCTGTATTCTGAATGCATACCATCCAAGGAAAGTTACCTCCTTTGTGTCATCTACTACACAGGAGAGTTTTGCTATCAAGCAATTTATTACTTGCACGACTAAATATGTCGTGCATATTATTTGTTGCCCTTGCGGTCTGTAATACATAGGTCGGACCAAGCGGATGTTGGTCACAAGACTCAATGAGCATGTGGCCAACATCCGCAAAGGTTTCCCTGGCCATAGCCTCTCAAAGCACTACGCCTTGTGCCACAACAAGGACCCTACAGGTACGGTGTTCATTGGGATTGAGCATGTTGTGGCAAACTGGCGTGGGAGTAATATGGTCAGGGAGATTTCCAAGCTTGAGGCTAGAGGGATTTATAGGTCAAAGACGTACTCTCCACATGGTATGAAGGTGGAGTGGGATGTCAACGCCTTTATATCCAATACTTAATTTTCTCTTAATTTTTCTTTTGGTTCTCTGATTCCTCATTTATTTATTTTTTAATCGTAATTTTAACATTTGGAATTTATTCAATTTGCACATATGTCTTGTGTATATTTGTTATGTTATTGATTTATGTATGTATTTTTACTTTTATTCCACAAAATGGCGCTGTAACGTGCTGTTCTGTGGGATTGTTTCTTTCCTTAGGAGATGGCGCTGTTATATTTACATATTTTGCATATTCTAATTTAGCTTTATATTTCTTTGTCACATTAATGATTCAATGCTGACTGGCTTTGAGAGTACTTCCTTGGATATCACCAAGGATTTTTTATGCTCCCTGTGATTTTGGGGCTTGGTATATGGTATATGGTGTAGCTGGGTCCGTATACATATAATATAATAAGAAATTTTATGCCAAATATGCAGATTTGCCCCATATTGCCCCTATTTATTTAGGGATCTTTGGGCTTATTGTATTTTAATTTCGGCTTTAACAATGTTGCTGCCCATAATAGACTAATTCTGGTTCCGTTCAGGAGCATAATGAACATTCGGCAGATGTTCTCCATTAGCTAAGTGCCGCTCGTTCCGTCCTGGGTACATAAATGTGCGCGATGCCGTCCACAAACCACGCCCCTGACGACGTCATTGTTGACGAAATGCCGCGTCGGGCGGGCTACGGAGCGTGTGACGTCATTGCGCCGGAGGACGCAGCGGCCATCTTCTTGGAAGGAAATAACCCAAACTGTTTATACGCTGAAGCCATCCTGATAGAATGTGAGTGTATTTTATGATTTAATAAAGCACCACTTTAATTTAACTTACTGCACTATGAGCCTTTTCACTTTTTTTGAGGCCATATGAGGATCTTGAGTGACTCATCTGTCATTCGTGTTCCTGAGAACTTATGGAGAACTGTGGTTATGTTTGGATGTACCAGCGTGGAGATTATTTATCTGGTGCAGTCTTATTAGCCTGACGGTAAGGGTTAGTGTGTTTGGGGACATCTGGTGGTGGTGATATATTTAACCCCGCAATACCATCTTGGAATCACAGACATTTGCTGATTTAAACCGAATAGGACTACACACAGATTTTTTGGAACTTGTATACGCTTGTTCTCTAGCGCTGCACCTATTACTTTATATATTGTGTATGTTTATATCCTGACATATGTGCAGCTGCTGTTGTCTTTGTTTTTTATGTATATTTTTTATTCCCTTTTATTGAATTGATTGTTCCAAGCGTAGCTCTTTCTTGTTTTATATTAACCCTATAGATACCAGGGAACCAGTGCTTTAATTAGGATGGCACAAGGGATGGCAGAACCAGACATGCTGTGGCATTTATAGGGATAAATGTGCTGGTGGAGCACTGGACTATAGTTAGATCAGTTGTTGTCAGGTTTGAGAGGAATTGTTTTCCAAAATATAGGTGAAGATAGCTCCTAGGATGCCACTGTCCCCAGATGGGTCTATGGAAACATTAACAGTAAGCAAAGTAAAATGATAAGAGTGTATTAGAAATTCTGTATATGGCCCTACAGAACAGATAGACAGTGCACAGTCTGCTTGGGCTTAGCTGTTTAAAAAGGAGCTCCAGCCAGCTATAAAAAAAATAAAAGTCAGCAGCTGCAAAAAGTGTAGCTGCTGACTTTTAAAAAAAACTGCCACTGACCTGTCCCACGGTCAAGCGGTGAGCTCTACCCAACCGTCTTTATCCTCCGTCCTCCCTCGGCGGCGCTGGCATCTTCACTATGGGCACTATGGGCAGTACGGGCATGCGAGAGTCGCCCGGTGCATCCTGGATTGGTGGATGCAGTCTCCTGGGACCTGTGCGTCCCAGAAGACTGCAAGGGTAAGGAGGAAAACTTCTGTTGCCAAGTGCTGCGTCGCTCAGAATGAAAGTGGGAGCAGGTACCTGTCAAAAATCTGGTACCTGCTCCCCCCCCCACCCCCCGCTCCTCAAATGTGCCAATTGTGCAAGAGGATCGGGGGACAATTCCTTAATTCCATAAGGCGGAACTTCCCCTTTTCAGTGGAGTTCCGCTTTAACTTGAAAAAGGAACTTTATTATACAGATAAAAGACTTGCAGTTTAACCATAGATGCAGATAAAACTTAAAAAACACTGTCATCTACTGGCTGATGTAGTTGTTGCACAAAATACATGAACAATGTATTCCAACACCCCCACTTAACAATTACTTATTATATTAGTCCTATTTCAGATCTCAGTTCTATAAATCTGTTTCTTGTAAGCGGTTTTGTCAAATGCTTTGATCCACTTTTGTTTCTCGTGAGTTGAAAGTCTTTTCATCTCATCTCATGAATCTGGCTCTGGTTTTAATGCTACACAAGCAACATAGGACAGACGTTTGGCTTGCATGCCTTTACTGCCTCTGGTGGATTTCCTGACTGAAGCCTTTTGTGGCCTGGTTTCTTCTTTTACAATGTTTGGATTGTCTGTGTTAATTCCCGTTTCAGTGTCACTTTGTTGCTTATCTTCATGTGACACTGATGTGGAAATTCACTCAGTTTGAAGCGTTTGTGTTAGTTCATGAACACACTGACGTTATAGCGACGTCTACACTTCTACTGATGGTTACCTTGCTTGTGTCTTGGTGTAGAATTCTGAATCCCTTTTGAGATTTACTGTACTCCACAAGTACACCTTCCTTTGGCCAAGCATCCAATTTTGTACGTTTTTCTTTTGGGATGTGCACATAGGCTTTGCTTCCAAAAATGTTTAGCTGGTTCAAATTCAGTGCCCTTCCATTCCACAGTTCATATGGAGTTTTCTCTGCTGATTTTTCTGGTAGTTGATTTTGGAGATAGCATGTCATGATTGCCTCCCCCCAGTATGTGGTTGGCATATCTGCATCAAACAGCATGGTTCTTACACTCTCACGTAGAGTATGGTTAATTTTTTTCTGCAACCCCATTTTGTTCTGGTTTGTATGGTACGGTAGTTTGAAATATTATGCCATGTTTTCTGAGATTCGCCTGTGTGTTATCACCTGTATATTCAGTTCTATTGTCTGTGCACAATACACTCAGCATTTTGCCAATTATGTTGCTTTCTTGAACCACATGCTGTTCAAGTTTCTCTGGTACTTCACTTTTTTGAGTAACAGATATACATAGTGTAATATACCTGGAGTAATCATCCATAAAAGTAAGAAAATACCTCTTCTTTCCTTGGGTAAATGTTTCCATTGGACCAGAAAGTTCTGAATGGATTAAGTCCAGAGGTTTCTTAGCTCTGCCGGTACTCTGCTTTGGAAAGGCTTTGCTTGTCATTTTTCCTTTTATACAGCTGATGCATTTCATTGTTTGATCACATGAACTAATTTTTATTCCACTTGCATAGTCATTCTCAGTTAATGTCTTTATTATGTAAGGACTTCTGTGCCCAAGTTGTCTGTGCCATGTGTGAATGCAGTTTGAATGTTTTTTCCTCCATGGCAGTATTAACCACCTTATTGCAGTTCAGCTTATACAGTTCATCTGTAATTTTAGCCTTTGCAAGTAAGATATTTCACTTTTTGTGATGGCACAACTGTCATCTTGAGAGGTCACTACATTGCTTTGTTCTGTGAGCTTCTTCACTGACAAAAGATTTGTTTCAAGAGCAGGGACATAAAGGACATTTTTCACTGTTATCTTTCTGTGACACTCTGGAAAAAAGGACAGTAAAGAAAACCATCTACTATTGCTTCTGATTCCAATATTTGCCCATTAGCTGTTGTGATTTTTTTTCTGTTTTTTTTTTTTTTTTAAGAAATTTCTGTCATTTGTTATGTGGCTCAAAGCTCCTGAATCAACACACCATGCCTGCAAAGATTAGGTGCAACTCGGAAGAAGCAAAATCAGTGAGAAAAGATGATGAGGAAGCAAAATCAGTTTCCTCCTTCACACCTTTGGCCTTGTAGTTTTGTTTGTTTTTGCATTCTAGCTTTCCAGATTCTGCAGTTTTCTTTTAAATGACCTGGTTTCTTACACCCAAAGAATTCACGTGTATCTTGTTGCATGTTACTGTTTTTATTCCTATTTTTCATCTTTAAAGCCGACTCTGTGACAGAAGCACCATCACTATTAACGCTTTCTGTTTTATGCTTATATTTATCCAAAAGCTTGCCCTTAACATATTCCAATGTCAGTTCATCATCTGGACGTTCATCAAGTGCTGTGACAAGCATTTCATAACTTTCTGGTAAACCACTGAGTAATAGTGCTGCGATATGAAAATCTTTTAATACTTCTCCTATACCTCTCAGGCATTCAACCATTTCCAAGGTGTGCCTTATGTAATCCTGCATATCCTGGCCTTTCATCGCCTTGGTTTGGTATAGCTTTCTAATCAAATACAGTTTATTGCTGAGATTAGCTCTTTCTAGCCCCTTTTTTACTCCTTCTGTCATTTCTTTAGCAGTTTCACACTTACATATATGTATGATTTAATCATCTTTTTTGCTAAGCGAGATTGTGCTCTGAGCTTTTTGGTCTCTCTATTTACTCATCTGAAGGGTGTTCTGGCCTGACATAATTTATAAATTTCCACATACCTTCTCTTATTAGGAGCATTTTCATCTTGAATTTCCAAGACTGGTAGTTCTGGCTTGTCAGATTTGCAAATGAAAGCTTTGTTGCAGCTGCATTTCTGGCTGTTTTCTGTTATTCTTGCAGTCTTCTTTCTGTTTCTGTATCTTGCACTGGGTTCTCAGCTTTCTCTGGGTGCCTGGGTTATGTCTGGACCCATAACATGTTAGAACTTCTGTATATTGCTCTATAGAACAGACAGACAGTGTACAGTCCACATGGGCTTTGCTGCTTAACTGGAAACAGAAACAGGAACTTTATTATACAGAGAAAAGACATAGGGTTTAACTATAGATGTGGCTAAAAATGTATAAACACTGCCATCTAATGGCTGATGTAGTTGTTGCACAAAATACATGGGCAATGTATTCCAACAGAGTGCCACAAAAAAAAAGTGAGCCCAGTAGATCTTTTTTGATATTAACAAGCGTCTTATAAAGGTGAGGCTGCCTTACCAGTAAGGGAAGCACAACTTCAATGCATACTTAATATTTGTCTTTAATAGTTGAACGAAATTCAGTTCATCAATATCTTTGAACTTCTCCAATACTTTAAGCCTTAATAAAGGGGACCGCTGAGTCCCTGAAATGCATGTAGGCAGGAGCATTCTACTTCTCCATGTAAACGAAAAGAGGTTTGACCGCACTCCAGTGGATGAAGATAAAATTATTGTTTATTAAGATTGTAAATCCAACAAAACAAGACAATCGAGCCACAGACAGTTGACACGTTTTATGATTCAAGATCGTTTAATCATAACTGGCCAGTTATGAAATGCGTATGTGAAACGCGTCAACTGTCTGTGGCTTGAATGTCTTGTTTTGTTGGATTAACAATCTTAATAAAGAATCATTTTATCTTCATCCACTGGAGTGCGGTCAAACCTCTTTTCGTTTACAATGACTGGATCCAGACCACAGACTGGACTTGCACCTAATTGCTTGGGAGTTGGATTGTCCTCACCTGGTGCGGTGTACATTTCCTTTCAGTGAGCAGTGTACTTCTCCACTGTAGGTGGTGCTCTTCCACAATGGTACTGTTTTTGGAGAGGAAGTCAGGGGCAACAGGGTTCCTCTATGATTTTGGAGAAGCTATCCTATTAGACGCTGCTGCCCTGTGTGAATCAAGCAGCCATTTTGGGTCTGTCAGAGCTATTTAAGGCCTTGGCTCGCAGGTTTGGCATGCATTTTGCAAGTTTGTATAGTAGGAACAGGTATCCTACCTGTTAGGGACAGTACTAGCAGTAAGGGAAAAGTTCTTGACAAGGAGGCAAAGTGTAGGGTCCCAACTCCTTGGACAACTTCCCGCTTGGGCATGAGACAGCCAGGCCACACTCTGATATCTTTGCAGATGCTATCAATCTGGCTGATACCCGTTCTCTTACCATTACTGGAAACCGTGAATGTACCTGGCTGGTGAGCAGCTTTCTCTCCAGGTTTGTTGTGAACTCTTGCTGTGCTCAATACAAGTTTTTAATTGCACCTGACTGCGTAAATTATTGCGGCCGCACCACGCTGCACCACACCTACATGCGTTTTATATTTTTTTATGACATCTGCTGATGCTAATAAAAACCTACTCGACTCGCTTGGAACCTGTGTGTCACTAGCATCCCTTCACTTAGCTTTCTGTTAACAGGACATTTTTAGGAACAATAAAAAAATCAAATGTGACCAGCGCTATGGTGTGTATGAGTTTAGTTTGCAGGTGTAAGCTGCCACCAACCTACTTTGTAATAAACAAGGGTACAAGAAATGAAAAAGGGGAAAGGATTGGTAAAAGGCGCTACCTGTTCAAAGGAGATTGAGGTAGTGTACAGTGCAAACTTTAAACATAAATCTCCATCATAATAAAAAAAAACTCCAATGTAATTATCAAACATACAATAAGTAAATAATTTGGTTATAATACTTAAAGTGTATGTGCCAAATAAATGCTAATTGGGCATATACCAAGGCCCAAATGAGGTGCTCGGTGTCGAAAATAATTGTTTATAAACTGTAAATAAAACAAAATTGTGCACAGTGTGTGATAAAAATGTATTGTCTTATACACTGCTTATAGTGATTTATAATCGGTGAAAATAGTACCAGTGTGAGTAGTACTCAATTGTTGTTGCCTTATTATAGAACGTGTGAGGTGACAGTGCTCTTGAGGAAAAAATGGCACAAAAAATGAGTTGACATAAAAAGGGATCTGTCCCTTTAACACATGGATAGATTTGTTGCTGCTGTGCTGACCTGTTGACAGCTCCAGTGTCAGAAAGGGAGGGAGGCAACAAAACTTCTGAAATGTGAAATTCACAAACTGAAGAGGACAAGCTGACTCCAAGTGTGCTCCAATTACAGGAGGACCTGAGGATCTGATTGCTGGCTCTGACCTTGGCTGGTCTGGAGGAGTTTGGCTTTGCCTGTCTGTGTTCTGTTCTGAATGGGAACCTGCAGAAGACACCAGATCAGGTGTGAAGATATTTTTTTTCCACCTGTTTTGGGACCCCAAAATTTAACAGTACATGGAAACTGCAGTTGATTACCGGTCATTGAGCCAGAGCTACCTAGATCGTGAGAACATCTTTTGGAGGCACATCTGAGCCCGCTCATATTCAGATACAAAAGATCCCCCAGATTGTTCATTCATTTTTGGAGGTTACCAATAACACCAGTCAACCAAATAACCCTGTCTTGAGGGTCTGAGAAGGGTGAGTGTAATACCTAGTGGGCACCACCGGTATAGGCACGAGATTCACCAGCATCACTATTTGCTAAATAGCATATTGGACTTATTCACTTGAACTCATTTATTATACTTAAAGGGACAGATCCCTTTTTATGTCAACTCATTTTTTGTGTGTCATTTTTTCCTCAAGAGCACTGTCGCCTCACATGTTCTATAATAAGGAAACAACAATTGAGTACTACCCACACAGGTACTATTTTCACCGATATAAATCACTATAAGCAGTGTATAAGATAATATATTTGTATCACACACTGTGCACAATTTTGTTTTATTTACAGTTTATAAACAATTATTTTCGACCCTGAGCACCTCATTTGGGCCTTGGTATATGCCCAATTTGCGTTTATTTGGCACGTGCACTTTAAGTATTATAACCAAACAATTTACTTATTGTATGTTTGATAATTACATTGGAGTTTTTTTATTATGATGGAGATTTATGTTTAAAGTTTGCACTGTACACTACCTCAATCTCCTTTGAACAGGTAGTGCCTTTTACCAATCCTTTCCCCTTTTTCATTTTTAGGAACAAATTCTTCCTGAAGTGTCTTCTGTTATCACGATCTTTGTTTTTTTCTGTAATCAATCACATATGGCGATAACATGAGTCACATGCGCTTAAGAGAAAAAGCTGGAAAATATAGTAAATGCCCTTAACCTTTTTCTGAAATGATTATGAAACAATCATGTAATACCTGACAAATTGCACCACTTACACAGGGTACACCTAGTAAATTTTTATATTAATAATGAACGCCAAAAAAGAACTTCACAATTCCCCACAACCTATATTAGTAATAGTATTTCCCTGGGTGTAAAAGCAGCTGTCAGGGGAATGTGACTTGATGAGTTCTTGAGTGTGATCAATATTTTATAAATAATAAAATGTTAAGTCCTCATCAAATAATACCCAGTCAGTTCAGGATTTGCTCTAAAGGCTTGACTCATTTATATTTTAAGGCTCTTTTACTAAGTTGGGTTTTCTAACCCATCAGCCTTGCAGACATAGATTAGATGACATAACTGGTCAAGGCTATAAATTTTATCACATTTCAATGACTGCAGTAAAATGAAAAAAAAAAAGGTGATTTCCTCTGGGAAGATTTATGCCTAGTCCTCTGTACTGTAAATCTTGTATTGGAAGCTTGCAAAAGGAAAACAGCATTTACATCACCTCAGCCATGCTCTAGCTTCCATTATGGATCACTGAAGACATGCACAAAGGATCACTGCAAATTTACCGCTGTGTCATTTCTGCCTGCTGTGCTGCAACTCATCAGTAACAAACACCATATGATTTTATTAGACAAGGAATGAACTGAAAGGCTTTGCATTGGAAATAATAACTTCACTGCAGATGCATTTGGAGTGTTAGGCAACGCCACTCATAAATTGTAACCTTCCAATTGTATCATACACTTACAGGGCCAATCCACCGAAAACCTTTTTCTTTTCCTTTTTTTTTTTTTAAATTTGTGGATCACTTTTACATATATTTTTTGGCAATATACTAAAACTGCTGCATGCCAATATAAGTCAACCTGACATAACAATACAAAGTAAAAAGGAACAACATGCAGGATAACTGTAATGCAGATCCAATTAATTCCTGGAATAAACAGGTTCTTAATGATGAAAATGAAAAGTATTTGAATGTTAAAAGACTTTAGAATGGTAAATGCCTATAAAGCAAATGTGTACAATATTTTTATTTTCTCTTTCTACTATGTCCAGGATGATAGTGATGTGGAATGGAAATTTGCTCGATCAAAATTATGGTTGTCCTATTTTGATGACGGGAAGACCCTTCCACCCCCATTCAGCGTTGTGCCAAGTCCAAAGTCCTTTGTCTACTTAATCTTAAGGATTATCAATTTTTGCAAGTGCAGGACAAGAAAACTACAGAAAGACATTGAAATAGGGATGGGGGACTCCAAATCAAGGGTAAAGGTTTACCAATTTTTGTAAACACTGTTGTAATCTCAAAGACATATCTTTTCTTTTTGTTTAAAATCTGATTATTTAGAAGATAACCAAGAAAAAACAGAGAAAAAACATATAAGCAGGTTTCAAATGATCTTCTATACATTTTTAACATCCAAATAACATACCCGAGAACCAAGAGGGTCGGGAATCTCAAAGTTAAGAAGGACAATAGCAAAAACTACCTAGGTTTGGGTTAACAATATGCAATAAACATAGATCACATAACACAAAAAGAAAGAGAAAGGTTTTATGGAAGGCGGTGTAATAGGGAGAATATAAAGCGGGAAGGGGAAGGTAGAAGAGAGAAAAGGGGGTAAAGGCAAGGGGGGGGAGAAAGAGGGGGTACAGGGAATGGAGAATAGGGGAGAAAGGGAAGAGAGGAAGCCGAGGGCAGGTGAATTATGCCATACTTGTAAACCATAACAGGAAGGAGTACAAGGTTGAAGAATATATACACTGCTCAAAACACCCCAAAAAATCTAAGTGAAAAAATTATGCAGCAGGCTAGTTCATGTTGCTGAAATGTCATTGCAGTAACTCGAAATGGTACTTAGTAGTTTGTATGGCCCCCATGTGCTTGTATGCATGCCTGAAAATGTCAGGGCACTTTCCTTTTGAGACGACAGATGAGGTCCTGGGGTATTTCCTCTCAGATCTGGACCAGGACATCACTGAGCTCCTGAATAGACTGGGGTGCTACCTGGTGGAGTCAGATGGACCAAAACATAATGTCCCAGAGGTGTTCTATTGGATTAAGGTCAGACGAGCGTGGGGGCCATTCAGTGGTATCAATTCCTTCATCCTCCTGGAACTGGCTGCATACTCAATAAGTCTGTGATGCTAGTCACAGACTTATTGGTCAGGAGGGTTTAGCATAATTTCCTTATAACAAGAGGAGGACTTAAATTTTTTGGTGTCAAAGACATATCTGATATACATATGTTTAATGAGTTGGAACACTAGTTTAATAGGTTGAAAGACAAACTGAAGATGGCATCATGTTTATTTTATTTAGACAACTTTGCATCCTTTAGCTCAGTGGTCCTCAACCCTGGTCCTCGGGGCCCACTAACAGGCCAGGTTTGCAAGATAACTGAATTACATCACAGGTGATCTCATTTGCTGCTCAGTGATTGCAGTATTCTACTGTGAATCTCCCCAAGGTAATACTTAAAACCTGGCCTGTTAGTGGGCCCCGAGGACCGGAGTTGAGGACCACTGCTTAAGCTAACGTGATGCTAGTGCAGCATTTGGGTTTGAACTCTAGGTAGACCTAAGGATGGCACTTAAAGCACTTGTGTGTCGTAAAAGTCTTCAGTGTACTGCTGCTGCTTCATTGTCCAGTTAGCATCTGTCTAGAGGTATGTTTTTGAATAAGCTATACTTTAGCTGCAGTGGAGCCTAAAAGGATTGCATGATGGATCACAATGCTGGCTAAGCATAATTAGAAATTATTTGGCTTACAGAGCAGTTTCTATGTATTTCAACTGCTTGCCTTGAGTTTTACTTTAAAAGTGAAGTCAATACCCCTACGTATTGTCTTCTGAAATAATTACACCTAGTGGATAAGAAGGTCATTGTGCAGGCCACAGGTCCTAGCAATCAGAATGCTCTGTGCTAGGCCTGTCAATGGGATTCCAGCTAGGGAAGGTTTTAGTGAAATCCCTCCACAGGCAACCTTTCAATGCAGTTACAGACCCATGGATCTTTGTGGCTATAGCCTGTGTAAATTAAAATGTAATTAGCATAGTCTCCAAACAAAATATGAATAATTTATGGTTATAGCCACACACTGGAAAATAACAACAAGATACATAATTAACACCTGCTTGTCCTGAATATTTTGAAAACCTAGCCCTTAACCTATACAGCCTTTCCATAAATACAAGATAAAAAATGTAGCCAGGTGATTGGCTAACAATAGAGATTGAAAGGATCACTGGCTGCAGCTGCTCTCTACAGCTGCTGCCCTGTGGTGCTGAACTGGTTAACAGCTATTTCATAAAAAGGAGGGAGCTGCTGGGAAGGAAGAGTTCAATAGACTGAGTCAGGGAGCCATGCGCTGTGGAAACTGTACTCCTGAGGAGAGACTCTACTGTGTAATCAAGAACTTTTGAACTGCATTTCCCAAAGAGGAGATTGCAGGGAGGAGGGGGAAGAGCTACATATTCCTAAGCATATTCCCAAGCTGTACAGGAGAAGGCTTTCTGTTGCCATGAGGGAGCCCAGAGAGTGCACATCGATATCCAGTGTGTACCACCCCTACTGCATATCAGCAAGCTGGGCTGAATCTGTAATGCTGAGTTCAGGGGTGCCAACAGACAGATTAACCTGGGTGCAGAGCAGAGAGTGAACTAATCATTGTGTGTGACTGGATGTTGAGCTGCAATATAACTGGGACAGCTAAGCTGCTGCTGTGGGAATATGCTATCTGTTGCTAATGAAAAAGACTGAGCCATATAGGGAACTTTAAGGAACTGACCATACAGCCATCTAGTAGCCTTTTTTACTGTCTGCTGTGTGACTGGGACAGTACTGATGTGCACCAATGGTACAACTGGGCCACAACTCTAGCCGGCTGAAGAGTTAGGACTAAAGAACGCCCCTTTACAGCTGTTTACACGGAGACCTTTACCTACTGCTTATGCCAAAAGATACCTCTCAGGGGACATTGCACTATATCCTAGTGCACTCTAAACTAGTTATAGAACTCTATTCTAAGTTATCTTGGCATAGTGATTACATGTCTGAACCTACCTTCTGGGTGTTCATTTATACTCAAACCACCATTTATTTTAGCCCATACCAAAACATTGGGTTTATTTACTAATAAAGGGTCTTGTGCCTATTTCCTGGTACTAATTCACAGCTAAGTTAACCACTTAAGCCCCGGAGGATTTTCCTTCTCAAATACCAGGGCCTATTTTGTGATTCTGCACTGCGTGACTTTAACGGACAATTGCGCGGTCGTGCGACGCTGTAACTAAACGAAATTGACGTCCTTTTTTTCCCAAAAACAGAGCTTTCTTTTGGTGGTATTTGATCACCTGTGCGATTTTTATTTTTTGCGCTATAAACAAAAAAAGAGCGACAATTTTAAAAAAATAACAATATTTTTCAAATTTTTTTATATGAAATGCTCAAAAAAAAAAAAGGTAAAAATCTAAATTTTTTAACATTTTAGGCCAATTTGTTTTCTGCTACATATTTTTGGTAAAAAAAAATCACAATAAGCGTTTATTGATTGGTTTGCGCAAAAGTTATTGCGTTTAATAACTACGGGAAAGATTTATGTCATTTTTATTGTTTTTGTTTTTTAACGAGTAATGGCGGCGATCTGCGATTTTGTTTGCGGGACTGTGACATTGCGGCGGACAGATCGGACCCCTGACTGACATTTTTGACACTTTTGGGAGTACCAGTGACATTACTACAGTAATCAGTGCTATACATATACACTGTTACTGTAAAAATGACACTGGCAGGGAAGGGGTTAACTTTATTAGAGATTCGGGGGTTAAGTGTGTCCCTAGGGGCGTGCTTCTAACTGTTAAGGGGCGTGGCTTTTAATGTAACCATAGAGACATACGATCCTACATAGCAGGATCATATGATCTCTGTTGTTACACCAGGGAGAATGACAGGCAGCTTTGTTTACATTAGCCACCTGCCTTTCTCCCTCTCCAGCAGGAGATCGTGAGTGGCCGGCGGACATCGGAGCCGCCGGTCACTCGCACGGGGACAACTGGGGGCGGGAGCTCGCCCCCTACAGGCTCCTGGGCGAGCGACGTAGTACTACGTCACTTTGCCCAGGAAGGGCTGACCGCCGCAGTAAATTTACTTGCGGCGGTCAGCAAGTGGTTAAAGGTATCTATGCATGTGATCTTATATGTGCTTGCAGTAACTTTCATTCAACCAGGCATGTCAGAGGGGCTGAGGTTTGTTCTTGGAGTCAAGACGCAGAACAGAGAACCCAAATAACCAAGCGGCTCCCGTGGGAGTAGCGCTACACAAACTACAGGGTACAAGAAAATGTGTCGTTTCTACTCAAAAAGTCTGAATTTTTTAAAAATGTAATGGTGTATTAATGTTTGCAAAGCTGCATTTATTTGTGCAATTTATATCTGTCTGTAGTTCAGCTTTAATATTTTCATATAGATCTCACATTAATTAATCATAAATTACTACACCAATCCCTAAATTAAATAAAGGCCAGATCCAAAGTCATTTTAATTATTTGGCCAAAATGGAAATAGTACCTCGGTGACCTGCTTAAATCCAACACGAAGATGCCTGTGTGCTAAACTAATCTAATATTTGCAGATAAATTCATTAATCTGCTTGTAGTTTATTCTCTATAGTAATGTTTTATAACACAGAGCAAAAACACAAATTACTATACAACAATTAAAAGTTGTCTTATGGTACATTTAAAGGGTACTTATTAAAGCTTTTGTGTCTTGTAAAATATATGTGCCTTATACAGTACATACTGTATAGAAAGTATATGTTTTTTCTTTAAAAATTACATTCTTTAGCAGTGGTCTGTAGATTTTTATGGTCACTCAGCTGAATTTAAAACTGCTAATGGGGGGCTTGTCTAACCTATTGTTTAGCAAGTGGTGCTGTATAAGCTTGCATCTAATCTTTTTAATTTGTTATTTTTTTAGTAATTAAAAAAAAAAAATAACACAATGGGAGGACCTCATACACTTACTTTGGCGAAGCCTGAAGCTGCACCATTAATGGGAAACTATTCTTACCACAGTGAATATTGCTTTCCAGACTAATATTCCCACTGACCCTAAACATTGTGTCCTGGGTATTCTTAAAGCGGAGTTCCAGCCACAAAAAAAAAATGTCAACATACATACCCCCGGGACAGTCAGGGCTAGTACATTCCACAATGGCTAGCCTCTGATCTGTCC
This sequence comes from Pelophylax lessonae, assembly GCF_965119305.1. Lineage (NCBI taxonomy): Eukaryota > Metazoa > Chordata > Amphibia > Anura > Ranidae > Pelophylax > Pelophylax lessonae. The sequence continues at coordinate 628,025,049 of NC_138768.1, read as the reverse complement.
CGGTTCGCACTTACCTTTTAGAAGAAATACTTACTTTTAAAATTTCTTCTCCAGCGCTGCCATCTCAGGTGTGGGCAGCTTGAAGCCAGCGCGATCCTCTTCTGCGACCTCTTCCGTCCTCTTCGGTCCCACGATGCACTGCGCTGGCCCCACCGTCACTTCCGGGTCTGCAGCGTCATCCCTGCACAGCTTCTGGGCATGCCCAGAAGCTGTTTAGCAAGGTATGACGCGCCTGCACCGGAACTGACGTTGGGGCCGGTGCAGGCACATTGATTCCTGGGAGCGATGACGTTCAGCTCCCAGGAATCATTGCAAAGCGGAAGTGACGGCGCGGGGCGCGGCCGCCGAGGGAGGAACTGGAAAAAAGGTGAGTATGTTTTTCTGCAATTACAAAAAAAAACAATCGTAATTATCCATTTCTGTTTCAGGTGAGCTATAGCAAGCGGATGGCCCAAAATCGACTATGTCGATTTTGTGGCTGGAACTCCGCTTTAAGGAAGTGATATTGGGTGTGTACATTAGAGTAGCCACCTCTAGGGCTTTGTTTCAGGCACCTAGGCTACTATAGCTACACTGGACCTCCCAAATCCCTCCTATACCACAGATGTGGCTTGAAATTGTGGATATAACACTGATATACCAAGTATGGGGAGACTGGCTGGTTCACACGTATTGAGAATTAAATAATATGGTTATTAGTTTATACATGTTTGATTTTAACACAACAAATAATTCAGATTCTGAGCCAAACAACTTCATGCACTGTCTGCTTAAATTAGTTTGGATTTTCCATGTCTTGCACTGGCGTCAGCAAACAGATTGCTAGTCTTTCAGCATTTACCATTACAGAGCAAAGGTCTGGCAGTAAGCCAGGATAGCACATCACAGATTATCCTTCTTTGAGAACTGTAATCAGAAAAATGATTGGTTGTTTTGGGTTTCTGTACTTTAGCTTACTGCTATTTTGTCTACTTTGCTGAGTATATACTTGAAAGCTGCTACTAATTTTCAATCCTCTCAAGACCCTCTCAACCATTGAACACCTCTCTGCTATCTCAGGCTGGGGATAACAAGATGAGATCTGAGCTGTTACCATTATCAGAAGAAAAGGACGTTATATTTTTAGTTTTCAATAGAGTTGGATTGTTATAAACTTTTCGTGCTTGCATGAGAAAGGACGTTGGAGCTCTAATGACGTCATCTTTATTGAAAGTTGGACATGGACCCAGGGAACACAATAGTCTCGCTCATAGACTGTCCTCCTCTGATGTATTTTGCCCTCGCACAGGGCTTAGTCACATCTCTGCCACCAAGCCCTGAGTGGTGGAATTAGTCATACTTGATAGAGGTTTCAGCTTTTCCTCACCCTACACAAATGTGTAGTTATTATTACCAGTAACATTGTTGGATATACTTTTCTGCCCCAGTTGCACCATAGGAGTAAGTAACCTTACATTGCTAAAAATGCTTCCTCATACCCAGTACTTCTAGGTATTGGGGAGCAGATAACTTGCTCCGCTTTATTCCAGGGCAAGAAGAGATTCCTCAGCCCTGTGTAAGCTCCAAGTTACAACTTGGCACTTGTGAGGTCTTCCACTTTTTGTTCCCAGTAGACATCAAGCAGGATGGGGATGTCCATAAGTGAGGCTGGCACTAAAATAACCTGTTGCCTTATCCTGCATGGACAAAGCGCAGGTTTACTTTAAGACAATTATTTATGAAAATGCCTTTTTCTTCCTCGCGCAATCCCCTCCCCCCCACCTTTCCTGACCTGCCGGATTGCATGCTCGGATAAGGGGCTTGTGTGGATTATGGGGAGGGGGCCATGCCGTTTTTTTTTTCTTTTTTCATTTTGGAATAGGGTTCCCTTTTAAGACCCATACCAGACTCAAAGGACTTGGTATAGATCTGCTTTTGACACATAAAAAAAATGCTGTATCCAGCCTTTTTATAGCTATAATGCTGGTCTTCAGACTGCACTGGCCCTGGGGTTTTTTTGCAGATTGAAAATGCCTATGCCACTTACAGCTCCTAAAAGCCTATGTGTGCATGGACACATAGAATGACATGAAGAGGCGTGTTTAAACTTAAAAAAAAATGTCTGGCACTGGTAAAAGTGGCTGTAAAATGCCCTGTTTGTATGAGGCCTTAAAGGTCTATTCATTTTATCTTTTTATTTTCAGGTGTAATTCTGATTTCAATTATCATAAATGTGCAGGCTTGCCAATTAAAGATTTATATTTATCCCTTGATTTAGTTTTACTTTGTTTGCATGCATTTTGAAAAATTGGTCAGTCATATTTATAAAATATTATAATTTGTACATTTTACTTTAACCTTGTGACGACCAAACTAGAATATTGCTCTCGGTAGCCCTTTTAAATGTTTGTTTTGGCTTCTTTGTCATATAACATACACTATATTGTCAAAAGTATTGGGACGCCTGCCTTTACATGCACATTAACTTTAATGGCATCCCAGTCTTAGTCAGTACTGTTCAATATTGGCAATCAAAAGCAAGGTCCAGAAAGACATGGATGAGCGATTTGAGGGTTGAGGAACTTGACTGAGTCCTGACCTCAACCTTTAGGATGAATTAGAGCGGAGACTGTGAGCCAGGCATTCTCGTCCAACAGCAGTGCCTGACCTCACAAATGTGCTTTTGAAAGAGAAATTAAGCATTTCCACAGACACACTCCTAAACCTTGTGGACAGCCTTCCTGAAGAGTTGAAGCTGTTATAGCTGCAAAGGGTGGGTCAACTCAATAATGAACCCAACGGACTAAGACTGGGATGCCATTAAAGTTCATGTGAGTGTAAAGGCAGGCGTCCCAATACTTTTGACAATATAGTGTATTTTTCTCTTGTGTTTTTGGCAGTATATTTTACCCTTGTTGTCTATGAGAAATGAAGAGTATTTTGTTGTTAATTTCCTTTTCTTAGTATATAGGGCAAATACAATAATGCTTAAAAGAATCAATACTCTAAATGTTTCAGCACAGCCACTGGATAGTCTACTATCCACATATATTAAAATTCTTCTTATCAAATGTAATTCTGCTTAACATCATTCATCTTGCCTTACAGCTCAATCTATTCTCCCAGTCTAGCACCAAAGTATTTGAGTCTCGCAGCTTCAATAGTATTCTACATCAGCCAACACGCTATCAAGTGAGTCAATCCTAATTGTTTTAATAAAGCTGTCAGTGTGAAAACGTTTGTTAATTTTGATTTGTGACATATTACTGTGATCTCTATCTTTGCATGAGATGAAAACAATGGTGTATTTTACATGGTTTAGATGTTCACATGTATTAAGATCAATAAGCCCCATACCTATTCTTACAATGCTGACTACAGCACTAGAGGGACTCATGCTTTGTGTCACTTTTTTTGACAGCAAATAATGAAAAGACTTATAAAAAGATATGTGCTGAGAGCTCAGGTGGACAGAGAAAATGATGAAGTAAACGAAGGTAAGGCTCAGTGAAATGTAACATTGTATATGTGTAACAGTGTTTTTAGAGTACAATTGTCAAAAAATTGGATTTTTGTCTTACCGTAAAATCCTTTTCTCTGAAGTTCGTTGACGGACGCAGTCTCTGTTCTTCATAGCAGTAGGTTATATTGTCCCCTACAGGAGCAGGACACTAGGCAGAAAAAAAGTTCTGGCTACGCTAATGGGCAGTCCCATTAATGGGTTATACTGTCTCTCCCTGCTGTAGGATGTCAGTTTTGTATCAAAGCAGTGTCAGAGAAAAACAATACCAACCCAACTCAAAATAGAGGGGTGGGTACTGCGTCCGTCCATGAACCTCAGAGAAAAGGATTTTACAGTAAGACAAAAATCCAATTTTCTCTATCGTTCATTGACGGACACAGTCTCTGTTCTTCATAGCAGTAGGGACATCCCAAAGCAGTGCCATAAAACATGAGAGGTGGGAACAGCAGAAGATAATTCCCCAAGGCTGAACCACAGCCAACCAAGCAGCACAGGACAACAAGATGAGACCTGAAAAAATATTAAACACCCTCAAGGGAAACCAAAACACCCTTAAACAGCAGTCTGCAAAACCTTGCGGCCAAAAGGAGGCATCTGCAGATGCCAACACATCCACCTTAAAAAAACTTTGAGAAGGTATGAACAGACGACCAGGTGGCCGCCTTGCAAACCTGAACCACAGATGCCTAATGGCAAAAGACCCAGGAAGCACTAAGCGCCCGAGTAGAATGCGCCTTAACAGGGAAAGGAGGAAACTGACCCTTAATTGAATAAGCCTGCACAACTGCCTGTCTGATTCATCTGGAAATAGTCACAGCAGACGCAAGCAGCCCTTTCTTTGTTCCACCTGTGAGAACAAAGAGCGAATTTGGCTACTTTCGAAAAGACTCATTAGTCGCCAAGTACACCCTAATTGCCGGAACCGCATCCAAAGTATGCAGTGCAAATTTCTCAGGATGCTTAGGCTCTGGACACAAGGAGGGTAACACAATGTCCTCATTTAAATGGAAACTGGAAACCACCTTCGGAAGGAAGGCCGAATCCGGAAGAAGCACCACTTTATCCCTGTGAACCACCAGATAGGAAGAACGACAGGACAACGCCGTCAGTTCCGACACCCTGCGCGCAGAAGTAATAGCCACCAAGAAGGCCACCTTCTAAGATAAGGTAAGCAGGGGAATTTCCTGAATATTTTAAAAGGGAGGTTTCTGGAGAACCAACAGCACCAAATTAAAGATCCCAAGGTGGCAACTGAGGTCGCACCGGAGGAGCCAAGTGTTGCACCCCCTGGATAAAGCTACGTACCAGGGAATGGGAGGTTAGTGGCCTTTGGAAGAAAATTGCCAATGCCAAAACCTGACCCTTGATAGTACTCAAGGCCAAATTTTGATCAACTCCCCGTTGAAGAAAAGCCAAGATCCGAGCCACCGAGTAAAAGCGAGGGGGAACCCCAAAAGACTCACACCATGCAATATACAACTTCCATGTGCGATGATAGATCTTTCTAGAAGTCACTTTTCTCGCTTTAAGTAGAATGGAAATCACAGAAGCAGACAATCCCCTGTCCTTCAGCACCTGGCTTTCAACAGCCAAGCTGTCAATGCCAGTGTCTGTAAAGCAGGATGGAAGATTGGTCCTTGAGACAGCAGATCCTCCCTGAGAGGAAGTCTCCAAGGAACATCTGCGACTGGCCTGACCAGGTCAGCGTACCAAGCTCGTCGAGGCCAGTCCGGAGCCACAAGGATGACCGGATTCCCTTCCGTCTCAATCCTTGAAGAAGCTTTGGCAGCAACTCAAGTGGAGGAAAAGTATACATCAGCTGATACTGACCCCATAGAGCCACAAGCGTGTCTGTGGTGTCTGCCAGAGGGTCCCGAGCGCAGGCCCCAAACCTCTGTACTTTCCTGTTGATCCGAGATGCCAACAGATCTACGTCTGGTGTGCCCCAACGAAGGCACAGCTGCTGAAACACCTCCAGATGGAGAGGCCATTCCCCTGGAGCCAAGGTCTGCTGACTGAGGTAATCCGCCTGCCAATTTTCCACTCCTGGAATGTGAACAGCGGAGAGAGCTGGAACAAAGCATTCAGCCCACCGAAAGATGCCTGCCACCTCCAAGGCCACAAGGACACTTCTGGTGCCCCCTTGGTGATTGACATAAGCCACAGCCATGGCATGGTCCGATTGAATGCGCACTGGCCAGCCCTGAAGGTACTCCATCCAGTGGACTAGACAGAGCCTGATCACCCTCAGCTCCAGAACATTGATCAGTAACCTGGATTCTTCCAGGAACCAGATCCTTTGAGCAGAAAACTTGCAGAGAACATCTGCCCACCTGAACAGACTGGTATCCATGGGGATCACTGTCCAATAAATGGGGAGGAAGGATTTTCCTTGTTTGAGCGTCGGGGACCGAAGCCACCATAACAGGGACCCCCTGGTCACTTGGCTCAGCTGGATCTGATTGTCCAGAGAACTTGAATCTTTGTTCCATTTGATAAGAATTTCCTTCTGGAGTATTCTCGTGTGAAATTGAGCGAAAGGTACCGCCTCGAAGGATGACACCATCAGTCCAAGAACTCTCATACAATTCCAAAGGGAAGACCATTTGCTGGAAAGCAATATCTGAATCTCAGTCTGAAGTTTTTGAAGTTTGTCTGGAGGAAGAAACATCCTGGGTGATGACGAATCCAAAGTCAGGCCCAGATAATCCAGTCTCATGGAAGGGACCAGGGACAACTTCTGAAGGTTCAGAATCCACACAAACTCCTCCAGAGTTCTCATGGTGATCTCCAAGTTTGTCCCCAGCACCATGGGAGACTCTGCACGGAGAAGCAGCTCGTCCAGGTAACTCAGGACCGATATCGTCCGCTGGGGTAACAACGCCAGGACTGGGGCCAAGACCTTTGTGAAGACAGAGGAGCAGAGGAGAGACCAAAGGGTAACGCCACAAACTGATAGTGATCCTCTTCCATGGCAAAACGCAGAAACCGTTGATGTCCTGCACATATTGGATGTGGAGGTAGGCATCTTTGATGTCTAATGAGGCTAGAAAATCCCCCTGATATAGGGAGGCCAACACCGTGCAAACCAATTCCATCTTGAATTTTTAAGCTCGCAATAAACAATTCAGTGCCTTTAGGTCCAGGATTGGACGCACCTTGGGGGACCGTAAACAGGTTTGAGTAAAAGCCCTGAAAATGTTCCAAATTCACAACCGCAACTATTACTCCTTGTTGTAACAGGTCCTGCACCACCCTGTAAGCAATCCAGGGACAGTCGCACATTGGAAGGGAAGAACCTTACCAGAGGGACGGATCGAAATTCGATCTTGTAACCCGACAGTATGACCTCGTGCACTCACTGGTCTTGTAGCCGGGAAAGACGTCCCCCCACCCCTGATACGGGTGAGGGCGCACCTTCAGGCTGAAGGGGCCTATGTGCAGGTCTGGAGAAACCCGATTTCTGTTTGCCAGATCAGGGTCGCTTGGATCCACCAGAGGAGGCATTGAAGGCCTTTGATCCCTTATCACTTGACCCTGAGGGATGAAAAAACTTTTTTTGCGCTGAAAAGGAGGGACCCCGTCTACAACGAGGGTCCTTACCCTTGTTAGCCTGTGGGAGAAAGGTATTCTTACCTCCTGTATGACCTTTGATAATGGCATCAAGGCTATCCCCAAACAGGCGATCACCTTGAAAAGGTAGATCAGTCAAGGCTTTTTTGGAAGTCTGATCTGCAGACCAGCATTTTAGCCAAAATATACGGCGAACGGCCACTGCCGACACCGACAGTTGCTCCAACAGTGGAGCTACATCCAGCGAGGCATCGCAAAGAAATTGCAGCCCCTGAATCAACTGGTCCGTAAGCTCCGCAAAGGCAGGGGGGAAACGTTCCCCCCTCCAGGTCGCGACGTAGTAATTTAGCCCATTCAGACAAGGTTTGTGACACAAGGGCAATAGTAAACACCAGTCTGAGTGCAGACCCCGCCAGGGAGTACATATTGCGGGCTACAGACTCCGCCTTTCTATGCTCCAGATCCTTAAAGGACGGGAAATCCTCCACTGGAATCATGGTAGCTTTATTTAGTCTGGAGACCGGGAGAGTCCACTGTAGGTGGCACAATCCACTTTTTAATAAGAGACTCCTCAAAGGGGTAGCGCCTAGCAATCCGCTTAGGGACCCCAGGGGGACGCTTGGGGCGGTCCCACTCTTTTTTGACCATATTGTGAAAATACGCGGCAAAGGGAAAAACCTTTGCTGCTCTGGATGGCTTGTGAGTGCCAAAAGTTATCTGTGCCTCAGTCGCAGCTGCATCCTCCATTTTTAGGGTCTCACGCACAGAAACAACCAGTGCGTCCACCAGCGCCTCTTCTTGCGCGGTGGCGGAGAGTTGTCATCCTCACTATCGGAGGAGACAGGGCGCAAGGTAGTAGACTCGGAAGGGAGACCCACGTCTGCGGTGGCTGAATCAGAATCAGAATCTGACCCATCAGTTGGGGCAGGGGTAGGCGGGGGCGTTTTTTAACACTTCGCCCCTTAAAGGCCACCTCCACCCGGGAAACAAAAGATTCCATGACCGCTGACAGTGCATCTATGGATGGCTGGGATCCTGTGGGCCCTGCGGCCTCCAAGAGAGGGTCAGGTGGGGGAAACGTGTGCCACAGAGTCCATGGTCAGCAGGGGAACCCTGCAGAAACATTTTGGAAATGTTTTTTTTTCCAAATTTCCCATCGCGCTATAGCACCCCCAAAAGGTCAGGCACAAAAGCACTGAAGACCCCCAGCAGAGAGAGAGAGAGACCCCCCAGACTCACCACCCGCACCAGAGATGCACCAGGAAGGCCCAAGATGTCTGTACAGCACGTGTCTGCAGCGATATGAGATCAGGAGGAAACCTGAGTGTCAGCACTAGGTAAAAAGGAGGAGCTCCACTGCCAAAAAAAACGATTCTAGTGACTCCATAAACATGGCCGCAGTGATTTTCAATGAGAATACACCGCAAAATGGCTGCTGGGTGTACCCATATGGCCGCTGATCTTCTCAGCACATGGGCTACAGGAAAATGGCAGCCCTGCGAAGCTTCTGGGGACCCTTGAGGGGACCCCCCAGCCCCCTGGACAGGATCGACCAGATGGGGGCCCTGGTAGTGACAGGTAAGTCCCCCCCACATGATCGATCGTCCAGTTGCTGGCAGCGCAACCCCCCCACCCCCACCATCGGCCTAACGCCCAGTCCCATCCCCCAGGGGTAGGTTCAAGTGCCCCATAGCCCCAGTAAGTGAGGGGAGACAGGAAATAAAGGGGGGGTGCGTGACAGGACAGAGGTGAAACCTAGGGGTCCAACCGTTCTAAGGAGGGGCCCACTTCCACCCCAAAACCTACCAGGGGAGAGGGGGGAACAATTACTCACCATACCTGGAACAGGCAGGCGTAATCTCCTGGCAGAACGCCTCTCCACCGAAGTGGGGGGCTGTCGGCCAATAGGAACGCTGTGACTCGGGCCTAGACCTGGTCGTGTGCGACGTGGCGAGACGTTTAACTCGCAGGGCCAGTCCCTGTCCGGTGGGACTATGTCGCTGCCGACCTAGGGCGGGCTGGGGTCTGCGTGCGCTTGCTGGCCGGCTGGGGTGATCACTGGATCTATATATCCAGCCCGTCGCCCAGATCCGGCTTAGTTGCTTGTAGATCTCACAGGAAAAAAATCCAGAGAAAAAACGAACTAGAAAAAAACATTTTTTCCAGGACCACAGATCCCAGCAAGGAAACTAGGTCCTTACTCCTGACTAGGCAGATTAAAACTGACATCCTATAGCAGAGAGACGAGATATACCTCCTGGGACTGCCCATAGGCGTAGGCAGAACATTTTTTTCTGCATAGTGTCCTACTCCTGTAGGGGGCAGTATAACCTACTGCTATGAAGAACAGAGACTGCTTACATCAATGAACGATAGAGAAAAAACATTATTTTTCCCTCTGTATTCAATGGTAGTATATTTCCAAGCTTTTATTCTATTATACGTTATTACTAATGTTTGCCTAAAAAATGTACCGTATCATGTTTGCCTTATAGTCCTTTTGGGCATCAGTTTAAGAATGTCCTGTGAGACCCTGCATTTGTCCTGAATATAGTCTACTTGAACATGCACAGTATTGCTAGGGAAAATATAGTTTTATTTCTGTCTGCTCTTTACAATGTACCTGGACATAGTCATGGGATCTGAACAAAACTGATTTTAGAGATTTATTCATCTTCACCCAAAACTAACCAATTCACATAAATCTAGTTTTGCAACAGCATATCCAAGTTTATGGATTGTAAATCAAGAAATAATAGGATTTTTGTCAAGATGCATTTAATTCTTATTGCTATTTCCCAAAATGTAGCTATAATTTAGAATGTAAAATAAAACTGTCTGACTTTTCTCCAATGCAGGATGTTGCATACACAGAATCTACAGAAACTTTCACTGTGAAACATGGCCCTATAGCTTTGACCTCTATAGAACACATATTTAATGGCACCTGCTGGAAGGCAGATGATTCACGTTGGCTTCAGAATGACGTTTGCATTCTGGACAGGCCTGATATTCGTTTGGAAAAATAATATCAAAATAAAAAATTACTATATAAAATTCTTATTTACAAAAATAGCAAAATGCATTTTGTGTGGGTATTGTGTGCATATTACGAACGTTCACTAGTCCCTTATAGTTTGCAATTGAGACACTTCATTTTGAAGGTATTACAAGCCTCTAGGTCAGTGATGGCGAATCTTGGCACCCCAGATGTTTTGGAACTACATTTTCCATGATGCTCATGCACTCTGCAATGTAGTTGAGCATCATGGGAAATGTAGTTCCAAAACATCTGGGGTGCCAAGGTTCACCATCACTGCCCTAGGTACCCATGTATTCCTGAGCTTACCTGTTGGTGTGCAGAATTGGGTTTGGTACTCCTCCATTACTTAGGTATATACATGTGTTAAATTGGTTTTAAATTTAATAAAAGTGTTAGAACAGCTTGACCAAGACCAATCACATGGAAAATTAGCTTCCCTTAAATCTTAGAATAGACTAGCAAAGTATTTCTTAATGTTGCAGAAGTTATATTAACCTTCTTAGCGGTATTCCCGAGTGTGGCTCGGGGTTAAATTTCAGAGCCAAAAGCGGTAACCCCGAGCCACACTCGGGGTACCGCCAGAAGCATCGCTGGATCCTGTAAGTGGGGTTACATACCTTGTCACCGGGATCCAGCGATGTGTCTCGGCGGTGTCTCGCGGCGGATCTTCCTCCCGATCCTCTCCGTGCCCCGGCTTCCGTCTCCTGCGACGTGATGTTCGCAGGGGGGTGGAACCGGCAGGAAATTCAAATGTAAAAACACACCAAACACACTGATACCATTCAAAATAAAAAAAAATCACATTAGTTTGCCCCCCAGTGCCCTTTCCTGCAGTTTTACTGTACTTTTTATGTAAATATACATATATACATATATATATATATATATATATATATATATATACGTGTATATATATATGTGTACTGTATGTATATATATATATATATATATATATATATACGTAATTCTTGTGAATGAGCAGCCCAAACCAACTGTATACTATGTATACTACTATAATATATATATATATATATATATATATATATATATATATAATATATATAATAAATGTATACAGTTGGTTTGGGCTGCTCATTCACAAGAATTACATGCAAAATAATGGTACCGCTTTCAGCACCTAAAATCCAAAAGAATCATACCGCCAGGGAGGTTAATAAGCTGAAGCCTTTATTTTCTTTAACTGTAGCAATTTTAAGGGCCCTACATACTGATCAAGCATGCAAGAAAGGTGAAAGCCTTACATGAAAAGAACCCATGTGTTATTCAGCTGCTATTTGTATTTACTTGCTCTGAATTTTGATACCGGTGTCTTTTCTGTACACGTTGAATGATAACAGTTGTGATTTTCACATATCTTGTTAAATTAAAATTGCACCTGTGGGCATAAAAATGTTAGCAATCTGACATGTGCCTGTGTGCTGGCTCTGACCTCCTATCTGTATAACCTACATGCAGCTCCTAAACACTTGGGATTTACTGTAGCGCTGAATCAAATCAGGGAATGGGGTAAAACCACTTTTACTTTTTTTCTGTGTCCCTTTCTATATAGGGTTGGCAAGGTTTAAGTCCTCTGTCAAGCAGGCTAATTTTGTAATTTGCAAAGAATTTTTGCAAACTTCATTCCAGATATGTTTCTTTTGGAACTACAAAAGGCAAATTATTCTTGCGACTCCCACCAAACTAAAGGAAATAGACATAGAAACTAGCAGGATCTGCCAGCTATAATCACCTGATCAACTTTTAGAATGCCTCCTCTAATGCTAAGGGACATTTGGATGTTTTGGCAGTTTTAGAAAATCATAGCTGGCAGCAGAGAGAAGCTGAAAGGCAATTTTTAATGTCAATCAATAAAAAATGGCCTGTGTGGCAATTTTATGTGCTGTATCAGTATAAATTTCCTTTAAGTACCCTATATTCATTAAAAAAAAATATTTTCATGACTATGCAGTACATATGTACAGGGCTACTGTTAGAAATCATGGCCCCGTACATACTACTTAACAGGACTCCCCAAAAAACCCCCCAAAAATATCAAAATAATAATTTTCATTAAAAACACACTAAAATCATTATTAGCGGACACAGACACAACATAACTTACAAAAATCTTGCTAAATCTAAAATATAAAGCTGTATTGAGTTTTTAAAGCTCTGTGTGTAAATGAGGTCTTGGGACTCAAGCATTATGTAACACTCTGACAGTCTTCTGTTGCTTTACATAATATTGAATATTATCTGTGTTTCTTTGGTAGTATCAAGCATATACAGTGCCTTGCGAAAGTATTCAGCCCCCTTGAACTTTGCGACCTTTTGCCACATTTCAGGCTTCAAACATAAGGATATAAAACTGTAATTTTTTTGTGAAGAATCAACAACAAGTAGGACACAATCAGGAAGTGGAACGAAATTTATTGGATATTTCAAACTTTTTTAACAAATAAAAAACTGAAAAATTGGGCGTGCAAAATTATTCAGCCCCCTTAAGTTATTACTTTGTAGCGCTGTTTTTGCTGTGATTACAGCTGTAAGTCGCTTGGGGTATGTCTCTATCAGTTTTGCACATCGAGAGACTGAAAGTTTTGCCCATTCCTCCATGCAAAACAGCTCGAGCTCAGTGAGGTTGGATGAAAAGTGTTTGTGAACAGCAGTTTTCAGTTCTTTCCACAGATTCTCCATTGGATTCAGGTCTGGACTTCGACTTGGCCATTCTAACACCTGGATATGTTTATTTGTAAACCATTCCATTGTAGATTTTGCTTTAGATTTTGGATCATTGTCTTGTTGGAAGACAAATCTCCGTCCCAGTATCAGGTCTTTTGCAGACTCCATCAGGTTTTCTTCCAGAATGGTCCTGTATTTGGCTCCATCCATCTTCCCATCGATTTTAACCATTCTTCCCTGTCCCTGCTGAAGAAAAGCAGGCCCAAACCATGATGCTGCCACCACCATGTTTGACAGTGGAGATGGTGTGTTCAGGGTGATGAGCTGTGTTGCTTTTACGCCAAACATAACGTTTTGCATTGTTGCCAAAAAGTTTGATTTTGGTTTCATCTGACCAGAGCACCTTCTTCCACATGTTTGGTGTGTCTCCCAGGTGGCTTGTGGCAAACTTTTAACAACACTTTTTATGGATATCTTTAAGAAATGGCTTTCTTCTTGCCACTCTTCCATAAAGGCCAGATTTGTGCAGTATACGACTGATTGTTGTCCTATGGACAGAGTCTCCCACCTCAGCTGTAGATCTCTGCAGTTCATCCAGAGTGATCATGGGCCTCTTGGCTGCATCTCTGATCAGTCTTCTCCTTGTATGAGCTGAAAGTTTAGAGGGACGGCCAGGTCTTCGTAGATTTGCAGTGGTCTGATACTTTTTCCATTTCAATATTATCACTTGCACAGTGCTCCTTGGGATGTTTAAAGCTTGGGAAATCTTTTTGTATCGAAATCCAGCTTTAAACCTCTCCACAACAGTATCTTGGACCTGCCTGGTGTGTTCCTTGTTCTTCATGATGCTCTCTGCGCTTTGACCTCTGATCTCTCTGACCTCGGAGACTATCACAGTGCAGGTGCATTTATACGGAGACTTGATTACACACAGATGGATTCTATTTATCATCATTAGTCATTTAGGTCAACATTGGATCATTCAGAGATCCTCACTGAACTTCTGGAGAGAGTTTGCTGCACTGAAAGTAAAGGGGCTGAATAATTTTGCACGCCTAATTTTTCAGTTTTTTATTTGTTAACAAAGTTTGAAATATCCAATACATTTCGTTCCACTTCATGATTGTGTCCCACTTGTTGTTGATTCTTCACAAAAAATTACAGTTTTATATCTTTATGTTTGAAGCCTGAAATGTGGCAAAAGGTAACAAAGTTCAAGGGGGCCGAATACTTTCGCAAGGCACTGTACTTGAGGTTCCCTATATCTTGTAAGTTGACTACCACTAATCTAAACGCTGTCCTCAACTAATTCCCATTACTGTTTGTGTGTGAATAATGGCTTGGGGCACAGCAAGAACTATTATAAAGGACCACAGAAAAAGATATAAAAAGAGAACAGAGAATAGCGCAATAAAAGTTACAAACTGTAAAAAAGTAAACCATTTAACTAGCCAAAGCCAGTAAAATTAATATTTCCTTTCACATGCCGGGGTTTTCACAGTGCAGGGTCAGGACAGTGCAGCAGTCCTGGTACTGGGGTAATATTGTCCTCTTTAGTGAAAGAGGCATTCTCAGGGTTTCCCTATATCACAAGTCACACATATCCCAAAGGAAGTCTTGGAGCTTTTCTCTTCATACTGTTCCAGGTCACATGCTGATTACGGGTGGATGGAAAACACTGATATTTCACTGTTGAGGCATGAGGATACAATGAGGCACACAATACGTGCAAAAGGGCCACAAATTATATATATATATATATATATATATATATATATATATATATATATATATATATATAAAAACACTGCTTCCTGGAATTCATTATTTGGTCTTGCCTGACTCAAATCAGTCAACCGTACCAGTCGAAGAGTAAATGAACAAAAACATATCATTCTAACCAATAAAAGGGTTTGGTTATATAAGCTGACTATGTTGAAAGTGATGACATCCCATACTGCTAGAGGCAAGCAATCTGCAAACAAAAGAAAACTTCCTCGGTAGATGAAAATGTCCTTCTCAGCAATCTAAACACCAACGACTTCTGTGTTCTCTTTCCAGGTGAATTAAAAGAAATAAAACAAGATATTTCCAGCCTCCGCTATGAACTCCTCGAAGACAAATCACAAGCCACTGAAGAGTTGTCGGCCTTGATTCATAAATTAAGTGAAAAGCTAAATCCTGGTATGTCAAGGTGCGAGTGAAAAATCGACCAAGGAGATTTATCAACAGCACGTACAATGGCAATAAACTACAAAAAATGCATCCGATACTTGAAGAAAAATATGTCTGGTAGATTTATAGCACATAATACCTTAACTATGTTTCTTATTTTAAATTTAGGTTTAACAAATGTTCTTCGCTATGACAATTTCTATCCACGCTTTAAGAGATCTTGGAATTTTATTAATGTAATTCTGGTTTCCAGTATTTCATATTATAACTACATCAATTATGTGAACCACTTATCAGTGTATATATTATTTGTTAACATACCCAGGGGAAGAAAATTAAGCCATGTCTTAAATTATTTTCTGTCTTCTCCAACTGTGAGTACTTTTGGAGTAAGGGCCCTTTCACATGGGCTGTCCGATCAGGTCCGTCTGTGAGTTTTTTTTAGGCAGACCTGATTGGATCCTCCATTCTCCCCCCATTGGAGCAGCGGATGTCAGCAGTGACATGTCTGCTAACATCCGCCACTATCTGATCTGATCTTGTTCGCAAAATCCAGACGGATGGTGGTCTTATTTTCTATAAGTCTGGCAGATTGGATCGGATGAAAAAGGATCGGTGGTCCATTTTTACCCGATTTCCACATGGCATGGAGAGGGTCTGTGACCTGTCTACAGCTCTGCACAGTGAGCGAACACGGACCTGTTATCCCCCACTGAGCAAGCAGATCCTGCAAACAGAGGCTCCTGTGTGAAAGGGCCTTATAAAGGACTCCATTCACAACTGAGCGTATCATTTTCAGGCGCTTTTTTTTTTTTTGCACTTTTTACAGGCATTTTTTCTGGCTTTTTTTGCAGGTGTTTGGAGGCAGGCATTGACATCTAACAAAAATGCTTGTAATCAGCCAAAAATGAAGCTCCTGTACTTTTTTGAGCTTCTGGCGTTTTCCTTCTGGAGACAAAACGCTCAGATGTGAACAGGTGCCATTGAAATGAATGGGATTTTGCTTTTTGGGCGTTTTGAGACTTCAGAGATGAGCATTTTACGAGCTGAAATACGCTCCGGTGTGAACAGGGCCTAAGTTTCAGATAAAGATTCCTGGCCATTTTGGGACTGTGTGTGGTGGTCGATTTATGTGCCATCTATCAATGCAAGGAGTTACTTTATCATATGTTCACATCTAAAATATCTATGATATTGCAAATTAGGCAAATAATGAATATCAACTACATGAACACTCCTAACAGGAATTTACTTTGGTATGCCTAATTAAAGAAAGCTTTTGATAGGGTACTTGGATGCCTTTGGTTTTTATGTGATTTCCAAGTAGGCAGTTTGTGGGAGTTTATTGAAATTTTATATATTTGCTTTAAAATAGTGCTTAAAGTATACCTGGACCCAAGAACAAAAATGTAATATATTGCAGGTTACCAGTCCTTAGGGTATCTGCATTTGTTTTCTCCTTTCAAGGAAGCAGCTAAGTACATTTTCCCCAAGTATAGAAACAGAATTGTTGATCCTAACAGAAATCCAGTGTCCTTGTAACTTCATGTGCACTGAACTGATATCTTAAACAATGTTATCAGCCTTCTTAGTTATCCTCCGTTAACTACAAAAACACCCCCTCCCCCTTGTTACATGAAGATGAATTGTTTGCAGCCTAAGAAAAAAATAAAACTCTTGGACATACTTTCAAAAGGCATGTATATCTCAGATTGAATCAAGGAATTTACAAACACAAATAATAGTAAGGTAATAAAGATGTCTACTCTCCGGATGTAGGGGCTGGCATACCCTCACTAAAAAGAGATCAGAAGACCAGTTTGAATTCCATAATGCTATCAACAAGCACTGTGTGTTGTCTTAGTAACGGTGGACCATAAGGGCTTGTTCACATGTGCTTCAATGCCATTGGGATGATTTACTAAAACTGGAGAGTGCAAAATATAGTGCAGCTGTTGCATGGTAGCCAATCAGCTTCTAACTTCAGCTTGTTCAATTAAGCATTGACAAAAAAGAAAACTTGGAAGCTGATTGGTTTCTATGTAGAGCTGCACCAGGTTTTGCACTCTCCGGTTTTAGTAAATCATCCCCCATGTGTTTAAGTAGCATTTATTCATCATTTTTCAAAGCCTCATAAGCATCCTTTAATCCCTGCCATGAAAATTACAATGGTCACCACACAGTACTGTACACACCGGAGCAGTAACAATGTGTTGTGTCAAAAATGAAGGAGCATGTCGCTTTCATGAGGCACTGACACTTGAAAGCTGCCTCCATTAATTTCAATGGTGACATATCATAACTGCTCCTTTAGCATTTATGGCGTGTTTGTAAAAAATCTATAAAGTGTTAGCTGGGTGCTTGAGAAGACCAAGCGGAGGTTCCTGTATCCCAGAATGCACTGGGAAATAATAGAGAACTAGGACAGAGCAGCTCAGGTAACTTCCTGGTTGTACAGAGCAGCCGTGTGGTAACATCATTTGCTTCTGTATGCAGACAAAAGCATTAAGCCAGCCAGAAAAATCCTAAGTGCCAGGTAGGAGCAGAGGCGTTGAGAATTATTGCCAGTAGCAAAGTTTTTGTTAGCAAAGCTAAGTCTGGACCAAACTAAAGCTTGGTACACCCTAATCACTTTTATTCCGTTCAGTCCAGCAGGCTGAACAAAAAAAAAAATGCCAGCTGTGGTTGGAGCCGCTGTACTCACTATGTGAAGTAAGTACAGAGAACTCCCCTGCTGAGCTATTGTTTTTCTGACAGGGGGACACGCCGCCCTCCCCCCCCCCCCCCCCCTCAGATCAGCGCTCTCTGCCATTGGCTGAGAACGCTGTTCAAGAGTCTGTCGGCTGCTGGTTTTCCAGCATGCTTGTCTGAGATACACACATGCCGAATGTCGGATTTTTTTTTGAAACAGCAAAGGTCTCCCGACATTTGACCCCGTGTCCCGACTTTAGTGTCAAAGTATACAAATCTATCTTGCAGAAAATTCACATAAAATATTTCTGCTATCATACCACAATCTAAATACTTCTCAAAGTAGATCATTTCCTCTACATCACTTCTAAGAAACACAACACTTTCATAGGCATTTATTAAGCATTCTTAAAGCTTTTTCAAACACTGAAAAAAACATGTCATAAATGCTATAGGCACATTAACCACTTTACCACTAGAGCATTTTGCTGTCTTATGTCTGAGCCACTTTTTGCGACTTTAACTGACAATTGCGCGGTCATGCGATGCCATACTCAAACGAAATTTACGTCCTTTTTTTCCCACAAACAGAGCTTTCTTTTGGTGGTATTTGATCACCTGTGCGATTTTTACTTTTTGCGCTATAAACAAAAAAAGAGCGTAAATTTTGAAAAAACAACAATATTTCTCACATTTTTTTATATGAAATTCCTCCCAAAAAAATGTAAAAATCAAATTTTTTTTTAATTTTTGGCCAATTTGTTTTCTGCTACATATGTTTGGTAAAAAAATTTGCTCCTCCCCCGGCCCGACTCCCGCTGTGACTGAATACAGCGGGAGCAAAACCTCCGGCGGCGCGCGAGCGCCGCCCACAAGGGGGAGTGTCTGACGACGTAGGTCTACGTCGTCAGACTATAACGAGCCACTTTCCCGCAGTAGTACTACGGTACTCAGTGGCAAAGTGGTTAATAAGCATTACTTAATTATTCATAATCAACACATGTGTGAATGAGCCTTAAATGAGCCTCCAAAATCTCCTCTTCCTGGACACCTAAGTGGCACCTGAACAGGATCCTTAGTGACATCTAGTGGAGTGGTGGACATCGCTATTAACTTACTGTTTAGAGGAATAACTTATGGAATTGATTTTATATATATATATATATACATATATATATATATACAGGGAGTGCAGAATTATTAGGCAAATGAGTATTTTTGAGGATTAATTTTATTATTGAACAACAACCATGTTCTCAATGAACCCAAAAAACTCATTAATATCAAAGCTGACTATTTTTGGAAGTAGTTTTTAGTTTGTTTTTAGTTTTAGCTATTTTAGGGGGATATCTGTGTGTGCAGGTGACTATTACTGTGCATAATTATTAGGCAACTTAACAAAAATCAAATATACAGTATACCCATTTCAATTATTTATTTTTACCAGTGAAACCAATATAACACCTCAACATTCACAAATATACATTTCGGACATTCAAAAACAAAACAAAAACAAATCAGTGACCAATATAGCCACCTTTCTTTGCAAGGACACTCAAAAGCCTGCCATCCATGGATTCTGTTAGTGTTTTGATCTGTTCACCATCAACATTGCGTGCAGCAGCAACCACAGCCTCCCAGACACTGTTCAGAGAGGTGTACTGTTTTCCCTCCTTGTAAATCTCACATTTGATGATGGACCACAGGTTCTCAATGGGGTTCAGATCAGGTGAACAAGGAGGCCATGTCATTAGCTTTTCTTCATACACACACACACACGCATACACATATATACACACACATACATACATACATACATATACACACACAGTGTGTGGATATGCAGATGACTATGGATGTTACAGAACATAAGAACAGATGATCAAAAAGTTGGTTTTAAATTTTTATTTTAATGCATTTTTTATAGTTTCATAGATTTTATTTGATCATTAGTGTTTGCAAATTCTTTGATCCTATCAGCGACATACAGTACATGCACTTTAAGGCTGGGTCCACACTAGTGCAAATTGGATGCTGAGCGGATTGCACAGGGGTCCTGTAGATCTTTGGCTCTGTTTCAGGTCCCAATTCAGGCAAATATGCGGGCCCGATTCCTCCCTGAAACAGAGAGCATTGACACACTGGACCCCATGCTGTGAGCCACATCCGATTTAGGCCTGATCCCAGCCTGAAAGTCCCTTTATAATCTGGGCAGTATGTCCAAGAATTTTTTCTATGTAGCCAGTATGTACGGGATGTGGTACATGAAATGAACATAAGGATGAGAAAATTTTCCTTTTATAATGTTTGTAGTCCAAATCAGTAGAGCAGCCTATGTTTACAGTGTTGCTCCTCTATAAATACAGTGAGTGAGTGTTTTCACCTTTTTAATGCAGCACCACATCTAAGGACTGGCAAGCTTTAATATTTAACATTTTTTTCTTGGAAACACTTTAAATACTGACATGAATAAAGACAGTTAAAACTATTCCACAATGGCCTTGTAAATTAAATGAAAATGTATTATTTTGTTTTTACAAAATAATTAAAACACAGTAGTTAATTAAAGTGGTACAATAATTGCATTTATAACCTCAGCTGCTATTGGTTGTGTTTGGTACATAGGTTTAGTCTACAGCATGCAACTTTATTGTCCATAAACACCAATTCAAAACATTTCACGGCATACATTTAATTATTACTGCTTTAAAGCTGAACTCCTGGTATGATCATTACTGCATACTTACAGGTGGATATTGTGATGGCACTACCCCTCCTTTCCAGCTTGTGCAATGAGGATGCCTTTTATTCATAAAAAAATACAAGCATTCTTTGAATGACAGCAGGGCCAAACAAGCGATCCCCAGTCAGAAGGGAAGCCGCTTGGCACAGGACCCGGAAGATCGTGGCTACTACAGTGATTGTCAGGCTCTCAGTGGACCCTCAGGTGTGAAATAGGCTAACTTTCATTGGTCCAAGTTGGACCAATGTAAGTATGCAATAAAGATCATACCTGAAGTTCAACTAAAACACACATTTTTTGTAAAAAATGTTTACCTACTAAGCTTGGGGCGCTGTATGACTATAAATACACAGCATAAAAATTACAAAAAAAGTATACCTCATTTTACATAGATAGTATTCTCTTATGATTTTTATTGTAATTCACTGCAAAGTGTACTAAACATGTACTTAGGGAAATACTGAGTGGACAATTGAGGAAAATGCTAGTTACATGGCTGTCTTTGACTTTGATACCTTGAGACATTGCTGTGGAACATGCATGCAGGTAAAGAAAGTCAGATTGAAGCCAGGACTTGTTCTGAGACAGCGACCATGAAAATACTGAAGCCACTGGATCATCACGACAGCCAGGGAACTGGTATAATGAGACAGCTAGGTTAGGTTGGGTCCATAGAAACTTACTGCAGTTTTTCTTTAACACTGCTGTTTAGAACTTTGTAAGGGTCCATAAATTATTATGTGTCTGTGTACACGACTACATACTGTATATGTTGCGTACCTTATAGTGCTTTGCATAGCTTTTCTTTTCCATCCCACCCAACTCTTGGACATAGCTACCTTTTGTATTATGACCTGAAATTAAAATGTATTTAATTTACACAACATACAGTATATAAAGTGATTCTAAAGGCAGAAAGTTTTTTTACCTTATTTCATTCAGTATGTTTACCTTGCCATCCCTATGCATTTTGGCAAACTCCAAAGGTGTATATAGAAGTATTTTGCAATGTTGGCTTTCTTCTCATCACTCTATAAAGCTTTGTAGACCTTTAAATAACCTCAGATGGTTTTCTGTATCCCAGGGATGGGCCTCTATAGCTCCTTCAGTTCCCTGACTCTAAGGCTGGGTACACACTGACGCGGTCGCAGGTTCTTGCCTGGGGTTCCAATTTTTGCCTGTATTGGCACCTGAAACTGAGCCAAAGATGCACAGGACCCTTTTCCAGTGCGCTCCGAGGCCGCCAATGTGTGAACTGGTGTTCTGTCCAATAGAACAGATCATCAAATAATTATTTTGATGACCTGCGCATGCGCAGTACGTAACATCACTCCAGCTGATCTCTCAACCAGCTGGCGTGACATCAACACAGCGCATGAGCAGATCGTCAGAGGCATTATCCAACAATCTGCAGTAACAGAAATCCGGCCAGGCTGGAGCACTAAGGTACAATGAAAAATTCCCACCGCCCACGTGGTAAGAAGGTGCTCACCGCTGCTCTCGGACTTTCTGGAGTTGTGTGCCAGGCTTCCTTTCTCCCCCCACCTTTCCTTGCAAACCTTCCATTGTTCCCGCCAACGTCACTGCCACCTCCTCCTCAGTATCCCTTGCAGCGACACGTGACCACCGCCACACACACTATACAGTACACTGCGTGGAGCCTGGAGAGCGAGGCAGAATCTGACAATCAAATTCTGCCTCTGCGCTTTGCTGATCATCAGATAACGCCTCCGACGATTTGTGCATGCGCAGTGTTGACATCACGTACTGTGCATACGCAGATCATCTGAGGCATTATTCGACGATCTGCAAAATTTGACAAAACACCGGCTCCATTGAGAGTCGGTCACACTCTCCTGTTATAGGAACTGGATGCGAGGAAACCCGCATTCAATTCACATCGGTGTGAACCCAGCCTTACCTACTAAGTTTTTCAGCACAGCATTCTCTAGTCATGGTTGTTCCATATTATTTTTATTATTTATAATGGATTTACTGGTGCTCGAGCGAATGTTCAGGTTTGGGATATTTTTTTGATAACCCAGCTGTGAATAACCACTTGCCAACCAGCCGCCGTACATATACTGCGGCAGGTCGGCTCTGTCCTGCGAAACAACGTACCTGTACGTCGCTTCGCGGGACCACTAGCGGGGGGCACATGCGCCCATTCACCACAGGGGGAGCCAATTTGCGGGCCCAGCGGCCGCGATTGCCCCTGGGCACCTGTAATCGCTCGCCATGAAGACAGAGCGTCAGTCTGCCATTGTAAACACGGCAGACCGCTGTTCTGTCAGTTATGAACACAGGAATCCTGTGTTCCTCTTATTTAGGAACACAGGTCTCTGTGTTCATTTAGTAAATACATCCCCCACAGTTAGAAAGCAGCCCCTAGGGACAAATTTAACCCTTTGATCGCCCCTGGTATTAACCCATTCCCTGCCAGTGTCATTAGTACAGTAACCGTGCATATTTTTAGCACCGATTACTGTAGAAATGTCACTGGTCCCCCCAAAATTGTCAAAAATGTCGGTTAGGTGTCCGATCTGTCTGCCGCAGTGTCACAGTCCCGCTAAAAATCGCTGATCGCCACCATTACTGGTAAAAAAAAATTAAAAATAAAAATGACAAATCGTTCCCCTAGTTTGTAGATGCAACAACTTTTGCGCAAACCAATCAATATACACTTATTGGGATTTTTGTTTAACCAAAAATATGTAACCAAATACAAATTGGCCTAAAATGCGGAAAAATTTAGATTTTTAATTTTTTTTTTTGAGAATGTTATATAGCAGAATTGTTGGTCTTTTTTTGTTAAAAAAAAAAAGCTGAAGCTGTTTAGCAGGGAATGAGGCGCCGCACCGGAAGTGGGGAGCGGGGCCGGTGCAGGCGCATTGATTCCTGGGAGCGATGACGTTCAGCTCCCAGGAATCAATGCAAAGAGGAAGTGACGGCGCGGGCCGCGGCCGCAGAGGGAGGAAGTGGAAGAAAGGTGAGTATATTTCTCTTCAATAACAAGGTAAGTAAACAAAAACAAAAAATCTTAACTATCCATTTCTTTTTCAGGTGACCAAGAGCAAGCGGATGGCCCAAAATCAATTATGTCAATTTTGTGGCCGGAACTCCGCTTTAATGATAATTTGTCATTCGGGGAAAAAGTAACACGTCCCTTCACTGGACATTCTCCCCACTCCCCTATCTCCCACTGGAGACCAGAGTCTAATCCTTGTGTAAGCTCCATTAATAACAAGCTACCTTCTCCATCTTAAAGGTTTATCAGACTTGGGGATTGGTTGCTCAGGCCAAGGCAATGCATCCTGAAATTAGGGAGAAGATTATCCACTCTTCCATATCCGTAAGTACAGGATATTTCTAAGGGGTTCCAACCTAGTAGAGGAGCACAGCAAGGTGATATTCACTTTACATGAAAGGTGGAAGCTTTGAGTGCAACTTCCACTGGAGGGGGGGCATTGGTGATGAGATTTGGGGTTCCAGGATGTGTGGATTCGATTACGGTACCTTTTTTAGTTTAATGTCACAGATTGGGATCAATTTAGGTCGGACCTACCATATGATGTCTTGCTTTTAACTCTGGTTTTGATGGTGGAGTCCTGAAAATAGTATGAAGCAGCAGAAAATGTGGGTTGCTCTAATCGATCCTTGTTTGCATGGTGCGGAAGAGGGCTTGTCCCTCCCTCCTCCTCTCCTGGGGTCCTGGTTGCAAGGCCACCTGCGGCTGCACAAATCTGGACTTTTCCGGCATAGGTTGTCATGCAGCGTCTTGGAGGGGGGGGGTGGGGGAATGGAGAGACTTATTCCACTCCTCCCACCATCACTTATGTGGCAAGTATTGGCGGAGCATGCCCGCATGGCACATCCACCCGCGACCAGCCCTGCATGTCACAGCCTTGGTTAAAACACATGCGGCCCCAGATAATGCCAGTTGGGCCCTATGGCCAGTCCAGGCCTGCATGTATGCCACATATATATAACCAAAATGAAATGATGTAACTATGCAAGAAAAAAAACATACATAAACATAATTTTTAAAGCACTTGTCTAAGGCCTAAAGGCATACAAGTTGGTATCAGTATTGCAGGGGAGGAAACCTAGCCCCCTGCCAGTTTTTGTGGGCTGGTTTTATGCTGAAAGACATTAAACTGCATTAATAAGAAGAATATCTAAATATAGGAGAAAGAAACATTTAAAAAAAGATTTATCAGGGGATCATTCGAACTTCATGGGTTGGATCATGGGAGCAGATCAGAAAAATAACTGGTGAGCAAGAATTTTGATTATTTACTCATCTCTGGTAATAACTAGTCGAAAACGACATTATGCTCAAACTTATATAAACCAGGGTACAATACTATAAAATGCTACAACACTACCATCTAGTGGTCAATATGTGCATAACCATTTGTAATTCTTGTTTCTCATATTTATTATGAATTACATTTACAAAGACATTCGTAATATGTGACCTCTGCAGCACTGAATCACACAGTGCTTTTTTTTTTTATCCTACTTACTGAACAAGATAAGCATTTCTAATGAATATGTGTATAAACCAAGAATAGACGTGTGCTGTATGGGTTGCAGAATATAGATACGAATCCTATCAGAAAGAAGAGCTGATAAGTAGAGTAATTGTCTGCTTCCTTACTATGTTATCTGAACTCAAACTAGCTCATATATGATGTAGAATGAACATGTACTATTGTGTAAGCCATGGAAAACAAAGGATTTAATGCCAGCATTTATTAGCATTAAATGAGTTATACAAAGATCGCTTCAACACCCAGTATACCAGGGCAACAAAACTAGAAATTATTTAACAAAGCATGTTGTAATATAAATCTTTGATAAAGAAAACAACTTTGGACTTCATCATTTTAGTAAGAACTTTCTATTTAATAATTTATCTTACATTAAACTGTATACAGCTTTGCTTTTAATAAAAAAGAAAATGCAGCAAAAATATATGTACAGCAAATAATAGACGTATCAGAGGTTGCTGGCTAGTGAAGGGTGCCTAAGAGTAGCAGGGCAATTAGGAATATAATGCAGTACTCTTGTCTTACATTACAAGTGCAATCGCTTAAGGCATCACAAGTGGCCAGTGAATGAATATGGTGTAAATAATGTTATACTTACTGATAATGTACAGATAGTTATGGCAATAATAATAAAAACAAATTGTATATTAAGAATAAAAATGTGTCTTTCCTTGTTTCTGAACAACAACCATCAATGCAGGTACAAAGGCCTGTGGGTATCTAATCAAAGCAACCTGTCTAATAAAGGAAGGTAAGTCTAGTGCACCACCCAGGCGGGTTTTCCAGTACAAATAAGAAACTTGTAGATCAGTGATATCCAAACTGCAGCCCTTTGGTTGCCTTTATCTGGCTCTTGGGGCATTATTCCTTCCACTGATACGAGACACTCTTCCTTTCTCTCACACCAACAATGGTCGCATTATTCCTCTAACTGACATCAATAATGGGGCACTATTCCACTCACTGAACCCAACAATGGGGCACTATTCCTCCCATTGACACCAACAATGGGGCACTATTTCTCCCAATGACACCAACAATGGTGTACTACTTCTCCCACTGACACCAATGATGGGACAGTATTTCTCTCAATCAAATCAACAATGGGGCACTATTCCTTCCACTGACACCAATAGTGGGGCATAATTATTTTCACTGGCACCAACAATAGGACACTATTACTCCCACTGACACCAACAATGGGGCACTATTCCTTCCACTGACACCAATAGTGGGGCATAATTATTTTCACTGGCACCAACAATAGGACACTATTACTCCCACTGACACCAACAATGGGGCACTATTCCTTCCACTGACACCAATAGTGGGGCATAATTATTTTCACTGGCACCAACAATAGGGCACTATTCATCACACTGACACCAACGATGGGGCACTATTCCTTCAACGGACACCAAAGATGGGGTTCTACTCCTCTGACACCAATGACGTGACACTATTCCTCTCGCTGACACCAATGATGGGGGCACTATTCCTTTCACTAATACCAATGATGGGGGCACTGTTCTTTTCACCAATACCAATGATGGGGGCACTATTCCTCCTCCTCCTGACCACAGGGGTGTAATTTTTTTTTTATCCCCACTGGCCACCAAGCCTGAGGCATTATCCACCCCAATGGCCACAGTCTGCCCCCAACTCCCCAAAGTCTGAACTCTGAAGGCCCTTTGTTTAGAAAGTTTGGAGACCTCTCCAGTTTGGACCCTCTATCCAATTTTTATAGCTGTCTGTGTCCCTGCTGGGAAGATTTTACACCTCCTGTCCTAATAACCATTGTCACTGAAATAAAGTAAGAGGAAATTCAAAATGTTTAAGCTGTGATGAAAGCAAAAGGTGAGAGGACATTTTATGTGCTTGTGACAACTAAGATGGAAATTCCTTTCACTTAATGGGGATTGTCGCACCTGCCTGTTATATCTACATTCAGAAAGTTAAGGGAAAGCTCCCCAACAGGACACAGACAGCAAAAATGACAGGGGTTTTAACCCTTCCTCATACCTCCCAACATTTGAACTTGAGGAGGGACAATTTTTATAGGGGCAGAATGACGCGCGTGTAGCGCACTGCAGTGAGAGGTGAGCATGGACATATGGGTATGGTTTACAGATATTCCTGCAGCAGCTCTGATAATTTAGCATATAAAGGAGTCGGCACAATGAGTTTATATGCAGATTCTGCTAATGTCTGCATATAAATGAGCTGTGGCCATAGTATACAAGGGCCGAAGCTCATGGGAAAGCAGGAGTAAAGACACTGCCATACCTCTACAATATAAAGGAAATCTGTTCTGGGAGAAATATGAGGTTGTCATTGCGGATCTCCTTCTGAAAATGCTAAATGCCTGTCTGTCTCTGGCTTCAATACCTTCTTAGAAATCTACCCACAACAAGCATGCAGAAAGTGAGGACTCCTGACCTATACATTTGTCGCAGGTCAGTGAATCAGACCTGTAGCATTTGGGAAAAAGAGGTCAGCAATGATAGGTCTTCTTAAATTGCAGTGGGTCGAATAACTTTGGTACTCTGTTCAGTTATTGTTGAGGGTAGATTCAAATCAGATGTGGTGGGACTGCATTGGGTGGCTATGCCAGCGCAGTCCCACCTCATGGCAAGGCAAAATGCCTTCTCTCCTATGTGCCTGGTTCACCCCACTGCGTTGTGGTGTATTTAAAAAAGTACCGCATGCATGCAGCCGGCAATTAAACTTTATTAAATGTTTGTTTGAAAAGGAAGAAGAAAACAAGCGTAGCACATCACTGCTGATCTTAGTCGGATCTCACTGCACTATAGTGCAGTGGCTGGTGTGAACCAACCTTTATTACACAATTATTCACTGACTCCCTCGTTTAGCAACATTGATAGATATGGGATTTTGAAAAATAATTGGGCCAAGTGTCTTTGTTTCTTTTTCTCGCTGATCCCTTTATCAACAGAATAATGATTCTTGGACATCTCAGAGTCTCAGCTAGACCTCGCTTTCTTTCTAAGCCAATGATGTTGCCATTAAGCAAAACTTGTTTCTTTTTCTCGCTGATCCCTGTATCAACAGAATAATGATTCTTGGACATCTCAGAGTCTCAGCTAGACCTCGCTTTCTTTCTAAGCCAATGATGTTGCCATTAAGCAAAACTTTATCTGTGTGTTTGGCTACAAAAATGAAGGAATATACTTTCTAGAGTTGCCACCATAAAACAAATTGAAAGCCAATTTTCCAAATGGAGACACTTGCTTCTTTGACAAAGAGGGGATATCCCTCACTTTTCCTTTCTTCCTGTAGGTCTACTGGGCTGGAAATAAAAAAGGGAAATCTCCCCAATAAGATACAATTGAGAAAAAAAACTTATGGAGTTTATCTATTCCCAAATCTATCTAAAACAAAACAAAAAAAAAAGCAAAAATTAAAAACAAAGTAGAGAATCAAAGAATAATTGTGTTTTATAACTAAGTACTTATTCTGTTGCCTATCTTCCTTAACCTAAACTACTCCACTCTCCTTCAGATGCATACTTTGATCCAGTAGCCACGGCCTAACCCGGTGCATTTGGGTTTTAATTAGTTATGACAAGTTTGCTTTATATAATACTTAAGCAGTTGAATGTACCTATAATTAGATTTTTTTCTGCATTTATAATTCATTGAAAACAGCATGATAACATCATGTACACAGATGTTAACATTTTCAAGTAATTATCCAAAACACTTATAAGCTTATACATACAGAATAAATTTACAGCATTTCAAAAACTTACAAGAGCAACCGCATTGTTTTGCATTGACGAAAACATTCACTGCAGTTTCCAGACTTGCCTGTTATTTCCCACTTCTTTCACTGCATATGTTAAGGGAGGAAACATAAAAGTTCTTTATACAAATATGTGGCAGGTGAAGAAAGCTCTGGACATCAGGAGTATTAAAGGCCCAAGCGGTTAGACATGGTTAAAATTTCATGCTTCTACCGAAGTGAAATATCACTTTTCATGGAAGACAGGTAAGTGTGGTTTTAGGTCCGCACCCTAGCATTAGATAAAGGATAATTTTCTCAGCATTTTACAGTGTCTATTGCAATGGTTACTGCTACTCTCACAATGAAAGTGGTCGACTTTTAACAACACCACTTGCAATGAATGTTATCAACTTTTATGGCTTGACTGTCTTTTGTGGGTTTTAAAAAAAAATAATAGATAATTAGATGTGTGGTTTATCCAGTTAATAGTAAATAATAGTGGGCCTGATGTAAGCCCTATCTTCTTCTAACACTACAGTATCAGCACCAAAGTAGATATAGAGGGCCTGAGGCTATAAGGGCAAGCAACATGACAACACAAGCTAGTGGGCCCAACAAGAAAAAAATAAAATAAAATAAAAAAGAACTGTGGCAAATCACAGAGCTGCCTGCAACATTTTGCCTCCGAAATGGGCATTAGCAGAATGAGCTTTCACAGGAAAGTGAAAGCTCATTCTGGCCATAAGCCTGAAGAATGGTCTGACAGATCCATCTGAAAAAGGTGGAAGCCGGAATGTCCATCCTGAGAGCTTCTAGGGTGAAGGAAGACTCTCCATTCCAGATGGAGATTCGTTTTTTCCAATGGAAACTATGGGTGGAAGACATACATGGACAGCGTGTACTACACCTAGGCAACAAATGAACACTTCCATCTAGTGAAGTGGATGGCAGGACTATATCCTCAATGAGGTAAAAGCCAAGAAGAAAAGGTCTAAGTCTCAAAATAACCGAAAAGGGCTCATTACAGGACAGGTCCACCAGCTTAGATACCCATCTTGCCAAGATGATGGCCACAAGGAATGCTACCCTGTGGGTGAAGGATGAAAGAGCAGTGTCCCTGGTGGGCTCAAACGGAGGCCTTTGAAGAACTAACAGGACTAGGATCAAAATTCCATGAAAGAATTTGAGAGGAGAAGTTGTGTAAGTGATACCCTGGACAAACGTCTTCATCAGAGAGTGCCCCACCATCAGTCTTTAGAACAGCATAGCCAATGCAGAGACTAGAACCTTGATGGTTCTACAGATCAAACACTGCTCCACACCAAGCTACAGAAATAAAATGATCTCTCATCCAGTAAAACCCCTGAGGTGATAGCCCTTAGACATCATCTAATATATGCCTATTAGGTCTAAAGGTACACCTTGTTGAAAGCAGACATTATTGCCATTAGTATTACGGGAACGACAGATTCCATGATGTCCTTGTCTCTAGGAATATATGCTTCAACAAGAAAGCCATTTAAACCAGTGATAAAGAAGAGTGGAAGAACCAATGATGCATTCATACCTAACCCTACAAGGTTAATGGGCCATGCTCTCCTGGGCCAATTAAGGGGTTATGGGGACCACTGAAAAGCCCTCCACCATGCAGAGTAAGCAGGGAAGCAGCTTCAAGGGAGGGAATGTTTAGATCCGAGTGTAATAACATGTCAAATAAATGTCCAGTGTCCCAAATGACGACAAAGGTTAAGAAACCCTTGCGCTGTCACCACAACAAGGACATCCTGGTCCAAGGATTCAAACTAATCACCCTTGATAAAGTCATTGGTGATTTGTTCCATGACAATAGCATGTTCCACTGCAAGTTCTGGGAGTGGAACTGAGCAAACAGAACAGCTTTGAAAAATCCCACCATCAGTCCCAAGACTCTCAGGCAGAAGCAGTAAATCAATCAACTCTAAAATGGGAGAGTACAGACCTAAGACTGGGAATTTATTAATGGAGGGGGAAAACAACCGAGAGGAATCTAGAACCAACCCCAGATACTCCAGATGGTGTGTCTGTGTACTTTTGCAGGTTCGGGATCCATTACAGTCCTACAGAGTCTTCATTACAACTGACATTTTCTCCAAAGACAGTAATGGATGCTCCTGGGAAAAAAAAAAAACTCAACCATGTTCCCTATCACTGGAATGCCCTGGGATAATAAAAGAGGTAATTTAAGGTCCAGTAGCATGGTGAGCACACCAAGAGCAGATGAGCAGCCAAATAGGAGAAACACAAATTGCCCAGAAAGAAAGCGGTGAAAATGCAACTTCATTCTGTAAAACGTTTTTCTAGGGCCTTACTCCTTTGGAGTGCCAGGACGTTTGGGCTTCTGCAAAGGCAGTAGCCTTGAAGGGCCTTCGTGAGAAAGCCATATAGGGGAAGCAAAAAAAAAAACACTTGGGAAAGAAGTATGATGTTACCTTACAAGGCTAATCAATACTCTTCAAAGCTCATGGGAGATGGGTACTCTTAACCCAGTGACATTTTATTTGTATTAGATCACCCACAAAGGGCAAAAGGAGAGGGACCTTTTTAGAAGCCTGAGCCAAAGGGTTTTACACATCCGTGCCTGTTCCTGTGTTGGTTTCCTCCAGGTAATCTGGTTTCCTGCCACAATCCAAAGACATGCTAATAGGTTAATTAGCTCCTGTCTAAACTGACCCTAGTATGTTGTGAGTTAAGTACCCTAGAGTGTAAGCTCTTTGAGGCCAGGGATTGATGTGAATGTACAATATATATGTAAAGTGCTGAGTAAATTGACAGCGATGTAATAAAAAAATGAATCTGTATGGACGTGAAGCTCTTGGGCGACAGCCAGCTACTGGTATCTAGTGTCACATCACAAACTACACTCATTGCAAGGGCCTGTCTGTTCTGCACAATCCCCTACATACTCCTGTGTCAGCAAAATCCTGTCAATGGTATTTTGAACAGTAGACAAAAAAAGGTAGGTGGGAGTCCAGGCAGAAGAGATGTAGGGGTCTATACATGTATAAATATACACACACACACACACACACACACACACACACTGTATTTATAGATAGAGCGAAAGATCATAGAAAATAAGTATTTAAGTGATGAGAGGGCTCCCTTACACCTCTGGACCAAATACCCCTGGAATGGTAACAGGACCTGAGAAGAGCAAAACGTGGCATGGGCACCAGCAGTTCAGTCCATAAGTGTTCAATTCTGTTAAATGACTTGGCAGGAATGTGCTCATTCACACTGTCAGGGAGGTCAACAAGGAACCAGGTGAGGCTCAGGCTACCACAGAACAGACTGGAACAACAGCTGACAGGAACACCAGAACCCTTGACAGGCTGGAGGAAAGGTCAGAGATGGCAAGCAGCTGACAACCATGAAGGCAGGTATCAGACTTTAAGAAGACAAAAGTGTGGTCAGGAGGAAAGCCAAGGTCAGAACAAACAATTAGCAGGATTGTGGCCAGGAAACTAGCCGAGATCAACAATGAGTAGACAGCAGGATCATGGTCAGAAAACAACCTGAGGTCAGCAATAAGTAATCAGCAGAATCATAGTCAGTAAGAAAGTCAAGGTCAGCAACAAGTAGACAAATGGGTCAAGGTCAGAATCAAATCTGGGTCCCAAAAAGGAACAAACACAGATTCAAGTCCAAAGGAGCAAATGAAGGTCATTCAGAAGCCTTATTGTTCAGCCCTCTTAAAAGATGTATGGGTGTTTTTTTTTTTTTAAGATTCATGCCATATTTACCTAGGTGGATGCAGCGTTGGTCTGATGCTGCATCTGTCCCCTGGCAGCTCTAAGACTGAGAACGGAGTGTTCAAACACCGCTGATCACTCGGTTCTCGCAGCTCTGTGAACAGAAAGCTGCTGACTGTAAGCTCTGCCCCCCTCCCCCACGGAAGCGCTGAGCTGGGGAGGGGGAGGAAGCAGCCAGCTCAGGCTATCAGCGGCTTGCTTTACCCCGGATGCCTGCATACTTAGATGTGCCTGTTTTAATCATCAACCACATGAGTTGCTAAATGTTGCACCTTCATTAAATGTAACCATATTGCTACACTTAGAGGCGCCTCTCTTCTCTTTTATACTCTGTATCTCCTACTGAATTTTGCTTCTAATCCCTTTGTGGAGGCTGCCATTTGTGGATGGACATTTTATGGATACACAACCTATTACATTGCTATCAGTGGCGTCACCAGGGGGGGCCAGAGGGGGCCATGGCCCCACCAAAATTAGTCTGTGCCCTCCCATGTGCCCCCCCAATTTATGTGCACAACAACAGTCAGTCATGGATTCTCATTCTGCATCTCGCGCCGCGCGCAGCGCTAGTGATTGGTGGGAAGCCAGGCAGCTGCAAAGAGAAAGAGTAGAGCTGTCAAAATGTAGCTCTGATGTCGGGGATGGGCGGAACTGATATGCGGGACCCGCCCCCTTTGTCAGACAGCCCATGCACAGACAAACAGCGGACGTTACATTGCTGGGGAGGAAGGAGACGGGGAGGGACTGATTGTAACTACTGTATGTGGACACTCAGCAGTGTATAATTCAGGTTTATTATACATGCATGATGCTGTGGGTACACATACAGTAGTTACAATCAGTGGGAAGTGAAGACACCTTGGACAGTGTCTTAATATGTAGAGAGGGGGGGGGGGCATTGGGAGCTTCCACAGTTCTGCCTCATTGACATAGGAGTGATTCTCCCTCATTCAGGGCACTGTAACAATCCTCACTGTGCCTTATCTCTCTCTCTCTTATCTGTGTAGTTAGTATAAATGTGTCTCCTGCAGCCTGTGCTGAGTGCACACACCAAGAAATGCTCTCCTAGCTAAGCTTTCCCAGGCTTTGCAGTAGTGATCACAGAGAACCGATCTTTTAGGAGCAGCAGAGAGTGTCAAAAGCAGCTGAAAGATCCTTCACTGTGATCACCACTGCAAAGCCTAAGATAGGGCTGAGACATTCTGAACATCTCCATGCTCCCCTCTAGTTATTGGATGCTAGGTCTGTCGGGGTCCTAATATCAAATGACATCATCAGTTTGCCCCACCCCCAAGCTCCCAGAGGAGGACAGAACTTTCCCTATTACACACTTGCTCCTCCTCCAATCTGTGACACTACAGCCATGCTGCAGTGTAGGAGGGGTCAGTGTGGCGGGGGTGAGTGTGGAGGGGTCAGTGTGGCGGGGGTCAGTGTGGGGGTGTCAGTGTGGGAGGGGTCAGTGTAGGTGTCAGTGTGGCGGGGGTCAGTGTGGAGGTGTCAGTGTGGGGGTGTCAGTGTAGGAGGGGTCAGTGTAGGAGGGGTCAGTGTAGGTGTCAGTGTGGGGGTGTCAGTGTAGGAGGGGTCAGTGTAGGTGTCAGTGTGGGGGTGTCAGTGTAGGTGTCAGTGTAGGAGGGGTCAGTGTAGGTGTCAGTGTAGGAGGGGTCAGTGTAGGTGTCACTCTGGGGGTGTCAGTGTAGGTGTCAGTGTGGAAGGGTCAGTGTAGGTGTCAGTGTGGGGGTGTTAGTGTGGAGGGGTCAGTGTAGGTGTCAATGTAGGTTTCAGTGTAGGTGTCAGTGTGGGGGTGTCAGTGTGGAGGGGTCAGTGTAGGTGTCAGTGTAAGTGTTAGTGTGGAAGGGTCAGTGTAGGTGTCAGTGTGGAAGGGTCAGTGTAGGTGTCAGTGTGGGGGTGTCAGTGTAGGAGGGGTCAGTGTAGGTGTCAGTGTAGGAGGGGTCAGTGTAGGTGTCAGTGTAGGAGGGGTCAGTGTAGGTGTCAGTGTAGGAGGGGTCAGTGTAGGTGTCAGTGTGGGGTGTCAGTGTGGAGGGGTCAGTGTAGGAGGGGTCAGTGTAGGAGGGGTCAGTGTAGGAGGGGTCAGTGTGGGTGTGAGTGTAGGAGGGGTCAGTGTAGGTGTCAGTGTAGCGGGGGTCAGTGTAGGTGTCAGTGTGGGGGTGTCAGTGTAGGAGGGGTCAGTGTAGGTGTCAGTGTGGGGGTGTCAGTGTAGGAGGGGTCAGTGTAGGTGTCAGTGTGGGGGTGTCAGTGTAGGAGGGGTCAGTGTAGGTGTCAGTGTGGGGGTGTCAGTGTAGGAGGGGTCAGTGTAGGGGTCAGTGTAGGAGGGGTCAGTGTAGGTGTCAGTGTAGGTGTCAGTGTGGAGGGGTCAGTGTAGATGTCAGTGTGGGGGTGTCAGTGTAGGAGGGGTCAGTGTAGGGGTCAGTGTAGGTGTCAGTGTGGGGGTGTCAGCGTAGGAGGGGTCAGTGTAGGTGTCAGTGTGGGGGTGTCAGTGTAGGAGTCAGTGTAGGTGTCAGTGTAGGGGTCAGTGTAGGTGTCAGTGTAGGTGTCAGTGTAGGTGTCAGTGTGGCGGGGGTCAGTGTGGAAGGGTCAGTGTAGCTGTCAGTGTGGGGGTGTCAGTGTAGGAGGGGTCAGTGTAGGTGTCAGTGTGGGGGTGTCAGTGTAGGAGGGGTCAGTGTAGGTGTCAGTGTAGGAGGGGTCAGTGTGGCGGGGGTCAGTGTAGGTGTCAGTGTGGGGGTGTCAGTGTAGGTGTCAGTGTGGCGGGGAGTCAGTGTGGAGGGGTCAGAGTAAGTGTCAATGTGGGGGTGTCAGTGTAGGAGGGGTCAGCATAGGTGTCAATGTAGGAGGGGTCAGTGTAGGTGTCAGTGTGGTGGGGGTCAGTGTGGAGGGATCAGTGTAGGTGTCAGTGAGGGGGTGTCAGTGTGGGGGTGTCAGTGTAGGAGGGGTCAGTGTAGGTGTCAGTGTGGCGGGGTCAGAGTAGGTGTCAGTGTAGGAGGGGTCAGTGTAGGTGTCAGTCAAGGGGGGTCAGTAAAGGGGGGTCAGTGTAGGAGTCAGTGTAGGGGGCTCAGTGTAGATGTCAGTGAAGGGGGGTCAGTGTAAGTGTCAGTGTAGGTGTCAATGAAGGGGGTCAGTGTAGGTGTCAGTGTAGGGTAGGGGGGTTAGTGTAGGAAAGGTCAGTGTAGGAGGGTTAGTGTAGGGGGGGTTAGTGTAGGAGGGGTCAGTGTAGGGGGTCAGTGTAGGTGTCAGTGAAGGGGGGTCAGTGTAGGTGTCAATGTGGGGGGGAGGGGTCAGTGTAGGTGTCAGTGAAGGGGTCAGTGTAGGGGGGGTCAGTGTAGGTGTCAATGTGGGGGGGGGTCAGTGAAGGGGTCAATGCAGGGGGATCAGTGTAGGGGGGTCATTTTAGGAGTCAATGTGTAGGGGGGGGATCAGTGTAGGGGGTCAGTGTAAGTGTTAGTGTAGGGGGAGTCAGTGTAGGGGGGGTCAGTCTAGGGGGTCAGTGTAGAGGTCAGTGAAGGTGTCGGTGTAAGGGTCAGTGTAGGTGTCAGTGAAGGGGTCAGTGTAGGGGGGGTCAGTGTAGGTGTCAGTGAATCGGGTTCAGATCCCCATAGACAGGTCCCACCCTTCTACTTATTTCTTTTCCTACCTTTTTATCAAGCCCCTTTTTTGCTTTTATGGGTCAAACTGGGAGGAGTATGCGCTTCATTGGTGTACCACCCCATGTCTGACCTCCCTCTCCTCTCGACCCCCTGTTCTCCTCTCCTCTCGACCCCCTTTTCTCCTCTCCTTCTGACCCCCTGTTCTCCTCTCCTCCTGACCCCCTGTTCTCCTCTCCTCCTAAACCCCTGTTCTCCTCCCCTCTCCTCCTGACCCCCTGTTCTCCTCTCCTCCTGACCCCCTGTTCTCCTCTCCTCCTGACCCTCTGTTCTCCTCTCCTCCTGACCCTCTGTTCTCTCCTCTGTTCTCCTCTCCTCTCCTCCTGACCCCCTGTTCTCCTCTCCTCTGTTCTCCTCTCCTCCTGACCCCCTGTTCTCCTCTCCTCCTGACCCCCTGTTCTCCTCTCCACCTGACCCCCTGTTCTCCTCTGCTCTGTTCTCCTCTCCTGACTCCCTGTTCTCCTCTCCTGACTCCCTGTTCTCCTCTCCTGACTCCCTGTTCTCCTCTCCTCTGTTCTCCTCTCCTGACCCCTGTTCTCCTCTCCTCCTGACCTCCTCCTCTGTTCTCTTCTCTCCTCTGTTCTCTCCTCTCCTCTGTTCTCTCCTCTCCTCTGTTCTCTCCTCTCCTCCTGACCCCCTGTTCTCCTCTCTTCTCTGTAGGTGTCAGTGTGGGGGTGTCAGTGTAGGAGGGGTCAGTGTAGGTGTCAGTGTGGGGGTGTCAGTGTAGGAGGGGTCAGTGTAGGTGTCAGTGTGGGGGTGTCAGTGTAGGAGGGGTCAGTGTAGGTGTCAGTGTGGGGGTGTCAGTGTAGGAGGGGTCAGTGAAGGGGTCAGTGTAGGTGTCAGTGTAGGTGTCAGTGTGGAGGGGTCAGTGTAGATGTCAGTGTGGGGGTGTCAGTGTAGGAGGGGTCAGTGTAGGGGTCAGTGTAGGTGTCAGTGTGGGGGTGTCAGCGTAGGAGGGGTCAGTGTAGGTGTCAGTGTGGGGGTGTCAGTGTAGGAGTCAGTGTAGGTGTCAGTGTAGGTGTCAGTGTAGGTGTCAGTGTAGGTGTCAGTGTGGCGGGGGTCAGTGTGGAAGCGTCAGTGTAGCTGTCAGTGTGGGGGTGTCAGTGTAGGAGGGGTCAGTGTAGGTGTCAGTGTGGGGGTGTCAGTGTAGGAGGGGTCAGTGTAGGTGTCAGTGTAGGAGGGGTCAGTGTGGCGGGGGTCAGTGTGGAGGGGTCAGTGTAGGTGTCAGTGTAAGTGTTAGTGTGGAAGGGTCAGTGTAGGTGTCAGTGTGGAAGGGTCAGTGTAGGTGTCAGTGTGGGGGTGTCAGTGTAGGAGGGGTCAGTGTAGGTGTCAGTGTAGGAGGGGTCAGTGTAGGTGTCAGTGTAGGAGGGGTCAGTGTAGGTGTCAGTGTAGGAGGGGTCAGTGTAGGTGTCAGTGTGGGGTGTCAGTGTGGAGGGGTCAGTGTAGGAGGGGTCAGTGTAGGAGGGGTCAGTGTAGGAGGGGTCAATGTGGGTGTGAGTGTAGGAGGGGTCAGTGTAGGTGTCAGTGTAGCGGGGGTCAGTGTAGGTGTCAGTGTGGGGGTGTCAGTGTGGAGGGGTCAGTGTAGGTGTCAGTGTAAGTGTTAGTGTGGAAGGGTCAGTGTAGGTGTCAGTGTGGAAGGGTCAGTGTAGGTGTCAGTGTGGGGGTGTCAGTGTAGGAGGGGTCAGTGTAGGTGTCAGTGTAGGAGGGGTCAGTGTAGGTGTCAGTGTAGGAGGGGTCAGTGTAGGTGTCAGTGTAGGAGGGGTCAGTGTAGGTGTCAGTGTGGGGTGTCAGTGTGGAGGGGTCAGTGTAGGAGGGGTCAGTGTAGGAGGGGTCAGTGTAGGAGGGGTCAGTGTGGGTGTGAGTGTAGGAGGGGTCAGTGTAGGTGTCAGTGTAGCGGGGGTCAGTGTAGGTGTCAGTGTGGGGGTGTCAGTGTAGGAGGGGTCAGTGTAGGTGTCAGTGTGGGGGTGTCAGTGTAGGAGGGGTCAGTGTAGGTGTCAGTGTGGGGGTGTCAGTGTAGGAGGGGTCAGTGTAGGTGTCAGTGTGGGGGTGTCAGTGTAGGAGGGGTCAGTGTAGGGGTCAGTGTAGGAGGGGTCAGTGTAGGTGTCAGTGTAGGTGTCAGTGTGGAGGGGTCAGTGTAGATGTCAGTGTGGGGGTGTCAGTGTAGGAGGGGTCAGTGTAGGGGTCAGTGTAGGTGTCAGTGTGGGGGTGTCAGCGTAGGAGGGGTCAGTGTAGGTGTCAGTGTGGGGGTGTCAGTGTAGGAGTCAGTGTAGGTGTCAGTGTAGGGGTCAGTGTAGGTGTCAGTGTAGGTGTCAGTGTAGGTGTCAGTGTAGGTGTCAGTGTAGGTGTCAGTGTGGCGGGGGTCAGTGTGGAAGGGTCAGTGTAGCTGTCAGTGTGGGGGTGTCAGTGTAGGAGGGGTCAGTGTAGGTGTCAGTGTGGGGGTGTCAGTGTAGGAGGGGTCAGTGTAGGTGTCAGTGTAGGAGGGGTCAGTGTGGCGGGGGTCAGTGTAGGTGTCAGTGTGGGGGTGTCAGTGTAGGTGTCAGTGTGGCGGGGAGTCAGTGTGGAGGGGTCAGAGTAAGTGTCAATGTGGGGGTGTCAGTGTAGGAGGGGTCAGCATAGGTGTCAATGTAGGAGGGGTCAGTGTAGGTGTCAGTGTGGTGGGGGTCAGTGTGGAGGGATCAGTGTAGGTGTCAGTGAGGGGGTGTCAGTGTGGGGGTGTCAGTGTAGGAGGGGTCAGTGTAGGTGTCAGTGTGGCGGGGTCAGAGTAGGTGTCAGTGTAGGAGGGGTCAGTGTAGGTGTCAGTCAAGGGGGGTCAGTAAAGGGGGGTCAGTGTAGGAGTCAGTGTAGGGGGCTCAGTGTAGATGTCAGTGAAGGGGGGTCAGTGTAAGTGTCAGTGTAGGTGTCAATGAAGGGGGTCAGTGTAGGTGTCAGTGTAGGGTAGGGGGGTTAGTGTAGGAAAGGTCAGTGTAGGAGGGTTAGTGTAGGGGGGGTTAGTGTAGGAGGGGTCAGTGTAGGGGGTCAGTGTAGGTGTCAGTGAAGGGGGGTCAGTGTAGGTGTCAATGTGGGGGGGAGGGGTCAGTGTAGGTGTCAGTGAAGGGGTCAGTGTAGGGGGGGTCAGTGTAGGTGTCAATGTGGGGGGGGGGGTCAGTGAAGGGGTCAATGCAGGGGGATCAGTGTAGGGGGGTCATTTTAGGAGTCAATGTGTAGGGGGGGGATCAGTGTAGGGGGTCAGTGTAAGTGTTAGTGTAGGGGGAGTCAGTGTAGGGGGGGTCAGTCTAGGGGGTCAGTGTAGAGGTCAGTGAAGGTGTCGGTGTAAGGGTCAGTGTAGGTGTCAGTGAAGGGGTCAGTGTAGGGGGGGTCAGTGTAGGTGTCAGTGAATCGGGTTCAGATCCCCATAGACAGGTCCCACCCTTCTACTTATTTCTTTTCCTACCTTTTTATCAAGCCCCTTTTTTGCTTTTATGGGTCAAACTGGGAGGAGTATGCGCTTCATTGGTGTACCACCCCATGTCTGACCTCCCTCTCCTCTCGACCCCCTGTTCTCCTCTCCTCTCGACCCCCTTTTCTCCTCTCCTTCTGACCCCCTGTTCTCCTCTCCTCCTGACCCCCTGTTCTCCTCTCCTCCTAAACCCCTGTTCTCCTCCCCTCTCCTCCTGACCCCCTGTTCTCCTCTCCTCCTGACCCCCTGTTCTCCTCTCCTCCTGACCCTCTGTTCTCCTCTCCTCCTGACCCTCTGTTCTCTCCTCTGTTCTCCTCTCCTCTCCTCCTGACCCCCTGTTCTCCTCTCCTCTGTTCTCCTCTCCTCCTGACCCCCTGTTCTCCTCTCCTCCTGACCCCCTGTTCTCCTCTCCACCTGACCCCCTGTTCTCCTCTGCTCTGTTCTCCTCTCCTGACTCCCTGTTCTCCTCTCCTGACTCCCTGTTCTCCTCTCCTGACTCCCTGTTCTCCTCTCCTCTGTTCTCCTCTCCTGACCCCTGTTCTCCTCTCCTCCTGACCTCCTCCTCTGTTCTCTTCTCTCCTCTGTTCTCTCCTCTCCTCTGTTCTCTCCTCTCCTCTGTTCTCTCCTCTCCTCCTGACCCCCTGTTCTCCTCTCTTCTCTCCTCCTGACCCCCTGTTCTCCTCTTCTCTTCTCTCCTCCTGACCCCCTGTTCTCCTCTCCTCTTCTCTCCTCCTGACCCCCTGTTCTCCTGACCCCCTGTTCTCCTCTTCTCTCCTCCTGACCCCCTGTTCTCCTCTTCTCTCCTCCTGACTCCCTGTTCTCCTCTTCTCTCCTCCTGACTACCTGTTCACCTCTTCTCTCCTCTCCTCTCCTGACCCCCTGTACCATGCTCCATAGCACCCCATGTCTGACCCTTGACTGAGGGGGGGCATTGGGTGGAGTATGGGCGGTACTTTTTAAATGTGGGAGGTGCTTGGGCGGGACTTTAAAATGTGGGAGGGGTTATCAAATTTACCTTCGGGCTGAAGCCCCTGGTCTTTTTCCCACCTAGCAATGCCCCTGCTAATAACACAACACACAGGCCGGCGGGCGGGGCGGCGTCCAGACCCGTCCCGGCGGGTGGGCGGAGGGGGCGCGCACAGTGGAGCGGCGCCGGCATGACGTCAGCATAGGGAGAGTGCGTGGCGCACATCTGCACAGTGTGCACCAAGCACCAGCCTGCCCCAGCCTGGCCAAAAGCGCGCGCGCCGCAGCAACGTGACTGGCGTCACGTGTTGTCAGCAGTCTCAGTCTGTCGGGGACCGGGGACACTGGCGTCTGGCAGCAGAAAGCATATGCCAGCTCAGCCAGTGAGCCAGCAACTTCAGCAAGCAAGCGCCAGTATACAGAAGAGTGGTCCGAGTGGAGGACTCTGAGGAGCCAAGCCAGCCACCAGCCCAGGACACGAGGAGCAGCAGCCGCAGGCCTGGCGGCATCATAGAGGTTCATACAACAAAAGGAATGACCGCACTTCCGATGAGTTTCAAAAAGGAGTGTCTTTATTCCACATCAATCGGCAAATACAGATACACACTGTGTCATCATGATGTGATGAATAAGCGACACATCCAGTCGTGAAACGCGTCCACCGATTGTCCTGCACTCACAGTGTGTATCTGTATTTGCCGATTGATGTGGAATAAAGACACTCCTTTTTGAAACTCATCGGAAGTGCGGTCATTCCTTTTGTTGTATGAAGCTATCCTGGATTACGGATCCGACCGGCACCTGATTCCAGCCTCACCTAGAGCGGTCTTCCCTGTTTGGATTCGGCATCATAGAGGTGGCAGCCTCAGCCAGTTGGAGGTGAGTCACTGGAGCAGTGAGTCCACTCACTGCCCATGCATTATACCACCCTCACACCCTGACCCAACAATTGTCAATGTGGACAGTGCTTGACATGCTGAGCTGAAAGCATTTTACAGCTGAACAATGCTGTAAAATTCTGTCAGCATGTCAGCCCACATTGTAATTTTCAGGGGTATGAGGGTGGTTTGAGATGCAAATATGCAATGGACTCACATTGAGTCCACTGCACATTTGCATCTCATACCACCCTCACACCCCTGAAAATGACAATGTGGGCTGACATGCTGACCGAATTTATTTTACAGCTGATCTGAGCTGAACTGCTCCACTAGTGCCACCTCTAAAACCGATGTCCCCGGGCCTGCTCCTTGTGTGCTGGCTCGCTGTGTCTGGTTCCATTGCTGCGTACTGCTGCCTCACCTTACAGATGACTCCACTAATGCTGTCCGCATTCTCTGGGCCTTCAAATATATAAACATTAAATATTCGTGACTGATGCCCATTGTCAGGAATATTTCATGTTTATGTCTTTATTTGGCCAATTTTTCACAAATGTTTCATGTTTTATGCTGTTGAAGGCCCAGAGTGTGTGGACAACATCAGTGGAGTCACCGGTAAGGCGAGGCAGCAGCACGCAGCAGAGGTGCCAGACACAGCCAGCACACAAGGAGCAGGCCCGGGGACATCGGTTTTAGAGGTGCCAGGTAAGTGGAGCAGTGAGTCCACTGCACATTTCCTTTCTCGTACCATCCTCACGCCCCTGAAAATGACAATGTGGACTGACCCGCTGACAGAAATTTACAGTTGAACATGGCAAACATGTATAATACATGTCTGTAAGTTTGCTATGTCCAGCTGTAAAATTCTGTCAGTGTGTCAGTCCACATTGTCATTTAAGGTTTATGCTTTTAATATCCATTGTCAGGAATAACAGAATTTTTGTAAAATCTTACCTGTAAAATTCCTTTCTCTGAGTCCTCCGACAGTCGCCGCCTCTTCATATTCGTCACATATGGGGGTATTAGACTTTGCTCCGAAGGAGTAGCTAGGCAACAGAATATGTTAACATTAAAGCTTTTAACATATCCCACCCTCAAGGGGTGGTCCCCTCAGTCAATACCCTCCTACTTCCTGCAACCATATCTCAGTTTCAGTGGAATAGCAGTAGAGTATACAACCAAACCCCAAAAGAGGGGCAGGGGCGGCGACTGTCGGAGGACTCAGAGAAAGGAATTTTACAGGTAAGATTTTACAAAAATTCCGTTTTCTCTTACGTCCTCCGACAGTCGCCGCCTCTTCATATTCTTCACATATGGGGACGTCCCAAAGCAGTGCAAACATGAGGGGTGGGAAACGCATCCGCGCCGAAAGGCAACGCAGTCTCCGCATCAAAGAAAGGAACCTTACCAAAGGAAGGAAACCAGCTGGGCTACAGGAAAAACAAGTGCTCAACAGGAGCAACAACCCAGGAAAAGACAAATAACCAGGGGATAAAAAACTTATCCCAACAGCCAGAGGTCCCCAACAAGGGACCCTAGGGAATTGCCGCACTAAGAACCTTGCGGCCAAAGGAAGCATCCGCCGATGCCTGAACATCTACTTTGTAGAATTTTGTGAAAGTGTGCACGGTCGACCAAGTCGCCGCCTTACACACCTGGGCTACAGAAGCCCCATGACGACAGGCCCAAGACGTACTCAGAGATCTAGTAGAGTGCGCCTACACAGGCACAGGGGGAACCTTCCCCTGCAAAGCATAGGCCTGTTCAATGGTCTGCCTGATCCATTTGGCGACGGTAGAGGCCGACGCCGCCATGCCCTTCCGAGGACCCTCTGGAAGAACAAACAAGGAGTCCGTCTTTCGAAAAGACTCAGTCGATTTAAGGTAAACCCTTATCGCCCGAACAACATCCAAAGAATGTAATCGCACCTCCTTTGGATGTTTAGGCTTCGCGCACAGCGAAGGCAAGACAATATCCTCATTAAGATGGAATTCCGAAACTCGCTTCGGAAGAAAAGAAGGATTAGGTCGCAAGACCACCTTATCCAAATGAACAACCAGATACGGAGACTTGCAGGACAAAGCCGCCAGCTCCGACACTCTGCGAGCCGAAGTGATTGCAACCAAAAAGGCGACCTTTTTGGACAACATAGACAACGAGATCTCCCTGATCTGTTCAAAAGGAGCACGTTGTAACACAGATAGAACGAGATTCAAGTCCCAAGGGGGCAGAGGATCCCTCCTAGGAGGAACCAGATGCCGCACTCCCTGAACAAAAGTGCCAACCAAGGAGTTGGAATCCACGGGACGTTGAAACAGAACGGCCAGCGCAGACACCTGACCCTTTATCGTAGCCAGCGCCAAACGCTGATCGACACCCGTTTGAAGGAAGGACAGCACTCGGGAAACCGAGTACGTGCGGGGTGAAAACCCCCTGGACTCACACCAGGCAAAATAGGCCTTCCAAGTACGGTAATAAACCTTCCCCGAGGAAGACTTCCTCGCGTTGATCAAGGTATGAACGACCTCTGGGGAGAGACCCTTCTCCTTCAGGACCTCGGTCTCAACAGTCAGGCCGTCAAAGCCAGCGACTGTAAAGCAGGATGGTATATCGGTCCTTGAGACAGGAGATCGTCTCGAAGAGGCAGACGCCACGGGGCGTCGACCGCCAGATTCAAGAGGTCTGCGTACCAGGACCGGCGAGGCCAGTCCGGTGCCACAAGAATCACCGTGCTGCGTTCCGAGTGTAACCTGCGAAGGAACCTGGACAGCAACTGAATCGGTGGAAACGCGTACATCAGCCTGTACTGATGCCACGGGGCCACTAACGCGTCCGACGCGTCTGCCCGAGGGTCGCGCGTCCTTGCCACGAACCTTCTCACCTTGTTGTTGAGACGAGACGCGAACAGGTCCACCTCTGGAAGACCCCACTTCGCGCACAACGTCTGGAAGACAGCCGGGTGGAGAGACCATTCCCCCTGATCCAGGGTCTGGCGACTCAGATAGTCCGCCTGCCAGTTCTCCACCCCCGGAATGTGAACCGCCGTTATCGCCGGGACATGAGTCTCGGCCCAAGTCAGAATGTCGGCCACTTCTCGAGCCGCTCGGGCAC
The DNA here is from genome assembly GCF_965119305.1 of Pelophylax lessonae. NCBI lineage: Eukaryota > Metazoa > Chordata > Amphibia > Anura > Ranidae > Pelophylax > Pelophylax lessonae. The sequence continues at coordinate 627,980,496 of NC_138768.1, read as the reverse complement.
TCCTGGTGCCCCCTTGGTGGTTGATGTAGGCCACCGCCGTGGCATTGTCCGTCTGCACCCGAACCGGGCAGCCCTGCAGCCGGTCCGTCCAGCGATGAAGACAGAGATTTATCGCACGCAATTCCAGAATGTTGATCGGAAGGGAGGACTCCCCCTCCGACCAAGTCCCCTGGGCGGACAGAACGCCCAGAACACCACCCCAGCCCGACAGGCTGGCATCCGTGGTGATTACCGTCCACGAGATAGGACGGAACGACTTGCCCCCGGACACCATCGGGGACTGGAGCCACCACAGAAGGTTTCTTCTGGTGCGATGACTCAACGAGATTTGAAGATCCAGAGATTGAGGTCGCCCGTCCCACATGGACAGGATCTCCGCTTGGAGACCCCGCGTGTGAAACTGGGCGAAGGGAATCGCCTCGAAGGCCGAGACCATCAATCCCAGACATCTCATGCACGTCCGCAGAGACGAGTGCGGAACGTCCCTGAGGGACCTGACTTCCTCCTGAAGAGTTCTGAGTTTGTCTTCCGGCAGGAAGACCTTCGCCTGCACCGAGTCCAGAATCATTCCCAGGTAGGGAAGACGAACCGACGGACTCAGTGTCGACTTTGGAAAATTTATCGTCCAACCAAACTCCTGCAGAGTTTGCATCGTGACAGACAGGTCCTTCTCCAGACCCTGGCTGGTCGCAGACCGAACCAGAATGTCGTCCAGATACCCCAGGACAGAAATGCCCTGGGCCCTCAATAATGCCAGAACCGGTGCAAGCACCTTGGTGAAGACCCGCGGAGCCGAGGCGAGACCAAAAGGCAACGCCACGAACTGGTAGTGATCCTCCGCGATGGCAAATCGAAGGTACCTCTGGTGACCCTCGAAAATGGGGATGTGAAGATACGCATCCTTCAAATCGATGGAGGCCATGAATTCCCCCGGAACCAGGGCAGCCACCACCGACCGCAGGGATTCCATGCGGAACTTGCGAACCCGCACAGAGCGGTTCAGAGCCTTCAAGTCCAGAATTGGACGAACCTTGCCCTCCTTTCTGGGCACGGTGAACAGATTGGAATAAAACCCCCGAAATCTGTCCCGATGAGGCACCGGAACTACCACTCCCTGAGCCCTCAGGTCCCGCACCGCCAGGTGCAGGTCCCGTAAACGCTCCGGAGACAGTTGAAGATTTGAGGGAAAAAATCTGCTCTCCGGCCGAGAGAGAAACTCGATCTTGTAACCAGATCGAACGATCTCCTGAACCCATCTGTCCCGCACGCGGGCCAACCAGGGCTGAAGAAAACCGAGCAAGCGTCCCCCCACCCCAAAAACTGGGTGAGGGCGCCCCTTCAGGCCGCACTGTTATGGGCTGCGGATCCGGATTGACCGGACTTCTGTTTTCCAGACCAGGGCTTCTTCTGAGAGCCTTGACCTTTGAATGGTTTGCCCTTGTAGTGCGACCGAAAGGCACGAAAGGACCCCTGAGGGGGCCGAAAATTAGCATGCTTCTTCCCAGAAGCCCCCTTAGCCTTGGGGAAGTGGGGCAAGAGAGTGTTCTTACCTCCGGTGATCCCCTTAATCAACACATCCAAGGACTCCCCAAAAAGGCGAGACACATCATAAGGCAGATTGGCTAAGGTCTTACGTGAAGACTGGTCCACCGACCAACATTTCAACCAAACCAGGCGGCGAGACAACACCGCCACACTGTGCACACGTGCAGCCAACGTGACTAGGTCCAAGTCCGCATCACACAGATACATGACACCCTGGTGGATTTGATCCACCATATCCAGGGTCGCCGGCGAGGCCGAATCGGCCACTAGGACGCGCCTAAGCATCTGCGTCCAACTTGCGACCGCCTGGGCCGCCATGAGAGAGGCAAACAGAGCCTTAAGCATAGAACCCGTAACAGAATAAGTATGACGGGCAAGAGACTCCAATCTCCTATCCGTGGCATCACCGAACACAGGGGAATCCTCTGCAGGAATCGCAGTGGATTTGTTTAAAACCGCAATTGCGTGATCCACTGGGGGTGGCACACACCACCTTTCATCAGTGGAAGGCGAGAAAGGATAACGCAGCTTGAACCTACTTGGTACAGCAAAAGGTTTGCGCAGATTGCGCCATTGTTCCTTAACAGCGCGCTGAAAATCATCATTGCAGGGAAAAACCTGCGGCGTCCTGCGTTTTCTCTGCGTCCCATAAGCCGCCAAGGCAGCGGGGGGACACACTTCATCCTGCAAACGCAGCGTTTGTTTTATGGAAGCAATCAAATCATCCATGATTGCAAGCTCTTCAGGCGAGCCAGGGGGAGAATTATCAACCCCTTCAACTTCAGCCTCCACCTCGGACCCCACTAGATCCAGGGAGGAGCGGGACCCCGATAAGGAGGCCCCCGCCATAACAGCCCCATCACCTTCACCCTCAGATTAAGAGGAAAGAGAAACTCTGGGTCTTTTAGTAGATTGAGCAGCCACCAGCATCTGCACCTGAGCAGCAAGGCCAGCCACAATAGTGGCTAAATCCCCCCCTGGGGGGGAAACAGCGGTCCCCTGGCTTTCCACCAAGGCGGTAGGAAATTTGCCCTCCTGAGAATCCATTGCCCCTATAACAAATGCCGGATATTAACAAGCGCGGCGAGCGCAGCCCACCGCACCACACACAAGCACAATGAGACCCCCACAGGGACAATAAAACTGACACAGGCAATGGATAGGAAGGATACAACCTGAGGAGACCCTCGCCGCTGCTGCTGCCTCGATCAGTGTTCCTGGAGAAGAGGAAGCGATGCTGCCAGGGCGCTCTATGAAAGCCTATGGGAGGCTACAAGAAAATGGCCGCCATGCATGTAGAACATGCGGCCGGAGCGAGTGTAGACAAAATGGCGCCGTTTGGCGCCGAAACCGCCGCTCCACAGTACAGTAATGCACACATGTCATCCATGTATAAAAAAACATGTTAGATCGCCGCAGCGATCGCTGTATAGTGCCCAAACATGCCACAAAACATGCCCCACAGCACACAGCTTCTCACACTGACAAGGCTGACACACACAGTGTCACACAGCTCCCCCCCCCCCCCCTTGCAGCCCACAGCATGCAGCCGAGAAATAGGGAGACAAACAGTGTGAACAGAGGCAGGTTACACAGTCCCAGACTGACACCCCCCCAGACAGACAGGTCCCCACATAGATACACTTACCTCACAGTGGCGTGGGGGACCCGCACAGGCGAACAAGCCGCTGCACATGAGGCAGGGAGAGTCGCATACAAGACGCACAGAATGGGGGTTAAGAAACCGCACAGCGTCCAGTGAGGTAGCCACCTCACCAATCATCCCTGCACCGAACAGGGATGGGTCGTTCACTGTGCCAGGAGCGTTACCTGGCTGAACGCTCGATGGCAGGCTGGGAAGCCACTGACCCACGACCTGCGACCAGGGGGATCAGCCCGAGACCCAGCCCGCATGATCCTCTTCATCCGAAGAACTAACTAACGCTGACAAAAAGAACAGCTAAGTAAAGGTAGAGAGAAAACTCAAACAAAAAATCAAAAAAGAAGAAAGAGTCTGGGGCACAAAGCCCCAGCACAGAGAGAGCCAGCCACTCCTGACAAACTAGACATTGAAACTGAGATATGGTTGCAGGAAGTAGGAGGGTATTGACTGAGGGGACCACCCCTTGAGGGTGGGATATGTTAAAAGCTTTAATGTTAACATATTCTGTTGCCTAGCTACTCCTTCGGAGCAAAGTCTAATACCCCCATATGTGACGAATATGAAGAGGCGGCGACTGTCGGAGGACGTAAGAGAAAATTCATGTTTATGCATTTGACGGCCGTTGCCAGCAATATTTCATGTTAATGTTGATGCCCGTTGTGAGGTGTACTTTGTTTATGAGTTTGATGCTCATTGTCAGGAATATTTCAAGTTTGTGTTTGATTTCCATTTTGAGAATCAAACGCATAAACCTGACATATTCCTGACATTGGCCATCAAACACATAAACCTGAAATATTCTTGACCATGGGCATCAAACGCATAAACATGAAGTATTCCTGACCATTTAACTTGAATATTTCATGATTATGCATTGGATGTCCATTGTCAGTAATATTTCATGTTTATGTGTTTTGATGTCCACTGTCAGGAATATTTCAGGTTTATTTTTATAGGTCATGTTAAAGGGACTCTTCAGCTTACTTCTCGGAAGTACGCCTAAGGACTTTTTAGCATCTAGATGAAAGTCCCTAGTCAGATTGAAACATTGACGCTCATGTGTATTGTATTTTCAACAAATAAAACAAAGTGAATTTGTAACAAGGCCTCTGGAGTGCATTCTAAGATAGATAGATAGATAGATAGATAGATAGATAGATAGATAGATAGATAGATAGATAGATAGATAGATAGATAGATAGTGTATATGTGTATGTATGTATGTATATATATATATATATATATATATATATATATATATATATATATATATATATATATATATATATAAATTGCGTTTTATAGTTGGCCCCCCTACTTTTGATCCCGTCCCCCCATGTGCCCCCCCTAAATATAAAAGCTGGAGACGCCAATGGTGAGCCAAGATGGTTTTCATATAGGAATAGCTTGGCTTCTTATTCAGAATGTCCCATTGAAATGCATTGAAGACATGGTCCCAAGATTTTTGCCATATTCCATGATTTATATCACATGTCCCAGGCCAAATTTAACTTTTCTATATAGAAGGATGCCCAATTAAAATAAAACAAGTGGAATTTTGGTGAGCCAAGATGATTTTCATATAGGAACGATTTGGTTTCTTATTCAGAATTTCCCATTGAAATGCATGGATGACAGGGTGCACGGTTTGGTGCCAAATTTTATGACTTATAATCATTCGGCTCAGGCCAAATTGAAATTTTAGAAGGATACCCAGTGAGTATAAAACAAGTGGAATTTGGGTGAGCTGAGATGATTTTCATATCGGAATAGCTTGGCTTCTTATTGAGAATTTCCTATTGAAATGCATGTTTGACAGGGTACCAAGTTTGTTGCCATATTTTATGATATCACTTGGGTCAAGCCAAATTGAACTTTTCTATATAGAAGGATTCCCAATTAGTATAAAAAGTGGAATTTGGGTGAGCCAAGCTGGTTTTCATATGGGAATTGCTTGGTTTCTTATTCAGAAGTTCCCATTGAAATGCATGGAAGACATTGTGCCACGATTGGTGCCATATTCCATGATTTATATCACATGGCTAAAGCCAAATTGAACTTTTCTATTTAGAAGGATGTCCAATTAGTTTAAAAACAGTGGAAGATAGGTGAGCCAAAATGGTTTTCATATAGGAACTGCCTGTTTTCTTATTCAGAGTTTTCAATTAAAATGAATGGATGATAGGGTGCCAAGTTTGGTGCCATATTTCATGTATTACAGTATCTCACAAAAGTGAGTACACCCCTCACATTTTTGTAATTTTTTTTATATCTTTTAATGTGACAACACTCAAGAAATTACACTTTGCTACAAATGTAAAGAAGTGAGTGTACAGCTTGTATAACAGTGTATATTTGCTGCCCCCTCAAAAGTGAGTAAATTTCTAAGTCAAAATGTCCAAATTGGGCCCAAAGTGTCAATATTTTGTGTGGCCACCATTATTTTCCGGCACTGCCTTAATCCTCTTGAGCATGGAGTTTACCAGTTTCACAGGTTGCCACTGGAGTCCTCTTCCACTCCTCCTTGACCACATAAGGAGCTGGTGGATGTTAGAGGCCTTGCGCTCCTCCATCTTTTGTTTGAGGATGCCCCACAGATGCTCAATAGGGTTTAGGTCTGGAGACATGCATGGCCAGTCCATCACCTTTACCCTCAGCTTCTTTAGCAAGGCAGTGGTCGTCTTGGAGGTGTGTTTGGAGTCGTTATGTTGGAATACTGCTGTGTGGCCCAGTCTCCGAAGGGAGGGGATCATGCTCTGCCTCAGCACATGTTGGCATTCATGGTTTACTGAATGAACTGTAGCTCCCCAGTGCCGGCAGCACTTATGCAGCCCTAGACCATGACACTCCCACCACCATGCTTGACTGTAGGCAAGACACCCTTGTCTTTGTACTCCTCACCTGGTTGCCGTCACACCATCTTAACCAAATAAGTTTAACTTGGTTTCAGACCACAGGACATGGTTCCAGTAATCCATGTCCTTAGTCTACTTGTCTTCAGCAAACTGTTTGCAGGCTTTTTTCGCATCATATTTAGAAGAGGCTTCCTTCTAGAATGACAGCCATGCAGATCAATTTGATGCAGTGTGCAGTGTATGGTCTGATCGCTGACAGGCTGACCCCTCCACCCCTCCAACCTCTGCAGCAATACTGGCAGCATTCATACATCTACAGTGCCTTGCGAAAGTATTCAGCCCCCTTGAACTTTGCGACCTTTTGCCACATTTCAGGCTTCAAACATAAAGATATAAAACTGTCATTTTTTGTGAAGAATCAACAAGTGGGACACAATCATGAAGTGGAACGAAATTTATTGGATATTTCAAACTTTTCTTTTTTAACAAATAAAAAACTGAAAAGTTGGGCGTGCAAAATTATTCAGCCCCCTTAAGTTAATACTTTGTAGCGCCACCTTTTGCTGCGATTACAGCTGTAAGTCGCTTGGGGTATGTCTCTATCAGTTTTGCACATCGAGAGACTGAAATTTTTGCCCATTCCTCCTTGCAAAACAGCTCAAGCTCAGTGAGGTTGGATGGAGAGCGTTTGTGAACAGCAGTTTTCAGTTCTTTCCACAGATTCTAGATTGGATTCAGGTCTGGACTTTGACTTGGCCATTCTAACACCTGGATATGTTTATTTGTGAACCATTCCATTGTAAATTTTGCTTTATGTTTTGGATCATTGTCTTGTTGGAAGACAAATCTCCGTCCCAGTCTCAGGTCTTTTGCAGACTCCATCAGGTTTTCTTCCAGAATGGTCCTGTATTTGGCTCCATCCATCTTCCCATCAATTTTAACCATCTTCCCTGTCCCTGCTGAAGAAAAGCAGGCCCAAACCATGATGCTGCCACCACCATGTTTGACAGTGGGGATGGTGTGTTCAGGGTGATGAGCCGTGTTGCTTTTACGCCAAACATAACATTTTGCATTGTTGCCAAAAAGTTTGATTTTGGTTTCATCTGACCAGAGCACCTTCTTCCACATGTTTGGTGTGTCTCCCAGGTGGCTTGTGGCAAACTTTAAACAACACTTTTTATGGATATCTTTAAGAAATGGCTTTCTTCTTGTCACTCTTCCATAAAGGCCAGATTTGTGCAGTATACGACTGATTGTTGTCCTATGGACAGAGTCTCCCACCTCAGCTGTAGATCTCTGCAGTTCATCCAGAGTGATCATGGGCCTCTTGGCTGCATCTCTGATCAGTCCTCTCCTTGTATGAGCTGAAAGTTTAGAGGGACGGCCAGGTCTTCGTAGATTTGCAGTGGTCTGATACTCCTTCCATTTCAATATTATCGCTTGCACAGTGCTCCTTGGGATGTTTAAAGCTTGGGAAATCTTTTTGTATCCAAATCCGGCTTTAAACTTCTCCACAACAGTATCTCGGACCTGCTTGGTGTGTTCCTTGTTCTTCATGATGCTCTCTGCGCTTTAAACGGACCTCTGAGACTATCACAGTGCAGGTGCATTTATACGGAGACTTGATTACACACAGGTGGATTCTATGTATCATCATTAGTCATTTAGGTCAACATTGGTTTATTCAGAGATCCTCACTGAACTTCTGGAGAGAGTTTGCTGCACTAAAAGTAAAGGGGCTGAATAATTTTGCACGCCCAATTTTTCAGTTTTTTATTTGTTAACAAAGTTTGAAATATCCAATAAATTTTGTTCCACTTCATGATTGTGTCCCACTTGTTGTTGATTCTTCACAAAAAATTACTGTTTTATATCTTTATGTTTGAAGCCTGAAATGTGGCAAAAGGTCGCAAAGTTCAAGGCGGCCGAATACTTTCGCAAGGCACTGTATCTCCTAAACTTGCACCGTTTAGGAGATATTTACTTTTAATGCAGCCGATGACGTCACCGGCGCTTGCGCCCTGAAGGAACAGCCACCCCGTGCCATTCCTTCAGAGCCCCATGAACGACGGCTCCTGCGTGCATGCGTGGGAGTGATGTCATCGTGCCTCTGGCCAATCAGATGGCTGGAGGACGCGAACCAGGATGGCCGAACATGTCCGCCGTGTCACTGCTGAGTGGGCGGCACTGCGGGGGCTTCGTTCTAAGGTAAGAATTTCATAATTAGCTAGTATGTGATGCATACTAACTCATTATGCCTTTGTCTTTCAGGGTTTTTTGGGGGGGGGGGGGGTTCACAACCTCTTAGGGAGATAGAATTGTTGCCAAATTTCCCAATTTTGTTTATAAACTTTGCAGATAGTAAATATGAACCTTTGTGCACAAAGACCCAACATGAATAAGAATCTGTGTATAAAGGAGGTTAACTTCTGCATTCGAATAGGAAGCAGGCTGAATAAGGAGCCACCTTCAGCATCATGTTTTATCACACAGCTACTGATAACAGACACTTCCAGTATACACAGCTTTCAAACAGACGAACAACCTCCGGTAACACCACCGGTGTACTGCCGATTATTTCAACTTGCCGAATAATTCAACCCCAGACGTCACTTCCGCCGCGAGAACGAGCGGCTAGGAGACACCGGTGTTCCGTGAGAATTACCTACCCCGTGAGAATTACCTACCCCTCGTCACTTCCGGCCAGAAAGAGCTGAGCAGCGCAGCACTGCGCATGCTCAGAGCCCCGGATACGTGATGGAAGAACAGAGGAGCTTACTAGTGCGCATGCGCACTAGTATGAAACGATCACGGTGTACCGTGAGAAAAACCTACCGACGCGGCGCTTACATAAAACAGCTGTGCGGCAATACGAATCATCTCCGCTCCTGTCCCGGTCACTTCCCTGCTCTCGGCAAGTAAATATAAAAGCGGCTTTCGGCTCCGTGATTTATGTTTTCATACAGCCGCCGCCGCTTTTATATTTACTATCCGAGATCAGGGAAGTGACCGGGACAGGAGCGGAGATGATTCGTATTGCAGCCCAGCTGTTTTAATGTAACCGCCGCATTACATACAGTGCCGAGCACCGGAAGTGACGAGGGGTAGGTAATTCTCACGGGTAGGTAATTCTCACGGAACACCTTCCCATCCAAAGCGCCACAAACGAGGCTCCACCCCCATTCCCAACCCACTGTGGGAATGGAGCGTATGAGTCACGTGACTGCTGGGGGAATGGCTCCGCCCCGGACGCGCTGGTTGCCCGGGCTATGGTCCTCCTGGATACGCTCACCCGAGTTCTTTCCTGCTGCCGTTTTCTCTTCACACCGGGAGAGTCGGGCTACGTGACGTCACGTGTGGGCGGTCAGGTGGAGGGGCCGCTGTCCCTTGTTTGCACTCCGTAGTCAGTGAATGGTATGATTGGATGGAGGGGGGGGGGGGGGGGGGGGGGTTTGTTATTGTTGTGGATTATAGGGATCCTCCTGGGAGAAGGGCACAGGGAGTGTGATCATAACTGAGCTGTCATATTCCACAATGGATCTGTATGCCATCATGTAGGATGATCTTACCATGTTATATTTATTATATTCTGGAATGACTTTATTTTCTTGCTCTTCCTATTAGGATCCTGTTAGCTAATGTAGAAGCCAAGGACCATGTCACACAGAGAGGTATGTATACCGATCACTATCATCTCTGGTTTGGTGTCAGAGCAAATGTTTTTTCTTCTACAGTTATGCTGGCCATAAACGAGTAGATTTTTGGACAAGAATATTTGTATGAAAGTTCTTTGTACATTCCATGAATGCCATTCAATAATTCCAATTGCTTTAATTTTAACCACAAACTGAAAGCCGATACACGGCACTTCCTGGTTACCATGTGATTGCTGTGATTGGACACAGCTGATCACGTGGTACAGAGCCTACGTCATAGGCACTTTGCCTAGATCGGAGATGCGGTGTGTCGGATCAGCACACCACCAATCGCTGTGCTGCGCACCCCAGGGGGCGCGCACAAGCGGTTTATGATGCTGGACGTCATATGACACCCAGTCAGGATAATACAATCAACCCGCTGCCGTCATTCTGCATACCATGGGCAAGAAGTGGTTAAAGCGGAACTTTCCCATAACAACTTGCTTCTTGCTGGAGGCTGTCATTTTGCTAAAGCCCAGAGCCCCCAAACAGCAGTAAATCATAAAGTGGAACTAAACTCTTTGATTTAACAGTTTCAAAAAACAATTACATTCCATGAATGGTGGAATTGCTAACTGTCACATTTGCTTGTGTCCTCAACCAAACTGTCAAACCATTGAATGGCTGGTGGTGTCATACCTGATCACATCTGCAGCACCATGGCAGTTGCAGATCAAACAGAAGCATCGTCCTTGGCTGTAAAGGATAGGAGGGTTTAATTCTGCTTTAAAGTGTTCGTAAAGTCTCGTTTTTTTTTTTTTTCCTATAAAAATAAAAAACGTCATACTTACCTGCTCTGATGGAGTGGATTTGCACAGAACAGCCATTATTCTCCTCTTCTCAGGTCCCTCTTCTGCTCTCCTGGCCCCTCCCTCCTGTTCAGTGCCCCCAGAGTAAGCAGCTTGCTATGGGGGCACCCGAGTCGAGTCACAGCTGTGTCCATTCAGACATGGAGCCCCAACCCCTCTCTTTCCTGATTGGCTAGCTGACTTTGATTGACAGCAGCAGGGACCAATGGCGCTGCTGCTGTGTCTCAGCCAATAAAGAGGGAGAATCTCAGATGGCTGAGACAGTCGTGGACATTGCTGGATAGAGAGGGACCTCAGGTAAGTGTTAGAGGGGCTGAGGAGGGCTGCTGCACACAGAAGGTTTTATTCTGTCCATAGAATGCATTAAGATAAAAAAAACCTTCTGACTTTACAACCACTTCACTTTAAGGCCCCTTTCACACATGCGGACTGTTTAGATCCGCCTGTCCGTTTTTCAGGCGGATCTGAACGGATGCCCCATGCATCTCTATGGGGCATTGGATGTCAGCGGAGACATGTCCACTGACATCCGATCCGTCAAATCTGGATGGATGGAAACCCTATTTTCCATCCGTCGAGTGGATTGGATGAGAACGGACAGATGGTCTGTTCCCATCCGATTCCCCCATAGAGAACAGCAGGATCTGACACCTCTGTCTCCGCACACAGCGCAAAGACAGAGCAGCCATCCGCCTGCTCAGCGGGGGGATCGGCGGATCAATCCCCCGCTTAAAAAAAACGGAGTCCGCCGACGGACTCCCCTGTGTGAAAAGGGCCTAAGGCCCCTTTCCCCCTTTCACACTTGTCCGCTCCGTTGGCTGACTCCGTTCTGCTCAGCGGGGGATCGATCCTCCGATCCCCCGCTGAGCAGGCGGATGGCAGCTCTGTCTCTGCGCTGTGTGCGGAGACAGAGGTGTCAGATCCCCGCTGTTCTCTATGGGGGAATCGGATGGGAACAGACCATCTGTCCGTTATCATCCAATCCGCCAGACGGATGTTAAATAGGGGTTCCATCCGTCCAGATTTGACGGACAGGATCGGATTGGATGTAAGCGGACATGTCTCCACTGACATCCGCTGCCCCATAGAGATGCATGGGGCATCCGTTCAGAATCACCTGAAAAACTGACAGGCGGATCTAAACAGTCCGCATGTGTGAAAGGGGCCTAAGGCTGTCAGCAGATCGGCCTCTACAAACTCAGCAGTGCCTAAAATGGGAGGGCAACTGAGCATGTGCAGAACAGGGTGAGACAGTGTATTACTGGATTTTAAACAGTACAGACATTTATTCTTACATAGCTAGACCTGCAAAATGGGCCAGCCTGAAGCGATTTAGCAGGACTTTATCTTTCTGATTAAAGTTCCACTTTAAAGCGAAACTAAACCCATTGATTTAACAGGTTCAAAAAACAGTTCTGGGAATGTTACTGTCACATTGGTTGTGCTCTCAACCAAACGCAGGGCCGGCCCTACCATGGGTCCCGGTGGGACCATGGGACCCAGGCGGCACTTAGAGAGGGGCGGCCCCCGGCCGCCTCTACTCTTCTACGGCTATTGCTAGAAAAAAAGAAAAAAAAAGGTCCGCGGCTGGCCTGACATGCACACTGCGCCGCCGCTCGGGAAAGCCCGTAAACGTTCGGGCTTTCCCGAGCGGCGCATGCGCAGTGTGCATGTCAGGCCGGCTGCGGACCTTTTTTTTATCGCATCATTTACAGCCAATCAGCAGTCCTGGCGGCTATGTGATACAGACTGTAGTATGTCTGGTGATGTTTCCGGGTGCAGTGAAGGTGACTACAGCAGGAGCGAGCTGTCCTTGTAGTAAGAGATGACTATACACGGAGGGGGTTGAGCCATACTTGTGTCCTGTGTATGCTTTCTAAATGGGATTTGTGATGGCCGGTGCTTGTTTTACTTCTGAATGGGGAGACAATAGCGGTTTATAGCCCAGCACCCAGACAAACACAGTATTTTATTTTCCATTGGAGAGACTGGGGAGTGAGCGAATCCTTGGCGGGTTTTTATTGCCTCAGTGGAAAGATTTATCCTCATTTCCTGTTGGGACAGGAAGTGAGGAGAGATCTCCTCAGTGGTGACCCTGATTGCAGCAAAACAATTGTATTTCAGGAAAATAACTGGGGGGGGGGGGGGGGGGGCACACGTTAGCCTGGCTCCTACAGTGGCAGTCCTACATTTTTAAATCCTAAGGTGCCTTTAGAAACAGGTAAGTGAGACTGCTCCACAGCCACACCACCTGCCATTATGTGGGGCTGCAGGCATACTACAGAAGATGCAGTGCTGCGGGCATGGTACATGCCCACAGCACTGCATCTCCTGTAGTATGCCCGCAGCCCCCCATTCTCTTGTACCATGCCCGCAGCCCCGCATTCTCCTGCACCATGCCCGCAGCCCTGTATTTTCATGCACCATTCCCGCAGCCCTGCATTCTCATGCACCATGCCCCCAGCCCCGCATTCTCCTTTACCATGCCCGCAGCCCTGCATTCTCCTGCACCATGCCCGCAGCCCTGCATTCTCCTGCACCATGCCCGCAGCCCTGTATTCTCATGCACCATGCCCGCAGCCCTGCATTCTCATGCACCATGCCCGCAGCCCTGCATTCTCCTGTACCATGCCCGCAGCCCCGCATTCTCCTGTACCATGTCCGCAGCACCCCCAATCTCCTGTACCATGTCCGCAGAACCCCCAATCTCCTGTACCATGTCCGCAGCCCCGCATTCTCCTGTACCATGCCCGCAGCCCCGCATTCTCCTGTACCATGCCCGCAGCCCCGCATTCTCCTGTACCATGCCCGCAGCCCCGCATTCTTCTGTACCATGCCCGCAGCCCCGCATTCTTCTGTACCATGCCCGCAGCCCCGCATTCTCCTGTACCATGGCCGCAGCCCTGTAGGGCACTGTGGCACTATAGACAGTAGAAAGCCTGGTGCGCTCATCTGCCCAGTGTCTACTGCTCTGTCCTACTCCTGCTGTCACTCCGTACACACTCACACTCCTCTGACTGCTTTCATAGTCCTATAGAATGTGGGGGCCTCTTGGAGGGTGTGAATTTTTTTTTTTTTTGGGGGGGGGGCAGCATTTCATTCTCGGACTCAGACAGCACAATGTCTTGGGCCAGCCCTGACCAAACGGTCAAACCATCTGGTGTTATAACTGATCACATGTGCAGCAACATGGCAGTTGAAGATCAAACAGAGTCCAATATTGCAGCTTCTTTGGCTGAAAACAATAGGGAGGGTTTAGTTCCCCTTTAAATCCTGTAACTATAACTATAAGGTCATGTTTAATTTTTTTGTTGTTGTTTTTTAATCCTTTTTACGATATCCCTTTACAGTGATGCACCCTTCTGTACTAAATGAAGATGTGCTGTGAATGACCAGTCTGAGCACCATCCACACAGTGCCATTGTAATCCAGGAACTGAGCTTCTAACAGGAATATTAGGCATCTGTCTGTCCTCACCATGGAGCTACAATTAAACCGAGTGGATTACTTACAGGTACAGCACTGAATAATCCTTGTTATACTGTTGTCAAGGAGAAGTGTTGTGAAGCTAGGGAGTACAGCATTATTCCTTACTTAAAGTGGCTTTAATCCATAACAGACTGCATAGCAGTCTAAAACCACAATTAAGTCCGTCTGTGCAGGGATGAACAGACATTTCTGCTGTTTATTGTACAGTGGCAAGAAAAAGTATGTGAACCCTATTGGAATTAGCTGGTATTTTGCCATAAAATTTGATCCGATTCTCATCTAAGTCACAACAATAGATAAACACCATCTGGGGAGAACATAATCTGGTGCAACTGTGCATGGTAGCCAATCAGCTTCTAGCCTCAGCTTGTTCAATTACGCTTTGACAAAAAAGAAAATCTGGAAGCTGATTGGTTGCTATGCAGAGCTGCATCAGATTTTGAACTCTCTAGTTTTAGTAAATCAAGCCTAACGTGCTTAAAGCAGAAGTACAGCCTAATACCTTCAATTCTCCACTGCAATCATTAATGTGAGCAGAGTTCAGCCTTATGTGTCAAAATGAAAAATTCCCAGTTTTTTTCTACCTTTTATTTTGCAGTTTTTATTGCTGTCACATGACTTCCTTATTATTATTATTATTCTTCCTTCTGAGTCCAGCAAGTTGGTGTGGTTACTGAAAGCCAGTGACATCACTTCCAGGGAGGGACACTGTTCCTGTGTAGCCAATGGGCTCATACAGAATGGGAGGAGCTGATCATAGGTTCCCGCCCAGTGTTCTCTCATCAGTAAGGATACATTGTACATCCTAATTCATGAGACAATAAAGAAATAATTCACACAGGATCCGGGGGGGGGGGGGGGGGGCACATATACAGTATAGCTGTACTGGGGGGGGGGGCACATATACAGTATAGCTGTGCTGGGGGGGGGGGGGGGGCAACATATACAATATAGCTGTACTGGGGGGGGGGGGGGGGGGGCACATATACAGTATAGCTGTGCAGGGCTATGAATGAAGACTACCATAAGGGAAGGAAGCTGGACATGGAGGGAGGGGAACTGTCTGTGTAGCTAGATGTGCTCTGGGGTCTCAGCTCACAGTCTACAATGATCATAGTACAGGCAACCACACTAAGTCTACGTTTCCACTAGTGCAACTAATTAATGGCACCCATTCCTATCTATGCGACTTTGAAAATCAGCGACCTTGAAAAGGTACCTGCTCTACTTTGATGCAATTTTGATGCGACTTTGATCCAGAGAGAGTAAAGTTGGATCAAAGTCACACTCTAAATCTAGACTAAAGCTCCGTTTCCACTAGTGTGACTTATGTGACTTTGGACACACAAAGTCGCGTGACAAGTCTCAGCCAGTTGATTTCAATGGCAACTCTTTCCATCTATGCGTCTTTAAAAATCAGCGACCTTGAAAAGGTACCTGCACTTTTTTGATGCAACTTTTGATGCCACTTTCCAGAGAGTGTAAAGTTGAATCACTCGCATCAAAGTCGCACTCTAAATTGCAATAGTGGAAATGTAGACTAAAGCCCCGTACACACGTACCGATTGTCGGCCGTAAATATTCGGCCGCCGACCGATCGGCCGATTGTAGGCTTGTTAGTATGATGCTTCCGACAGCGCATTTTCGGCCGAACAGAATCTGTCGTGCAGACTTTAAATATTTGTTGGCCGTCACCAGAACGGCCGATTGTTCGCCAGTCAGTACAGATTTCGGCCGACAGACAGCAGATTAGCAAGACTGGGCATGCTCAGAAAAGAAAAAAGACAAGGAAAGTTAACCATCACATGACATCACTTCTGCAGTCGGCTGTTGTTGGCTGACAAAATTCGTGTGCAGTCTTTTGCAGTTTTCAGCAGACACGACAGCCCTGGACAAAAGACGGCCGATCATTCGGCCGACGATCAGTACGTGTGTACGAGGCTTTAAGCTCCGTTTTCACTAGTGTGACTTGTTATGTGACTTTGGACACACAAAGTCCCATGAAAAATCACAGCCCATTGATGACAATGGCACCTTTCCCATCTATGCGACTTTGAAAATCAGCGACCTTGAAAAGGTACCTGCACTACTTTGATGCGACTTTGATCCAGAGAGTGTAAAGTTGGATCAAAGCTGCACTCCAAAGTGCACTCTAGCCTAGTGGCTATGATTCCACTAGTGCGACTCCTTAAGTTGTGTAATTTAAAGTCTCTTTCTCTCTCTCTCTCTCTCTCTCTCTCTCTCTCTCTCTCTCTCTCTCTTGATCTCTCTCTCTTGATCTCTCTCTCTTGATCTCTCTCTCTTGATCTCTCGAAGCTGCTAGCCTAAACGAGGCAATGAAGACAGATCATGATGTTCTGTAAAGGATAGGAGGGATGGGGTTGGGGCTGGGCAGGTCAAGGCATGCTTGTCTAAGAAAGACCGAAAACCTTTTCAGGAAGTTAAAAACAGCTTATTAAATTCAGATTAAGGGAGATAGCGTTGTCAGTGAAGAACAGGAAGAAGCTGATTGTCCAGCTTAGATAGGACTTTCTAAGCTTCACAAGCAGCTAGCCAGAAAATGAATAATATCAAAGATAAAGATATTTAACATTCTATTAATAGGAAAAATTTCATTTTTGACTGAGTTTCCCTTTAAGCTGATAACACACGCACAATTCTAGTTTGTAATGTCTTTATTGAATATACCCGTTAAACATTTAAATTTCTGGAGGAAAAAGTAAGTGAACCCTTGACATTAAACCTCTTTTGGCTGCGATGACTTCAAGAAAGCATTTTCAGTAGCTCTGGAGCAGACCTGCACAATGTTTAGGAAGAATTTTTGACCGTTCTTCTTTACAAAGCTGCTTTAGCTCAGACACATTTTTAGGATTTCTGGTGTGAACCGCTCTCTTGAGGTCCTTCAACAGCATCTCTATGGGTTTAAGGTCTAGGCTCTAACTGGGCCACTCCTTAAGGCGCATTTTGTTTTTCTAAAGCCAGTCTGTTGTGGATTTACTTTGATGGTTAAGGTCATTGTCCTGCTGCTTCACCCAACTTCTGCTAAGGTAGAAAGTTGCGTGAAGGTTCCGATCCAGACCCTGACAGTATTAATCTTTCCCCATTGATAGACAATTCGTCTGTCAACTGATGGATGCCTAAACATTTTGAGATTGCTTTGTATCCCTTTCCAGCCTTATGCAGATCAACTACTCTTGATCGTGTGTCTTCAGAGAGCTCCTTTTTGCCTTGTATAAAAAGGAAAAAAAATCATATTAAAAGAAAATTAATACAGCCACCATATTAAATAGAGCAGTATGGCCAAAGCTTTTATGACCATACTTATCTTGTGGGTCACAGGAGTGCACTTACTTGTGCTCTCCTGTAACCCAAAATCTTCCTACAGCAGGTTAATGCCCAGACTCTGGAAGGATCCTAACAATAATGTCAGGATCCACCCAGATGCCCGACCAACAGCTGGCTCAGCCTCCCAGCACACCACTGAGAGTCTGAGCCAGTTGCGCCGGTGACGTCCCCTGCTGCATGCAGTGTGAATATCTCCTAAACAGTGCACGTTTAGGAGATATTTTTACTGTACTTACAGGTAAGCCTTACTATAGGCTTACCTGTAGTTACAAGTAAAAAAAAGACTTTACCACTTTAAGAGCACTAAAGCCCCGTACACACGTACCGATTGTCGGCCGTAAATATTCGACCGCTGACCGATCGGCCGATTGTAGGCTTGTTAGTATGATGCTTCCGACAGCCGACAGCGCATTTTCGGCCGAACAGAATCTGTCGTGCAGACTTTAAAATATTTGTTGGGCGTCACCAGAACGGCCGATTGTTTGCCAGTCAGTACAGATTTCGGCCGACAGACAGCAGATTAGCAAGACTGGGCATGCTCAGAAAAGAAAAAAGACAAGGAAAGTTAACCATCACATGACATCACTTCTGCAGTCGGCTGTTGTTGGCCGACAATATTCGTGTGCAGTCTTTTGCAGTTTTCAACAGACACGACAGCCCTGGACAAAAGACGGCCGATCGTTCGGCCGACTATCAGTACGTGTGCACGGGGCTTAAGTGTAATTTCTGTCTGCTGCTTCCTTCCTCTGCTATCAGCAGGAATCACTTCTGACAATTTTTCCTGACACTAAGATAACAAAAAGGTGACAGGGGAGGGATCTTCAGCTAATTGACACCCTCAGCTCTGTGCCTGCATGCTGTGTGAAAGGGGTGTATCCCTTCCCTCCAATCAGCTGTCAGAGTTCTCCTCTCTGAGCTCGGCAGAGTGTAAATTCAGCTTTTTTGATCCCCTTTTTCTGAACTCTCAGACAAGCTTTATAATTCAGCACTTTGAATGGATTTAGAGAAGAGAAGACTGCAGATAGACAGACACAACTTATCCAGGAGGATTTGTTTCATCTCCAGTCACTTCACTGGGTATATGTGAGTGTTTACAACCACATTAAGTAAAAAAAAAAAAACGTTATTTCACACGTCTCTGCAATGCATGCACATTTTTCCAATGTTTTAGCTATTTACAAAACATTCCAGGTACAGAAAAGTACCTGTTTTTCTAGAAGTTCAATCTGCTTCCAACTTTCTGTTTGGGTGACCTCCACAGTGCTTTTGCTGTGGTGAAATCCAAACCAGCATCGTCAGCCCTAACTAAGCTCCCAGTGACTGCTTCTACAATAATTTACAATCCGGTTAATAATGTTATAGTGAGTAATGGAAGCTGTTTCTGGTTTTGGCTTATATTTGGACAATGAATGGACTAACCCTTTAGGCATAATGCCTAGCAATTGGGCTGGGGACGGCGGACATGCTCTTTGTGATACTGAAAAGTAACTGTTTGTTGCTTCAAGCTTCCTGTCCACAGTTCTACAGAAATATTCATAACCTCTTCAGTATAGTACCCAAGGGTCCCTGTTCTTCTGGGCAAGAGGGATTTTAACATTACCCAACAAGCAAGGAGGGATGCTCACCTTAGTAAACGTGTTCATTGCTTATAACTAGTAACTTCAGTGACTGCCAAATTTAGAACCATATTCTGATATTTTCTTTCGCAATAGACATTTTTAAGTTAGGCAAGCCATGGCAATTTTCCATCTTTTTTGTATATTTCAACAGGTTGGGGTTACATCACAGAAAACAATGAGATTGCTTCCAGCATCTGGACGAAGAGCAACTCAAAAGGTTGGTATGCCTGCATCAAGATTTCATCAACTTCATATGCAACTTTAAAATGCTTTTGTACATTTTTAATTATTCCAATCTACTGTTGGCTAGGTTGTTGTTGGAGATCAAGATGGGGTTATAACCTGCTTTGGTATCAAGAAAAGTGAAGCAGTGGTAAGAATATTTTCTCAAAGAATTTGCTGCATACAGTACACCTATAATTAATAAAGATAATAGCTTTTTTCTCTTTCCATTGAGAGACACAGGAGTTTTAGACAACTGGGTTATACTGTCGCCTACATGAAGATTGGACACTAGTAAACTATAGTCCAGCCTTATGGAGTTTACCCCTCCCACAACCAGCATACTTTAGTTTTTCATTACTGCATGATATTTTTATCACTGCCCAGTTCAAGCTACTCAGGTTATGTTTGTACCCCATGGGGGGGCTAAAACCCTATCAGATCCTGTTATTGCTGCTTCGTATTTGTGGTCATGCCACTGTCTTCCTGGCGCACAGTTTTCTCATGCAAGCCCTAATTCCCTCTAGGTGAAGATGAGAAGGCAGTTTTGTTTGAGCATTTTGTTACCTCTTATCAAAACCTATGGCCTCCATGCCCCCTTCTGAACCCTCTCTGCTCTTTTCTGTGCCTTTTATCTTAACTATGGCAGTTTTCTCATCCATTATAGAGAGATTTATGATTCTGCTTGCCTTCTCCTGCTAAATTTGAGGATTCATAGGCTTTCTTAATTGCTACTGACGTATTGGTGATGACCCCTCTCTAGCTATGAAACACTGTGGTCTTTAGTTGATGATCTCTAATGAGTAGACTTGCAGGCTGTTGCTATCTCTTCCAGTGAAGGATTTTGTGTTTTGCTTGGTTGATGCAATGCAAACAATACTAAAGTTAGAAGCCTTTTACATCTTCTAGCTCCATATGGGGCCTTGGCTCCTACAAGCCATGCCAGTCTGTTTTGGGTTTTCCCTCACCACCCCTTATTTTGTAATTTTATCTATAAACCCTGGAAACACGCCACCCCAATCACTTATCGCACTCTGTGCTTTGGCAGATAATTTTGCATAGAGGTGCTCTACTTCCCCATCCCTTGTGGTTTGTCACCTCAACAGGACAACTACTCTGAGGTAGAGGATACATCCTTGTTTAAGCACCCACCAACAAATGCCTTAAAAACGTTGTCCTGGTCTGTGTTTGCTCTCTCTAATTCTGCTATGCAACTGGTGCTGATACTGGCACTTGTAGCCCAGATTAGTCAAAATAATATTAGGGTTATATGGCCAACATGGGACTCAACTAACATATGGTGGCTTGCGCAGACTAGATGGACCACACGTTGAACTTTTTGTGATGCAGCGCTAGATACCAGTCACTTGCTTTCTTTCGTAAGTCTCATGTACATACAGATGCATAGAATACTTTGGCTAAAGGGTTGGACGGTGGAGCAAACCTTTAAAAAAGTGCTTCTCTTTATGCCCTTTGTAAGGCCTTTTTGGGGCTTCGTTGTACGAACTCCTCAAGAATGACATCAGAGAGAAAAGTTCCCCTCTCCTGGAATCGTATAATTTCAAGGTCCAGCTTCATAATGCAACACCATCCCTTTCATCTTCCAAGAGGATATCTAGAAGTCTTGCATCACCAATGCTTGGGTGTAAGAGACTGTGTCTCAAGGCTACAAACTAAAGTTTAATTACCCCTTCTTGCTTTCTGACTTGCAACCTCTCTAGCAAAGCCCTTTAACAAGACCTTCAAGGTCTCTGGGCGCAAGGAGTTATTTCTCTGTGTCCTCCATTGTAGTGCTCTCATGATTATTATTCTAATCTCTTCATGGACATGAAAGCCCCAAATATATCCATCCCTCTCCGCAATTTGCGAATGGAGTCCCCCATGGCGGGTCATTGCATTACTATATCAAAGGAAGTTCCTGATGTTGGTGAACATCAAAGATGCGTATCTTTACATACCCATCTTCTCTACACACAAGCTATGTCTTCAGCTCTCCACTGGATCCTTTCACTCACAGTTCATGGGCAGCTTCTCTTCTGCACTTCAGGTGTTTACCAGGGTGCTGGCTTTGATTCTGGGTCTGCTATGCTGAGGCATTCCATTGACTAGTAATCACAGACCTCAGATCAGCGCGGAGCATGGCATGCCCAATGATTTCCCTCCTCCCCGACTCTTCCTGTCTGTGTACAGCAGGAATACATCAGAGCCGTGGGAGAAAGAGAGGGCGGCTTCTGAAAGGCGGCCGATGGGCGGGGTCCGGGGAGAGTGTGGAGCCGAGCGGAGATCGTATGGCACAGCACAGGCTGCGGAGGGGAGGGGGTGAAACTGGTGCTGCCTGGTGTCCAAAATTAGCGATCCCCTCCTGGGCAGATGACTGGAGCCAAGTGCCGGAACTTGCTCTGCGCCAGCCCAGGATTCGCCGGGACTCCAGGACCAATCCAGGACCAGGAGGTATGAAAATGTACCGCCCCCACCACCCTGGTGCCCACAGGCGGCTGCCTTACGGGTCGCGCCGGCCCTGCGTTGATGAGGTACCTGGATGACCTTTCTGGCTTTGGCATACATTTCAGTTGCAGTAAATACCTCATTAGCTTGTTGTGGGATGGGTTATACCCCATAGGATGGCTTTACCATTTTTATGTTTACCAGCATTCAATCCTCCTGTAGGCAGTTGTCTACAAATTCTGTATCCCTTAGTTGATTTTGAGGAAAATATTTTTTGATGAGTTCCTACAAAATTCCTATTATTATTTTGTTTTTCCCTAGCCTGTATTCAAGACTTTGCCAGGACAGAAGATATCCAGATTAGAGCTTGGAGGTGCCCTTGGAACTGTACAAGAGAAGATATTTGTATCATCTGGGTCTGAAGTTCGTGGTTTTACAAAAAGAGGAAAGCAGTTTCTGTCATTTGAAACCAATCTAACAGAAAGCATTAGAGCAATGTAAGTAGTGTGGTCTTTTGTTCAATTGTGTTTACTTGTGTCTACTTGTATATAGTGACTTACCTTACTCTTTTAGCTGTAAGCACCATCTGTGTGTGCATCTGAAACCACCTGAAATTGAAGTGGAACTGAAGCTCTTTATTGCAGAAGAGACATGCAATAAAATACATTTACCTGCCTGTTCACAATACCCTGTAGATTGTATGCGCAATGTATGTAGAATGTCTATTGATACACAGAGCTGGCTTGGGAGCAAGCCCCCAGAAGTTCCCTCATAGCAAGTGGCTTCCAATGGGGGGAACTTGGCAGGGGAAGGAGCCAAGAGCCCTAGTGGGGGCCCCAAGAGAAGGATTGGGGCTGCTCTGTGCAAAACCATTGCACAGAGCAGATAGGTATAACATGTTTGTTATTTAAAATAAAAAAATGGGTTTAAATGTGGAATAGGTTTATGACTCACTCTTTGTGCTGTCTTTTCTAGGCATATATCTGGTTCTGATCTTTTTTTGTGTGCAAATTATATTTACAACCACTATTGTGATTGCAAAGACCAACATTACTATTTGTCCGGGGACAAAATTAGTGATGTCCTCTGTCTGCCAGTGGAAAAATTGGAGCGAATCACCCCTATATTAGCGTGCCAGGACCGAGTGCTTCGTATTTTAGAGGTAACCTTTTTTATTTTTATCATTCAGTTTCTTGTGCTCTTTCTCTTCCACTGCAACTCCTAAACTTGCATGTATAACTAGGTACCTTCAAACATTCATTTCCTGTGACTAATTACCATTAAGAATGGCTAAGAACTTCTGTTGAGTTGTAACTCTTGTCCTTGTCTCCCTTGAAGGGGATTTAGGCCGGCCATACATGCAGCAAATCTCTTTCCTGCAATCACGTGTTGTAAGAAAGAAATCGGTTTGTTTCCCCCAACAACACAGACAGTGTTGATGCATGGATCCCTCCTGTCGGGCCATTGTCTTCTCCCAGCCGCTAGTAATAATCGCAGGTAAAACCCAGCATGCTGGTTGTACACAAGTTGATTGATCGATCAACTTGGTACATTCACCCTGCCCATACACGGTTTGAGTCTCGGCTGGTTCCTGCTGAAGTGTTCGTTTTTGTCACAGTGGCCTCCAAAGCTGGTTGTACAACAGGCTGAAAAAAATAAATCTGATAGACTCTAGTATCCATGTTAACAGTATGGATGGGCAAAACTCCTGCTATGGGCTATTGTATTCCGACAGCCAGGCTGTCAGAATAGCTGAACAGTTGCTGCATCTGCTTGGATGCAGGTGCTGTTTAACCGACAATTCTCCACCTGGTTCCGTTTGGCCATTTCATGCTGAATCAGGCGACATTTGAGCTGTGGATGCCACTGTCTGTACCACTGGTTTTACAGAAGTCGACTAAACGGTTGACTTTTTGTTGAGCCCAGGATACTGACAGCAGCACCCACAACCGAATGGCATTCTGATTGGCTGAAATTTGAGCTGTGTATGGCTGCCTTAAGACAGGAATTTGTAGAAAGCTGGCAAGAAATGGAACAAGTGGCGCAAGCTGTTAGCACTACATAAAAATGATAGTCCATATAGTAGCACATCAAGGCTATGATAAAGTCTTAAGGTGAGATGAGGAAATAGTCTGGATGCTCAGGGCCAGCCTGTTGGGGAGCAGAAGCGATCTCCAAACATGCAACAAACAAAAGAGAAAACAGGCGCCTTTGAGTTAAGACTGCGATTTAATATGGCAAACAAGTAATAAAAACTTACATCAAGGTAAGTATAAGCAGACAAGATGGGTCCTTCCGGTGTCCATGTGGAGGCTGGGGCTTGGAGTCATCACTGTGGGTCTGTAATCATCTCCTCTCTTCCTCTTCCTGTCCAGCAGGAAGTGGAGTGTGTCACAGCAGTGAGATGGAGGCTTGGACAGCAGGGTGAAACCGCAGTGAGATGGAGGCTTGGGCCGCACGGTGGCCGTGATGCTTGTCCACAGGATCTTCCGGCGTAATGACTGACGCGTTTCCGAGCATGCGCACTGTGGGGGGAAAAACAGCGCGCGCTCCTTTTTCAAAGTCGGATGTAAAAGGGAAAGAAAAGGACCAATTTATGTGTTCCGGGACAATGCCCTCTGGTGGTGAAGTTATAAAATTACTATCAAAGTAAACATGACTCTACGTTATGGCTGTATGAGGAACAAGAGTCCCTCTAGAGGTCAAACCAGTAAGAAATAAAAATAAACAATAATATACATGTGATACAATGCATGAAGAGAATAGTGCCATAGACAATGAGAGGAAAATTAGAGAAAAAAAAAACATGGGATGAAATGAGAAAGAAATGATAAATGTGGAACTAAAATTAAATATGAATAAAAATAAAATATAAAAAGTAAATTAAAATAAAAATAAAAATCAAAAATGGGAAATTAAAAATTAAAAATAAAAATAAATGTAAACAAAATAAAGAATTGTATATGATGTATGCATATCATTAACTGAGACTAAATATACAATAAAAAAAAATATATATATATATTATATTTGTATGTGATAATGTAAAATTCTTATAGTATATATTGATACATGTATGTATAAAATCAGGAAATGGATACTAATGCAATGAGATGGATGGAATGGGAACAATGATGAATATCAACCTGAAAGAGGTATGAATATGGAGGGAGTTGGGGAAAAAAAAAAAAAATAATAAATAAATAAAATAATTGGCACTGTATGGATTACCTAAAGTGAACCCTAGAGGGGACTAATTAAAGAATGGTGGATACATCCAATTCTTCGTTCATCCCATTGGGCGGAAGTGTATTGAGGGAATAGATCCAAAACGTTTCACGTTCGCACAGTTTGTGAAATCTTTCGGCTTCGGGAAGGTCTTTTGATATTTGCTCAATGATCCATACCTCAAGATTTGAGGTAGATTTGTCATGGTGTCTGAGAAAGTGGCGGGGGACGCTATGTTTGTCTTTTCCTTCCTCTATTTTTCTCCTGTGTTCCCCAAATCTTTGTCGAAGGGGACGGATCGTGCGTCCTACATAGAGGAGGTTGCAAGGACAACTGAGGCAATAAATTACAAAATCAGATGAACAATTGTAAAAATCAGCGAGGTTGTATGTTTTATTATGTGTATGAAATGATTTTTTACCATGTTTTACATATGGACAGGTTTTGCACAAAGACTTGTTGCACCTATACATGCCTGTTAAAGGAATCAGGCACACCCTAGGGGTGGCGTCCTTAATGGTTTTAAGTTTGCTGGGTGCAATTTTGTTTTTAAGGTTGGGTGCTTTCCTGTATGTGACTCTGGGAGTACTTGGGAGGACTAATTTGAGATGGGGGTCCTCCAAGAGTATAGGCCCCCCATCAATATGTTTTAGAAGAATTTGTTCCATGGTCTTGTGTTTGTAATGGAATTTGGTGGTGAAACGAATGGATTGATCAAATGTGCCTTGGGTTTTGGCAGGAGGGGGATCTGTGAGGTACAGATGATATGCTTGATCTACCAGGGGGAGTGGATAACCTTTGTCCAATAATTTGGCTTTTAGAAGCTGACTTTCAGCTACATAGTCATCGTGCCTGGTGCAATTACGCTTCAGCCGACAAAATTGTCCCTTGGGAATATTGTTGGTCCATTTGTTGTAATGGCAGCTCTTGTAGTGCAATAGGGAATTACCTGCAGTAGGTTTGGAGTAATTCTTGGCATGAATTTGATTTCCTATGTAGTACAATTCAAGGTCCAGAAAAGCAAGTCGTTCAGAATTGGTGACATGGGTGAATGTTAATCCGTGGGGGTTTTGGTTGCAATGTTGTGTGAAATTATGGATGATGTCGGGGGGTCCGTCCCAAATTATAAGAATATCATCTATGTACCTACCATAGAAGATAAGGTGTCTGGAATATGGGTTGTTGTGCCATATTTTCTGAGATTCCCATAGCCCCATGGCTAAATTTGCGTATGAAGGTGCAAAATTTGCTCCCATGGCTGTTCTGTTGATTTGTAAATAAAATTGATCATTAAATTTAAAATAGTTATGAGTGAGACAAAATTTTGTACATTCCAGAATGAAGTGGGCTTGTTTGGGGCTCATGTAAGGATCCAGATGGAGAAAATGATCTAGGGCTGTGAGGCCGAAATGGTGTGGAATAGATGTATACAGTGAATTAACATCCAGAGACATCCAGGTATAACTAGGTATCCATGTGTAGGGGGACAGTAGTTCCAACAAATGAGTACCGTCTCTGATGTAGGCAGGTAAACTTTGAGCTAGTGGTTGGAGAAAATGGTCTATGTATAAGGAGAGACCAGAGGTGATACTCTCCATGGATGCAATGATGGGACGGCCTGGGGGATCGGTGATACTTTTGTGGATCTTGGGAATATGGTAAAAATATGGGGTCCGATAAAACATCCTATTGAGGAAGGAGGCTTCATTGGAGTCTATAGTTTTGGTTTCAATGGCATGGTCAATGATAGCCTTCAGGTCCAATTTGTATTCAGGAAGGGGATCCTTATGGAGTGGAGTGTAAGTGTTGGAATCAGCCAAAAGTCTTTCGGCCTCTTGGATGTAAGAATCTCGATCCAGGAGGACAATGCCTCCTCCTTTATCAGCATTTTTAATGATAATGTCATTGTTATTAATCAATGATGAAAGGGCTTTTGATTCTTGAGGTGTAAGGGTGCCTAACTGGGTAGGGGTGTGGGAAGATGGTTTGCATAATTTCAGGAAGTCGGAATAGATCATTGCATCCATGGAGAGTATCACCTCTGGTCTCTCCTTATACATAGACCATTTTCTCCAACCACTAGCTCAAAGTTTACCTGCCTACATCAGAGACGGTACTCATTTGTTGGAACTACTGTCCCCCTACACATGGGAACCTAGTTATACCTGGATGTCTCTGGATGTTAATTCACTGTATACATCTATTCCACACCATTTCGGCCTCACAGCCCTAGATCATTTTCTCCATCTGGATCCTTACATGAGCCCCAAACAAGCCCACTTCATTCTGGAATGTACAAAATTTTGTCTCACTCATAACTATTTTAAATTTAATGATCAATTTTATTTACAAATCAACGGAACAGCCATGGGAGCAAATTTTGCACCTTCATACGCAAATTTAGCCATGGGGCTATGGGAATCTCAGAAAATATGGCACAACAACCCATATTCCAGGCACCTTATCTTCTATGGTAGGTACATAGATGATATTCTTATAATTTGGGACGGACCCCCCGACATCATCCATAATTTCACACAACATTGCAACCAAAACCCCCACGGATTAACATTCACCCATGTCACCAATTCTGAACGACTTGCTTTTCTGGACCTTGAATTGTACTACATAGGAAATCAAATTCATGCCAAGAATTACTCCAAACCTACTGCAGGTAATTCCCTATTGCACTACAAGAGCTGCCATTACAACAAATGGACCAACAATATTCCCAAGGGACAATTTTGTCGGCTGAAGCGTAATTGCACCAGGCACGATGACTATGTAGCTGAAAGTCAGCTTCTAAAAGCCAAATTATTGGACAAAGGTTATCCACTCCCCCTGGTAGATCAAGCATATCATCTGTACCTCACAGATCCCCCCTCCTGCCAAAACCCAAGGCACATTTGATCAATCCATTCGTTTCACCACCAAATTCCATTACAAACACAAGACCATGGAACAGATTCTTCTAAAACACTGGCCTATACTCTTGGAGGACCCCCATCTCAAATTAGTCCTCCCAAGTACTCCCAGAGTCACATACAGGAAAGCACCCAACCTTAAAAACAAAATTGCACCCAGCAAACTTAAAACTATTAAGGACGCCACCCCTAGGGTGTGCCTGATTCCTTTAACAGGCATGTATAGGTGCAACAAGTCTTTGTGCAAAACCTGTGCATATGTAAAACATGGTAAAAAATCATTTCATACACATAATAAAACATACAACCTCGCTGATTTTTACAATTGTTCATCTGATTTTGTAATTTATTGCCTCAGTTGTCCTTGCAACCTCCTCTATGTAGGACGCACGATCCGTCCCCTTCGACAAAGATTTGGGGAACACAGGAGAAAAATAGAGGAAGGAAAAGACAAACATAGCGTCCCCCGCCACTTTCTCAGACACCATGACAAATCTACCTCAAATCTTGAGGTATGGATCATTGAGCAAATATCAAAAGACCTTCCCGAAGCCGAAAGATTTCACAAACTGTGCGAACGTGAAACGTTTTGGATCTATTCCCTCAATACACTTCCGCCCAATGGGATGAATGAAGAATTGGATGTATCCACCATTCTTTAATTAGTCCCCTCTAGGGTTCACTTTAGGTAATCCATACAGTGCCAATTATTTTATTTATTTATTATTTTTTTTTTTTTTCCCCAACTCCCTCCATATTCATACCTCTTTCAGGTTGATATTCATCATTGTTCCCATTCCATCCATCTCATTGCATTAGTATCCATTTCCTGATTTTATACATACATGTATCAATATATACTATAAGAATTTTACATTATCACATACAAATATAATATATATATATTTTTTTTTTTTTTTATTGTATATTTAGTCTCAGTTAATGATATGCATACATCATATACAATTCTTTATTTTGTTTACATTTATTTTAATTTTTAATTTCCCATTTTTGATTTTTATTTTTATTTTAATTTACTTTTTATATTTTATTTTTATTCATATTTAATTTTAGTTCCACATTTATCATTTCTTTCTCATTTCATCCCATGTTTTTTTTTTTCTCTAATTTTCCTCTCATTGTCTATGGCACTATTCTCTTCATGCATTGTATCACATGTATATTATTGTTTATTTTTATTTCTTACTGGTTTGACCTCTAGAGGGACTCTTGTTCCTCATACAGCCATAACGTAGAGTCATGTTTACTTTGATAGTAATTTTATAACTTCACCACCAGAGGGCATTGTTCCTCATACAGCTATAACGTAGAGTCATGTTTACTTTGATAGTAATTTTATAACTTCACCACCAGAGGGCATTGTCCCGGAACACATAAATTGGTCCTTCTCTTTCCATTTTACATCCGACTTTGAAAAAGGAGCGCGCGCTGTTTTTCCCCCCACAGTGCGCATGCTCGGA
Organism: Pelophylax lessonae; assembly: GCF_965119305.1. NCBI lineage: Eukaryota > Metazoa > Chordata > Amphibia > Anura > Ranidae > Pelophylax > Pelophylax lessonae. The sequence goes on along the minus strand of NC_138768.1, from coordinate 627,951,173 downwards.
AACGCGTCAGTCATTACGCCGGAAGATCCTGTGGACAAGCATCACGGCCACCGTGCGGCCCAAGCCTCCATCTCACTGCGGTTTCACCCTGCTGTCCAAGCCTCCATCTCACTGCTGTGACACACTCCACTTCCTGCTGGACAGGAAGAGGAAGAGAGGAGATGATTACAGACCCACAGTGATGACTCCAAGCCCCAGCCTCCACATGGACACTGGAAGGACCCATCTTGTCTGCTTATACTTACCTTGATGTAAGTTTTTATTACTTGTTTGCCATATTAAATCGCAGTCTTAACTCAGAGGCGCCTGTTTTCTCTTTTGTTTTATTTGTAGAAAGCTCACCACTGGGGTCACAAAGCAAAAATTAAAAGATAAAAGTATAGAAGAAAAAAGTATGAGTGGTCCATTGAGTCTTCCCTATTTTTTTTTTTTTATATATGAATTTTTTGATTTGTAATTTTCTCAAATTCTCTCCAACAGGGACACAAACTGCAAAGAAATGCTTTTATAGTAGAATGGGAGAAGGTCATAAAATCTTTTTTATTTCCTTCTGTGTTGAGAGAAGGATAGGTGATTCACTGAAATGCCCATTAGCCAGTTCAGTTTAAGTTTTTGTAGTCTTCTAATGCAAACTATTGGAAGTTGGTTTCTATATACTACTATATAATATTGATCTGTGCTATTGTGTAAGCCTTGGTGTTACGCAGGTTAGCCATGCAAGTTTAGGCTCAGGCATGCTTTGTACTAAATCAACGAAGTTAGGATTGAGTGAAAGAAAAAATAAAATGTTGTTAAAGCGTAGCATAGGCTGCTATAATATTATGAGTACTGCATTTTTAATTGGGGAAAAAAAGATTTGCACATTGGAATACCAGTTGAAAGATGTGACCCTTTCCTTAGTATTTGATCTGTCTCAAGGAAGCGATACTTAGGGGGCTATTTACTAAAACCAGAGAGTGCAAAATCTGGTGCAGTTCTGTATAGAGACCAATCGGCTTCCAGGTTTTATTGCCAAAGCTTAATTGAACAAGCTGAAGAAAGAAGGTGATTGGCTAACATGCCCAGCTGCACCATATTCTGAGTGCACCAGTTTTAGTAAATCTACCACTTAGTGACAAATGTTAAAAGTTATACAATTTTATATAGGTAAACTCATACACTGCTAAATATCTAAAATAATAAATAAAATAAATAATTAAATAATAACTAAATAAATAATTATAAATAAATAAAATACATGTATTTGTGTACGTGCCTGCAACTACCCAACAAGTGTACTCAATCACTCTAAAACTATTTGAAATTAAGAAAATGGCGCGCTGTTCTTTTAAACATATATAATGCAAAAATAAGGTGCATTAAGATAAACATAAGTATTTCAACCTTAATAAGTCTTGTATCAACATTGATAAATAATAAACATTTCATGCAAAAGTTTGATTCATAAATCATCTAGTGAACAAAATATAACTCAAATATAACAAGTGTTTATGTTAAAATATTAGTGCTCCATAAAGTCCACACTTCAAATAGATAAGAATAGGGTGAGTGTCTAAACAGTGCTTAAACCACCAATCACCTCTGGGTGCATTATTCACCCACATACACACTAACCTGAACAGTCGGTAAATGCAGATTGTATTAATCTGCGTTAATCGGCTTTGTGCATCTCCTCCGTGCTTGTTTTTGCCCTGTTAAGGGGCTTTCTTTACTACACCGTATAAGCCTGCAGTTCCAGGTTCCTGTTCCAAATTATTGGCTGTTACCGTTGTTATATTTAAAACCTGATTCACATATGTGCAATGACAGACATTGTATGTGATTCGGAGCACACTGCTCTGAAAATCACATGCAATGTCTGTGTGATGCGAATTCAGCCATACAAAGTGTATGGCTGAATTTGCATCGCATTTGGACCCAAGTCACGCAGGACCCTTTTTTGGGTCCGCACCAGAATCCGACCGCATGGGTGTTCACACCTATGCGATCCAATTCATGTCCGAACTGACTGCGATATGCAAATGGTTGTGGGGGTGTCGTTAACTTTGTATTGACCCCCTCCAGCGATTTGCATATGGCAGGGAGAACTGCCTACCATTTGAATGCGATGTGGAAACCCGCAGTGGATTTGCAGGGTTCCCACATTGCATATATGTGAATCGGGACTGAGAGCACTTTGTTTACTGGATAATTATTTTTTTATATCAAGATACTGGATGGTTTTTGAATCAAAGTTTTACATCAGATGTTTATTATTAATCCTTGACAAGACTTGACAATGACATCTACAAGACTTCTTAAGGTTGAAATACTTATCACATTTATTTTTTATCTTGATGCACATTATTTTTGCTTTATATATGTTTAAAAGAACAGCTCACCATTTCTAGATTTCAAATGTTGAAACAAAATGCAACCACTCTGGGCAATGTTACTCTGTTACGTAATGTATGCAGGCTGTTCTGTATTGCTTTGCTGAGTTCCATGGCTAAATAAGGATTTAAAGAAAGAATTCAGCTATGAACAGAGCCACATTTATCATAAAACATTGTAGCCCTGTGCCTATAGGAGGCAGAAGCAAAGAGGAATTTTTTTCCTAGCATTAGTAAAAGTGCAATCACAGAGCATTCCTGTGCAATTCGTGGTGTGAACCTGCCCTGAATATCTGAAAATGGTTATCATTTTTGTATATTTGATGTATTAGACAACATTTCCTAATATTTTCTTTTCTAGGGTTCTGATTTAATGTATGAAGTTGAAGTTCCTGGACCACCTTCTGTTTTAGCTTTAAACAGTGGGGATGGAGGTGAGCTTTCTTACAGTTTTAAGATGTTAAAGTAGTGTTAAAGCGGTATTAAACCCAAAAGCAAAACATTTATTTATGGTAACATGCTACTTACACCAGTTCTTCGATACGATGGCTGCATTTGTTTTCTGTTTTAGGCTTTCTTTCTTTTATTTGCATCTGGTGATCTGGCCAGTAAGTCTTTTGTTTTTCAACAGAACAAGCTGTCCTGCAGATGTAGCAGTTAGAGGGCTAAGACAAACTGCAGCTCCAGTCATGATCCTGGTATCCGTTTTTACATCCGGTGATCACTTTCAGGTAAAAGTGATCAAGCTGCTTCACAGCCACTGGGTCACTTTTACAGGGCTTTGAAGGCCTCCCGCCACCATTCCCGGGCTCTCTCGTTCCACCAGGGAACCTGAGACCACTGCAGACGGTCAGGTCAACTGTCCATAGAGGACATGGAGGACCAACTGTTCCCCCATCCCCTCTTGCAAATGAAGCTGGAAGCGCCAAGGATTTTGTCACTTCTGGTTTGGGTGCTGTGTTTTCCTGGTTGGTTATAGCACATTACAAACAACAAAACAATTCCCAGCACCCTTACCAGTTAGCCTACAAAAAAAAAAAAAACAATTAGCCCTGTCTAACAGTGTATGTTAAAGACAGAGGGTTTAGTTGCATACATTTGCAAATTGATGTGAAAGCCGTAGTGTCTCTTCAGGGCTCTTCTCTGTATACTGTGGTCCTAACTCTATAGATTTTAGAGTTTCCCAAATTTGAGCACATATAGTAGTAGATAAATTTAAAGAGGATTTAAACCCCATTCATGAAATTTGACCTGAGCACATATATCTGTAGTGTTTAATTATCTCTCTCCAAAACCCTAAGTCCCGTGACTTTATGCTGCTCCATTATTCTGTTATCAGCATGATAACTTCTGGCAAGTTCTCCCACACAGGAGATAAAGGCAGCTGAAAATTTGTGTCGGGGTGGGTGCTATAAATAGATTAGCAGAGAGCTGGTCTATTCACAGCACAGCTCTGCACATTCCTTCCTTTATCTGCCTATATGGAGGGGGGTGTGTGCCTTTCCTCCAATCAGCTGTCACACAGTGTATGCCAAGAGTACACCACAGCTGAAACAAGAAGAAAAAAATCTAACATGATGTATACTTTCTAAACAATATATAAAACCGAAGAAAGCAGATATACATGTAAATCTTATGTAGGGAGATTTGTTTAATCTCTGTGGATCATCTGAGGCTGTTCACTTCACTGGGTACAGTGCATCCAGAAAGTATTCACAGCGTTTCACTTTTTCCACATTTGTTATGTTACAGTCTTATTCCAAAATTGATTAAATTCATTATTTTCCTCAAAATTCCACAAACACTACTCCATAATGACAACATGAAAGAAGTTTGTTTAAAATCTTTGCAAACCTATTAAAAAGAAAAAACGGAAAAATCACATATACATAAGTATTCACAGCCTTTAGCCATGACACTAAAAATTGAGCTTAGAAGCATCCTGTTTTCACTGCTCATCCTTGGGATGTTTATACAACTTGATTGGAGTCCACCTGTGGTAAATTCAGTTGATTGGACATGAATTGGAAAGGTACACATCTGTCTTTTTAAGGCCCCACAGTTAACAGTCCATGTCAGAGCACAAACCAAGCCATGAAATCCAAGGAATTGCCTGTAGACCTGCAAGACAGGATTGTATTGAGGCACAGATCTGGGGAAGGGTACAGAAAAATTTCTGCAGCATTGAAGGTCACAATGAGCACAGTGGCCTCCATCATCCATAAATGATAGCATTTTGGACTCCACCAGGACTCTTCCTAGTAGCGGGCTGCCCGGCCAAACTGAGCGATCGGGGAAGAAGGGTCTTAGTCAGGGAGGTGACCAAGAACCTGATGGTCATTTTGACAGAGCTCCACAGTTTCTCTGTAGAGAGAGGAGAACCTTCCAGAAGAACAACCATCTCTGCAGCAGTCCACAAATCAGTCTGTATAAAAATGAGAAAACAACCACCGCTCAGGTGAGCATTCCAGGTGCTGTGGGTGCTGACCCTGGCTCGCCACCACTGCAACAGTAGAAATGAAGGAGAAATCGGCCGCACACCACCAGCTGCTAGGAAGGTGAATCCTTTATTAACATACGTCAAAGGTACACAGGATACAGAGATAGACGCGTTTCACACTTTTCAAAGTGCTTGTCACAAGGACTTTAAAGTGTGAAACGCGTCTATCTCTGTATCCTGTGTACCTTTGACGTATGTTAATAAAGGATTCATTTCTAATCAGGCCTGTATGGTAGAGTGGCCAGACGGAAGCCACTTCTCAGTAAAAGGGAACATGACAGCCCACTTTGAGTTTGCCAAAAGGCACCTGAAGGACTCTCAGACCATGATAAACAAAAATCCCTGGTCTGATGAAACAAAGATTGAACTCTTTGGCCTAAATGGCAAGCATCATGTCTGGAGGAAACCAGGCACTGCTCATCACCTGGCTAATACAATCCCTACAGTGAAGCATGGTGGTGGCAGAATCATGCTGTGGAGATGTGTTTCAGCGACGGGAACTGAGAGACTAGTCAGGATCGAGGGAAATATGAATGCAGCAATGTACAGAGTCATCCTTGATGAAAACCTATTCCAGAGCACTCTGGACATCAGACTGGGGTGAAGGTTCATCTTCCAACAGGACAACAACCCTAAGCACACAGCCAAGATAACAAAGAAGTGGCTACAGGAGAACTCTGTGAATGTCCTGGAGTGGCCCAGCCAGAGCCCCAGACTTGAACCCGATTGAACACCTCTGGAGAGATCTGAAAATGGCTGTGCACTGACACTCCCCATCCAACCTGATGGAGCTTGAGAGGTTCTGCAAGGAAGAATGGGAGAAACTACCCAAATATAGGTGTGCCAAGCTTGTAGCATCATACTCAAATAAACTTGAGGCTGTAATTGGTGCCAAAGGGGGTTCAACAAAGTATTGAGCAAAGGCTGTGCTACTTATGTACATGTGATTATTTTTATTATTTTTTTTTTTTTTTTATAAATTTTCAAAGATTTCAAACAAACTTCTTTCACGTTGGGAGATTGTTTGTAGAATTTTGAGGAAAATCTTGAATTTAATTCATTTTGGAATAAGTCTGTAACATAACAAAATGTGGAAAAATGTAAGCACTGTGAATACTTTCCGGATGCACTGTTTATTATTATTTATATAGGATTTATTTAGCGAGGACAGTTTACAACTTGAGGGTAGACAGTACAAATACAATATACAGTAGGAATCAGAGGGCCCTGCTCATTAAAGCTTACAATCTAAGAGATATGTAAGGGTTTGCATCCACTTTAAGGGAAAATTGCCTTAAGGGGGCACGCTTCTCCTTAAAGGCACAGGGAACCTGGTTGGTTATAGGGAACATCTGGAGGTGTTAATTACGCCTAAGCAGTAACCTAAAAATGAACATTTTGTTTTGAATTCCACCTGAAAAATAGAAATACACTTCCTAGTATGAGCATGTGCCTGGGCACTCCTGTGCCTGCAGCCTCAGAGCTGTATATCTGCAGTGTGACATTAAGAGCCGGTTCACATAGGCGCGACCCGACTTGCCGGGGCGACCTGTGAAGTCACAGTGCGCAGCTCGCACCGCGACCTCGGAGCGGCATGCACGGACTTCATATCATTGAAGTCAATGCGGGTCGCCCCAAAGTAGTACAGGACCCTTTTTCTATGTCGGAGCGACTTGTGTCGCTCCTATTAGAACGGGTCCTGTGCTAATCTATGGCAGGCGACCCACGGGGACTTGTCAGGCGACCAGGTCGCCTGACAAGTCGCCCCAGTGTGAACCGGCTCTCAAGGTCCTGCTGCCAGTGGGGTTGATTTACTAAAGGCAAATCTACTGTGCACTAGAAGTGCGCTTGGAAGTGCAGTTGCTCTAGATCTGAAGGGAAGCTCTGAAATGAGGGGAAGCTCTGCTGATTTCTATCATCCAATCCTGCAAGAAAAAATGCAGTTTTTTATTTTCCTTGCATGTCCCCCTTCGATCTACAGCGACTGCACTTGTGGGTCTACTTGCAGTGCACAGACTTTTTAACTTTAGTAAATCAACCCCTCTGTCTGCTAGTCTCAGGAGATTTGGAATGAGACATGTGCTGCTCACCATTTTTCTTATTCAAGGGCCCTGACTTGAGAAAGCAAAACTCTCTACCTTGACCAAGATGGGTACCTCCACACAGAGACCCCTCAGAACAAGGCATTTAAAGTCAGTAATGGGGAAAGATCAGCTTGCTGCAGGGAGACCACATGCAATACTGGTGACTAGTCCTTTGTATGATTCCTGCCTTTTTCATGCACCGCTTCAAAAGTCTGCTCATCAGTTTAGCAATAAGACAGTTTTTACGGAGATATATATATATAATATAAAATATTTCTAAGGTTTATTATTTCATTTTCTTATTTTGTAACAAAAATCACAATAGAATTGATTCAGTAGTTTTCAGTATTTTTTTTTGTGAAATTTTGTTTTCGTTCAGATGGATAAAATAAAACATGTGCATTGTAACTTTGCTTATCAACTATGTTTCTTTCATTTATATCTAGGTGAGAGCGGAGAGGAGCTTTTGTATGGAACATCAGATGGCAAGATTGGCTTAATTCAAATTGCAAAAGGTTCTCCGGTGCCCAAATGGGAAATATTCAATGAGAAGAAGAGAGGAGGTTTGTTGCAAATAATCTGTAAAAAGAATTTGATTAATATGCCTCCTGTCTTCTCTATAGATACACAGTGTAAACTAAGATTGTACAGGGCACACAATGTGTGTGTTTTTTTGTGGGGGAGCCTCAAGAAGTTATCTCACTCCTTTTATTTATACTTCCATTATTTTACAATGCGGTGAAGCATGAATATGCAAAAAGGTGCAGTGAAATACATCTGTAATAAGAAATGTGCAGGTTGATGAGGAGATCATTTGTTTCTTTCTATTTGATAAGTGATGCTCTCAGTATCTTTCTATTTGGGCAAAGTGTGACTCTCCATAGCTTACTTTCTGGTTAAGTGTGACTTTAAATAGCTTTCTGTTTGGGTAAGTGTGGCTTTCAGTAGCTTTCTTTTTAGTAAATGTTCTCTGTAGCTTTTTATCTGGTTAGGTGTGGCTCTCAGTAGCTTGCTATTTGGGTAAGCGTGGCTCTTAGTAGCTTTCTGTTTGGGTAAGTGTGGCTCTCAGTAGCTTTCTGTTTGGGTAAGAGTGGCTCTCCATAGCTTTCTGTTTGGGTAAGAGTGGCTCTCCATAGCTTTCTGTTTGGGTAAGAGTGGCTCTCCATAGCTTTCTGTTTGGGTAAGAGTGGCTCTCCATAGCTTTCTGTTTGGGTAAGAGTGGCTCTCCATAGCTTTCTGTTTGGGTAAGAGTGGCTCTCCATAGCTTTCTGTTTGGGTAAGAGTGGCTCTCCATAGCTTTCGGTTTGGGTAAGAGTGGCTCTCCATAGCTTTCTGTTTGGGTAAGTGTGGCTCTCAGTAGCTTTCTGTTTGGGTAAGCGTGGCTCTCAGTAGCTTTCTATTTGGGTAAGCGTGGCTGTCAGTAGCTTTCTGTTTGGGTAAGCGTGGCTCTCAGTAGCTTTCTGTTTGGGTAAGCGTGGCTCTCAGTAGCTTTCTGTTTGGGTAAGCGTGGCTCTCAGTAGCTTCCTGTTTGGGTAAGCGTGGCTCTCAGTAGCTCTCTGTTTGGGTAAGCGTGGCTCTCAGTAGCTTCCTGTTTGGGTAAGCGTGGCTCTCAGTAGCTTTCTGTTTGGGTAAGCGTGGCTCTCAGTAGCTTTCTGTTTGGGTAAGCGTGGCTCTCAGTAGGTTTCTATTTGGGTAAGCTTGGATCTCCGTAGTTTTCTGTTTGGCTAAGTGTGGATCACAGTAGCTTTCTGTTTTGGTAAGCATGGCCCTCAGTAGCTTTCGGTTTGGGTAAGCATGGATCTTGGTAGCTTTCTGTTTGGGTAAGTGTGGATCTCAGTAGCTTTCTGTTTGGGTAAGTGTGGATCTCAGTAGCTTTCTGTTTGGGTAAGCAATGTTTTTGGTAGCTTTCTGTTTGGGTAAGCGTGGCTCTTGGTAGCTTTCTGTTTGGGTAAGCGTGGCTCTTAGTAGCTTTCTCTTTAGGTAAGCGGGGATCTTAGTAGCTTTCTGTTTGGGTAAGCGGGGATCTCAATAGCTTTCTGTTTAGGTAAGTTTGGATCTCAGTAGCTTTCGGTTTGGGTAAGCGTGGCTCTCAGTAGCTTTCTGTATGAGTAAGTGTGGCTCTCAGTAGCTTTCTGTTTAGGTAAGTTTGGATCTCAGTAGCTTTCGGTTTGGGTAAGCGTGGCTGTCAGCTTTCTATTTGGCGTAAGTGTGGATCTCAGTAGCTTTCTGTTAGGGTAAGCATAGCGCTCAGAAGCTTTCTATTTGCGTAAATGTGGATCACAGTAGCTTGCTGTTAGGATAAAGCTGGCCATAGATGCTTAGCTTTATTTCATTCAGCCTGTTAAACTGAAATACACTAACCAATTTCTTTCAGCCACACAAAAGGAGATGTGAGGAATATTTTCCCTCCCACCCGCCAGGAAATTGTATTAATTGATACGTTTTCCAGCATGTCCCTTCAGCAGAAGTTGCTCAAATGATCAACTTCATGTTTAGTGGGACAACCTCACACTGATCGTAATTTGGCCCCTCGCTGCGGAACTGGCCCAATTTAAAAAAATGTATGGCCAGCTTTAATGGGTCTCTCTGCAGTGTTCGGTTTGGGAAATGGATGTTTTATCTTTGGGCAAATGTGACCATCAGTAGCTTTCTGTTTGGAGAAATATGAGTTTCAGTAGCATTTTATTTGGTTAGGCATAGCAGTGAGTAGCTTTTTGTTTAGGTTAACATGGCTTCCTTTGACTTTCTGTCTGGGTGAAGCCAGCCATAAATGGATCGAAATTTGGACAGTTAAGCATAAGCAGGGACCAGCAAATTTTCATCCATGTATGGGCTAGACATATGCCGGTTTTCGGTAATTCGATATATCGCGGTATTGCATACCCACGGTATTGTTATTGTGGCATTTTTAAAATACAGAGTTTCTCTGTCAAGTCTGCCTGACTTTAGAATTGATACATTTTCAGTGAGCTGGATGACTCATTCACTCAGTAGTTCACTCACTCAATAGAAACAGCTCTGGTAATATGATCCTAGAGCAGTGGTTCTTAACCTGGGTTCGATCGAACCCCAGGGGTTCGGTGGGTCAGTCTCGAGGGTTCGGCACACCCTCCGCTAGTACCACTTCGCTGTCAGGGACTATTTCTCCAGTTACGGGCATGTCCTTCCGCTCCCGCTCCGCGCCGTCATCATGGAAATACATAACATCCAGTGGCGTAGCGTGGGGGGTGCAGGGGGGCCGGCCGCACCGAGCGCAACATCTGGGGGAGGGGGGGCGCATCCGCTCCGCAGTGTCATGTCACTCACTCTGTCATGATAGGCTGGCCGCTGCCGCCCGCTGAGTCTGCTCGCACTCGCAACTCTCTCTGCCCCTGGCTCACTCTCACTGCTGGCTGTGCAGCTCGGCTCCCGGCCGAATCTGATCCAGCCAGAGCCGGCGTCGCCCACTGTGGAGTGGTGGGGGGGGGGGGGTTACAGGCCAGGCGTGCGGTGCGGAGAGGGACTGTCTGGGGGAGGGACTAACCCGTGCAGCGGCCGCGCAGCGCAGCGCGGGAGAGAACCACTAGGCCAGGCAGCCGCAGCAGCAGAAGAAGCCGGCAGGTGAGAGGCCAGAGAGCCAGTGGGGACAGTGGTGCTGCAGCCTGCAGGAGGAAAACCTAGCCTGTGATCGGGAGTCGGGACACAAGTGAAAAAAAAGGTAGGACTGGAGTAGTACTGGCTGTACTAGTCTAGTGACTGACTGTCTGACTGACTGTGTGAGAACACTGAGAAGACTATGTAAAGGGGATCTATTTTATAGGGAACCTGGCCTGCTGTAAGGGGGGAGATCTAAATGGGGGGCGGGACCTCACCTCACCCTGGCCTGCTGTAAGGGGGATCTATTTGGGGGACATGATCCCCCATATAGATCCCCCCTTACAGTAGACCAGGGTGAGGTGAGGTCCCCCATATAGATTCCCCCCTATAGCAGGCCAGGGTGAGGTTAGGTCACTCTGGGGTCCCCCATATAGATCCCCCTACAGCAGGCCAGGGTCCGGACCTCACCTCACCCTGTCCTGCTGTAAGGAGGGAGATCTATATGGGGACGGGACCTCACCTCACCCTGGCCTGCTGTAAGGGGGGAGATCTATATGGGGGACGGGACCTCACCTCACCCTGGCCTGCTGTAAGGGGGGATCTATATGGGGGACCTGGGATCTATATGGGGGACCTCACCCTTGCCTGCTGTTAGGGGGGATCTATATGGGGTCCCCCATATAGATCCCCCTCACCCTGGCCTAATGTAAAGGGGGTGATCTATATGGGGGACAGGACCTCACCTCACCCTGGCCTGCTGTAATGGGGGATGCTGGACATAAAAACAAAGAAAAGGAACAGACTTTGTTGCGAAAATGACATGAGAGTGGCACTTGCCAAGATAAAGCCGCGCATTTCTGAACTGGTCTCTGAAAGACAACAGCAGAAGTCACAATAATTTGCAGTAAATATTCATTATTATGTTTTTGTTTTTGTGTGAAAATCATGTTTTAATGGTTTTGTTCTTTGTTCTTAATGGTTTTGTTCATTTTGTGCACCTATGTATAAATATATACCTAAAATAATATATACCTATGTTTTGAATTTGAAAAAAATCATATTTTATTTTTACAATTAAGAAGGGTTCGGTGAATGCGCATATGAAACTGATGGGGTTCAGTACCTCCAACAAGGTTAAGAACCACTGTCCTAGAGTGAGAGACTTGGCTCCTCCCTGTAACCAATCAGACGGCTCCCACTCAGCACACACCCACATGCTTTTTCCAGGGCTCAGACACAGAAACACTGCCTAATACAAGCAAGTTTCTGCAGATAGAATTAGATAGATATTATATATATATATAGATAGATAGAGATATACATACATACATACATACATACATACATGGGCATAGCAGCATATCATATATATATATATATATATATATATATATATACACACACGCATAGCAGCCCACATTACATTATTATTTAGCCATCAAGCCGTGTCTGGCCTACCTGGTGATGACTGGTCCTGGCGCTCTGATCCGATGGCCTGGTCTTTAAAGGGGCAAATCCTTGCGGTCCAGAAGTGGTTAAACCTGCAGGAGGAGCGGTGTTTTTATCTATTAATGACTTTACTATTGCTTTAGGCCTGGTTCACATGTATGCGGGTTGGTGGTTCACATGTATGTGGGTTGGGGCACCACATTTGCACAGGCATAGCAGCCCATTGATTTGAATGGGCTTGAGCTGCTATGCCTGCGTTTTCGGCTGAAAAAAGGTGCATGCAGAATTTAAAAAAATGCAGTGGCCATGAAATCCATCCTTCTTTTGCACCATGCGACTTACCTGCCGTTGCTGCACACGCAAACTGTGTTTCTCTTACGTCCTCCGACAGTCGCCGCCCACTTCATATTCATCACCAATGGGGTTATGTCCTTTATTCCGTAGGAGTAGCTAGGCAATAGAATATGTTAGTACAAAGACTTTTAACATATCCCACCCCCAGGGGGTGGTCCCCTCAGTACATAACCCTCCACTTCCTGTATCCAACTCAGTTTCATTTGTCTAGCTGTCAGGAGTAGCTGGAAGTTTCTGTGCTGGGGCACCTTGTCTCAGCTCTCTTTCCTTTCTTTGGATTTTATTTGAGTTTTTTTCTCTCTTTCTTGTTAGCTGTTATTTTACCAGCGTTAGTTAGTTCTTCTGACGAAGAGGATCATGCGGGCTGCGTCTCGGGCTGACCCCCCTGGTAGCAGGCTGTGGGTCAGTGGCTTCTCAGCCCGCCATCGAGCGTTCAGTCAGGTATCGCTCCTGAGTTATCTGAACGACCCATCCCTGTTCCGTGCAGGGATGCTAGGTGAGGTGGCTACCTCACTGGACGCTGTGCGGTTTCTCAACCCACCTTCTGATGCGTCCTGGACGCGACTCTCCCTGCCTCATGTGCGGCGGTTTGTTCGCCTGTGCGGGTCCCCCACGCCATGTGAGAGGTAAGTGCATTTATGTGGGGACCTGTCTGTCTGGGGGGTGTCAGTCTGGGACTGTGTACCTTGCCCTGTGTTCACACTATTACGTTTTCCCTATCTCTCACATTGCAAGCTGTGGGCTGCAGGAGGGGGGGCTGGCTGCACTCTGTGTCAGTTTTCTGTTTGTGTGAACGGCTGTGTGCTGTGGGGCTTGAGGTTCTCATGCTTGGGGCACATTACAGCGCCGCTGCGGCGGTTTACCATGTTCCTTTTTTGGGCAGATGGTGTGTTTTACTTCTCCCTCATGGGGTGTGGGAGCGGCAGTTTCGGCGCCAAACGGCGCCATTTTGACTGCGATCGCTCCGGCCGCATGTTTTACATGCATGGCGGCCATTTTCTTGTAGCCTCCATAGGCTTTCATAGAGCGCCCTGTATGCCAGCATTTCCTTTCCTTCAGGAGCACCGCAGGCAGCAGCAGCAGCACCGATCTCTCCAGGTTCATTTCTTTTTATTCCCTGTATCCTGCCTTGGTATACTTGTCCCTGTGGGGGTCCCTTGTGTGGGATGCTTAGTGTGAGTGGGCTACGATCGCAGCGCTCTCTTAAAGGGGCGGTCACCCATTTATTTTTGCTGCTACAAGGGCATGGATTTTCAGGAATGCTAGTTTCCTGCCAATTTAGGGGGAAGCCAGGGGACTGCGGTTTCCCCCCCCCCGGGGGGGGATTTGGCTGCGATTGTGGCTAGCCTTGCGACTCAGGTGCAAATGCTGGTGGTTGCTCAATCCTCTAAAAGGCCCAGAGTTTTCAATTTCCTCTGTTTCAAGAGGGTGGTGGTACTGGGGCTGCTGGGGCAGAGATCTCCTTATCGGGGTCTCGTTCCTCCCGGGACCTTATAGGGTCAGTAATGGAGGCTGAGGTAGAGGGGGTTGATAATTCTCCCCCTGGCTCGTCTGAAGAGCTTGCGCTCATGGATGAATTGGTTGCTTCTATCAAGCAAACTCTGCGTTTGGCGGAGGAAACATGTCCTCCTGCTGCCTTGGCGGCTTATGGGACGCAGAAAAGGCGCATATCATCGCAGATGTTTCCATGCAATGATGATTTTCAGCGCGCTGTGAAAGAACGATGGCGTAATATACGCAAACCTTTTGCTGTACCAAGTAGGTTTAAGCTGCGCTATCTTTTTACGCCCGCTACTGATGGGCGTTGGTGTGTCCCACCTCCGGTGGACCAGGCGTTAGCAGTTTTGAACAAGTCCACTGCGATTCCTGCTGCAGACACCCCGGTGTTCCGGGATGCCACGGACAAGAGGATGGAGTCCTTTGCCCGTCGTACCTATTCTATTATGGATTCTGTGTTGAAAGCTTTATTGCTTCACTTATGGCGGCCCAGGCGGTCGCGAACTGGACGCAGGTGCTTAGGCGTGTCCTGGTGGCTGATTCTGCCCCCCAGGCGACTTTGGATATGGTGGATCAAATCCACCAGGGTGTCATGTATTTGTGTGATGCGGACCTGGATATGGTTCCGTTGGCTGCACGTGTACACAGTGTGGCGGTGTTATCTCGCCGCCTGGTTTGGTTGAAGTGTTGGTCTGTGGATCAATCTTCACGTAAGACCTTGGCCAATCTGCCGTTTGATGGTTCTCGCCTTTTTGGCGAATCCCTGGATGCCCTAATTAAAGGAGTCATGGGGGGTAAGAGCACGCTCTTACCTCAATCCCACTAGACTAAGACGGCTCCTGGAAAACAGAATGATTTCTTTCGGCCCCCTCAGGGGTCCTTTCGTGCCTTTCGGTCACATTTTGGGACAAGCCGTCCAAGGGTCAAGGCTCCCGCAAGAAGCCGTGGGCAGGTAGGCAAAAGTCCGGCCATTCCGGTTCTGCGGCCCACAACAGTGCGGCCTGAAGGGGCGCCCTCACCCACTTCACAGGAAATCGTTCGATCTGGCCACTAGATCGAGTTTCTCTCTCGGCTGGAGAGCAGATTTTTTCCCTCAAGTCTTCTGTTATCCCCGGAGCGTTTGCGGGACCTGCATCTAGTGGTGCAGGACCTGAGGGCTCAGGGAGTGGTGGTCCCGGTGTCTCATCGGGACAGATTTCGGGGGTTCTATTCCAATCTGCTCACCGTGCCCAGGAAGGAGGGCAAGGTGCGTCCGATTCTGGACTTGAAGGCGCTGAACCGCCTTGTGCGGGTGCGCAAGTTCCGCATGGAATCCCTGCGGTCGGTGGTGGCTGCCCTGGTTCCGGGGGAGTTCATGGCTTCCATCGACTTGCAAGATGTGTATCTTCACATCCCGATTTTCGAGGGTCACCAGAGGTACCTTCGATTCGCCATAGCGGAAGATCATTACCGATTTGTGGCGTTGCCTTTTGGTCTCGCCTCTGCTCCAAGGGTGTTCACCAAAGTGCTGGCACCAGTTCTGGCTTTGTTGAGGGCCCAGGGCATTTCGGTTCTGGGGTATCTGGAGGGTGAAAATTTGGCAGGCGGATTATCTGAGCCGTCGAACCCTGGACCAGGGAGAATGGTCCCTTCACCCGGCTGTCTTCCAGATGTTGTGCGCGAGGTGGGGTCTTCCGGAGGTAGACCTGTTCGCGTCTCGTCTGAACTACAAAGTACCACGGTTCGTGGCAAGGAGTGCGATCCTCGGGCAGACGCGTCGGACGCGTTGGTTGCCCCGTGGCATCAGTACCAACTGATGTATGCGTTCCCGCCGATTCAATTGCTGTCCAGGTTCCTTTGCGGAACCGACCACGGTGATTCTTGTGGCACCGGACTGGCCTCGCCGGTCCTGGGACGCAGACCTCGTAAATCTGGCAATCGACGCCCCGTGGCGTCTGCCTCTTCGAGAAGATCTTCTGTCGCAAGGACCGATCTTCCATCCTGCTTTACAGTCGCTGGCCTTGACGGCCTGGCTGTTGACACCGAGGTCCTGAAGAACAGGGGTCTTTCCCCTGAGTTCTTTAACACCTTAATAAATGCGAGGAAGTCTTCCTCGGGGAAGGTTTATTACCGTACTTGGAAGGCGTATTTTGCCTGGTGCGTATCCAGGGGTTTCTCTCCTGACACTTATCGGTGTCTAGGGTGTTGCCCTTCCTTCAGACGGGTGTTGACCAGCGTCTGGCGCTGGCCACGATCAAGGGTCAGGTGTCTGCTTTGGCCGTTCTTTTTCGACGGCCTGTGGCATCTGATTCTTTGGTTAGCACTTTTGTGCGGGGGGTACGTCATCTGATCCCTCCTAGGAGGGACCCTCTTACCCCTTGGGACTTGAATCTAGTTCTATCAGTATTGCAGCGTGCTCCTTTTGAAAGGTTCAGGGAGATCTCGCTGTCTTTGTTATCCAAGAAGGTCGCCTTTTTGGTGGCTATCACCTCAACTCGTCGAGTGTCGGGGCTGGCAGCCTTGTCCTACAAGTCTCCGTGTCTGGTTGTGCATTTGGACAAGGTGGTCTTGCGACCTAACCCTTCTTTTCTTCCAAAATGGGTTTCGGACTTTCATCTCAATGTGGACTTTGTCAAACCTTCGCTTTGCGCGAAGCCGAAGCATCCGACGGAGGTGTTGCTTCACTCCTTGGATGTTGTCCGGGCGATTAGAGTCTTTTTCACATCGACTGAGTCTTCTCGCAAGTCGGATGCCTTGTTTGTCCTTCCGGGAGGTCCTCGGAAGGGCATGGCGGCGTCGGCTTCTACAATCGCCAAATGGATCAGACGGACCATTGATCAGGCCTATGCTTTGAGGGGGAAAGTTCCCCCTGTACCTGTGAAGGCGCACTCTACCGGATCTCTGAGTACGTCTTGGGCCTGTCGTCATGGGGCCTCTGTGGCCCAGGTGTGTGAGGCGGCGACTTGGTCGACCGTTCACACTTTCACGATATTCTACAGAGTAGATGTTCAGGCATCGGCTGATGCTTCCTTTGGCCGCAAGGTTCTTAGTGCGGCAGTTTCCTAGAGCCCTTGTTACGGGTTCTTTGGCTTTTTGGGATTTTTGTTTTTTCCCTGGGTTTTCTTGCTCCTGTTGAGCGAGTGTTTTGTTCTTATGCCCAACTGGTTTCCTTCCTTTGGTAAGGTTCCTTTCTCTGATGGGGAGACGGCGTTGCCTTGGGCGCGGCTGTGTTCTTCCCACCCCTCATGTTTACACTGCTTTGGGACATCCCCATTGGTGATGAATATGAAGTGGGCGGCGACTGTCGGAGGACGTAAGAGAAAACGGAATTTTTGTAAAATCTTACCTGTAAAATTCCTTTCTCTGAGTCCTCCGACAGTCGCCGCCCCCGCCCCTCTTTTGGGGTTTTGTTGTACTCTCTACTGCTATTCCACTGAAACTGAGTTGGATACAGGAAGTGGAGGGTTATGTACTGAGGGGACCACCCCCTGGGGGTGGGATATGTTAAAAGTCTTTGTACTAACATATTCTATTGCCTAGCTACTCCTACGGAATAAAGGACATAACCCCATTGGTGATGAATATGAAGTGGGCGGCGACTGTCGGAGGACTCAGAGAAAGGAATTTTACAGGTAAGATTTTACAAAAATTCCGTTTTTTAAATGCCGTGCCCACGTATACAAAAAACGCAGAAAGCTTGCCAGAGCAGGAACTGCAGGTTAGTCGCATGGTGCAAAAACAGGATGGATTTCAAGGCCACTGAATTTAAAAAAAATGCTGCATGCACCTTTTTTCTGCAGAAAATGAGGGCATAGCAGCCCGTTCAAATCAATGGGCTGCTATGCCTGTGCAAATGTGGGCCGCCAACCCGCATACATGTGAACCAGGCCTAAAGCAATAGTAAAGTAATTTATAAATAACACCTCCTTCAGGTTTAACCACTTCTTGACCACAAGGAATTGCCCTCTTAATGACCAGTCCATCAGATCTGAGCCGAGCGCCAGGACCAGTTATCACCAGTTAGGCCAGACACTGCTTGATGACCTATTTTAGGCCTGGTTCACAGAGTCTGTACTGACTGACTATATAATAATGTGCATAAGTGAACCAAAGCCCCTAAATTCAGCAATGAAATTCAAGTGAGGTAGAAATTTAATAATTGAATACCGTGATAATATCGTATACCGTGGCAAAACCTTAATCAATTAATCGCAGCATGAAAATCTGATACCGTCACAAGCCTAGTATGGGCAAGGTGGTTGTAAAGAAGTTGATCCACCAATCTACTTCTATACAATAACCCTGTCGGATTCTCCTCGCTTAATCACAGCCTGCAGCGCTGATCAGTGTATTCTGACAACAGGGAAGTCTTCCTACTCTCAGAATACAATAGCTCAGTGAGGAGGATTCCCCCATCCACATCGAGTCTGTGGATGGGGGAATCGGGTCACTTTTTGTTGTTCAACCTGCTGGCCGAATGAAAAAACAAATCCATCTATGGGCTACCTAAGTGTAATCATCAGTAGCACTGATGTAGAGCCTTGATAAGACGCTATTCAGTTCAGAGATTTTCATTGCTTAATCTTGTCTCGTGTTGGTGCATGTAAATAATATATTGAATCTTATACATACTGGCAGGTGTATTGTGCATTGATAACTTTGACATCATGGGGGATGGAGTCAAGGACCTGCTAATTGGTCGGGATGATGGGACAGTGGAGATTTATGGCTTGGACAGTGCAAACGAGCCTGTTCTTCACTTTGATCATGTAAGTTAGTCATTTTCCTTATAATCTGTTAAAATAACATATTTGTATTTTTCCCATTGAACAGATATTGTATAAGCATTTAGAGTAGAAGAGCTCCAGGCATTTGCATTACCATTTTTGGGGTTGCTGTCACTGTTCAGATGAGGGGTATTTCTAAGGAATGGTACTAATGAACAGGGACTAAATAGTCATACACAGAGAGATACTGTAGTCCATTTTTATGTTGTTGCAGCACACTGAAATGCTGATGATTTCCTCCTGAAGTACTTGTTCTGATTAATCTTTTCTGAATTGTTCGAGAGACATCAGGAACAAGCATAAAAACAAATCATTTTATTATTTCAAATAAAGTGTATACATCCATTATTAAAGTGTAAATTGGCATTACTTCAAGAATCTAATGCCCCATACACACGTGCAGATTATTTCTGCAGACTTACCAAAACCATATAATATGAGGTCAAACCTAAACACTTTCAATTTGTATGCAATCCGGCAGGCCCTTGCACTACATAGAAAAGGTAAATCTGCAGACAAAAGTCTGCAGATAATCTGCACGTGTGTACGGGGCATAAGATGTCAAAAATAGAAGACCTGAAGAGATCTGAAGAAAAGTGTGATTTCGAGTCTCTGAATGTTTATTCTGATGATAGTTCTTCTTTCATAGTTGAATGTATAACAAAAAGTGCAGCGCTATCAAATCTGGATTATGAAGATGATATTGAGGAGAGCAGTCCACAGGTGCAAATTATGGTGAAGCATGCACAAGATATAAACATTCAGTGCTCTTCAATGTGCTGGTAATCCTCCACCCAGTCTCATTAGCCTCTCACCTCACACTTAGCCCCTGTGTTACCAGACGGGCTAGTAAGACATAAACTTTCTCCAAGGATATCACCAATATAGATCAGATCAGTATTACAGTGTGTGTAATACGATCTGCTCATCCCATGCACTTGTATAGTGCTTTACAAGGTAATTTTATGATTTTATGCTATGTTCAATAAAGTAATTTATTGCGGTAATGCACTATGTCCGGACCTTTGTTTTCCTATGGACCTGTGACCCGCTTTATGGATCTGTGATCTGTTACCTGTGAGACTTATTTTCTGATGAAGAGGAATACTGATTTGATCTATATTGGTGATATCCTTGGAGAAAGTTTATGTCTTACTAGCCCGTCTGGTGACACAGGGGCTAAGTGTGAGGTGAGAGGCTAATGAGACTGGGTGGAGAATTACCAGCACATTGAAGAGCACTGAATGTTTATATCTTGTGCACGCTTCACCATAATTTGCACCAGTGGACTGCTCTCCTCGATATCATCTTCATAATCCATAATTGATAGCGCTGCACATTTTGTTATATATTTGTTATTGGAACTTTTGGTTTATTGATCCTTTAGTGCATAGCAGCTTTCTATTATTTTATACAGTTGCGCTGAATTTTTTATTTATTGATAGGTGAATGTAGCCAGAACATCAGTCTGAAGAGGTGGACAAGTTTTTCCTGCCAGATGCACAAGCTTTTTGCATATATTGCAGCTTATCAGTGCTTAGATGCAGTGGCTTTAATATGTTACTAAACCCACAACCGTAAAAGGGGTTAATCCCCTGCATTGTGTAAAAAGGCTGTTTGAACCTGTCTTCTGATCTTCGCCTTCTTCCACAGTCCCCAATCCATCTGATAGTACAGAGCCTTGGGGGCACTCTGTACATGCTCAGTTTGCTGTGTATTCTTAGAATTTTTTTTTTTTTTTACTTGGGAGGGTGCATGTGATCAGCACAGGGCCAATCAATACTGTCCAGTCAGAGGGTTAGGGGTCCTGCAGCATCATAGGAGAGTCAGAGGAGAATGAAAACTCCTCCTTCAAGCTTTACCAGTGCTTGCCTGGACACTGATAGAAGTCAAAAGACTGCTATAGACTGGTGATGAGAAAATATACTTACCAGTTTTTTATTTTACTAATATATATGAGAGAGCTATATATCTATATATAATATAGAGCTATATATAGATAGATATGCTTTGTTTTTTGTTTTTTTCATGTCTGAGGTTTAGGCTACATTCACACCTGAGCGTAGTGTTTTCGCACGGTTTTTTTACCGCGATTTTACCGCGATTTTTACCGCGATTTACAGGCTTTTTTTGTGCAGGCGTTTTTAGATTGAATAGAAACCAATGGAAAACGCCTGTAATCTGCCCAAAAAGAAGCTCATGTACTTTTTTGAGCGTTGGGCGTTTTGCTTACAGCGTCAAAACGCTCAGATGTGAACAGGGGCCATTGAAATGAATAGGATTTGTCTTGTTGGGCGTTTTGAGAGCTGATCCTAGAGCAGAAAAACTCCCCAAAAACGCCCCAAAACGCCTACATGTGAACGGAGCCTTACAACCACTTTAAGATAAACAAATAATCAAAGAGAAGCATTGTTTCAATCATATATTCACCATCACATGTATTTTTTAAGTATTGATTTTTTTTTTTTTTTTTTTTTTTTATGTAGAAAAAAATCATTGCTTTTGTTCATGGTATTAGCAAGCTCCTCAACCAAGGAACTGGCCAGAAGTCTACAGGCTTTTTTAGGCTGTTATTGTTGTAGTAATAGTCCAAAATAAATGCCATTTGCTAATGGGTATAAAACTAGAGTCTTTTTACCTTTGCTCATGGTTCTGCTTAAAATATGCTTAATTAATAAATTGGTATAGGTTATGTGAAAATGAGTTCCATTGTATTACTGTTCCTCTCCTTTTTTCTCTTCTTTTTTTTTTTTTTTTAGGCCTTGACAGAAAGTATAACGTCCATCCAGGGAGGCTGTGTTGGGAAGGAAGGCTATGATGAAATTGTTCTGTCCACTTATTCTGGTCAGTTAAGCAGTAGTGGAAAATTATATCTGTTAAATTTTATTTTGTCATTAATTTTGAAGGAATTCTATGGATCTTAGTATCATAATGTGGAACGTGACGTGTTTTCTATCAACCCACGTGTTGTAGACCCGTATTATTTTGAGTAGTGTTTCCTGCTGCATGGCCTGCACAGGACTGTCACAATTTTTTCATGAATTCCAGTTCCACTGGTGGGAAGGTGCCTGCTGGGTAATGAAGATCAAGAACAAGAGCATCCCCAAGAGCAAGACTAGTAGGATGGACAGGTTTTCATTACTAGGCAGGGCTGGAGAGGGCTTGTACACATTAGCTTTGCTGTCTGAATGAGGGACCTGCGTTTAGGTTGATTATTCAGAGAGCATTTGACAGGCAGTGAGGGGGTGCTGTATCGCCTCCTCACTGCCTGCTCCAAACCCTTGCCCCAACCCCTTGCCCCAACCTTCAAACATCTTCAACCCTGCTCCAGAAAACCACAACCACGCACGTTGCTTGCAGTTGCGTGGCACTTGAACAGGTCAGGTTTGGTGGGTGGTATGAACACCGAAAGTGACGGGGTATAATTCCTGCTATAGCCATGAAGCAAAGCATTGTGGCTGACACATGTGTACACCCATGGCCGTAGCCGCTGCAGATAAAGGGGGTAGCAGTTGGGGGGGGGGGGGGTAAAAGTGCAGCTCAACCACTGGGTTTTACTGCCCAACCGCTAGTGTGAATGAGCCCTAAAACTCAGTCAGTGTGACAGGAAGGCAGGCAGATGAGGGGACAAAACTGAAACTACTACTTTAAATACAACTATTTTGAGGCTGACATTATGTAATTGGCTCGCTATTAACTACATTTCTCACTAGGACTAACAGACTGTAAATAACAGATATACAGCCCAAGTAAACAGTACACTGGTCCTGTACTGGCAAGGCAGTGTTGGTCAGAAAAAAAAATAATTATAGACTGTAATAAATATTTAGCTGTTCCGGTTATAACTAGATATATTGTGTAGCATACTAAAAAAATGATACTTCCTTTTAAGGGTACTGTGTAGAACGTTGGTAAATTAGGCGTTATATAAATGTAAGCCTATATTTGTAAGTGTATTCCAGGCATTATAAAAATGTACCCCACTGCAGAGCACGCCTCAGCATTTTTTTTTCTTCCCTTTCCTCGTTTATGCAGCAAGAACCCGTTTTTATTATTCCCGTAATGTCATCACCAGGCTTGTAAAATTATTCCTGGAGCAGCGGCTGGGAGCTCGGTTCCTATTGATTTTAGGCACGTCCCCAGAACTACACCTCCCAAGAGCCCTTTACCTACACATAGGGGTTTTACAAATCCACTGTGCATTGGAAGTGCACTTGGAAGTGCAGTCGCTGTAGATCTGAGGGTAAATGCAAGGAAAATTAAAAAACAGCTTTTCTCTTACATTCATTGATGGGCACAGCTCCTGATCTTCTTAACCATTGGGTTATACTGCCCCCTACAGGAGTAGGACACTAGGCAGCAAAAAAGTCTGGCTATACCTTGTGGGCCATCCCGCCCCCCCCTCTCCTTCACTGACGCTGTAAGGTGGCCTTATTCACCACCTAGGGTGGGGGCAGGGTGCTGACGATGGGGGTGGGGGTGCGCTGCCAGCGACCAAACGATCGGCTGTGGGGGGGGGGCTTTACCTGGTGGGGGCTCCTGCCAGGGTCCCCCCTTTCTGCCTGTGCTGTTTTCTTAGGCCTAGGGATCCCCATGGTGCCACCATTTTCTTGTAGCCTGTGTGCTTAATGTTTGTGTAGTCTGGTGGCCATTTTTCGGTTGTTTTCTATTGAAAATAGAGGCGATTTCGGCAGTGGGAGCCCCTCCTTATCCCCTGGTGCTGACTCCTGGATCTTTTTGTTTACTGATCGCCATTCTTGCAGTGCAAATTTTTCTGGTAGCTGTGTTGCCTGGTTTCTGCGGGGTAGGGAGTCTGGTGGGGTCCTCTCCCAAGGATCAATTTGTGCTCTGTGGCTGGCAACAGGGTGGGCTGCCAGAGCGGTGGGGGTTGTCCCTTAGCAGTGTTTTACACTTTTTTTGGAGTCACCCTGGTGACTCATGGAGTCTTTGGAGCACATCTCGCCACCTGATCCCCTCTCTGAGGCTGCGGGGCCCTCCGGGTCCCATTCATCTATCGATGCACTGATGGCTGTCCTGGAGTCCTTGGTGTCCCAGGTGGGGATGGCTTTTGAGCGATGGGCTGGCAAAAAGCACCCCCCACCTTCCCCTGGCTTATCTGTCTCACCAGATCCTGAATTTGATTTGGCCGCCACTGACGTGGGTCACCCTGCTGGGTCTGCGACCACGTGCCCTGTATCACCAGATAGTGAGGAGGATTCCTCCACTTCTGCAACGGTGTAGGAAAAGGCGCTGGTGGACGCACTGATTGTAAGTGTGTGTGAGACCTTAAAGAGGAAGGACGCAGCTGAAGCGGTGGCAGAGACGCAGGTTTGCTTTGGCATTAACAAGCCATCTAGAGCGGAAAATGTGTTCCCTTTCCCCTTCTATTTTGACAGAATTGTGACTAAATAGTGGGGACAACCAAAGCAACCCCTTTGGGGTCCCTAAGTGATTTTTGCTTGGCGATACCCCTATGAGGAGTCCCTTCTTAATAAGTGGACTGTTCCACCGGTGGTGGACCCTCCGGTTTCCAAATTGAACAAGGCAACCATGATTCTGCTTGAAGAGTAATCGGCCTTTAAGGACTCTGCTGACAGAAAGGCAGAGGCTGTGGCCTGCCGTATGTACACTCTGGCTGGATCGGCACTGAGGCTGATATTCACCATTGCCCTGGTGTAGCAGACTCTGACCGAATGGGCTAGGCTTTTGCGCCGTGACCTGGAGGGAGAGTAGCTCCCCCTGTCTTTGCCCAACTGGACCAGCTGGTCCAGGGCCTGCAGTTTATCTGTGATGGCTCTCTTTTTCGGCAGTGGTCCTTTTGGTGTGTCTTTTGGCTCTAATGCTGGTCTGCGGACCAGATTTCTAAAAAGGCCTTGACTGATCTTCCCTTTTAAGGAGATCGCCTTTTTTGTGCTACCCTGGATGACATCATTAAAGGTGTTACAGGGGGGAAGAGTACCTTTCTTCTGCAGGCTACTAAGGGCAAGGACCCCACGACCCCCAGGGTCGACTAACAAGGGATCAAAGCCCTTTGGGGCCTCCTCTGGAGGATCCAAGCGAACTTAGTTTGTCAAGTCAAGAGCGGGCTTCTCCAGACCCACGGACAAGGCCCCTTCAGCATGAAGGTGCGCCCTCGGTCGTATCTGGGGAGCGAAGACGTCTTCACTGGTTCCCGGACCCATGGACTCCCCTGGTACAAGTCAGGTGGGTCCACTAAGTCATTCGGTGTGGCTACTAAATCGAGTTTCGTTCTTACCCTCCGGTAAGGTTCTTCCTTCCAATGTGCGACGGTCATCTTAGTGGCCCTGGACTGGCCTCACCGGGCTTGGTACGCCGATGTGGTGCGGCTGGTCGCCGACGTTCCTTGGAAGCTTCCTCTCAGGAAGGATCTGCTGTCCCCAGGACCAATCTTCCATCCTGCTTTAAAGTCACTGGCTTTGACGGCTTGGCTTTTGAACGCCAGGTGCTGATGGATATAGGTTTGTCTGAGTCAGTGATTCTAACGCTATTAAAAGCTAAGAAATCTACTTCTAGAAAGATCTACCATTGTACGTGGAAGACATACATTGCGTGATGTGATGAGTCTCTTGGGGTTCATCCTCGCTCTTTTTTCGGTGGCTCGGATCTTGACCTTCCTTTTAACGGGGGGTTGAGCAGAAACTTGCCTTGAGTACTACTATCAAGGGTCAGGTTTCGGCCTTAGCGGTCTTCTTTCAATAGCTCCTTGGTGCGTACTTTTCTTCATGGAGTTAGGCACTTGACCCATCCAGTGCAGTCTCTGTTGCCGCCTTGGGACCTAAATTTGGTGCTATCAGTCCTCCAGAAGCCTCCTTTGAGTAACTTCGGGAGATTCCCCTTCTTCTTACACTGTCCCAGAAGGTGGCCTTTTTGAAAGCTTTCACCTCTGTGTGCAGGGTGTTGGAATTGGCGGCGTTAACCTGTCGTTCACCTTACTTGGTGGTTCACAGTGATAAGGTGGTTATTCGCCCCTGTCCGTCTTTCCTTCCTCAGGTTGTCTCTGATTTTCATTTGAATGAAGACATTGTGTTGCCTTCCCTGTGTCCCAAGCCAAAACATCTAAAGAGGAAATTGCTTTGCATGCCTTGGATGTGGTCCGGGCCATTAGGGTGTACCTGGCAGCTACGGAGTCTTTTAGGAAATCAGACTCACTATTTGTGCTTATGGGTGGGCCTCGGAAAGGGTTGTCTGCTTCCTCTGTGACCATTTCCAGATTGATCAGACAGACTGTGATTCAGGCCTATTCCATCAAGGGTTAGTTCCTCCTTTCCCTGTCAAGGCACACTCTACTTCGATGCTCAGTGCCTCCTGGGCCTTCTGTTCTCAGGCGTCAGTGACGCAGGTTTGCAAAGCGGCAACCTGGTTGTCGGTGCACACTTTCACAAAGTTCTATAAAGTGGATGTGTTGGCATCTGCGGTTGCTTCCTTTGGCCGCAAGGTTTTTCATGCTGCTGTTTAGAGGACCTAAGCCTCTTTGAGGGTGTATTGTTTTTTTCAGGTGAGCTCCAGTTGTTTTGGTTAAGCTCCTGTTTACCTGGTTGGCTATTGTTAGCCTTGAGAATGTATTTTTCGCTGTTCCCACCCCTCATGTTTAACACTGCTTTGGGACATCCCAATGGTTGAGAAGATCATGAACTGTGTCCGTCAATGAACGAAAGAGAAAATGGGATTTTTTACTTACCGTAAAATATATTTCTCTGAAGTTCATTGACAGACACGGCACCCACCCCTCTGTGGAGTTGTAATTCTTCTGACACTGCTTGTAACAAAAACTGAGTACCTATAGAAGAGAGAGGGAGTATACCCCCTGGGACTGCCCATAGGCGTTGCCAGACTTTTTTTATGCCTAGTGTCCTACTCCTGTAGGGGGCAGTATACCCAATGGTTAGGAAGATCAGGAGCTGTGTCCGTCAATGAACATGAGAGAAATAGATTTTACAGTAAGTAAAAAATACAATTTCTTTGCTTGCACATTATTGGATGATAGAAATCTGCAGAGCTTCCCCCTTATTTCAGATCTACAGCGACTGACCTTCCAAGTGCACTTTCAATGCACAGTGGATTTCCCCTTAGTAAATCAACCCCATAATTCTTGGAAAGTTCTTGGGAGTCAGGACAGCAGAACTGTTTTGTTGGGAATCAATTTATTCATGTGAAGTGGGACAGAAAAGGGTGGAGTTCTTTAGTGCAACAGGAAGGATTGACAACACTGATTGAAAATGAAATGCAGCAAAGACATTGTGTTGTCTGCCCAGTCAGGAGCTTACTGGATTTTTGGCAGATCGACAGGTATTTTCCTGTACTTTTTTTTTTTAAAGGGGATAAGCCTGGAAAAATGTGCATTTATTACATATTTATTTATTTTGTCCTGACCTACACTTTAGGAACTGTTAAATAGTTAATAAACTTAGATTATCGTTTTTTTGTTATATAATTTGTATGTGCATGTGACCCCAAGTTTAAGGGCCTGCTCAATATACATATATATATATATATATATATTTTTCATGTGCATGTGACCCCTAGGTTTAGGGGCCTGCTTAATATACAGGTGCGTCTCATAAATGCCAGCAGATATGACATGGCTCCCCAAATCATCACTGACTGTGGAAAATGTTGCATTTCATTTGGAAATCAAGGTCCCAGAGTCTGGAGGAAGAGTGGAAAGGCACAGAATCCAAGTTGCATAAGATCCAGTGTTAAGTTTCCACAGTCAGGGATGATTTGGGAAGCCATGTCATCTGCTGGTGTTGGTTCGCTGTGTTTTATCAAGTCCAAAGTTAGCGCAGCCCTCTACCAGGAAATTCTAGAGCATTCATGCTTCCCTTTGCTGACCAGCTTTATGGAGATGCTGATTTATTTTTCCAGCAGGACTTGGCACCTGCCCACACTGCCAAATGTACCAATACCTGGTTTAATGATCATAGTATCACTGTGCTTGGTTGGCCAGCAAACTCACCTGGCCTAAACCCCATAGAGAATCTGTGGGTTATTGTCAAGAGGAAGATGAGACACCAGACCCAACAATGCAGACGAGCTGAAGGCGCTATCAAAGAAACCTTGGCTTCCAATGGACTCAGCAGTGCCACATTCTGATCGCCTCCATGCCACGCTGCATTGATGCAGTAATTCATGCAAAAGGAGCCCCAACCAACTATTGAGTGCATACTATACTGTACATGGACATACTTTTCAGTAAACCAACCTTTCTTTATTGGTCCTATGTAATATTGTAATTTTCTGAAATACTGAAGATTGGGTTTTCACTAGCTGTAAGCAATAATCCTCAAAATTACAAGAAAGAAATACTTGAAATCTATCACTCTGTGTGTAATACATCTTTATAATATGAGTTTCACTTTTTTAATTGAATTACTGAAATAAATTAACTTTTTGATGATATTCTATTTTATGAGATGCACCTGTATGAGTTACATTGTTGAAAAGAGCTGCATGAATGTTTTTTTTGCCATAATTTTTCTATTTGATGTACAACTGTGACTGACTTGCTAGTCATTAATGATACATTTTGAATCTTTATATCTGACCACAGTTGTACACTATATTCAATAAACATTTTCAATAAAAACTTACTGAAATGAAAAGAACTACAGGTATAGAATTTCTA
The DNA here is from genome assembly GCF_965119305.1 of Pelophylax lessonae. Classification (NCBI taxonomy): domain Eukaryota; kingdom Metazoa; phylum Chordata; class Amphibia; order Anura; family Ranidae; genus Pelophylax; species Pelophylax lessonae. Next base: position 627,922,929 of record NC_138768.1, on the reverse strand, counting down.
TCTGTTTATTTTTCTGTCAGGCTGGGTGACTGGGCTTACTACAGAGCCAGTCCACAGGGAATCTGGTCCTGGTGAAGAATTTAAAGTGAGCCAAGAAATGCAAGGTAAAATAGCATCTTTAAGGTGAGTGCTAACAAATATGTACAGTTTATTTCATGCAGTTCTAATGAAATGAGTTTTGTTGAGTGCTTGACAGTAGTCCTCTCCATTACTATGTACCCAGGTCTGAGCTGGAGCAGCTGCAATTCAAGGTTGTGCAGGAGAGAGAGAAGTATCAGCACTCGTCACAGTCTACCACGGCAGTCTCAGCAGTGCCAGTCTTCAGTGTAAATGACAAGTTTACACTTAATAAGGATGATGCCAGCTACAGCCTTATTTTAGAGGTTCAAATGGCTATTGACAATGTTCTAATACAGGTAAGTGATTGTAGACTATGTTGTATGACATGTGAATAAAGGAACATTTTTAAAGTGGATTTCGCTAAATCTACTCTCTGCTACATTCTAAGCCTAATCTCCAGAAGCGGATGCTTTGTGCAGGAGACAACTGTCAATAGCTGGAAAGTGACTTCACCCGTAGATATAAGCCTAGTACACACTAGTAGTTTTTTTTTTTTTCAACCCAGCAGAACCAAAAAAACTGACAGCTCCAGGAGGAGCTGCTGTACTAAAAATCCGACTTTAGTACAGCGATCTCCCCTGCTGGTTTTGCCCCACCAAAACACTCCAGTCAGCACTCTCAGCCATTGGTTGGGAGTTCTGAGCGAAAGCCGATCGGCAGAACTTTTTCAGTGAAACCCCTTCAACAGAACCTGGCTAAGCAGGCCCACTGCAGTATACACAGGCCGAATGTCGGCTGGTTTCTACTGAACCAGCCGATGTCACCAAACATTTGGCTTGTGTGTACTAGGCTTTACTACTCAGTTGTCGGCTGTCTCTCCTACACGCTTAAGCCACCGCTGACAGCTCAGCGTGGGACCGGAGTGGCTGCAGTACAGGTAGGTTCAGCTATGACGCTTTTCCACTGCATAGAACCGTACCGGCTCGGCACGCTTTTGTGCTTTTCCACTGCGGTACCGCATGGTATAGGGTCGGAACGGTTCGGTACGGTACGGTATAGGTTTGCTTTTCCATTGCATGGAACCGAACGGTACGGTACGGCTCTGAAAAAACAGTACCTACTCGATTGTGGTTCCAACAGGTACCAAACTGGTACCATATCCCACAATCCTTTGCATGCAGTCACTACTAGCCACTGATTGGTCAGAGAATCACACCCACCCCGTTGTTATCCCACCCACTTAACTTTAGTACTACTTTAGTGGAAAAGCAAACCTTTACCGTACCGTACCGAACCGTTCCGACACTATACCATGCGGTACTGCAGTGGAAAAGCAAACCGGGCAAAGCAGGGCCGAGTAGAGCCGAGCCGGTACTAGCCGGTACTTGCAGTGGAAAAGTGCCACTATTATACTTTACAGGGCTAGATAGATTAGGCTTAGAATGTGGCAGAGAGTAGCTGGATTTCTTTTAAAAGCAGCGCCATAGGAGGTCCAACCCCCCCTCCCCCTTCCACCCACTGCCTTCCCCGGCTTACTCCGGCTCTCCCGTCCCATCTGGTGACCTGAGCGACCAGCTGGTGTTTCTGCCAGCTGATCGCAGAGCCAAACAAAGCCCGGATCGGCTTTTATCGGCTATAGTAATTCAGAATCGATGTCCTGGCATCACTTCCGGTTTACCTGGATGTCAACAACGCCATTTTCAATAATCAAAAGTATTCGAAAACACCAATTTTGGTGTGTTCAATTGCAACTGTAAAAATATAAATAAATTGATAAAAAAATTAAAGTGCTTCCACCCCAACACCCCTAAAATACCAAGCCCCCAGACCCCCCCCCCCAGCCCCCCCCCCCCCCGGTCACGTGCAAACGTCAGATCATGGGCAGTAGTTATAGCACTAGACCTCCTCTATAAATCTGAAGTGATGACCTGTATAGGCTTTTAAAGCATTGCCTAAGGTAAAATATAGGCGAGTAAAATTTCCGTTGTTTGTCATTGCAAAGGCGTGCACAATTTTAAAACGTGACATGTTTGGTATCTACTTACTTGGCGTAACATCATCTTATATTGTACAAAAACAAAATTAGTTATGTATTGTGTTTTTTGCCTTAAAATTCAAAATTATAAAATTCAAAATTATAGTTCTTCTGTGACATAAAAAAAAAAATGGCAATAATGAATTAAAGCTAAACTTTTGTTGAAGGATCTCAGTGCATGTATGATTGTTTGCAGAGTGATGTTCCTGTGGATCTGCTGGATGTGGATAAGAACTCAGCGGTTGTAAGTTTTAGTGGCTGCGAAAGTGAGGTGAGAATGTTTTCATATCATTACAGGTACTGTATATTTTTTATGTCTTTTAAAATCGCTTTTGCAACAGATATTCTTTACCCCACAGCCAAATGGAAACTTCCTGCTTGCTACTTATCGTTGCCAGGCAAACACCACCAGACTGGAGCTGAAGGTGATATTTAGAACACATTTATTTTCATGATATTGCCAGCAAACAAAGCTTCTTTAATAACTACCTGTGTGTTATTTTTGCTTTGCAGATTCGGTCAATTGAAGGGCAGTATGGAACATTATTGGCCTATGTAACACCTAGAATTCAACCCAAAACCTGCCAGGTGCGGCGGTATTTGATTAAACCTTTGTCTCTCCATCAGAGGAGCCATGTGTTCGATCAAAACAGGTACTTTTTAAAAACTATCCAGGAAAGTGCATGTTTCATGAAATGACCCTGGGGTCATGGCCAGTAAATACTGTATACATGACTTTCATTGCTGCTTGGATACTGTTTACAATTTGCATTTCTAGGAAATGTATATATTGGCCTAAAAAATCAATAGAAACTGAAAAAGAAATGATCGTGCACTTCAAGTGTTTTTATAAATGTTAAAGGAAACCTGTATCAAGAGAATATAGACGCTCCTGTTGCGGGCTTCTTCTAAAATATGCAAGTTCCCTGGCTATCATGCTGATCCAGTGGCATTCATTCTTTCTAAGACTCAGGCTTAGAACACGTATGCAGACCAGGGGTTCTGATTTCACTCACTGCATGCTTATTCTGTTCAGAATACTTTTTAAAATTGCAATGCCATATTTCTCTCTGTACTGGTTTCTTTGAAACTGAAATTCCAGCCAGCAGGTGAGGTCAGTGAAAAAATTTAAATTGAACTTTACCCATAACAACTTGATAAAAATAATATTCTTTAGCAAGAAACACATTATTAATTATGCCACCAAAATTAGTGTATACTGTAAATTGCCTCCAGCATTGATACTGTTTCTTGTTACTGGAGGCTGCCATTTTGCTGAAGACCAGAGCCTCTAAGCAGCAGTAAATCTTTAGGCTGTCAGCAGATAGACCGGCCTCTACAAATTCTGCACAGTGCCTAAAAGTAGAGAGCAACTGAGCATGTGCAGAGCAGGGTGAGGTAGTGTATTACTGGATTTGACACAGTATATGCACTTATTTTTAACGTTTAACATAGTTGCATACCTGCAAAAGGGGCCAGCCTGAAGTAATCTATTTTCTGACTAAATTCCACTTTAATAATACTATTCTGGAAAAATTAAAGACCAACGTCAACACATTTAAAAAAAAAAATGGGACTTCAAGCCAAATATTAACAATACTAGCCATTGTCAAAAATTGCTAGCTAGCTTTTGATGGTTGTTGTGGGTGGTAGCACTAAGGGTAATTTCAGGCACAGGATGGTGCCTAGCACACAGCGAGGAATAGATTTTTCATCTTTTTTTTTTTTTTTTTTTTTTAATGTTTACTTTAAGCCTTCATTATTCTCCCAGTGCAGTTAGAGTTAGCAGGAGAACATGGGTGGGACTGTAGCCTCTTGCTATCTGTTTCTGTGCTGAACATGAATGGGACTGTAGCCCCAATGGGAACTGTTCATCAGCTGCACCATGGGATCAGACCTTTTTTTCCTGGTGACAAGCTGTAGAAAGGATTGCCACACATATGTTATATGTTTTTTGTTATTTCTTGTATGTGTCTGATTGTTAAATGGATGGTGACCCCTTTTTTTTTATTTATATAAAATGTTGCTTTTTTAGATTACTGAGTTTGTTTTTTTGCCAAGTCTGTTGTACAACCATACTCATCAATCCTCTTCTTTAGGTATCTATCAGTTTACTTCTACCCATAACACAGGTAATAGGATTTTATATCTGTTGCAGGCCCATGAATACTCTGAGCTTGACTGGCCAGTTTAGTTTTGCGGAGATCCATTCCTGGATGGTGTTCTGCTTGCCTGAAGTCCCAGAGAAGCCTCCAGTTGGAGAAGACATCACTTTCTATTTTCAGAATACTTTTCTGGACACACAGCTGGAATGCTCATACAGGTAAAAAAAAAAAATATTTTACCTTGAATTATTATTATTTTTTTTTTACCTTATGAAATGAACAGAACAGGAACAACTTTACACTTCATGAAATCCTCATTTCTAGTAACACTATTTCATAGCCAACAGGTTTTAAAAAGTAGACCTCTGAAAGTTTGTGCACTGCTGGAGCACCCAGGGGCCCTGAAAACCAGGGCGCTCTGTTGTGCATATCCAAACTTCCATAAAGAAAACTGAGCTCTGTTTGTCTCATTTAACCTTCTGCACCTTGTTGTCGGTCAGTAAATCCAACCTTATTCTGAGAAAAAAAAAAATAGTAAGCGGAAACAGGTCGAAGATTGAATCTGTCAGTTGACATTACCATTATGGAATACCCCAGGTTAGGGAGCTCCAAACCTGCTGCTGCAGAAGGTGCATAAAGAGGGCTGTAGGTTCCTACTGCCAGCTTAATACGCCCTCTAGCACAACAAGTATTACTTTTTTTCTTTTTTTTTTTACTAACAAACATGTTATACTTTGAACAGCGCAGCTGCGATCCTCTTATTTTTGGGTCCCCTGCCGCTCTCCTTGCTCTTCCCCCTCAAGCAGTGCCCCCAGAGAAAGCAAGCTCTTGAGCCACTGCTCTATGCCTCCATACGATTGACAGCAGTAGCAGCCAATGAGCTTCTGCTGCTGTCTCAGCCAATTAGGAGGTAGAGTCACGGGACAGCCAAGGCAATTGTGAAAATTGCTGGATCGGAGGGAGCACAGGTAAGGATTGGGGGGCTTGGGGGCAGACCGCAGCACACAGAAGTATTTAAAGCCTCTTAAATCACTTTAAGGCCCCATTCACACTTGTGAATGGGGCCATTGCACCACACTTGGGAATAGGGCTGTTTGCGATTAGCTGCAGGACACCCAGTGGGGGTTCCCTGCCATGATCGCCAGGGCCGATCATTTACAGGTAATTGTTCGACAAGCAGTTACACGTGAGTGGCTGCAAAAAGCTGTGGGATTAGACTGTCTTCCGTTTGCTTTCAAAAAGGCTTCCTGCTTGCAGCTAATCATAGGGATCCCCTGCTGGATTTACTGCAGCAAATGACCCCATTCACAAGTGTAACTGGGGCCCCAAGGAAAAATATATACATTACTAACATTTCCCTCCTGTAGATTCTAGTTGATTTGCTGTGGTGGTCATCCAGTGGTGTCAATGCTTTCTATATCACTAATCAAGAACAAGGAGTTCTCACATTACTTGCTGCATGCTTGTTCTTGTTCGCTTTAAAGCCACTAGAACTCCATAACAGTCAGGTGGTAGATCAACAGTGGCAACCCAAATAGTTCGTTCAGTAAAGAGTTCCTTTTACCTTACCCAATTTCCCATCTCCTCTAAATTATTTAATTTTCCTCTTGCGTATATTATGCTGTTTCATTGTATGAAATTGCCATGCTGTTCCATGTGTACATTATATGGCATTTGAAATATAACTGCATAGTTTTAATCCCTACCCAACATCAGGAGTATACTTTGTAGTGTTTTGTTGGACAGTTAAGCAATACTGTAATGAAATCTGTTTTGTAGCTATAATCGGTTGTTATTCTCATTACAGAAAAGGTGAAGGGATCTTTAACTCAGACAATATCTCCACAATTTCAATTCTGAAAGATGTCTTGTCAAAGGAAGCCACTAAAAGAAAGATCAATCTCAATATATCTTATGGTATGTTTTTTATTTTAATAAACACTTTACAGCAGTGGTCTCCAAAATGCGACCTGGGGGCCAGATGCGGCCCTTTGCTTGCTTTTACGGCACTATTCCTCCTACTGTTACCAACATGGGGGCATCATTTCTGCCACTGACACAAAAAATGGGGCACTATTTCTCTGCCTATTATCAAAGATGTGGCACTGTTTACTCCCACTGATGCCAGGACAGTCCGGCCCCCCTTAAACTCTGAAGGACAGTAAATTGGCCCTTTGTTTAAAAGTTTGGAGACCCCTGTTTACAGGCTACTTTAGTCAGACACTAGCACAGTATACATTGGTTCTCAGTTATTGGAGACAGGTGCAGATATTCTAAGCACTGGGCTTTTGGTACCAAAAATTAGCATACAAATGTTTGTAGATGTGCACCTGTACTCTTGCCTACCCAAAACCCTTCACCCCCTCCTTACAAGTAACCCCTATATTAACCCTTAACAGTTATCCTGACCTTAGAGGGTTAAATGTACCCTTTAAAGGGGTAGTAAACTCACAATCCACACTTTCCCCATAACAAGCATTGAACTCTTACTTGCTCTGCACTGTTTTTATCATTTCCTAATCTGCGCCCTTTAGAAGATCTAGCCTGATTTTTACTATAGGGACTTCACCGGCGCATGCACAATTTGCCTGTCACCTGCGGCATGCTCTGTGTGTGTGCCGTTAGTCAAGCCATCCTCCCTTTTTTTTTTTTTTTTTTTTAAAGGTATTTTTATTGAACAAACAAAACACAGTAAACCAAGAGAAAAAGGGCATTACAGCGTAAAAGAGAGGATACGCATAACATACAAAGCATCCTCTCAAATCAGATGGCAAAATAAAAATAGTACAGAGAATATACAGTAGTCATGGTATAAGGAGCACAGCAAAGAACCCCTAGGGGGGGAACACGATATCACATGCAATATATCAATACATTCACAGCAAAAGAAGGCACTTTAGACATCGCCTAGGTAGTGTCAGACACCGAGGAGGCAGTAAGGTCAGAGTCTACCCAGAAAGACCAGATCTTCCGGAACTTTTCCGGACAGTCTCTGGCCTCATACGTCAGTTTATACAAAGGCAGAGCCTGATTAACAATAGAGATCCAAAATGGAACGTCAGGGGGTGTGGAAGATTTCCAACGGAGAGCAATAGCTTTCCTAGCATAGAAGAAGAGCAAACGCAAAACTAGTTTTGTGCTAGCAGGGGCATCCTCATCATCCACATACCCTAGTAGACAACGAAGGGGGTTACAAACATTGGATAACTGAGAGATATTATTTATAAAGGCCGTCACCCCCGACCAAAAGGTGCGGATAGGTGGGCAATCCCAAAACATATGAAAAAAGGATCCCTCATCATCAGAACACTTAGAGCAGAGGGGGGAGGATAATTTACCGATTTTATGAAGAAACTGGGGAGTGTAGTAAGCTCTATACAGGAATTTCAACTGTAGGACTCTATCCCTGGAGGAAATTACAACCGGGATTTGTTCAGGAAGGACGTCATGCCACACCTCCTCCGTTAAGTCCGGGACGTTCTCACGCCACTGGGACTCAACCCAAGCCATCCTCCTGCCATGTATCTTCATCAGCAGCACTTGCAGCATTGCATTGCAATATCGCAAGAGTGCTGACCCTCGACTGATTTCCTGACTCCTAATGCACATGTGCGAGATTACGGCGCTCATACTAGACTGAAGGAGGAAGTATAATCATGCTGGAAGCAGAATAGAATAGACAACGCAGCACAAACTTCAGCTGGGAATCTGACAAATGAAAGTAAGCCACAAAAACCCTATTATAAACAAATTATTAGGAAATAAATATTTTGGAAAAAAAAAAAAAGGAAATATAATTCGCATCACCATTTTAAGTATTTGACCGATTGCCCTAATGTTTATTTGGTATTGTGATGGCTGAGTTTACTACCCCTTTAAAGTGTATGTGAAGCCCACGCTTCTTTTTAGCTTTATATTGGATGTAGAAATGTTAATATTGCCATCTGTGTCCCTACTTGGGATATTCCCCCTCAATATTGGTCCTAGTGACCATTGTCTTCAATGCAGAAGATGATGGGTAATCCAAAATGTTTGTGTTCTTACAAGAAGAGAAGATGATGGGAGATCTTCGGAAAAGTAAATAGATTCTGGAGACAGCTGTCTATGAGGTGTATTTCCTTGGTTTGGCGAAATCTCCCTGAAGAGACAGAAGACTAGCTGATAGCTACTCTTGCAAAAACAAAAATACGTTTTGTATACACTAAACCTCACCTGGTCAGCTGTAAAGATCCAACCCTGCTAATTGTTTTTGGCCTGTTTAATGTTAGGGCACCATAACCAAAAATCCACACTGCCCTTCAATAGGTAAATAGGTCAGTGTAGAAAAATTCTCTGTCCCCAAGATTAGATGTTCTTCACAATTATCTTAGGTTTATATGAGCATCTGACAATTTTACTTAAAGAAGAAGTACAGCCAAAGCTCCTTTGGCTGTACTTCTCCTGTGGATCACAGGAGTGCAGTTCGTTATGCACTAATGTGATCTGTTTTCAGCAGACAGTGAGCTGAAGCCTTCTGTCGGCTGACGTCACAGAGCTGGTGCAGTCTGGGGAAAGATCCCGACAATGAAGTCAAGAGCTGGCCGCTCCTGCCCCTTCACAGCCCTGTGCTCCAGTGAATGAGGGAGTGGGGGCAGAGCAGACAGCAGGGACTAACAGTCACCAGCTCTCAGTTCTCACTGAACCTGAGAACTGAGCGATCAGTGGTGTTTGATCGCTCGGTTGTCAGTGTTAAAGCTGACCTGGGACAGATGTACTATTGGACCGATGCTGTATCCACCTAGGTAAGTATGAATGTGGAAAACAAAAACCCATACTTCTCTTTAAAGTACCGCATGTAAATATTACTAATCCTTTTATTGTGTCCTGCAAAAGTATTACCACCCCTGTTTTTGTTTTCTGTTTTGTTTCGATACAACCTAGAATTAAAATGGATTTTTAAGGATCTGTGCCATGTGATATACAGAACATGCCTACAACTTTGAACGTGCAAAATATTTTATCTTATTCGTACAATATGCGACACAGAACATGTATTCATAGCACAGCACATGGGTCATATGCTGCTACCTGTTCTCCTCTGGAGTTTTAATTTTTTTAAAACTTTGACATTTTTTTTTATCTCAAGCTTTTCTCAACATCCAACTGCTTATTTCCTTGAGCTACTTTAGTCGTTTTGGTATTGCTTTCTCTTGGGGTGTACCTCGGGGACCAACCCCAGACCCCCACTGTGTGGGGCTGGCCTGCAATGTTTTCTTCAGGCACAGGATCCTGTATTAGGCACTCACTTTGGGATGAAGTGCAGTGTGTGAAGTTAGCTGTTCATTTAGGGACATGGTCAATTTCTCTGGTTCCCAGACATTAAAGACCCTTTTGTGGGTATGCCCACCATGGTTGACTTTTAACAGGCCCAGTGTTGAAAAACATAAGATGGTTTTCCTGTACAGTGACTCAGGTTCCTTAACACTATCCGCAGGGTATATTACACTAGGCAGTTTAGTGGGCAGAGGATTTAGGAGTTTTTTTTTACTTTTTCTTAACCCCTGTCATTTTGTTGCTAATACTTCTCAGCGTGAGCTCTTTGAATTTTGTGTTTTTTTTTTTTTTTTTTTCCTCCTATATGGACTGTGTCATGCCTCCCAGATGACATTTTTCTTCCTGCCTGTTCCCCCAAAAATGCATGCAGTATGTTGCTGCATTCCTGTTGCCATCTTTTATGGATACACAGGAACTGGGTCAATGCATACGTTTTAGCGGCTTCTTCTCTGTACACACAAAACTCCATCCATTCTGCGCTCCTGAATCGTGAGTACCCCACTGGGGATCCTCCTCACTAGAACTGACGCAAGAAAACTACAACCAAAGGTCAGAATAACATGCGCTCTGCTAATGGACTATAGTAATCACTGAACGCTCAGGATGAATACTGTTCCCCTGTCCCAAAGCAATGTCCTCTATGACTCTAGCTCTTTCTTGGGCATGTACCATGTGACCTGTCTGACAAAAGCAGATTTCTTTGCCACTATTTCAGAATTCTTTAGCCAAAAACGCTATGTGTCCTCTATTCCCCCTGACCCTGTTCAGGAATCAGGAGCTAAATCTGCTTTACTTGTGTATAATATTGGGGAAATGTATCGAGTAATGATTTTGTGGGGGCAGGGGAGGATTTTCCTCGCCCCTGCGTTCTATGAGGTACAAGTTATGACTTTGCGCCAAATGCTTTCCACCGCGGACACACTGATGTATTTGTATGACAGCACCTGATTCTCCACAGCCAAAGCAGACCCCTACAAGTACTAAAAGAGTGGCTATGCCTAAAAAGACTTTTCCCAGACAACACCCAAAAAATTACAAAAACTGGAATTTCAGACCAGCACTCCAGAAAAGTATTTTCCTATAACTCCTCATACAAATAAATAAACATTTTCATAACACTTTATTATAAGTATTAGGTATGGCAAGGTACCAGTAGGGCAGGGGTTTATTTTGTGGCCAGTATGGATAAAGTGCTAGATAAGTGTTAGGCGCTTTTATATTTTGGATAGCAAGATTATTTGGAATATTATCCTTGGGGTATGGTGTTCCGTTAATCCAGAAAAGAATAGTATGTGCTTCCTCTTCTGCCCCCTGATGCTTCCCCACAGTCTGGTATGATGTTGATGTTCTTTCCACATTTTTGTTGCGTTTTTTTTTCAGACAGTTGTGTCTTTTGTTCAAGTTATATCCTAACATATGAGCGGTCCTAAAGAAGCAGAATGCATTGACTAACGCTTAAGTTAGGATGCAATTGACATAACGCATGATTTTATTGCATAACATTGGAATTTTTAATACTTTTAAAACAGTTTTGTGAAATGTTTGTGTTTGAGACGTTAAATGTCAATACCTTTCTGGTATGCCAGTTTAAAATCCCAGTTTTAATATTTTTTTGGGTGGTGTTACTGTTTGGGAGGGCAATCCCAGAAATGTATTGTCGTTTACACACACACACACACACGATTGTGCTCTTTGTGAGGACTGGCGTAACCCTAAAATGGTTTTTATTCCTACTTAGCTTTTTGCTAGGATCTTTCTCATGGAAAAGGATTTTAAAAAGAAATGCACTATTTCGGTTGTGGACCCCGCCATTTCAGTTCTCTATAATTGCTTTACAGTTTCTATTAAAGATGTTACCTCCTTTAAGAATTCTTAAAGCTCTTTTAAAGGCCTTATTTGTTCTTGCAGTTCCATCCCTACAGCCAACAATTGCTGCCATGTCTATTTGCCAGACTACTGCTAACTGATCAAGACAAATAAAAAGATACCAGGAATCTGTCTTAGATGACCATTTTCAGCTGAAGCCTTCAGCCCTATTGTTTTGTGTTGATGCTCTTGAAAATATAATTTACTTCTTTGAATTCTGACATGTATTCACTATGCCCTATTGATGGGCACTGCTGTGTCACCCATTTCACAGAGCCTGCCTTCTGAACTACAGAGGTGCTACGAGGAAGAGTTTCAAAAGGTAGAGTTAGTACAGGAATCACTGCTTGCAGGCAGCAAGATAACATGGGATAGTTTGTATTGCTATTATAATGTTGATGTTAAAAAAAGGAAGTGCGTGCTGTGATCAAAGATTTTCTTTGAAGTGGTTCTAAAGCTAAAATGTTTTTATAACTTAATGCACATTTTAGGACTTGCTGTGCCTCCCCCCTCCCCTTTTAAATGCTTAACTCACTCTTGGCACACTATAGCGCTGTGCCCAGCTGCAGTCTTCTCTCCCTCTTCACACAAGAGCTGACAGGCAGCAGTGGGAGCCATTGCTGTCTAGTCAAATTCAGTGAGGAGGGAGCAAGGGGCAGGGCTGAGCCACACTGTGTGTGTCAATAGATGCACACTGTAACAACAAACAAACACAAGGGTGCACCGGCCTAGTGCATTATCATTTGGATGGTTTATTTAAAAAATAAGGATTAAAAATACTCACAAACGAGTTCTTGTTAAAAGCATGTCACAAAAGGAACGCAGTCCTCAGTAAAGGTATCCGAAGATGAGTAGTCCCTACTGTAGGCCTACTCTAGGCTCTGAGGAAGAGGCTAGGCCTCGAAACGCGTTAGCCTTCAAGAATCGAAGGGACTACTCATCCTCGGATACCTTTACTGAGGACTGCGTTTCTTTTGTGACATGCTTTTAACAAGAACTTGTTTGTGAGTATTTTTAATCCTTATTTTTTTAAATAAACCATCCAAATGATAATGCACTAGGTCGGTGCGCCCTTGTGTTTGTTTGTTGTTACAGTGTTTCCTGGTCGGGTAAGGGGCAGCAAGGCCGTAGCATTTTTCCTGGGTTGTCGGGTCCACAGCTACAGAAATACTCTTAATACCTTAATAAGGTGGACTAAAGTTTACACCACTCCGAGCGCAGGTCACGGGTGCTTTGCATCAAAAAACTGTATGTACTGTAATAGATGCACACTGCCTGGCTCAAGAGCGATCCCACACCAGTGTCCCTGTTGCAAGTGGCTTGTTGTTAGGGCGCTCGGAGGAGAGGAGGAGCCTAGAGTGTCGGTGGAGGACACCAGAGGAGGAGGTTTGGGGCTGCTCTGTGCAAAACCATTGCATAGGGCAGGTAAGTATCACGTTTGTTATTAAAAAAAATCTGGGGACTTTACACTTTAAGTTTAGATAAGTGGGAAGTGGGGTACACAATAAATCTTTCAACAAGTGTTTTGACAACAGGTTTAGGCTTCAGATATACTTTAACTGTCTATAACTGATGGTTTCTTCAGCCAGTTTGTGTTTCCTGATCTTCCTTCTCCTTATCATGGCTGTTCCCCTATGCAGATATAAGTGAAGAATCTGTTGGCCACACGTTGAGAATGATCCATCCGAAGTTGGAGTACCAGCTGCTTTTGGCCAAAAAGGTTCATTTGATTGACGCTCTCAAGGTACATTGTCTATATTCTTTGCTTTATTACAGTGACCTTTCTTCAGGAGTAATGTGAATTTACATTCATATCATCTGCTGTGCCAGACATCTGCCTATTACTGGGCATACACAGGCAGATATAACATCTGCATAGATTTGATTGCACCTCCTCCCAAAATTGTTCAGTTTTGATTACCAGAAAGGGTTTTTTCTCTGTGTTTTTGAAAGAAGAATATGTGTGCAGTAAAAAGATGTCTTTCCTTTCTTAGCAAATGGCCTTTTTTTCAAACAATGTTATAAGTCAGCAGAATTTCCAGCATTTTGGGACTTTTCAATGATTGTTAGTGCAATGTTGTATAGACCCTGCCTGCAGAAGGTTGGACACCAAGAGGTTTTTATTCCTATATGCAGTATTTCTCTAGCAAAAATTGAACTTATCACATTATGCTTGGTGGTCTTATGATATAAAATAATACTAAGACTCTGTTTAACTTACATTGTCCCTTTATTTTCTGTATATGGATGATGGTCCTGCAATTATTAAAAAAACAAATCTGAGTACCTTTTTCCTGATCAAAATAAAAATAGCTCTTTGGAATCCAGGGTAAAAATAAATTATTACTATCCATAAACTGTCTTAAATTGTCATACAAATCTATAATTGAAAACAATTATTTGACAGCAATATGGTGTGTGCGGACTTCCGCCAGTTACAGGCTGTGTCACTCCCCTCTAGCCTGTGTCTTAGAATAAGAGGCAGATGAAGCCTCCATTAATCTACATGTAATATCCCATCCCCATTGTGTTTAGCTGGTTAGTGGACATGGAGGGGAGGGAGTGGGCTGTCATTTACCACTGTGTATACGCCCACATGTGTGACTGTTGTCACATGGGCTGCTCAGATGTGATAGTGAGGAAATGCTCAGTATAAAAACTAACTGAAAACTGAGCATGTGCAGAGCTTCCAACACTGCTCTGTAAAATCCCTGGCTGAATTGGGGACAGAAGGGGGAGATGGAGAAGAGCAGGATCAGTCAGTTTTTTTGCAGAATACAAAAAACTAATCTCCTAGTAACTGTGTGGGCATGAATAGCATTTAAAGTGTTACTAAATGCAGGACCCTGCATTCACTATATCTGGTTTCCCACAGTTCACAGAACATAGAAATTCAATTATTTTAGTAAATATAAACTGCAAAATACCTTTTCTCATCAGCAGTATATAGCAGTCTTGTGACTTCTATTAGTGTAAAAGCTTGAAGGATGAGTTTTCTGACTGACCTATGAGACTTCAAGACCCTTGACCTTCTGTCTGGACAGTGTTGATTGGCTCTGTGCTGATCACATGCACCCTCCTAAGAAAAAGAAAAAAAACCTCTCTAGCAATACATACCAAACTGAGCATGTGCAGCCTGACTCCATAGACTGTGTTATCAGGAAATTATTAGGAGTCAGTGGAAGGAGGAGAGGATCAGAGGAGACAGGATCAAACAGCCTTTTTACACAATGTGGAGGATTAACCCCTTGGGTTCCACAGTGAGTATAACAAGTATGCTTTACTGCGCATGCAGACTGATTTTACTGTTGTGGGTTTGGTAACACTTTAACCACTTAAGGACCAGGCCTATTTCTGACACTTGTTGTTTGCAAGGTAAAAATCTGTATTTTTTGCTAGAAAATGACTTGGAACCCCGAAACATTATATATATATATATATATATATATATATATATATATATATACAAAAAATATTGCAATGATCGCCATTTTATTCTCCAAAGTCTTTGCTATATATATATATATAGCAAAGACTTTGGAGAATAAAATGGCGATCATTGCAATATTTTTTGTCACGCAGTATTTGCGCAACGGTTTTTCAAATGCAATTTTTTTGGAAAAAATACTTTTTACTGCATTTAAAAAAAGCTAAGCAGTAAAGCTAGCCCAATTTTTTTCCATAATGTGATAATGTTATGCCGAATAAATAAATACCCAGCATGTCATGCTTCAAAATTGAGCACGATCATGGAATGGCGACAAACATTGGTACTTAAAAATCTCCATAGGTGACGCTTTAAACATTTCTACAGGTTACCAGTTTCGAGTTATAGAGGAGGTCTAGGGCTAGAATGATTGATCTCACTCTAACGACCGTGGCGATACCTCGCGTGTGGTTTGAACACCGTTTACATATGTGGGCGCGACTTGTGTATGCGTTCGCTTCTTCGCACGAGCTCGGAGGGACGGGGCGCATTAAATTATATATTTTTTTTTTTTTCTTATTTATTTTACCTTTTCATTTTTACACTGTCCCTTTTTAAAAACGTTTTTTTTTTTTCTTTTATCCCTATTACAAGGAATGTAAACATCCCTTGTAATAGAAATAAGCAGGACAGGTCCTCTTTAATGTGAGATCTGGGGTCAAAAAGACCTCTCACATCTACACTAAAAAGCAAAAAATAAATAAATAAAAAATGAAATTTTTTTCATCATGGAAAAAAAATGGGCCCTTTAAGGCTGTTTGGAGGAAGCGACGTATGATGTCGCTCTGGTCCTCCAAGGCCATAGAGTCGAGTGGAGGCCATCTTGCCCTCACTCAACTTAGGAGGGGAGAGGACCGGATTGTTTTCCTCGCCACAGCTCCAGTAAGCGGGGAAAACTACCATGAAGCTGTGGGAGGGGCACCTCTCCCGCCGCCCATAAAAGTGATCCTGTGGCGAATCCGCCACTGGGACCACTTTTATGAGAAAGGGGACCACCCATCCCGTAAAAAAATACTAGGGTTAAGGCAGCTATCTGCTGCCATAACCCCGGTATTTAACGTCAAAGTAGCGACGTATAATTGCGGCAGGCGGTCCTGAAGTGGTTAATACAGCATTTATTGATAGTTTTTAATGATGTGGGTTTAGTGGCACTTTAATTCTGCAGTCAGGTCCGTACTACTATTGTTACATCTTGCCTAACATTATGCATTATTTATCTAAAGCCATACATTGCAGCTAATTTACAAAAAGTATAACTAAGAAGATTAGAGCAGCAGGTAAGCTGGGTGCAACCAGCCTGTTGGATTTTTCTACTTATGGGTACTGCCAGCTGCTACAGTCGTTAGCAAAAACTATTGTATTCTGCTGGCCAGGAATGCTCCTGGCGCCCCCGCTGGCAGAATACAATAGCTTTGCAGGAGGCATTCCCCCATCAACACTAACTGTGCTGATTGGGAAATCGAGCGATTATCTGTCCTTCCACTCGTAGTGAAAGGAAAGAAAATCATATCATCTATTGCCTGCTTTAGATTGATCCCAGCTCTTGATTTTTTTAAGAGATGAAAGTTGCACTGACCAGTTGGTCTGCTTTTTATGAATCCACCCTTATTGCTGGTTTTAAACGGGTGTGAATGCTTCCCCAATTTCCTTTCCACCATGACCTGTTAGTTACAAGCATCCCAGTTATTGAAGGTGATACTCAAAATTTGGCATTGTGTAAAATAATAATTATGGGAAGCTCGGTGCTTAATGTCCCATGGCTTAGTTGAATTTCTCCTGTATTATTATTATTATTATTATACAGGATTTATGTAGTACAGTACAATATAAAGGGGGACAGTACAATTACAATACAGTTCAATACAAAGGCAGTAAGAGGGCCCTGCTCATGGAGCTTACAGTCTGAAGGGAGGGGGAAATGGTACAAAAGGTAAAAGCTGCAGTGGATGATCTGATGAAGGTGACTCGAGTACAGTTCTTAGGTAGAGGTGGGGTAGCCTTCACTGAATAAGGGAGTTTTCAAGGATCGCCTAAAGGCAGACAGGGTAAGCGCTGACTGGACATACTAGGGTAGGGATTCCAGAGGATGGGAGAGGCTCTAGAAAAGTCTTGGAGGCCAGCATGGGAGGAGGTAACAAGGTAGCTAGAGAGCAGGAGGTCCTAGAGAGCAGGAGGTCCTGCGAAGAGCAGAGAGTACAAAATGGGTGATTTATGCAGATGAGGTTGGTGATGTAGCTGGGGGCGATGTTGAGGTTGGCCTTGTATGTTCTGGTTAGTATTTTGAATTTTAATACGATTATTCGATGGGGGTAGGGGAAGCCAGTGAAAGGTTTGGCAGCGCAGTAGCATTCATAATAGACTGAAGGGGGGATAGCCATTGTAAAGGTAGGCCAGTGAGGAGGGAGTTGAATCACATTGCATGTCTATATGTGATTGGTAAGCAAGCCTTGGAAACAGTACATTACTTTATCTTTTTAAGTAAAGTATCACAAAGAAGTTGTTTTTTTCTTTCTGGATTGAAAAAGTAACGTGCTTGTAAAGAGCTGTAGCATTAATGAAGGTGTTGTATCTGTGATTTATAATTTTTTCTTCTGTTTTTTGGGAAAGGAGCTGCAAGTTCACGAAGGGAACACGGACTTTCTGATCCCAGAGTATCGATCTATTCTGGAGGAAGCCGAAAAGCTCCAGGAGGAATATAAGAAGCAGCCAGCACATCTTGAAAGGCTCTATGGTAAGGTCTTCAGGTCCTTTGTATAAAATCGCGATAAGAAGGACCTTTCTAAGTTAGTATAACCCTGGTCATACATTTTTTACATAAGCCAGGTAAACCAGTAAAATGCAGTGAGCCAGAACAATATTAATTGCAAATGTTCTCTTAGATTACTGTAAATTAACAGGCCATAAATACCCTATTCTTTTCAATAAAACATTTGTCTATTGTATACAGTTTCTTGCCAGCTCCTACTGAATCACCAGTTAAGACAAATAAAGAGAAGCTAGAAACACGTGCAGTAAACATATATTGAAGGGATGATAAATATCAGTAAAATATTTGCCATGCATCACCATGAAGCTGCTACTATGATTTCTTGCATGATCGGGTACTTAGATAAGGTGTTGTGGTATGAGCACTGCTCCCTAAAGTTTATGTAGATAGTGCATGGCTGTGAGCTTAGTCTAATAGCTTTGAGGGCATATAACATTTTAATTATGGTATTGATGGTGTACCCTTGGATATTGTATGTATTGTGATGTCCAGGACTGTTCCCATTTAAGGGTTGATTCCACTGAGTGCTGTTTCATGAGTTGACCCCTCGTCCTTTTTTATGGGTGGGAGTTTGCATTTTTTGGCATAATGATACCACTGTTCATGAATTGCAGGGAAGGGGCTCGAGTTAGCTCTGAGGAAGAGGGCATAGCCCTTGAAATGCATAAGCCGTGCCCTGGTGGATGGACACGCTTCTGGTGGCTTGTTAGGAAATACTATATGCAATTTGTTGTGTTTTTTTGTGAGTAGATTGGCATTAATTTTAATAATATTGGTAGTGCCAAAACAGGGAGTTTACTCCACGCCAGATATCGTTTTAGGGCTCTCCTGCCCACTTTTATTTAAAATAACATCACTGGTATATCTTCCCATGCCAGGGGTTCTCACCATCACTGCAGTAAATCAAACATTCAGCCTCCTGGCTCTCTTGTGGCAGCTTTACTGCTCCAAGTACCTCTTCAGAGTCCCTCTTGAACATTACCTTTGTGGTGCTCTTGACCATGAAACACGTCCCAGTGTTTATACACAGATGCTGCACCACAGCTCTGCATCTTCCTAGCTGTTCTTGTCCCTCATGGACTCCCTCTCGGGCTGCAGGTCGCTCAGGTCGCCTCACAGGTCGCCCTAGTGTGAACCGGGGCTAATGGGGGCACAGACAGCAATAAAACCTGACAAGAGTTCTAATCCCTCTCCACGCTGACCAAAAAAAAAAATTGCCTAAGAAAAAAAAAAAAAAACATAGAGCCCCATATTTATTATTTTGTATGAAGCCTGGCAGAATGACAGTTTTATATAGTGAGAGTTCAGTTGGTCTTTACAATAGAACTATAGACAAAAGAAGAAAATATATGCTTTTAGTATGTCAAAAGCATTAACACGTCAGTTTTTTGTTTTTATGAGTTCCCCCCCCCCCCCCCCCCCACCCAAACCAACATAATTTTATTACTTATTGATACTGCCAGTAGAGCTTTCATTTTCCTCTTATGAAAAGGGATGAAAACACTATTTAACCTGCCATGAAATAACTGCAGTGTTGTCACTTTGTGGACAAGGAATTTTTAGATGAACAAATTATAGCCCACCTCCAGCTAACATGTTTTAAGCCATTACAGCAGCAGTTTATTTTTATATTTTTCAGAAGTAACCGTTCTAAGCCCCCCCGTCAATGTAATTGTTTGTAACCCCCACACTGTCACTTTTGCTGAATCATGGCCTGTAAAAATAAGAAGGGAATGTATATGCTGAATATCGGCATTACAGTTAGTAACCCCATGCAGTTTCCAGAATGCAATATTTTTTGCTATATTGGACCTTAAATGCTGCACAAAATGAGAGAGAGCAAATCCAATGGCCAATGTACTCTGTGGATCTGTCTCAAATTTGTGCTTTACCTGTTTAGCAATTGTTCCCATGTTATCGTTTTTATGAGTTTTGTAAAATGTAATCAATTAAAGCTTAGCAACTATTAAGGCCCCTTTCACACTTGTGCAACTTGTCCTGCGATTTGGGACTACAAAGTACTCCATGATGTCCAAATAGTACCGTTCATATCTGTGCGACTTCAGGTTCAATAAGTTGGCCCACCCTTTGCAGCTAGAACAGCTTCAACTCTTCTGGGAAGACTGTCCACATGGTTTGGGAGTGTGTCTATGGGAATGTTTGACCATTCTTCCACAAGCACATTTGTATGGTCAGGCACTGATGTGGATGAGAAGGCCAAAACGATTAGAATTGTGTCGATGTCCCAATATTTATGGACCTGACTGTAAGTCATCAAATGTCCTGAGAATTTCCATACAAATTTTTTCATACAAAAATCAACTAGTGTACGGCTGTGCTTTTAGTAACTGTCTAGCCCTGTTTTTAGTCTCCTTAGGTGACTTCTCTGGTTTCTTGGAACTGAACCTTGGACTTGACTTTACATGCTATTTTAGATCATTTCTTCTTTCTCTTGCAGTCGCCGCCCGTTCAGTTAGCCTTCACTAGTGGGTAATGGCGCCTCTGCAGGAGCAGTCTAGGCAGTAAAAGGTTAACAAACAAAAGCCTATACACATAACACACCTCTAGGGGGCTGTTCCTCAGCTATTACCCATCAGCCACTAGGAGCTGTTCTCCAGTTTTATGCTGCCTAGCGTCAGGAGTAAGCTAGCTCTTCCGTGCTGGGATCTAGCGTCTCAGTTTCTTTGTTTTTTTCTTTTGAAATTAGCTTATTTTCTCTCACTATCGCTACTTAGTCAGGGAATTTTCCTGGAGGGCTACAAGCAACAGCAGAGCTGGGCCTCGCATTGGATAATATAGATCCTTATGGAGTCCCAGCCTGCCAATGGGCGTCGTAGGTCACTGGTGCGCCCTGGCCTCGCAATGACCATGCCCCTCGGGATGGAGACAAGCCTGCGGAGGTCCATCTTCGCCGGGGGTGTCTCAACTCCGGAATGACCGTGTGTTGCTAGCATCCCTCCTTGGCTGACGGCACCCCCACTCAGGGTGGGAGGTCTCCCGTATCCGAGCAGTGCCCGCATTTTCTGGGCGTAGCTGTTGAAAGCCAAGTCTTGAGGGACTAAGGTCTCCCGATTGCTGTCATTCCTACCTTATTGAAGATAGGAATGACTGAGGTAAGCTACCTTTAGACTTTCTCATCGCACCTGGAAGGCGTATTTTGCCTGGTGCGAGTCGCTTGGTTTCCATCCCCGCTCCTTTTCAGTGGCGAGGGTTTCGGCCTTCCTGCAGGAAGGTGTGGATCAGCGCCGGGAGCTAACCACGATGAAGGGTCAGTTGTCGGCTTTGGCTGTTTTCTTTTCCAACATCCTTTTGGCGACTGATTTCCTTGATTCGCACCTTTCTTCAAGGGGTGCGGCATCTGGCTCCCCCGCAGAAGGCTCCCTGGGATCTGAATTTGGCTTTGCCCATTTTGCAATGCCTTCTCTTGTGAACATCCGAGCCATTCCTCTGCCTGTGTGGTCCCAAAATGTTACCTTTCTGGTAGTTATCACCTCTGCTCGCAGAGTGTCTGAGTTGGTGGCTCTGTCTTGCCAGTCACCTTATCTGGTTCTTCATAAGGATTTAGTGGTCTTGCGACCCAGTCAAACTTTTCTCCCCAAGGTGGTATCTGCTTTCCACCTCCATGAGGATATTGTTCTGCCTTCGTTTTGGGCAAAGCCCAAGCATCCCAAGGACTTTGCCTTGCTTTCCGTGGGTGTAGTTCGGGCGACCAGGGTTTACCTGCCCGCCACGGAGTCTTTTAGGACGTCTGATTCCCTATTTGTCCTTCCTGGGGATCCTCGGGGGGGGTGCGGCAGTGTCCGAGGCAAACATGTCTAAATGGCTCAGACAGACGATTGTTCGGGCCTGTTCAATCAAGGGTCAGGTTCAATCTTTCCCTGTTAGGGCTCATTCTACTTGAGCTGTCAGTGTCTTTTGGGCTTTTCGTCATCAGTCTTCTGTGGCTCGGGTGTGCACAGCGGCGACCTGGTCCTCTGTGCGACCTTTCACTGGTTTTTACACACCTGCTGTGATAGGATCCTTGGATAGTTCCTTTGGTCGCAAAGTTTTGTGCACGGCGGTTGTTTTGCGGAGACGTGTGTTTCTGTCTCTTCTTGGGGTGTTTTTTTGTCCAGGGTTGGCTCTGTTTGTTTAGACTCTGGCCTGGTTGCACGTTGCCTTTTCTTTGGTTGCGTCTTCCCACCCCTCACACCTACACTGCTTTGGGACATCCCACTAGTGAAGGCGACTGTCCGAATTTTTGTAAGGATTTACCGTAAAATTCTTTTCTATGAGTCCTCTGACAGTCGCCGCCCCCGCCGCTCTTCTTTTTGGGGTTGATAGTCTTCATGTACTGCTTGCTACAAAACTGGAGAACAGCTCCTAGTGGCTGATGGGTAATAGCTGAGGAACAGCCCCCTAGAGGTATGTTTATGTGTAAAGGCTTTTGTTTGTTAACCTTTTACTGCCTAGCCTGCTCCTGCAGAGGCGCCATTACCCACTAGTGAAGGCTAACTGAACGGGCGGCGACTGTCAGAGGACTCAGAGAAAAGAATTTTACGGTAAGTTCTTACAAAAATTCTATTATTTATCACCTAAATAAATTCTTATAGGACCCCCTGATAAATGTAGTGAAATATTGCTAGGCAGCTCATTTTGTTACTGTTATCTGAAAAATGTTTAACATTTTTCTTTTTTTTTTTTTTTTTTTTTTTTTGTTTTGTTTCATAGGAATGATAACCGATCTCTTCATTGATAAGTTCAAGTTCAAAGGCACAAATGTGAAAACTAAAGTGCCTCTCTTGCTGGAGATTTTGGACAATTATGACCAGAATGCACTCATGACATTCTTTGATACTGCGTAAGAAGCATCATAACTTCATGAATTGCTCAAGAGTACTGTGAATTATAGCAACTATGTACAGTATTTATTGTATTGGATAGATCATGTTTCTGTAGTATAACTGTTTTGTTGTTGTGTTTTTTTTTTTTTTTTTACTTTATGTCTTCTGTGGATTTTAATATATCCTCACCATGGGATTTGATCTGTTAAAAGCTTAGCATATCATGTGCTGACTTGTATATGCAATTATAGCTAATCAACACCACAAAGGTTAGGATTCCGGCCTAGCTGAATGTTTGAGGCAGTCACCAAGAGTTTCAATAACAATTGTGTTGATTGCATGGGAGCATTGGATGGTTTTCTTCTTACAGCTCCCCATTCATGGATGTGCAGTGTGAAAGCAAAACCTAGTTTACAGCCTCCTAGGAGGTCCCATAAAGCTTATGGGTACATTTTGCTGTAAATAAAACCCATCCTTCACTATCAATATCAGCTTTATAAAGCAATATATAGATCATTGTTATTATCACTCTTAGCTAATATCATTTGAATTAACAATCAATAGTTGTAAATATGTAATGGTACATAGGAAAGGCTATATTTTTATATATTAGTCTGTATAAATGTTATCTGAAGAACCAAATAAACTCTGTTTTTGCTGACAATGTTGTGACCTCAGTAATTATATTAAAATATTCATATGCTTTTATCCGAGAGAATCTAACGCTTTGCCTATTTAGGGCAAAGTGACAGGTTCTCTTGCTAGCCCACCAAATAAGCTCTTTAAATATTCCGTTTTTTACAGCAAGAACAATTGTAAGGATTTATTTATGAATCCCCATAACACTATACAGGGTTATTCAATTAGTTGAATATTATTATATTATTATTTAAAATAAACTAAGGGATAGAAGCACATTCTGCACATCACTAGATAGGGGAAGGTTCAAAAGTGAAAGCCTGCCTAGAAGTTGCATGCAATGCCACACTGCGGCGCTGTTTCTTGTTAAGTTAATAGGAAAATGGTGACACCACAGGAGAAGTCGTTTTGTGCACTGCAATTTGTGAACTGTAAATCCATTGTGCAAGTGCAACGTAAATTCTGCCATCGGTTCAACAAACAGCCGCATCAGCATAAACAAATTTACTAGTGGCATAAAAAATTGTTGAAGATGTTTGCATGTGCAAATGGGAAAGCACTGGCCGTCCCTGCACTTCAGATGAAAATGTTGAGCGTATGCACTTGGAGGTCCTGCGTTATTTGAACCACACTATCCCAGGACGATGGATTGGACGAGGTGGACAACAAAATTTTGTTTATCATCTGTGCCCTCCCAGGTAACCAGACCTTACCCCTTGCAATTTTTATCTGTGGGGGTACATAAAAGAAAGGGTGTTTTGTCCCACCTATGCCCGCTGTGAATTCAATAACT
Organism: Pelophylax lessonae; assembly: GCF_965119305.1. NCBI lineage: Eukaryota > Metazoa > Chordata > Amphibia > Anura > Ranidae > Pelophylax > Pelophylax lessonae. The sequence goes on along the minus strand of NC_138768.1, from coordinate 627,899,041 downwards.
ATCGATCAGTTGATTCGTGTGTGGCAAAAAATGGTTGACCGTTTTAAAGTTTATCACGCAACACATGGTAATCATGTTGAGTGCATACAACCTCAAGGACCATAAAACTTTGCATGTGCTTCTATCCCTTACAGTTTGTTTGGAATAAAAACTTGAATTCTGCTCCATCTTTTTGAATAACCCTGTATTCCATATATCTCTCATTTGCCATTTTTAATGTCGATTTAAATGCCCATCAGTACTCCTGAGAGATTGGGTAGCTAACCTATTGACTTTAAGTTTGCTCACTAAGAACATAGTATCAGCACTCATATAACTCTGTACATTTTTTTCTTTCAATCAGCAGAATATACAGTTATAAGTTTTTAAACTTAAGTTATCAGTAACTTATCAGTGACATGATTTTTTTTTTTGTGAATATGTGTAAAGGGTAAGATTGCCACACCTGTGTGGAGTAGTAGAATAAAAGATGCTTCAAAAAGGCCCATTTTCTTCATTACCATATTTCGTGTGTGTGTGCGTGTATTTGTCTTGGCCATTGGAGGACAGGCAGACTGTGCTCCCAGAAAACTTACCACACTGGGAGGGATGTGCTCTCATGCCTAACATGGTCAGCATGAAATAGGAAAGAAGTGGGACTGGCAGGATCACCAGGGATTTCACACAAACGTAGCAATGCAAAAAGAACAGGATACTTCTTAACACAAGTACATGGTATATAGCAGGCACATTTCAGGGATATGAAATATTGGGATAACATACTGTTTATGTTTTAATAGGTAGTTGGATGTAAAGGTTCTTTGAATTGTTTTGGCCAAGAATAGAATTGCGAGTTCGGAGCAGAGAATTGTTTACCATATAAAAGTGGTCACACCGAAGGGTCTTATTTGAATGTGATAATGTGATGAACAGTCTTTCTCTTTAGTTTATTGACGAACACAGCTCCTGATCTTCTTGACCATTGGGTTATACTGCCCCCTATAGGAGTAGGACACTAAGCAGAAAAAAAGAATGACTACGCTTATGGGCAGTCTCAGGAGGTACACTCCCCCTCTCTGCTATAGGTACTCAGTTTTTTTTCTGCCTAGTCAGGAGTGAGGACCTAGTTCCTTGCTGGGATCTCTGGTCCTGGCAATTTTTTCCTTTTAGATAGATTTTTTTTTTTCCTCCTGGTTTTTTCCTGCGAGATCTACAATCAACTGCCAGACTGGGCAACGGGCTGGATAATCTAGATCCAGTGGTCACCCCAGTCTGGCCAGCGAGCAGGGCAAACCCCAGCTCCACACTAGGTCAGCCGCGACATAGCCCCACTGGACGCGGGCTGGCCTGCAAATTAAACGCCTTGCGAGGTTGCATACCACAGGTCTTGGCCTGCGTCGCAGCATTCCTCCTGGCCAACAGCCCCCCTATTTAGATGGCAAGGAGGTTCTGTCTGGAGTGGTGCCTGCCTGGTTCCTGGTATGGTGAGTAGCTTCCCCCCCCTCCCCCTGGAGGGTTTTGGGGTGGATGTGGGCCCCTCCTTGGGATGGTTGGACCACCTGTTTCCCTTCTTCCTATTAGGCACCCCCCTCCTCTGTGCCTGGTGGTCCCTGTGGGTCATATAGCCCCACATACACCCCCCCCCTCTCCTCCCTCCCCTTCTATCTTGTTGTAGTGTGGTGGTCTGGCCTACCTTCTGTGGAAGTGGGCTGTACTGGTGATAGGGGCTCGGAGGGGGTGCGCTGCTGGCGACCGGGCGATCGGCTATGGGGGGGGTCTGTACTTGCCTTCTGGGGGGAGATTTCAGCAGTGGGAGCCCCTCCTTATCCCCTGGTGCTGACTTCTGGGTCTCATTCCTTCTGGACGCCACATGTGGAGCACACTGCATCCTGGTGCTGCCGGTGCCTGCTTGGTAGGGTGATGAGTCTGGTGAGGGCCTTCCTCTCTCTGCTGTAGGATCGTGGGGTGCTCTGTTGCTGGTGACCGGGTGGTGTTATGCCCCATACACACGTGCAGATTATCTGAAGACTTTTGTCTTCAGATTTACCTTTTCTATGTAGTGCAAGGGCCTGCCGGATTGCATACAAATTGAAAGTGTTTAGGTTTGACCTCATATTATATGGTTTTGGTAAGTTTGCAGACAAAAGTCTTCAGATAATCTGCACGTGTGTACGGGGCATTACCAGCACAGTTAGAGTGTCCCTTAGCAGCATTTTTTGCACATTTTGTGGAGTCCCCTTATTACTCATGGAGTCTTTGAGGCACGTTTCCCCACCTGACCCCCTTTTCAGAGGCCGCAGGGCCCTCCTGGTCCCAACCATTCATTGATGCACTGACGACGGTCCTGGAGTCCTTTGTGTCCTGGGTGGAGATGGCTTTTGGGCAGCGGGCTAGTAAAAATTGCCCCCTGCCTCATCTGTCTCCTCAGATCCTGAATCTGATTTGGCTGCAATGGACGTGGCCCATTCTGCGAGGTCTGCCACGCGCCTTGACTTTTCTGATAGTGAGGATGATTCCTCCACACCTGTACCTGCGCACGAAAAGGCGTTGGTGGACGCACTGATTGTGTCTGTGCGTGAGACTTTTAAAATGGAGGACCCAGCTGAGGCACCGGTTACCTTTGGCACTCACAAGCCGTCTAGTACGGCAAAGGTGTTTCCCTTCCCCTCCTTTTTTGACAGATTTGTCGTAAAATAGTGGGAACGTCCAAAATGCCCCTTTTGTGGTCCCTAAGCAATGAGATACCTATTTGAAGAGTCCCTCCTTAAAAAGGACGAGGAGGCTTACACCGCTTATCTAGCTAACGGATTTACGGGCAAATTCTACAGGAAACAGCTAGTACAAACAGGATGGGGACATGGGCATCAGCTAACAGCATAAACTAATCAGCCTCTATCATTTTACAAAGTTAATAAATGCACTGCGGTAAAATTGCACCATTTCACAAAATACGATGATCTTTGTATGCACATAAACATCTTACTGCATACAACTTGAATCAACAATTGCAAGTAAAAAATGTAATAAACATTAAAATGAAACATTAAAATAGAAGATTAAATTAACATAGGAGAAGTGAGAACAAATCAGGAAATGTAAATCGCACTATAATTACAAGAAAAAACACAATGGACAAAATACAAATGATACTTGAAAGGGACAAAAACGCTAGGACTTGTTAATGAACGCGTTGATGTCCCATACTATATTAAGTCCATAGGGTGCGTAGGACTGAAGAGTATATATCCAATACGTCTCAAGTCTTGAAACACCTCGGACAGTGGACCCCCCTTCAAGGAGCCACAAACCAAGCGATCACTTGAAAAGAAGTTCCCGTAGGGTCTTTCTTGTGATATTGCAGGTAATGTTTGGGAACACTATGGTTGGTTTTCCCTTTCAGAATATTAGCAATGTGTTTGTTTACTCTGATAGAGAACGTCCTGATGGTTCCCTTTCAATATTCTTCAGGCCAACAGGCTTAGGTTCTGAACTTTCTGATAAACTTCTGGACCTTGAACCAACAAGTCCTCTCTCTCCAGGAACCTCAAGCGAGGCTCTATCACTAGGCATAAGAGGCTGGAGAACCAGGCCCATTTTGACCAATCATCACTGTGTTCTTAGTTGAAGCATCAGCCATGTAGCCTGCAGCATTAAATTAGACTGGAAAAGACTTCAGCATGTTGTGAGGTCCCCAACTCCAAGTGGAACTGCAACTGGGTTAGTCAAACCTCAAGATTGCATGTTGCATGCTTTGCATGTTGGCCATAACCACCTCCCATGCCCACTTCAGCAAAGGTCGCTATCCTATTGCCAATGGGCTCCTTAAGGATGCCCATATCTTTAAAGGATAAGTCAGTGGACTTGGATACTTAGCAGAAGGCTACATCCAGTTTAAAGGCCTTATTGCATTGACCTCAAAAGGAATTTGTGCTTCAAGCTTTTAGGGAAAACAACTTTTTTTACTGAATCAAACCATTCCTTTTTTATGGATTCCAATAGAAGCCTAAGCACTGTGAAAACTCTTCCCTTGTCCTCCTTAAGAGTTTGGTACATTTTACCATGAAGGGACAGAGAAACCTGCTCCTCCTGAATATCCAATGTGTCATAGGTCGTACCTAACAAAGCACTCACATCCTCAAGTGAAAGCTTGTTATCTGGAGGATTTTTATCACGCACCTAAACTGAATAATGGAAGACATATAAATGAAGAAACCACAAAGTGCATGGGTGTCCAATCAAAATGATCACACACCAATAAGTCCATTAAAAACAAAGTTTTCCAAAATTGTTGGATTACCAGACAAATGCTTAACCAAGGCACGGTAGTAAGAAAGAATGCTTAGGATACAGAGTTTTCTCTTTACATTAAAATGGGTGGGTAATAACTGAAGGGAAACGGAGCATGGACAATATTACAGGGAAGAAAGGGGGAAGGTAATGCGAAAGAAAAAAAAAAAGGGGGGATGGGAAGGGGAGACTCGCTGGAAAAAGGGATGCGATACAGGATAGTTTACTGCGTGCCAGTGCTAAAAAGGGCTTTACCCTCATCGGAAAATATGAATTATATATATGTTCCAATGGATTCACATTTTAGAATAAGATTCATTTTTATTTTGAGCTGACAGAACCAAGTCTTTCTTTTTTTTTCAATTTTTTCACTCTCATAAACCATAGTGAGAGGGTGGGCGTGGATCTTTCCATCTTAATCCGATACTCAATTTAGCAGAGGTGACGTAAGATCGATTTTTTTGTATGCTATCTCTGGGATATCAGACATGTGTAGGAGAAAAAAAGCCAGGTTCTCTGGAAGGGTGTAATTAGTACATTTTTGGGAAATTCTACGTGCCTCCTTCCAAAAATGTTCTAGTTTTGGGCAGCACCAGAAATTGTGTAGTAGAGTCCCCTGCCCCTCATTGCATCTTCAGCAGTGATCAGATACAGTAGAGAAAGGTTTGTTGAACCTCCAACAGCATGCGGTACCACCTTGTGAGGTGTTTGAAATTGCAAAGTGGATGACGCACCTACATTTGACCAGGGAGAATATTCTGTTCAGTGCCATTTCCCACTTCCGAAGAAAGGAGAGGTATAGTCATTGGGCAAAGTGATCAGCTGGGAATACATCTGAATGAGGGTATGGGGGACAGGACCAGTATCCATGCAGTTTTCCCAATGCAGTCAACAGCTGCTAAAAGTTGTGAGGAGGGGAAAGGGAGTATAGAAAATGTCAGAGCTGTAGTGTTTTCCAGAAATCAAGGCAATAGATGCTGATTGACAATGTCAGCATTCAAATGGATGGCTAATGAGCTGATTCAAAAAAATGAGAGGCTTGCAAACCCTGGGTCTCCAGAAGGGAACAGAGAGTCCCCCTTGCAGCCTGGGGGGAAAATGAGAATTCCCCAAAATGGGATAGAGTAGGTAATAGGTAGTCGATAATGAAGTGGTGGAACAGACGCAGGATAATTCTTTCAGGCTGGGTTCACACTTTTGCGAATTGGATGCGGGTTTCCCCACATCCAATTTGCATGTCAGGAGATTGTGACCGGCTCTCTATGGAGGTGGTTCACACATCTCCGAAACTGCTCTGGTGCGAATTGCACAAGAGTCCTGTGCATCTTCTGGTCCATTTCAGGTCTGAATTCAGCCAAAAATTCTGAATGAAATCAGGCCTGAAGCAGTGAACAGGGATGCACTGGACCCCTGCTGTGAGTCGCTCTGTGCAGCAGTGTGAACCCAGCCTCAGAGTGGGTCCTAGGGTTGGGTATGTTATACGCATGGATGGAAGGTCCCTGAAGCACCAAGCTGCCCGACATAGTGGGACGTCACTCTCTAGTTCGATTTGTAGCCATAATATAATGTCAAAATGTCTGCACCAGTTAATAACTCTCCCCAAGTGAGCCGCTTGGTAGTATTTCTGTATATTAGTCATCGCAATGCCACCATGTCATTTGAGTAGGGTTAACAGGTGTTATGGTGTTCATTTTTTAAAACAGGCCGGAGTAATGCAAATTGGAAATGCTTGGAACAAGGAGAAAGTATCTTGATTTCCTTTGTGGAGTAAGTCATGTATTTTACTGAGCAGAGGTGGAAAGTTCAATGCGTAAGTCTGGGTCAATTGTGAGGATATAGGTGCCCAAGTATTTCAAGGCTGTTGAAGTCCACTTAAATTTAAAATGAGATCTTAGGGCATTAATTTGGGGCTCAGACAGTGCAACACTCATCGCCCCTGATTTGAATAGGCTTATTTTCAGATTAGAAAGGGAGCCGTATGTTTCAGGTTCTTGGGGTAGATTTGTTAGAGATATGATGGGATTGGTGAGCGAAAATAACATATCCTCCATGTAAGCATCTCCTATCTAGAGGCACGAAATGTCTGGGTTGAGTGAAACCTTACAGAGAAAAGGTTCCAAGGAGAAGGAAAAAAGGAGTGGCAAGAGGGAACACCCTTGCTTGTTATCATTAGAAATAGGGAGGGGCTCTTGGAGAAGTCTGTTAAATTTAACTTGCGCTGTTGGGGCAGTGTAAACACTAGAAATTAGTTTGAGCATCCTGTCTCCCAGGCCCATGTGGCGTAGGACTGCAAACATAAATGACCAACTAACACAGTGTAAAGCCAATCTCAGCATCAGTTCCCAGATATACAGAGGGTGTGTTTTAAAGGATTGGCCAAATGGATTAAATTTAGAACTTTAATGGTATTATCATGGGCCTCATGCGTAGGGATAAAGCCAACCTGGTCAAGATGGACCAGGTCTGAGAAGTGTGGTTGGATACACGTTGCAAGAATTTTAGTAAATCGTTTCAGGTCCTCATTCAACAACAATATAGGACGGTAACTGATGCAAGAGGAGGGTTTTTTTCCTCTTTGGGAATAACAGACATATGCGCCTTCAACGTATCAGGAGGAAATTAGGTTTTTTTTGGTCTAAGGCATTGAGTGTTTTTACCATATGTGGGCCTAAGGGTTGCAAAAGAAGTTGGTAGTATTTAAATGTAAAGACAACCAGGCCATGTGCTTTTCCCGGTTTGGATAAGCCCACAGTCAACTAAAGTTCTTCGATGGTAATGGGTGATTCAAGGTCTACCGAGAGAGTAAAAGAAGGGAGGACGCTATATAACCAATCTTGCCTGGACCCACAAGGTGTGGGGCGTAAGATTGAGCACATTATTCTTGTAATGTCCTGGCCCATAAGTTGGGAGGTGACCTGTCTGCAAAGGCTCAAGAGTTCTGTCTCCACGGAAGTGTTCGGTTTATGTTTATGGTGGGTTACTAGCTTTTGTATATCCGTTAGTAAAGTCACCAACTTAGCCTCCCGGTCACCTCTCCTGGACTGATAACACTGCAGCACTGGCCAAGAAATCACAGCAGCATCTCTACTTTCTCCGCAAACTGAGGAGAGCCAGAGCCCCATCCCCCATCACGTACACCTTCTACAGAGGCACCATCAAGAGCATTCTGACCAGCTGCATCACTGTGTGGTATGGCACCTGCAACACGTCTTGCCGGAAGACTCTGCAACGCATAGTGAGAGCAGCTGAGAAGATCATTGGTGTCTCTCTCCCCTCCCTTCAGGATATTTATGGAACCCGTCTCACTCGCAAAGCTCTATGCATTGCAGGTGATCCTACCCACCCGTTATACAGCTTCTTCAGTCTGCTGCCATCAGGGAGGAGACTGCGGAGTCTCCAGGCCAGGACCAGCAGACTGAAGGACAGCTTTATCCATCAGGCTGTCAGGAAGCTGAACTCTCTTCGAACTTGCCCCCTTGTCCCTTTTCTGCCATAGGCACCACTGAACTATGCACCTCCCCTTCCCTAGATCCTATATCCCTAGGTCCTTCCACCCCCTCCTTCCACTAGCATTCGATGACTTGCACCAGTCACTTTGGCAGCATTGGTCTGTTCACTACCTCATTCACCATGGAACTGAAGTCATTGGTCTGCACTTTATCTGTCATGTGCCTTGCGCTGTTTTTATTTAACCTTATTTTTATTTTATTTTTTTTATTTTTTTGTGTTTTTGGATTTTTAGGCTATATTGTTAGTGTTATCTGTATGCACCAGGGGTCTAAGAGTAACGTAATTTCGATTCTCTGTATGTATGTATTGTACATGTGGAAGAATTGACAATAAAGTAGATTTGACTTGACTTTGACTGTTGATTCTCACTCCATGTTTGATCAGAGCCCCCCTGATCACAGTCTTATGGGTTCCCACACTATTCCCAGGTCACTGTGTGGGGTGTCATTAATCTGAAAGTAGAAGTAGAACTGAAGCTCTTTAACCACATCTGTGACTACTACTTTATCTTGTAGAAGACTCATTAAGTTTCCAGTGTCTGGTGGTAGACAAAAAGTTCTCTGAGGACAAGTTTCAGCATAACTGGGGCATGGTCCGATTAAGTGATGCTTCCTATGTCAGCATCCCTGATCATAGAGAGCAGGTGGTGCATGATTATGAAAAGGTCAATACGGGAATACGTTTTATGTGGAGAGGAGTAAAACGTCTAGTCCTTTTCGTCGGGGTGCAGTAAGCGCCAACCGTCCGTCAACTGGGCCCTGTGAAGAGCGTGTAGATTATCTATAGTGGAGCTGAGAAAGTGATCTTGATTAAAATTAGATAAATATAATGTAGCCAGAGTGAAGTTATCGCCGACAATTAAGTCTTTGAGAAACAGAAATCGGCCCTCAATTTCTGATTTCAGGACTTTGAGAGTCTAAGGAACCCGTTTTGAGATCAGGATGGAAACACCTTTAGATTTGGACACCTAGTTAAAGGCATTATAGGAAAAATAATAGAATCTGCTTCTAAGTAAAGGGGATTTTCCCTTCTTTAAAATGGGTTTCCATAATAAATGAGACATCAGAATGCAGGCGTTTCAGATCATGAAGCAGCATCCTCCAGGGACCAGGGAGAATATTCTGTTCAGTGCCATTTCCCACTTCCGAAGAAAGGAGAGGTATAGTCATTGGGCAAAGTGATCAGCTGGGAATACATCTGAATGAGGGTATGGGGGACAGGACCAGTATCCATGCAGTTTTCCCAATGCAGTCAACAGCTGCTAAAAGTTGTGAGGAGGGGAAAGGGAGTATAGAAAATGTCAGAGCTGTAGTGTTTTCCAGAAATCAAGGCAATAGATGCTGATTGACAATGTCAGCATTCAAATGGATGGCTAATGAGCTGATTCAAAAAAATGAGAGGCTTGCAAACCCTGGGTCTCCAGAAGGGAACAGAGAGTCCCCCTTGCAGCCTGGGGGGAAAATGAGAATTCCCCAAAATGGGATAGAGTAGGTAATAGGTAGTCGATAATGAAGTGGTGGAACAGACGCAGGATAATTCTTTCAGGCTGGGTTCACACTTTTGCGAATTGGATGCGGGTTTCCCCACATCCAATTTGCATGTCAGGAGATTGTGACCGGCTCTCTATGGAGGTGGTTCACATATCTCCGAAACTGCTCTGGTGCGAATTGCACAAGAGTCCTGTGCATCTTCTGGTCCATTTCAGGTCTGAATTCAGCCAAAAATTCTGAATGAAATCAGGCCTGAAGCAGTGAACAGGGATGCACTGGACCCCTGCTGTGAGTCGCTCTGTGCAGCAGTGTGAACCCAGCCTCAGAGTGGGTCCTAGGGTTGGGTATGTTATACGCATGGATGGAAGGTCCCTGAAGCACCAAGCTGCCCGACATAGTGGGACGTCACTCTCTAGTTCGATTTGTAGCCATAATATAATGTCAAAATGTCTGCACCAGTTAATAACTCTCCCCAAGTGAGCCGCTTGGTAGTATTTCTGTATATTAGTCATCGCAATGCCACCATGTCATTTGAGTAGGGTTAACAGGTGTTATGGTGTTCATTTTTTAAAACAGGCCGGAGTAATGCAAATTGGAAATGCTTGGAACAAGGAGAAAGTATCTTGATTTCCTTTGTGGAGTAAGTCATGTATTTTACTGAGCAGAGGTGGAAAGTTCAATGCGTAAGTCTGGGTCAATTGTGAGGATATAGGTGCCCAAGTATTTCAAGGCTGTTGAAGTCCACTTAAATTTAAAATGAGATCTTAGGGCATTAATTTGGGGCTCATCGCAACACTCATCGCCCCTGATTTGAATAGGCTTATTTTCAGATTAGAAAGGGAGCCGTATGTTTCAGGTTCTTGGGGTAGATTTGTTAGAGATATGATGGGATTGGTGAGCGAAAATAACATATCCTCCATGTAAGCATCTCCTATCTAGAGGCACGAAATGTCTGGGTTGAGTGAAACCTTACAGAGAAAAGGTTCCAAGGAGAAGGAAAAAAGGAGTGGCAAGAGGGAACACCCTTGCTTGTTATCATTAGAAATAGGGAGGGGCTCTTGGAGAAGTCTGTTAAATTTAACTTGCGCTGTTGGGGCAGTGTAAACACTAGAAATTAGTTTGAGCATCCTGTCTCCCAGGCCCATGTGGCGTAGGACTGCAAACATAAATGACCAACTAACACAGTGTAAAGCCAATCTCAGCATCAGTTCCCAGATATACAGAGGGTGTGTTTTAAAGGATTGGCCAAATGGATTAAATTTAGAACTTTAATGGTATTATCATGGGCCTCATGCGTAGGGATAAAGCCAACCTGGTCAAGATGGACCAGGTCTGAGAAGTGTGGTTGGATACACGTTGCAAGAATTTTAGTAAATCGTTTCAGGTCCTCATTCAACAACAATATAGGACGGTAACTGATGCAAGAGGAGGGTTTTTTTCCTCTTTGGGAATAACAGAGATATGCGCCTTCAACGTATCAGGAGGAAATTAGGTTTTTTTTGGTCTAAGGCATTGAGTGTTTTTACCATATGTGGGCCTAAGGGTTGCAAAAGAAGTTGGTAGTATTTAAATGTAAAGACAACCAGGCCATGTGCTTTTCCCGGTTTGGATAAGCCCACAGTCAACTAAAGTTCTTCGATGGTAATGGGTGATTCAAGGTCTACCGAGAGAGTAAAAGAAGGGAGGACGCTATATAACCAATCTTGCCTGGACCCACAAGGTGTGGGGCGTAAGATTGAGCACATTATTCTTGTAATGTCCTGGCCCATAAGTTGGGAGGTGACCTGTCTGCAAAGGCTCAAGAGTTCTGTCTCCACGGAAGTGTTCGGTTTATGTTTATGGTGGGTTACTAGCTTTTGTATATCCGTTAGTAAAGTCACCAACTTAGCCTCCCGGTCACCTCTCCTGGACTGATAACACTGCAGCACTGGCCAAGAAATCACAGCAGCATCTCTACTTTCTCCGCAAACTGAGGAGAGCCAGAGCCCCATCCCCCATAACGTACACCTTCTACAGAGGCACCATCAAGAGCATTCTGACCAGCTGCATCACTGTGTGGTATGGCACCTGCAACACGTCTTGCCGGAAGACTCTGCAACGCATAGTGAGAGCAGCTGAGAAGATCATTGGTGTCTCTCTCCCCTCCCTTCAGGATATTTATGGAACCCGTCTCACTCGCAAAGCTCTATGCATTGCAGGTGATCCTACCCACCCGTTATACAGCTTCTTCAGTCTGCTGCCATCAGGGAGGAGACTGCGGAGTCTCCAGGCCAGGACCAGCAGACTGAAGGACAGCTTTATCCATCAGGCTGTCAGGAAGCTGAACTCTCTTCGAACTTGCCCCCTTGTCCCTTTTCTGCCATAGGCACCACTGAACTATGCACCTCCCCTTCCCTAGATCCTATATCCCTAGGTCCTTCCACCCCCTCCTTCCACTAGCATTCGATGACTTGCACCAGTCACTTTGGCAGCATTGGTCTGTTCACTACCTCATTCACCATGGAACTGAAGTCATTGGTCTGCACTTTATCTGTCATGTGCCTTGCGCTGTTTTTATTTAACCTTATTTTTATTTTATTTTTTTTATTTTTTTGTGTTTTTAGATTTTTAGGCTATATTGTTAGTGTTATCTGTATGCACCAGGGGTCTAAGAGTAACGTAATTTCGATTCTCTGTATGTATGTATTGTACATGTGGAAGAATTGACAATAAAGTAGATTTGACTTGACTTTGACTGTTGATTCTCACTCCATGTTTGATCAGAGCCCCCCTGATCACAGTCTTATGGGTTCCCACACTATTCCCAGGTCACTGTGTGGGGTGTCATTAATCTGAAAGTAGAAGTAGAACTGAAGCTCTTTAACCACATCTGTGACTACTACTTTATCTTGTAGAAGACTCATTAAGTTTCCAGTGTCTGGTGGTAGACAAAAAGTTCTCTGAGGACAAGTTTCAACATAACTGGGGCATGGTCCGATTAAGTGATGCTTCCTATGTCAGCATCCCTGATCATAGAGAGCAGGTGGTGCATGATTATGAAAAGGTCAATACGGGAATACGTTTTATGTGGAGAGGAGTAAAACGTCTAGTCCTTTTCGTCGGGGTGCAGTAAGCGCCAACCGTCCGTCAACTGGGCCCTGTGAAGAGCGTGTAGATTATCTATAGTGGAGCTGAGAAAGTGATCTTGATTAAAATTAGATAAATATAATGTAGCCAGAGTGAAGTTATCGCCGACAATTAAGTCTTTGAGAAACAGAAATCGGCCCTCAATTTCTGATTTCAGGACTTTGAGAGTCTAAGGAACCCGTTTTGAGATCAGGATGGAAACACCTTTAGATTTGGACACCTAGTTAAAGGCATTATAGGAAAAATAATAGAATCTGCTTCTAAGTAAAGGGGATTTTCCCTTCTTTAAAATGGGTTTCCATAATAAATGAGACATCAGAATGCAGGCGTTTCAGATCATGAAGCAGCATCCTCCGTTTTTTCAGGCATGTTAAGCCTCTTAGCGCTCAAAGACATGACACTGTGTGTGTCAATCCCATCCTCCAGCAAGAGGGAAAATAAAAAAGGGGGGGTCTGGGAAAAGGGGTGTTGGGAGAAGGGTGAATAAAATGGAAAGAAAGGGGAAAAGGGAGGAGGACCTAACAGGGGGAAAAGAGAGTGTAGGAAAACCCTGCTACTTCAGCTAATAGTAAAAAGGAGTATGGGCACTCAGGAACACTAACTGTTAGCTAAGTGAGTGCAGGCCCATGATCAAACATTGGTTGCGCCGGGTGGCTGCAATTGCGGACATGGAAGAGCTTATCCATGTTGCCAATGACACCCCCGCTAAATATCATAAGAAATGGGCGTGCTGGACTCGCTTCACGACCACGGCAGAATTCTCTAGTCTCAACTCTTAGCGAGGCTGGGATTTACCGGTACTCCTTCGCTCTGAATTTCTTGATGGAGTCTGACTTGTTTTGGCCTTCAGAATCATAGCCTCTGGGTTCGCCTTCGCGATGTTGACTTAAGTTTTGATTTTGTGTGTCTATTTTTTTTCTCTCCCCCTTCAAGTCTTCCCCCTCTGCTCCTGCTTCCCCCCTGTTCCCCTCCCCCTCCTCTCCCTCCCTCCCCCTACCTTCCTAGGTGCTACCTCGCTGTTTGTCTGGTCCACGCAGTGCGCACCTCTCTACTACCTCCACCGCCTTCTTCAGGATCTCCCCCCTTTTGTGACGCCCCTCCCTCGCCGTGCCTGGGCCGGTTGTGCCCTGAGCATGGGCACGAGCTAGGTCATGCCCCTCCTGGTTAGTTTGTCCCGATGTAGGGCTCGTTGGCGTTTATGGTATCTCCATTCCTCCTTGTAGCTGGGGTTCCTTCCCATTTTAGACCCCAGAATATGGGAATGCTCCCCCTCATTTTGGGATACCTTCCAGGTTTATACATGCTGTACATGAGACGCACGATGCGCCTTGACCACTCTGTGTACATTTGGGTTCACATTGCCCTTGGTTGGTCCTTGCTCTTCTTGACCTTCATATACCTATATGTGATGGTGGGGTTGTCTCCAAATTACAATGTTCGTTTACTGTTATTCACTGTTCATGCCTGTATACTTGCATGTGGTTAATTTTTCTTGTAATGCTTCTTCTTTTTCTCAATAAAATGTTTTGGAAAAAAAAAGTGAGTGCAGGCCTTTGTGGGGGTGTGTAAGGCAGAAACAGCTGAGTAATGATGCATCCCTGCCCTCCAGTTGTGAGTAAACATGATAACATGTAACAACAAATGAAAAAAAGGTGAAAATAAAGAACATTAAGAACAGTAGTAATTCGCAACCATATGAATAAAGGTCATCAGGTCCACTGGTTGCCAGGGAAATGATATCAAGAAAAGGGGCCATCGAAGGCTGACGTCTGCCAGGGGGCCGTCCCCCAGTCATGGGAATAAAGTTAGAGTTTTCTGGGTCATCATAAATACAGGGTCTAGATTTAACTAAAGTAGACTTGCCCTTTTAACACTGTGCTTTAATATTTTACTGGATCCATCCTATTCGCATGTAGCAACTACAAGAAGAGAATTATAAGAAAAAAAAAGTTCCAGTATGAGTGCAAGTGTTTAACTCTGCTCAGCAAGACAACAGCTGGGGCCAAAAGTTTTGAGTTTGACACAAATATAGATTTTCACAAAAGCTGCTGCCTCAGTTTTTATGATGGCAATTTGCGTATACTTCAGAATGTGATGAAGAGTGATCAGATGAATTGCAATTAATTGCAAAGTCCCTCTTTGCCTTGAAAATTAACTTAATCTCATAAAAAACATTTCCACTGCATTTGTGAAGAAGGCTTTAGGGCGCCCAAAAAAGTCCAGCAAGCGCCAGGACTGTCTCCTACAGTTGATTCAGCTGCAGGATCGGGTCACCACCAGTGCAGAGCTTGCCCAGGAATGGCAGCAGGCAGGTATGAGTGCATTTGCACGCACAGTGAGGCAAAGATTTTTGGATGATGGCCTGGTGTCAAGAAGGGCAGCAAAGAAGCATCAGGGACAGACTAATATTCTGTCAGGACTGGGGTAAAGTCATTTTCTCTGATGAATCCTCTTTCCAATTGTTTGGGGCATCTGGAAAAATCCTTGTCCAGAGAAGAAAAAAGGTGAGTGCTACCATCAGTCCTGTGCCATGCTAACAGTAAAGCGTCCTGTGACCATTCATGTGTGGGGTTGCTTCTTAGCCAAGGGAATGGGCTCACTTACAATTTTGCCTAAGAACACAGTCATGAATAAAGAATGGTAAAACTTCTTCCAACCACCTAAGAACAGTTTGGTGAGGAATAATGCCTTTTCCAGCAGGATGGAGCACCTTGCCAGTTGCCATAAGGCAAAAGTGATAACTAAGTGGCTTGGGAAAGAAAACATCAAAATTTTATGTCCATGGCCAGGAAAATCCCCAGACCTTAATCCCATTGAGAACTTGTGGTCAATCGCTTCTCGGCTTTTTGGCTAAGATCAAGTGTAGTATCTGTTCTTATCAGTTGGTATGGACCTTGATGGTTAGTATCGTCAGGGGCTTAAATGAACCGGGGCGCCCTGGGCGTAACTGGGGGACCGGGAAGTAGGCACTGTCAGAGAAAGCCGGATGGGTCCGCCGCCTTCTGATTTGAATGGGTCCGCCCCTATCAGTTTGAAGGGAGCGAGAAAACCGGCTTGTCCGACCGGTTAGTACTGCTCCTGGATGTGATTGGTAAGGAATGGCGGATGGCGGTGGGAGAGCCTTTCCTCCTGGGTTGAATCTGGCCTTGCAGAAGGCTTGTCCCCAGTTGAAGGTAGGTTCTCCCAAAGCTGTCTAAAGTTCTGATGCCTCCTGGTAGGATGGGCTACACTGGGTCTGGCCGGGGGCCGAGACCGAAAAAGCCTGTGGTGTACGTGCCCCTGGGGTGGCAGCCCAGGGGTGTCTTAATTCTCACTGGTGAGGGGCAGCTCACCTGAGTTTTTTGGCACCTTGGTCACTGCACCATCACACTTTTTCTTTTGGCCAGCACCAGAGGAATTTTTTATTCCTGGCCAGGGGGCCTGTCAAGGTCTCGCACTTTGGCACTACCCAGCACTTCTCCACTTCCCCTTTCCCCACTCTTTTTTCTTTGTTGTGTGTTCACATTTGTCCCTTTTTTTGTTGATCACTTGCACGACTGGTATGGCGTAGGTCCTCGGGCCTGCCCTGAAAGTCTTGGGAGGGGGTGGATATGGACTTCTGGCCTTCGAGGGAGCCCCACCAAGTACTTGGGGTGGGCTGTTTCGGCAGTCCCCCTGGAGAACGGGGTCTGCCTGGCTTCGGCTGGGCGGACCAAAGTGAGTACCTCCGTCCCCGTCAGGAGCTTCGCACCCCGGGGGATCAGCGTCAGGGCCCTTCCTCTTCGTACGCCTTGTGCACTTTTTGCGTGTCTCACGTTTGTGTGTGTGCACTTTTTTATGCACCGGGTGTAAGTCTTTTGAGTGTGTTTCACACACCACGGGCTTAAAAAAAAAAAAAAAACTTGTGGTCAACCCTAAAGGCCAGGTGAAAAAAAAAAAAAAACTCAAATTCTGGCAAACTTCAAGCATTGATTATGCAAGAATGGGCTGCCATCAGTCAGGATGTGGCCCAGAAGTTGACTGAGAGCATGCCAGGGCCCCAGAAGGGTCAACACTGTAAATATTTACCCTTTACATAAACTTATTGTAATTGTCAATAAAAGCCTTAGACATTTATGAAATGCTTGTAATTATACTTCAGTATTCCATAGTAACATCTGACAAAAAGATCTAAAAACACTGAAGCAGCAGACTTTGTGAAAACTAATATCTGTGTCATTCTCAAAACCTTTGGCCACGGCTGTAGTATACAGAAATCACAGAAAGTAAAAGGATTGAGAAACAGGAAACTATATTGTACTGTCATTTGTTGCCAAGGAAACAAACAAACTTTTCTGACAAACAGGAAGTTACACTTTATAGGACCTAATTAGAACAGTGGTAAGGAACTAGCATTGTTTGGGTATCACCTGACTTTAATTTTGTTTTGTGATCAGAGTTTTCTATATTCTCTAAGCTGGTAGAAAATCCCTTGAACCAGTGTTGACTAGTAGATTTAGGCCTTTTTCTCTGGTCCGGTCCACCTGTCAGTTTTTCAGGCGGACCGGATCGGATGCTCCATGCAGCCCTATGGAGCAGCGGATGTCAGCGGAGACATCTCCGCTGACACCCGCTGCTATCCGATCCGATCCTGTCTGTGAAATCCGGACGGATGGAAACCCTATTTTCTATCCGTCTGGAGGAACAGATCGGATGAAAATGGACACGCGGTCCGTCTTCATCCGATCTCTCATTGAGAAGAGAGGGGCTCTGACAGCTCTGTCTCTGCAAAGTAAGCAGAGACGGAGCTGTCATCCGCCTGCTCAGCGGGGATCGGTGGATTGCCCGTGTGAAAGGAGCCTTACTCTACAGCACCTTGGTTATCTGTACTTTGTTCTGTACAGATTTATTAGCATCATAACTGGGATTTATGTATCAGCAGTAATAAAATATTATGCAAAAAGCTGTGGCAGATCAGAATATTTATACTGCTTTGAACAGTTTCAAGAAGCTATGCTGACTGCCTAAAACTTTTGAATAAGTCATGTAGTAACCTTCTCTTTCAGTCTTCTGTGTGAAAAGAATATAGATTTATATATATCAGTTATTTTATAGAGCCTCTTTAAATTGGCAAAATATACAGATTTGTATTCAAGTGATGTCAGTGAGCAGTGGATCCAAGCATTTATCTCCGCTGATGAAAAAAAAAAAAATCTGTGAAGTGACATTGCTCTTTTTTGACCATAGCAGAAATCTATCCTTGCCAACATCCCCGAAAAAAGGTCTACCTGAACTATCGGCTTTAGTATCCTGGACACCAGTATCCTTGTAAGAGCAGAATGTCAACAGAAACTCTCATGTTATAGTAATGAAAAACCCTCTGGGGACTGGCAGTGCACTGTCCACATCTCTGGACATATCAGTATCATCTATAAATGATCACCAGCACATTCTGATCTTTTTTTTTTTACAATGCCTTTGATATACAAGTAAGCAAAGATTAATCTGAAACCTGCTGCTACTTGCATAATCCTGTCTGAAAAACCCTGCTTGTGATATCCCTGTGATCTTTGTTTATGCCTATCCTGCTTTTTTCAGCAAAATCCAAGAACAGTCTCTAGTGACTGTGAGTATCCTAATCAGGGGTGGACTGGGCCAAAGGACAGGGGGGGAAATTGCCCCCTGGGCAGCTCTGATGCCCTGTAAAAAGGCTGCACCGCTTCCGCCACAGACATGCCTAAAGGCTTCCTGATGAAGAGGAGTAAGACGTCCCGCCGGTGTCCTACAGAGTACGGAATGAGGACAAGAACAGAGTGCAGGCCGAGCAGAAGCTGGCTCCATGTCCCACTGGAGGCTCCCCCCCCCCCCCTGCCAGCCCCAATCAAGTCATCCCAACTCCCTGTTGACCAGTTTGGGAACCCAGAGTTGGTGCAGCAGGTACTCTCCAGCCCGACCTGCCCGGTGAGCAGAGAATACCTGGAGCAGAGGAATGGGGTCGGGAGAAGGCAGGAAAGAGGGAGACTGGGATGGGGGCACCATAGGCCTCTGGGTTATACCTTTTACTGCCACCTAGGCCAAAAGTTGCCAGTCAGCCCCTGATCCGAATTTCCACATATTGCAGAATATTGGCAAAATCCCAAGTACTGGATATGTCGTTGTACCCTTAGAGGAAACCTGTATTTATATTGCCACTGCAAACCCATTCTGAAAATTTTAGTTGCCCGGCTGTCTCTGGCTGTGAAGTCATCTCCTAATCTTCATACATCTTTTGTGTTCACCTGGACTCATTGTACATCAAATCTACCTATGTGATGTGATGAACAGGCAAAAAATTTGGGGGAGCATACCCATGTATTTCCAAATCTGCTGCTACTTTGAACCAAAAGACATATAGTAGTAATTTCTTTTGCATTTGCGCGCTATTCTTTTTTAATATATGTGATGTGATGTCCTGCCTAAATAATCTATTCAATGTATGCCCAGGAAACTTCTTAAAGTTTAACTCCAGACCGGGAAACTTTCATTTAAATACAGTATATTTCTCAATAGCCACAATGGTTCACAGTGGTTCACACTGGTGCAATGCGGGAAACCCTGCGATCAGTGCCGGTTCCTGCATCGCACCTGAATCGCACACGGGTTCACAATGACATATGCGAACTCCTGGGGGTGTCAATGTAAAGTTAATGACACCCCCAGATTCTTTCACAGATCGCAGTGCAAACTGTCAAATGTTGCAGGAATCAGATCGCATAGGTGTGAACACCCATGCAATCCAATTCCAGTGCCGACCAAAAAAAAGGGTCCTGCACCATTTTTTTTCGAATGTGATGCAATTTTAGCCATACAATTTATATGGTTGAATTTGCATCGCACAGACATCGCATGTGATCTGTAACAGCAATGCGGTGCGAATCACATGCGATGTCTGAACCTAGCCTCAATGTGGCTTCCCTCCCGCATCTAATCACAGATGTCCACATTTGTAAATGTGAATAGAGCCTAAAAGCCAAATCAGTAATGGCAGCTCTCTTTTTTCTGCCCTCATATTTTTTTTTTAAAGCCCGTGGTGTGTAAACACACTCAGACTAACACCCGTGCATAAAAAAGTGCACACACGCAAACGTGAAGAACACAAAAAGTGCACAGGGTGTGCGAAATGATCCACCCCTGAAGAGGACGGACCCTGACCTTGATCCCCCGGGGCGCAAGACTCCTGACAGGGACTGAGGTACTTCCATGGTTCAGCCCTCATATCAGGGGCGTAACTGCAGGGGTTGCAGTGGTTGCAATTGCAACCGGGGCCCATGCTCCAGGGGCAGGTCCTGCGCAGGTCCCCTGTACATCTGGATAGGAGGGGCGATGGGGCGACGGGGGCAGCATGTAGAGAAATCACTGTCCTCCTTTTTCCCCCTGTAGCTGCAGGAGGAAAATGGAGGAGATTGGTTCCTCTGTATGCTGCCCCCGCCACTCCTCCTATCTAGTTCACTTGTGTTCTGCTGTCTCTGGGCACCTGTGTGCTCCCCTGGTCCCTACCCCCCCACTGTGCTCCACTGGTCCCCGCCCACCCCACTGTGCTATAACCCCCCCACTGTGCTCCCTCCCCTCTCCTGTCGGCTGCTGCAGGGGATGTGTCACAATAGAGAACCAGGAAGAGGTCATTAAATATGTCATTTACCAGCTCCTTCCTTTTCTGAATGGACAGAGTCATAGTCAGTGACATTGTAAAAAAATAAAATAAAATGATAAAAAAATAATACAATTAAAATACCAAAAAATAAAAACTACTGACTCCAGTGGGTGAACTTCCAGGATCGCAAAGGTAACAATTGCGACTGGGCCCTGGCATTCCACCACTGTGGGGAGGCCCCAAGATGGCAGGAAAGGGGCCTACTGCATAACTTGTGAAAGGGTCCCGCTGTGGGACCATAATAAAGGGCCCCGCAATGAGAGTAAAGGGCCCCAGGATCAGTGGGAAGAGCCCCAAGCTTAAAGGGAAGGGGTCCAGGGGGCCCTTCATGGTTTCTTGCACCGGGGCCCTGAAGGTTCTAGTTACGCCTCTGCCTCATATGTTCACTTTAACCGTATCCTCTATAGGAAACACTGGAGGCCTGTAAGTGGAGCTACACAATGTTTATTTGCTTTGTAGGTAGAAGATCTAGCACTGACTGATATGTAAGAGTATTTATTTACATGATAAAAGATTAGTTAGCAAGTCCCCATTTCAGCAGCATGAATGACTTTCTGTTCTGGGAGTTATTTACACCTACAAACAAGGGTGTAGTGCACATTAGCACCTCTAAATGTTCATACATATTTGCAAATGTGACTGTTAGTTAGCAGGTCTGGTCTGTGATACGTTGGCTTTAGACAACAGTATATTGCTGCTGGTGGCTTTCTTTTCAATGTATTTTAATTATTTATTTATCACAGGTAATTATGTAATACATATAACACAGGCGATGTATGCTGCGATTTACATAATGTACATTCACATCCGTCCTAGCCCTCAAGGAGATTACAGTCTAATGGCCCGTACACAAGATCTGAAAATCAGACAACAGATCATCCGTTTTTTTTTGCATGCTAGTCGCATATCGAAAATGGAGAAGTTACTAAAGTTACGAAAATTCTCGTATGACAGGATAAAAATTTGGAAGTGATGTAATGTGGTGTAGTGTGTTTGTATTGTATTTTTGGACAACAACTGTACTGATTAAACAAAAATCGTACGATCTGGTATTTTACGAGAAACATTTTCGTGCTTTTCTGATTGGATGAACTGTCGTGATCGGCTCTCAAAAGCTCTGTACTACCGATCCGTTTATCGTATGATCATATATGTTTCGTCCGATTTTCGGATCGTGTGTAGGGGCCATAAGGCTCTTTTGACATGGGCAGTTTGATCAGATCTGCCTGTCAGTTTTTCAGGTGGACCTGATCGGATGTTTTATGTCAATCTATGGGTGGTTGGATGTGAATGAACGTGCATTCACTACATCCAATTTCCAAATAAGTGGGTTGGGGAAAAAAAAAGAAAATGTCTGCATCCTTTTCTGCTTTTTTGGACCTAAATATGACAGATCTGGGGTAGTCTGATGTAAACAGACACAAATATGTTCATATCTGGCCCCCATAGGTCTAATATGGGTCTGAAAAGCTTTGGTTTTAAAATGTAGCAAGAAAAATTAATCAGATCCAAATATTACACATCGTTCTTTTCCAATTCAGCAGTGGATGTGTTCATATATTCCCTGTTGATGGGACTAGATGGTGCCTATGTGAATGGGGCATGAGGCCCCTATTTTGCAGAAATACATATACAAACTAGGGCCAATTTAGGATCCTTTTACATGGGCCATGTCTAGCCTGATCAGCAAGAGATCCATGAATGGCCTGGGGCTGCATGAGAGCTGCCGGCACTGGGGAGATACAGTTCATTGAGGGAACCATGAATGCCAACGTGTACTGTGACATACTGAAGCAGAGCATGATCCCCTCCCTTCAGAGACTGGGCCACAGGACAGTATTCCAACATGATAACCACAAACACAATTCAAAAACGACCACTGCCTTGCTAAAGAAGCTGAGAGTAAAGGTGATGGACTGGCCAAGCATGTCTCCAGACCTAAACACTATTGAGCATCTGTGGGACATCCTGAAACGGAAGGTGGAGGAGCGCAAGGTCTCTAATATCCACCAGCTCCTTGATGTCGTCATGGAGGAGTGGAAGAGGACTCCAGTGGCAACCTGTGAAACTCTGGTGAACTCCATGCCCAAGAGGGTAAGGCAGTGCTGGAAAATAATGGTGGCCACATAAAATATTGACACTTTGAGCCCAATTTGGACATTTTCACAGAGGTGTACTCACTTTTGTTGCCAGTGGTTTAGACATTAATGGCTGTGTGTTGAGTTATTTTGAGGGGACAGCAAATTTACACTGTTAGGGCTCTTTCACACGGTCCGCTCCGTAGGCGGATCCGTGTTGCTCAGCGGGGATCGATCCGCGATCCCCGCTGAGCCGGGCGGATGACAGCTCCGTCTCCGCTTGCAGAGCGGAGAGGGAGGTGTCTCAGCACCCGCTGCCCTCTATGGGGGATCGGAGGAGAGCGGACCGCTTGTCCGCTCTCATCAGATCCGCTCCGCTCCGATTACTGAACGGATGGAAAAATAGGGTTTCCATCCGTCCAGATTTCCCGCACAGGAGCGGATGCGGATGGCAGCGGGTGTCAGCGGAGGTGTCTCCGCTGACACTCGCTGCCCCATAGAGCTGCATGGAGGATCCGATCAGATCCGCCTAAAAAACTGACAGGCGGATCTGATCGGATCGCCCGTGTGAAAGAGCCCTAATACAAGCTGTACACTCAGTACTTTACATTGTAGCAAAGTGTCATTTCTTCAGTGTTGTCACATGAAAAGATATAATAAAATATTTACAAAAATGTGAGGGGTGTACTCACTTTTTACTGTATACATAACCTGAGAATGAACATACAAAATTCCTTGAACCTATTTAACAAGGGACATAGAGGAATGGGGAAGGTTAGGTTGGATGTGGGGGGATGTGCAGCAGTCAAAGAGACAATGAATATCCTGGCATCTAAATAAGCTATAGAGGAGCTGCTGGTAGTTTTCAATGTAGAGTTTCTAGTGTCAAGAGTGATGCTCTACCCTACTCTAAGGGCCCCCTCATACTAAAGCATAGTACGCACGGGACAAATGTGAGGCGACATCGGCCGGTTTTTATTGAACATTCGGCCCGTGTGTATGGCACCTGGTTACACAGAAGCAGGCCAATCGGCCAGCTTCCATCGGATGTGCGTGCTGGAAAACCAGCAGCCAACCACCAGCTCCCGATTCTCACTCAGAACACAATAGGTCAGCGGGGGAGATCACTGTACTAACATCGGATTGTTAGTACAGCATCTCTGACTGGAGCTGTCAGTTTTGGTGTGTAGTAGGATTTACTCTCCCTCTAATCTTAACCCTCACACTTAAGCTGGCCATCCTCAAGTCAACTTCTAGTCAATGTTAATCCCTTTGGGGATAATTTGATCCCCAGATACCATACAGTCTACCACTTATGAGTATGTTTGACTACCTGAATTTGACTTTTAAAGGGGTAGTAAACCGCAGGCTTTTTTTTTTTTAAACCTGCAAGGCAATTTTATAATGTGCTAGTATGCATTGCATACTAGCACATTATTTGAAAAATACCCTAAAGCGAAGTCCTCCAGTGGCACACTATCACTTCTGAAAGGGCTTCCATCTTCACCTGGCCTTCCTTCTGGGTTGTCAGGCTCCAGTCCTTCCTTGATTGGACGAGCCGCGATGACGTCACTCCTGCGCATGCGTGCTGGAGCCGCTGTTCACGGCACGGGATGATGTCACTGACAGTTTCAAATGTAAATATCTCCTAAACTGTCCTAAACTATAGGCTTAGCTATACAGAAGGTAAAAACCATCCATGGGAGTTTTCTCCCACTTTAAATAAAAGCTAAGCAGCAAATTGACTTCTAAATCAAAAGCCTAAATGTAGTTTATTAACAGAACTAAATAAAATGGATATAAGAAAAAAAAAAATATAAAAATTCAGCAGAAAGCAGAAAGAATTGTGGGCTAGGTCAGGGAAATTTTGATCCAATTTTTGGGGATGATTGAAAGTACCAGTTAATGTCTTCTGCCGCTGCTTTGTGATTCTGACATATAATGGAATCAAACATTTAATAACTAAATTCAAATGGAACTCGTAAAGCCAATGTATTTTTATGCAAAGGTAGCCTCTTGTTTGCATGATGGTATCAGAGATGACATCTACTGCTTTTCTACTCTTGACTCTTCCAGGATAAGCTTTATCACATATTTTATTAAATGCTACCTTATATAATAATATTTTATATCATTTATTATAGTAGGCAGAACATAATTTTGTAGTTGTTGTACAGATGGCTTGTATATGCCAGATTATAATGAAGAAATATTCATCAGGGTCTTTTATAAACTAGAGGAACAAAAAACGCTGAGCTGTACTTTCCCCTCCCCCATGTCATTAATTCCCACGCTAAGCAGGAGAAGCTTCAGACTGCATTTGTCAGTTAAACAGTATTACCCTAATGACTGCTGTGTGTGGCACTGGGGGGGGGGGGGGGGGGGGGTTGCCACAACATACTTCAGCTTGGCACAAATGTCTCTATTAAACATCAAATCCAGCTACGCTATTTATGCATTTGTTTATTTATTTTTTATTAGATCACAAAGTTTGATCACGTAACGGAGTGTTACACCAAAAGTATTGGGATGCCTGCCTTTACACACACATGAACTTTAATGGCATCCCAGTTTAATCCATAGGGTTCAATATTGAGTTGGCCCACCCTTTGCAGCTATAACAGCTTCACCTCTTCTGGGAAGGCTGTCCACAAGGTTTAGGAGTGTATCTATGAGAAAGTTTGACCATTCTTCCAGAAGCGCATTTGTGAGGTCAGGCACTGATGTTGGAAAGAAGGCCTGGCTCGCAGTCTCCGCTCAAATTCATCCCAAAGGTGTTCTTTCGGGTTAAAGTCAGGACTCTGTGCAGGCCAGTCAAGTTCTTCCACCCCAAACTCCCTCATCCGTGTCTTTATGGACTATGCTTTGTGCACTGGTCCAAATCATTTGGTGGAGGGGGATTATGGTGTGGGGTTGTTTTTCAGGGTTAGGGCTTGGCTCCTTAGTTCCAGTGAAGGGAACTCCTAAGGCATCAGCATACCAAGACATTTTGGACAATTTCATGCTCCCAGCTTTGTGGAAACAGTTTGGGAATGGCCTCTTCCTGTTCCAACATGACTGCGCACCAGTGCACAAAGTAAGGTCCATTAAGACATTGATAAAGGGGTTTGGGGTGGAGGAACTTGACTGTGCTGCACAGAGTCCTGACCTAAACCCGATAGAACAGCTTTGGGATGAATTAGAGCGGAGACTGCAAGCCAAGCCTTCTCCTCCAACATCAGTGCCTGACCTCACAAATGCACTTCTGGAAGAATGGTCAAACATTCCCATAGACACACTCCTAAAGCCCCGTACACACGCACCGATTGTTGGCCGACCGATCGGCCGTCTTTTGTCCAGTGTTGTTGTGTTGGTTGAAATGTGCCTAGACTGCACACAAATTTTGTCGGCCAACAACAACCAACTTCAGAAGTGATGTCATGTGCTGGTTTACTTTTCATGTGTTTTTTCTTCTCTAAGCATGCCCAGTCTTGCTCATCTGATTTTTGTCTGCCGAAATCTGTACTGACTGAAGAACAATCGGCCGCTCTGGTGACGGCCAACAAAAATGTTATAGCCTGCACACCAGATTTTGTTCGGCCGAAAAGTCGCAGTCGGTTGTCGGAAGCATCATACTAACAAGCCGACAATCGGCCAAACAGGCGTTGGCCGAAAATTTACGGCCAACAATCTGTGCATGTGTACGAGGCTTTAACCTTGTGGACAGCCTTCCCAGAAGGGTTGAAGCTGTTATAGCTGCAAAGGGTGGGACAACTCAATATTGAACCCTACA
Source organism: Pelophylax lessonae (assembly GCF_965119305.1). Lineage (NCBI taxonomy): Eukaryota > Metazoa > Chordata > Amphibia > Anura > Ranidae > Pelophylax > Pelophylax lessonae. The sequence goes on along the minus strand of NC_138768.1, from coordinate 627,873,151 downwards.
GACTAAGACTGGGATGCCATTAAAGTTTATGTAAAGGCAGGCGTCCCAATACTTTTGGTAATATAGTGTATCTTATAAATGTGTCACACATTTTGTTACTTTCTTTCAGTTTAAACAAAATCCAGGTGAAAACTCAAAAAAGAAATAATAATAATAATAATAATAATATTGTAGAGTGACAAAAAGGCTGTTAATATTTTCCAGTAAGCTGAATATTTTCTTACATTTAAAATTTTGGGTGTAAAAGTATTACGAAAGCTTAGTGGTTAGCAGGGACCTTGTTGTAAGCTTCTTAAAGTGATAGTAAAGTCTCAGTTTTTGTTTTTGTTAAAAATAACAAACATATTATACCTACCTGCTCTGTGCAGTGGTTTTGCATCCTCCTCTTCTCAGGTCCCTCACCGGCTCTCTTGGCCCCTCCCTCCTTGCTAAAATGGCACCTGAGCCAAGCTGCAGCCCTGTGTGTCCATTCAGACACAGAGTAGCAGTTCAGCCCCACCCCCTCTCTCTCCTGAATGGCTAACTAACTTTGATTGACAGCAGCGAGAGACAATGGCACCGCTGCTGTGTCTCAGCCAATCAGGAGGGAGAGTCCCGGACAGCTGAGGCACTGGTGCACATGGCTAGATCAAGATGGGGCTCAGGTAAATATTGGGGGGACTGACGGGGGCTGCTGCACACTGAAGAGTTTTTATCCTAATGCATAGAATGCATTAGGATAAAAAAACCTTCTGCATTTAGAATCACTTTAAAGCGGAGTTCCGGGCACAGAAATTATTTTTTGCTGAACATACCCCCGGGACAGTCAGGGCTAGCACATTCCACAATGGCTAGCCTCTGATCTGTCCCGGTTCGCACTTACCTTTTAGAAGAAATACTTACTTAGAAAATTTCTTCCACAGCGTTTCCATCTCTGTTGTGGGCAGCTGAAGCCGGCGCGGTCCTCTTCTCTGTCTTCTTCCGCGTCTTCGTGTCCCAGAATGCACTGCACCGGCCCCTCTCGTCACTTCCGGTGCGACGCCGCATTCCTAAACAGCTTCTGGGCATGCCCAGAAGCTGTTTAGCAGGGGAATGCGGCGTCGCCCGGAAATGACGAGCGGGGCCGGTGCCGTCGCATTGATTCCTGGGAGCTATGAGCCAGGAATCATCGCGAGGCAGGAAGTGACGGGGTGAGCCGCGGCTCCGAGGAAGGAAGCAGTCAGAGGTGAGTATTTACGATCTTCAATAAAAAGGTGAGTAAACAAAAAAAATAAAAATAACTATCCAATTCCTTTTCAGGTGAGCTCTACCTAGCGGAGGGGCACAAAAAAAAAAAATAGTTTTTGTGCCCGAAACTCCGCTTTAAGGGCAGGGAATGACGTGAATGAAAAATAAATATGTGTAAAGCGCTGCCTAAATTGACGGCACTATATAGGTATCTGTAATAAATAAAAAAGTTACGTTAAATGGCAGACTTGTCTGTGACTTTGGGCCTAACAGGGTTTCTTTGATCAAATGAATTTGTAAAAAGGAACTGCAAACAACTTTTCTACATTTTCAGTAAATGGGCCAAAACAGAAAACCCAGATTTTTTTCAGTATCTATAAACATATTGTAGCAGAGAAAACTAAAGGCCCGTACACACGATACGAAAATTGGAAGGGAAATTTCGTCCGACGAACGATCTGCCCATTTTCGGATTGTTAGTACAGTGCTTTTGACAGCCGATTACGGATTTTCGGACAACAAAGACCGGATGTGCAGGCTATAAAATTTTTATCGTACGTCATTTTCGTTTATTTGGTAAAGTTTTCATCTGAAAAAAATCTTAAGACTAGGCATGCTCAGAGACGAAAGAAGACATACAAAACAATCCAACACATGACATCACTTCTGAAGTAGAATTCTGTTGTACGGGAAAATTCGTATGAAAAAAACCTCTTCACTTTCCACATCAGACTAGCTTGTCACAAAAAACGAACGACAGATCGTTCGATAACTCTGTAGAGTCTTTTATAAAAGCCTTTCTCAATCTTTTTATCCAGAGGAATCCTTAAAACAGTTTTTAGGTCCTGAATAACCCTTGCTAAATCCAATTCATAGGATTTCAGTGGGAAAATCCCTTCAACATTGGTGGCCAGTGGTAAGGAAGCTCCCATTACACTGGTGGTCAGAACCATCCTGCCTTGTAATAACAGTTCAGGCTGGCGGTGTAATGGTGTGGGGGATATTTTCTTGGCACACTTTTGGCCCCTTAGTACCAATTGAGAATTCTTCAAACACCTACCTGAGTATTGTTGCTGACCATGTCCATCCCTTTATGACTACAGTGTACCCATCTTCTGATGGCTCCTTCCAGCAGGATAATGCACCATGTCACAAAGCTCAAATCATCTCACCACTGGTTTCTTGAACATGACAAAGAGTTCACTGTACTCCAATGGCCTCCACAGTCACCAGATCTCAATCCAGTAGAGCACCTTTGGGATGTGGTGGAACGGGGCATTTGCATCATGGATGTGCAGGCGATAAATCTGCAACAACTGCATGATGCTATCATGTCAATACGGACTAAAATCTCTGAGGAATTTTTCCAACGACTTGTTGAATCCTTGCCACAAATAATTAAGGCAGTTATGAAGGCAAAATGGGGTCAATCCCGGTACTAGCAAGGTGTACCTACTAACGTGGCCCGTGGGTATATCTTCAATCAAAAAAAATATCTGCTGGGCAAATTTTATATTTAAAGTTTAGTTTCACCTTAATCATGAAGTCAGCGTCCAGTAACAAAGTGCAAGAAAACCTTTGTTATAAGCAAAAAAAGAGCGACAATTTTGCAAAAATAACAATATTTTTCACATTTTTTTATATGAAATTCCCCCCCAAAAAAATGTAAAAATCTAAATTTTTTAACATTTTAGGCCAATTTGTTTTCTGCTACATATGTTTGGTTTAAAAAATCGCAAAAAGCGTATTTTGATTGGTTTGCGCAAAAGTTATTGCGTTTACTAACTAAGGGAAAGATTTTTGTCATTTTTATTGTTTTTTTTTTTAACGAGTAATAGCGGCGGTCTGCGTTTTTTTTTGCGGGACTGCGACATTACGGCGGACAGATCGGACCCTTGACTGACATTTTTGACACTTTTGGGGGTACCACTGACATTACTACAGTAATCAGTGCTATACATATGCACTGTTACTGTAAAAATGACACTGGCAGGGAAGGGGTTAACTTTATTAGAGAAGGAGGGGTTAAGTGTGTCCCTAGGGGTGTGTTTCTAACTGTGATTGGATGTTGCTAGTGATGTAACAGCAGAGATCTAAGGTCCTACATAGCAGAACCCTATGATCTCTGTTCTTACACAGGGGAGAATGACAGGCGGCTTTGTTTACATTAGCCGCCTGCCTTTCTCCCGGTGTAACCGACGATCGCGAGTGAGCGGCGGACATCGAGTCCGCCGCTCACTCGTGCGGGGGGGGGGGGGTCCGTGAGCGAGCGGGAGCGCGCCTCCGGCAACGCGCGCTCGCTCCCTAGAGCCTCACAGGCTAGCGACGTGAGCCTGTGAGGGGCTGACTGCCGACGTAAATAGTCGTTAGGCAGTCGGCAAGCGGTTAACTATAACAATAGCGGACATCTTGTAGTGTGTGCACCTACACACTTACAATGGAGCGCTACTTTCCTTTACTGTAAAAGTGGTTGTTTTATTTCATGCTGCTAATTTACAGATAAAATGATGTTCTCACTTAGGCCAGCCAAACATTATACAATTTTCTTATAAATTTCTGTACAGTTTTCTTTAGATTTACCTTCAACTATGTAGCACAAAGGCCTGCTTAATAGGAAACAATTGAAAGTGTTGTTTAGTTTTGACCTCACATCATATGGTTTTTGGTAAATCTAACAGAAAATTGTACAAGAACATTGAACATGTATGGCCAGCCTAAGGAAATTGTTACAGATGTTACTTGGCACTAAGTTATGTTTGTGGGATGCCGAATGGCAGAGTGTTACAGCAGAATGTCCTGTGCATTGATGAACACAAGACATGACCTCAGGGCATTTATAATTCCTTCCCCCTCTAAATGGGAACAGACTGTTTAAAGCACAGACTTCACCTGTCATTCAGTAATTTACATGAAGGTCAAAAGACCTCCTGCTATTGTTATTATAAGGAGCCCATTTCCCACCTGCTGTTACAGAGCCATGTGCTGTCAGAGTTTAGGCTGCCTACATTACTGTATAATACATGTATTTCTACCCAGTCAATTTTTTGGGAAAAATAACAAACAAAACAAAATACATAACGCATTTTTTTTTGCAAAATGTAAAAGATAATGTTACACCAAGTAAATATATACCAACCCTGTCAGCTTTAAAATTGCGCATGTCCCTGCAGCGCCGGCAAACTTATATTTTACTATCTATAGGCGACGCTTTAAAAGTCTTTACAGGCTACCGCTTTAGATTTACAGAGGTGATCCAGTGCTGGAATTACTGCCCATGATCTGAAGTTTGCGGCGATACTTCCCATGTGTGGGACAATCGCTGTTTGTATGTGTGTGTGCAGAACCGAGACGCGTTTGCTACGGGCGGGATTGGCACTTCAATTTATTTATTTTATTTTTTATTAATTCATTTTATTTATTTTTTTTACACTTTTGCTTTAAGAAAAATACTTTTTTGGCTCACTTTTTATTGCTGTCACACGGAATGTAAACATCCTTGTGACAGCAATAGCCACAGTGGCGGCTAATGCTCCATGGGCTGGGGGGGGCGGCAGACGGACCACACTATACTCCCCCGGACCACACCAGCCCGCACATAATACCCCCCCCCCCGGTCGCCGGCTCACTCACCCTCTCACCCTGGACATGAGGAGGGCAGTCGGCAGTCAGCAGCACCCATCGGTCTTCTGCGTCTCCTCCTCCTCGGCCAATGGCATAGCTTCTCCTTTTGGCCCATCGGGACCCGCTTCCTGATTGGCCAGGAGAAGAATCCGTTGTGACAATAGGGAATAATTATTCGCTATTGTCACACAACTGGGATGTGCCCCGAGCCCACCCTTTTTTGAAGCCTATTAGAGCCTCTGGCTCTAATCACGTGCTTAAAAAATGCTTAAAAAAAAAAAAATGCCATTGGAATCCATGCATCCAGTGCCCTGCATGTAGATTAGGGGGCCGGACGCATGGATAGGGGGGGCAGCGCCCCTGCGCCCCCAATGGACGTGCCACCCCTGAATAGCCATGTGACAGGTACTCTTTCTTTATAGAGAGATCTGGGGTCTATACATCCTCCTTTGCCCTTAAAAGCATCCAAAACACCAGGATTGTTGTTTGCAAATGCTTTTGATTTTTTTAAAATGGTGCTGTTGACATTCGGGTCAACCTGAAGTGATGTCCAGGTTATCGCTTCTGGGTCACCATAGCCAAGAGCCAATCAAAGCCGATCCCAGCTTTTTTCAAGTCCCCTGGAAAGCCCAAGAAAGCTGTGGAAGCCAGCAGGAGGGGGGAACCTCCCCTCCCACTGCTTGTAAAAGCAATCCAGTGGCTAGTTAGCTGCTAGGATTGCTTTTACAAGAGGGCTGACTCTAAAAAAAAACAGTAGCAGAATGATGCCTGCAGCTGCAGGCATCATGCTGGTATAACCTCCTGAAGTCCAGTAATGTACGGGTCATTCGCTGGTCTGGAAGCAGATAGAGAACGCAAGTGCTTTTCTTTACCACTACCTTTGTATGGATTTTGAAATTTATAAATAATAAAAAAAAACTATTTAGAAATTGGATGAAAAGTTTAGCACAGTACAACACTTTTGATAGGTAAATAGTGCATTTTTAATAGAGGTCTACATAACCAACCAAAATGAGGGACAAATGGAAGGAAAGAAGGTCAGAGAGAATTTGTTCCAAAAGCCCCTCCAAATCAGGGGCATCATTACCAGAAGTTCCAACTCTCCTGTATTTTTGTCTGTGCCACCATGGCATAGAACTAACTTCACTTCCTGTCAGAACAAACATACATTTTGCGAGTCCTAGTGCAGGGATAAACTCTGTCATACTTACCTTACCTTCAACAGTCTGATGTCCCTTGTACACGCCAACATCTTCTCCCCGGTTTCTTATGGGTGCCGGCTGTGGCCATCTTCATTGGCCAGCATGGGATAACGTCACTTCTGTGCATGCACAGGAGTGCCATCATCCCGGCACACAGGCACTGTGCGGCAATGTAAACTTAGCTGTGCTGGTGCAGCTCAGTGTACATTCCAAAGCAGACTGCGAGCATTGAGATAGGTTTCTGCCTGCTTACAGATTTCAAAATAGAAATTTAGTTCAAGCTGCACATATGTACATTACAGCTCCATGTAGACACTCAAACATAACCTAACCCTTACACTGTGCCCAACACTGAAAGGGTTTGTTCACCTTTACCAAAAAATGCTTATGCAGATAAAGGGCATCTGTAGATTAAAAAACTGTGCAGCTCTAACTAAAGTTTAATAATGCCCTTGCTATAGGTGTAGGCCATTTACATACCTCATGAAGCGAGACTGGAATACTCCCAGGACATTGCTAATGAGGCCTAGTTGTTACTTCTGACCTTCTCCATTACAGGAGTGAGCTCCCAAATGCTGAGCTCAGAGCTACTGTATCAGAGGAGAGAAAGAACACGTGAGGAGGTATAAATCAGAGAAAAAGCTTAATCCTGTGATGGTGGAGGTGAGCAATAATGACTAGGCCTTACTTAGCCACATCCTAGCAATGTCCTGGGACTATTCCAGTCAGGCTTTGGAAGGTAAGTAAATGGCCTACACCAATAGAAAGGGCATCATTCAACTTTAGTTAGGGCTGCCCAGTGTGTTTCTATCTACAAACACTCCTTACCTGCATAGGCAGTTTTTTTTGTAAAGGTGAACCATCCCTTTAAAGTGGAACTAAACTCATTGATGTACCGTAGCTGTTTCCCAAAACAGTTTCATTTAAGGTACTCTACTTTAACCACTTACCCCATATGCATTGACTGCGGCAGGGCGGCCGCTCTGTGCCAGATCACATACCTAGTACGCGATAGAAAAAAGAAAAAAAAAGCGCGGAAATCCCCCTAAAGGATTGTATAGGCCAGTAAAAGGAGTGTACAATACAATTGTATACAATTGTATAATAAAAAAGAGCAAAATTTATTTAGATATAAAATAACACACCACAGCTATAAACATAGCCAAATAAAAACCCCATTAAAATAGCATGTGGGTATAGGGTTATTTTAATGGGGTTTTTATTTGGCTATGTTTATAGCTGTAGTGTGTTATTTTATATCTAAATAAACATTGTTATTTTTTATTATACAACTGTATACGCTCCTTTTACTGGCCTAACCAATGCGGTTATTCTTTACGGGGATTTTCCCGCTTTTTTTTTTTTCTACACACAGATGATGGCCATTATGTTATAGTGTTTATTTGATACCTAGTATATGATCTGGCACATCTGGGTCTGGATGACCCGTGTGTGATCACAGCGGGAGCCAAGTGGTGGGTATGTTTAAAGGTGATGGTGCGCTTTTCTTAAATGTGAAAAATCATATATTGAACAATATATAACAAAAATGGGAAAAAAAACCCAATCGAAATCACAGTGATGGGTGAGTAGGTGTAAAATGAACAAACAAAATTATCAAATAACACTCAATGTGACTATACAAATAAACATTAAAATAAAAGTCCATTGAATAATGTGATCCAAAATGTGAAAAATGGTGAAGAGAATCCAATTAAAAATCAAGGTGATGATGTAGTGTTCCCTCCACCGGGTGAAATGCCTCCTTACCTGGCGGAAAGAAGGTAAGTGCCTGATAATGATATTCTAATATGGAAAAACCAGTGTTCTAATTCCACCTGCACACGTGCAAGGTCACCCAGGTGATAAATAAATACAAGCCTCTTACCAGATGTAAGAGACAATCAAGCCTCTAAATATTCTGATCATGAGGATGCTTCCTTAACACCATGGATGGATGAAATCATTCACACTTTCTTCCCTCTGTATAAGCCAGCGTGTGTCTCCTATTCTTTTGGGGTGATAGACTCCCCGCGATGTTCCAAAGTACATGAAAGAATGGATGGGACTAATAGTGCATTACCTTTTATATGCAATTTATTGATATACAGATTTGCACTTACAGTTGGGTTGAATGTTCAGGCAGAAAATCATATAATGACAGGCTGAGGATCTCTAGGTGCATCGGGTCCGGCTGCAGCACGGACCGCCGATGACGCAATGACGGCACGCCTCCCTCCTGACGCGTTTCCTCCAATAGGGCTTCAACTTGAGATGGGAGATAGGCGCGCGCCGTCATTTCCGCCAATTTATACAGGTTGGTGTTGTCCTCCTCTTCCGGTGTCTGCAGAGAATGTCCCGAGCGCCGGAAGTGTCTCTTTTATTTCACGGATAGTATATATACTATAAAGATCACTTATATTTTCACTCTTACAGTATTCTACAAGGGATGTTTGTAATTAAAGTGATATTTGGCGCTTGGACTTCAGTTTTCCTGCATTTATAAGGGGATGTGACACCGGAGGAGGGTATCAACTACTTCCTGTTTACATTTCATTAAACCTTTTCTATAACTAACAAATTAATGAGTATGTATAAGAATTCAAACATCTTAGTATGCATAACTATAAACGGTCACAAATATTCAGTGAATAATGTTTAAAATCAATATCAGTAAAATTAAAAATTAAAAATAAAATTAAATATTTAATACTGAATTATGTGCCTAAAAAGATAAAAACCTTTATTAAAATGTATACTAAAAATTTAAAATGTTAAAATTTAATAAAATTTCATAAAAATCATTTTATTTAATTAAATTCTTAAAATCATGTCATTTGATAATATAGAGGTGGGTATGAAAGTTTTAGAGCTTCGGGAATTTATATTAGCTGTTGTTAATGTGGGCATTAATATCCCATTCTATGTTATGTCCTCTAGGTTGGAAACATTTTAATTCAAAAATCCAAAAAGTTTCCCTCTTTGAAATCGTCCTTTTTAGATTACTCCCCCTCCAATGTGGGGTGTATTTTTCTATAACGGTGATCTTCATTTTTTTAGGATTTTTACGGTGGCATTGGGCATAATGTTTTGAAACACTGTGTCCTGGGAAGGCTTTGTAAATATTAGTCAAGTGTTCTCCTATCCTAATGCTAGCTGTGCGAATAGTTCTTCCTACGTACTGTTTGTTACACTCACACTGTAACAAATAGATGACTCCTTTAGTATGACACGATATGAAATCCTTAATCGGATATTCTTTTCCAGTCACACAGGATGAAAATTTCTTTGTTCTGACCGTATTGGCTTCTTTGCATATCCTGCATTTGCCACATGGGTAAAACCCATTCATGTCTGGGAAGATTTTCGTTATTGTTGGTTTCTCCACAGGATTTTGGGCTACTAAATTCTTAATGTTCGCCGCTTTTTTAAAGATGATTTTCGGTTTTTGGGGTATCACAGGTCCTAGGACCTTATCATTCTGTAGTACCCCCCAATATTTTCGAAATACATGATTGAGCCATTTATAACCTGAAGAAAACTTCGTAACGAAGGCGAACTCATGATGAGACCGAGTTTCTTCTAGTTTTGTTTTCTTAACTGGTTCCGTCAATGCAGATTGTTCAATGAGGCTCATTTTCTGTATTTCCTCATCCATCTCTTGTGGGTCATACCCTTTTTCCACGAATCTTTCTTTTAAAATCAATGCTTGTTCCTGAAAGTCTGTTTTTTCTGTGCAATTCCTTCTTATACGTCTGAATTGCCCTTTAGGGACTGCGTTGAGCCATGTAGGGTGGTGGCAACTGTCTAGGGAAATGAAGCCATTTTTGTCTGTCGGTTTAAAATAAGAACGGGTGGCAAATCTGTTACCTTTTCTAAAAATGGTTAGATCTAAAAAATTAATGGAACTTTTACTATATTGATATGAGAATCGGATTCCCCAGCTGTTACAGTTGAGGTTCTTCATAAATTTCTCAAGAGATTCTTCGTCCCCCCGCCATATTAACAGTGTGTCGTCAATATATCTTCTCCATATCACTAGTTCCTTCACTTTTTCTGAAAAAATATTACGATCTTCCCATAAGGCCATAAACAAGTTGGCCAAGCTTGGGGCAAACTTGGCCCCCATTGCAACGCCCGTTTTTTGTAGATAAAACTCGTGATTATAGTAAAAATAATTATGTTCCATCCCGAAGACAAGTAGGTCAAGAATAAATATTTTTTGTTTAAAAGGAATTTCTAAGTTTGCATCTAAAAATGTCCTCACCGCTTCATAACCCAGTTCGTGTGGAATCACAGTATAAAGAGATGTTACATCTGCTGTAACTAGCAGTACATCTTCTGATATTTCTAATTCTGTAATTTCTTTGATACACTGGGATGTATCTTTCAGATACGCGGGAGTTTCTTGTACAAGCGGCTGAAGAAAGAAGTCCACATATTTACCAATTCTTGACGTTACTGAATCGATCCCGCTTACTATAGGTCTTCCCGGGGGTTGGGTTAGGCTTTTGTGAATTTTAGGGAGATAATATATAGTGGGAATTCTTGGGCACAAAGGGACCAGGAATTCTTTCTCTTTTTTGTTCAAAATGCCTTTCTTATGACCTTCTTCAACAAGTTTTTCAAGTTTCTTCTTGAACTTAACGGTGGGATCTTTCTTCAGTACCTCATAAGTTTGTTTATCGGATAAAAGGTTGTCCATTTCTTTTATGTAATCTTTCTTATGTAACAGGACGATACCTCCCCCCTTATCCGCTGGTCTTACTATCAACTCTTTATTTTCACACAATTCCTTTACGCCTTTGTTTAAATCATGTTGTGAGTTCCTTTCCATTTCTTTTGCTTCTAATTCCTTAATCACCAAGTCCCGAAAAATAGTCACTTGTTGACTGTGTAAACCTGGAGGGTTGAATAATGAAGCATTTCTTAATCCCGAAGGTATTGAAGAAGTTGGCTGGTATGAAACATAATTCCTTTCCCCAGCTTTCGAGAGGAAATGTCTCTTAACATTTAATTTCCTCACGAATTTGTGGATATCCACAAAGGTTTGGAACTTATTCAAGGTTTGTTTTGGGGCGTATTTGAGTCCTTTACTTAAAGTATGTTCTTCGGACTTCGTTAATTCGATGCCACTCAAATTAAATATGCCCTGTGTGTTAATAGGACCTTTATTCTTTTTAGAGCCACCCCTATTTCCTCTCTTGTTTATTTTCTTTTTTTGCCTTTCTTGTGGCCTTGTCCTAAAAAATTCTTCTTATTCTTAATGGGTTTTTCACTTCGTGGGGTATCAAAAATATCTTCTCTGGTTTCATACCTTTCATTCCTCAGAGGTTCAAACCTGTTCTGAGAATTTTGAGGGTAGAACCTGGGAGTGTGTGGAGAATCGGAATAATTTCCCATATAGTCCATCGGGACCCTTTTGGGAGATCTAGATCGAGATCGTCTAGGTTGTCTCTCTCTGGAATAATATCCATGTTCTTGTTCTCTCCTATGTGGTTCTGGACCCCCCGAACGGGAGCTGTCCCTTTTCTTTTCTGCTTTCTTCTTCCCTTTGTTATTGGATGAGTTCTCCTTTAAAGGTTTATATTTTTGGGGATAATTCGAAGTCTTAACTTCTGTGGCACTTTTAGAAGTGGAAGCTTCTTGATTATCCACTTTTTTGGTTTTGGTTGCCCCTTTGATTTCTCTAAAACCCAAAGGGACAGTGCTTTTTTCCACCGTATTATCATTTGTAGCACTTTCCATTTCCTCTGTTTCTTCTTCAGTTTCAATATTGAGTTGCCATTTGAAGACTCTACCCGCTTGGTAGTCTTCTAGGTCTCTGAAATATTTTTTCCTTTTCTTCTTCTTTTGTTCTTCTTCTTCAATTGCTAATATTTCCCGAAGTTCATGATTGTATATTTTGTATGCCTCTTCTTGTACAAAAGTTGAGAGTTTTTCTTTCATTTCCAAGATTTCTTTGTTTAATTTTAAAACTTTCTTCCTCCTTTTGTCTATGAGGAAGTTCAAGAGGCTCATACCTGCCCCGTTAAAAAATTGAAACCACTCCATAACGTCTGGGTCGCCCTGGTCAGGGGCGATGTTCCACCTCAGACTTCTGGGTACCAATTTATCTTGGACATATTTTTCTAAAAACACTATATCCCAGGATGCATGTAGCTCCGCTACCATGATATTTTTTAGTCTCATAAATATGCCTCTTAAATCCGTGGGTTCAAAAAGTGTTTTTTCAAAGATGTCTTCTACTATAAGCTTGCGAGTACTATGGTACTCGAAGACATCCATGTTAATCTGCTGCTACCCTGGTTGTTATAAATGCAAATATTGAAAAGAAAGGGGTGCGCTGATTAGGTGAAAGGCTGCAACCAGATGATAGGACGTGTATATGTTTAAAGGTGATGGTGCGCTTTTCTTAAATGTGAAAAATCATATATTGAACAATATATAACAAAAATGGGAAAAAAAAACCAATCGAAATCACAGTGATGGGTGAGTAGGTGTAAAATGAACAAACAAAATTATCAAATAACACGCAATGTGACTATACAAATAAACATTAAAATAAAAGTCCATTGAATAATGTGATCCAAAATGTGAAAAATGGTGAAGAGAATCCAATTAAAAATCAAGGTGATGATGTAGTGTTCCCTCCACCGGGTGAAATGCCTCCTTACCTGGCGGAAAGAAGGTAAGTGCCTGATAATGATATTCTAATATGGAAAAACCAGTGTTCTAATTCCACCTGCACACGTGCAAGGTCACCCATGACTATGTTTATAGCTGTAGTGTGTTATTTTATATCTAAATAAACATTGTTATTTTTTATTATACAACTGTATACGCTCCTTTTACTGGCCTAACCAATGCGGTTATTCTTTACGGGGATTTTCCCGCTTTTTTTTTTTCTACACACAGATGATGGCCATTATGTTATAGTGTTTATTTGATACCTAGTATATGATCTGGCACATCTGAGTCTGGATGACCCGTGTGTGATCACAGCGGGAGCCAAGTGGTGGGTACCCCGGACTCGATGTCCGCAGGCACCCGCCGATTACACAGTACACAGAACGACAATCTGCCTATGTAAACAATGCAAATTGCTGGTCTGTCAGAAGGAAAGGCATTGATCCTATGTTTCTGCAATGCAGGAACAGGGATCTTTGCTTTCCCCTAGTCAAATTACCTCCCACACAGTGAGAAAGCACAGGCTAGGCACACAGATAACCCTTTGATCGCCCCTGATGTTAACCCCTTCCCAGCCTGTGTCATTAGTACAGTGACAGTGCATATTTTTTTTAGCACTGATCACTGTATTAGTGTCACTGGCTTCCCAAAAAGTGTCAAAAGTGTTAGGTGTCCGATTTGTCCTCCGCAATATCACAGTCCCACTATATGTCACTGATTGCTGCCATTACTAGTATAAACATAAATAAATAAAAATATCCCATGGTTTGTAGATGCTATGACTTTTGGGCAAACCAATCAATATACGCTTATATGGATTTTGTTTACCAAAAATATGTAGCAGAATACATATTGGCCTAAATTGGTGAAAAAATTCGATTTTCTCTATTTGTGGGAAAAAAGGACAAAAATTGTATTTGGGTACAGTGTCGCACTGGGTATTTGGGTACAGTGTCAGTTAAAGTAACGCAGTGCCGTATTGCATAAAACAGCCTGGTCGGGAAGGGGGGTAAAACCTTCTGAAGCTGAAGTGGTTAACTTTCCCTAATCTGAGGCTTAAAACTCAACCTAACCCCTAATATAATACCTTATTGGGAACGTATAGTCTTTAAATTATTGTCTTTAGTAATACAATGTGCAAAAGATTTCTGGTCGCTGGCTGCGGCCTACCACCCATGCCTTACTTCTGTCCCATGACTGTGATTTTTGGCATCACTTAGGCCCTGTTCACACCTGAGCGTTTTTTCAGCTTGAATCTCTGAAGTCTCAAAACGCCCAACAAGCAAATCCTATTCATTTCAATGGCCCCTGTTCACATATGAGCGCTTTGTCACCTGAAGCAAAACGCCTGAAGCTCAAAAAAGTACATGTGCTTCTTTTTTGGCAGAATACAAGCATTTTTGTTACATAAAGTGCCTTGCAAAAGTATTCGGCCCCCTTTAACTTTGCAACCTTTTGCCACATTTCAGGCTTCAAACATAAAGATATAAAATTGTAATTTTTTGTGAAGAATCAACAACAAGTGGGACACAATCATGAAGTAGAACTAAATTTATTGGATATTTAAAACTTTGTTAACAAATAAAAAACTGAAAAATTGGGCGTGCAAAATTATTCAGCCCCTTTACTTTCAGTGCAGCAAACTCTCTCCAGAAGTTCAGTGAGGATCTCTGAATGATCCAATGTTGACCTAAATGACTAATGATGATAAATAGAATCCACCTGTGTGTAATCAAGTCTCCGTATAAATGCACCTGCACTGTGATAGTCTCAGAGGTCCGTTTAAAGCGCAGAGAGCATCATGAAGAACAAGGAACACACCAGGCAGGCCCGAGATACTGTTGTGGAGAAATTTAAAGCTGGATTTGGATACAAAAAGATTTCCCAAGCTTTAAACATCCTAAGGAGCACTGTGCAAGCGATAATATTGAAATGGAAGGAGTATCAGACCACTACAAATCTACGAAGACCTGGCCGTCCCTCTAAACTTTCAGCTCATACAAGGAGAAGACTGATCAGAGATGCAGCCAAGAGGCCCATGATCACTCTGGATGAACTGCAGAGATCTACAGCTGAGGTGGGAGATTCTGTCCATAGGACAACAATCAGTCGTATACTGCACAAATCTGGCCTTTATGGAAGAGTGGCAAGAAGAAAGCCATTTCTTAAAGATATCCATAAAAAGTGTTGTTTAAAGTTTGCCACAAGCCACCTGGGAGACACACCAAACATGTGGAAGAAGGTGCTCTGGTCAGATGAAACCAAAATCAAACTTTTTGGCAACAATGCAAAACGTTATGTTTGGCGTAAAAGCAACACAGTTCATCACCCTTGTTGCTTGTTGGGCGTTTTTAGACTTCAGAGATTAGCGTTTTACGAGCTGAAAAATGCTCAGGTGTGAACAGGGCCTAAGAGCCTGTGCACATCATGTCAGTTGAGCTCGATGCAACAACACATAGCAAACAATTGATTTCTATGTTACCTGTTCCACCATAACACTGCCTTGAACTGTGTTGCAGTGTGTTGTGTAACAATCTCATACATGCCTCATTTTTTTACACAACACATTGCCCCTCATCGCATGCCACAGCACCACAGCGCGCCACTTTGTGCTGCATTGCATAGACTTGAATGAAGTTTAAGTTTGTGATAAATATGCCAACACCCAAGTGTTTTAGTGCATGGGCTGGTGTCAGGGCCGTCTTTAACACAGGGCAAAACAGCTGCCCTGGGCCCAGTCATTATTGTGGGGCCCAAAGCAGCTGCCTCTTGAGCCCCCCACTGCTTGCAAACAGTTGATAAGTGAATTTGGGTGGGCCCAAAAAAATGTTTGCCCAGGGTCCAATCAGTATTTAAGACGGTCCTGGCTGGTGTAAAGAGGGAAAGACAGAGCCAGTAATCAGAAAACATTCTGCAAAAGCAGAAGCAGCACAAATACATTCAATTGCAATAACAGTAAAGATAACCCATATCAATGGACCTTCAACATGTGATGAAGGAATTTTATAATGTAGTCTGTAATCGACTTGCACACATTGGTATAAACTAAAGATGTACT
The DNA here is from genome assembly GCF_965119305.1 of Pelophylax lessonae. Classification (NCBI taxonomy): domain Eukaryota; kingdom Metazoa; phylum Chordata; class Amphibia; order Anura; family Ranidae; genus Pelophylax; species Pelophylax lessonae. The sequence goes on along the minus strand of NC_138768.1, from coordinate 627,857,374 downwards.
GCATGTCCGATGATACATTAGGTAGGTTTGTGTCCACCCTAACACTAAAATCGCTGCATCTACAGACATCCACAATCTAACACTAACCTATCTAGCTCTGTAAAGAAGAAATCAGAATACTTACCTTTTTTGAAGCTGATCCAACCGGATAACATGCTGAGCTTTCATCTGTGGCTTTGCTGTGGAGGCGGGTGCAAAGGACACATCCGACAATGGAAGCCATATAGTAAGTCTATGGGTGATGTCACTACCCATTCATTTCACAGCCATTGTCGGCTATGTCCACTGCTGAGCTTTTGCCGCTGGAGTCGGGGTCAGATCAGCTTCCAAAAAGGTATGTATACTGATTTCTTCTTAACAGGGCTAGATAGGTTAGTGTTAGATTATGGATGTCTGTAGATGCAGGGATTTTAGTGTTAGGGTGGACTTACACTTTAACTGTAGCACTTATATGACAATGTACAGCTGCACATTTCCTCTGTGGTTGTGCCTTTTGGAATGCTTATTATTGTGCCTTCACCTCAAGGTGTGAAGAACAGCTGCTCTTCTGACTTTTTAATGTAGGTCTTAAAGACAAGGTTCACCCCCTCCTTTTTTCCCTATCTCCTCCCTCCTGTTATACTGGGTTCTCACTAGAAGACACACTCACCTGTCCTGCAAATCCAGTTTTCTCCTGCTGTGATCCGTTATCTTCCACCACAGCTATGGTTCCATGCTACCATCTCCTTCTCTGATATCATCAGGAGTCGGCTGTCTCTTCTGGTTTCTGCAGCCAAACCCTGGTGACACCAGGTCCACCCACTGGTCGCTGTGAGTCCCTGCTCTTTTCCTAGTGTAGCGCCACCCCGTAGGAGCCGCTACTGGTACTCGGTTACTTGGGAAGCCACAGTCCATTCTGAAAACTGTGTCCGGGTTTCAGCCGGTCTGAAACCTGAACACACGATTCAAAACCCAGACTGTTTGGGTGAATCCCCGACAGGTGGCAACTCTAACTGTATGAAGGAATGTGGTCATCCTCTCTTGATTGCTCTCAAGATGAACAATGGACTATGGAATTCATAAGGTGCATAGAGAAGTGCATACAACCACAACTAATATGCATAGCTTTGAGGATGGAGGCAGTAAAATATTTTACGAAACAATTTATTGAAGCATAGATTGCAGAGCCATTAAGTAGTGGATGCGTATGGATTGTTTTTTAAGTAATGGATGTGTATGGATTGTTTTTGCAGAATAAGGATATCCTTTAGTGTCAGTTCAAGAAAAAGGCTATGTGTCATACTCAGCTAGATAACAAGTATACTGTACATATACACTATATTACCAAAAGTATTGGGAGGCCTGCCTATACCGCACATAAACTTTAATGGCATTCCAGTCTTAGTCCGTAGGGTTCAATATTGAGTTGGCCCACCCTTTGCCTCTTCTGGGAAGGCTGTCCATAAGGTTTAGGAGTGTGTCTATGGGAATGTTTGATCATTTTTCCAAAAATGCATTTGTGAGGTCAGGCACTTATGTAGGACGAGAAGGTCAAACATTCCCATAGATACACTCCTAAATCATGTGGACAGTCTTCCCAGAAGAGTTGAAGCTGTTATAGCTGCATAGGATGGGCCAACTCAATATTGAACCCTAAGGACTAAGACTGGGATGCCATTAAAGTTCATGTTCGTGTAAAGGCAGGCGTCCCAATACTTTTGGTAAGATATATATATATATATATATAAATAAAAAAATACTAATATTATCAAACAAAACAAATCTGTACATTGATTGTGTGTTGTTGAGTCAAACTGTAGCATATTACATGTCTAAACCGCTGGAAACAAAAGTGAGTACACCTCTAAGTGACAATGTCCAAATTGGGCCAGATTACCCTCCCTGGTGTCATGTGACCTGTTAGTGTTAGAAAGTCTAAGGTGTAAATGGGGAACAGGTGTGTTAAATTTGGTGTTATCGCTCTCACTCTCTCATACTGGTCACTGGAAGTTCAACATGGAACCTCATAGCAAAGAACTCTCTGAGGATCTGAAAAAAAGAATTGTTGCTCTACACAAAGATGGTCAAGGCTATAAGAAGATCGCCAAGACCATGAAACTGATCTGCAGCACGGTGGCCAAGACCATACAGCGGTTTAACAGGACAGGTTCCACTCAGAACAGGCTTCGCCATGGTTGACCAAAGACTGACTTTAGTGTCAGTTCAAGAAAAAGGCTATGTGTCATACTCAGCTAGATAACAAGTATACTGTACATATACACTATATTACCAAAAGTATTGGGAGGCCTGCCTATACCGCACATAAACTTTAATGGCATTCCAGTCTTAGTCCGTAGGGTTCAATATTGAGTTGGCCCACCCTTTGCCTCTTCTGAGAAGACTGTCCATAAGGTTTAGGAGTGTGTCTATGGGAATGTTTGATCATTTTTCCAAAAATGCATTTGTGAGGTCAGGCACTTATGTAGGACGAGAAGGTCAAACATTCCCATAGATACACTCCTAAATCATGTGGACAGTCTTCCCAGAAGAGTTGAAGCTGTTATAGCTGCATAGGATGGGCCAACTCAATATTGAACCCTAAGGACTAAGACTGGGATGCCATTAAAGTTCATGTTCGTGTAAAGGCAGGCGTCCCAATACTTTTGGTAAGATATATATATATATATATATAAATAAAAAAATACTAATATTATCAAACAAAACAAATCTGTACATTGATTGTGTGTTGTTGAGTCAAACTGTAGCATATTACATGTCATGGGATCTCATACATAGACTCCACCTTCCCAAAGAAAAAGTAGGATTGATGTTTTCACATCAGGGAGTGTATTGGCTACTAACAGACCTGTGAAACATGAGGGGGTATTAACAAAGAGTGGTGGATGCCTCATGGGGAATGAAGCAGATCTTAAATTCTAATTAGCAAAGGAACACAAGTCCTTTGTTATTTATCAGCATCCTGTTCTGTCGCCATGTTCTGTGCTTCATGTTCTGGGCTCTATATTTCCTCCTCTGTGTTGTATGTTGTGTTCTTTGTTCCATTCTCTGTATTCTGTGTTCCACTCTTTGTGTTCCATGTTCTGTGCTTTGTGTTCTGTGCTCCATGTTTCATTCTCTGTGTTGTATATTCCATGTTTCATTCTCTGTGTTGCATGTTCCGTGTTTCATTCTCTGTGTTGTATATTCCATGTTTCATTCTCTGTGTTGTATATTCCATGTTTCATTCTCTGTGTTGTATATTCCATGTTTCATTCTCTGTGTTGCATGTTCCGTGTTTCATTCTCTGTGTTGTATAGTCCATGTTTCATTCTCTGTGTTGCATGTTCCGTGTTTCATTCTCTGTGTTGTATATTCCATGTTTCATTCTCTGTGTTGTATATTCCATGTTTCATTCTCTGTGTTGCATGTTCCGTGTTTCATTCTCTGTGTTGTATATTCCAAGTTTCATTCTCTGTGTTGTATATTCCATGTTTCATTCTCTGTGTTGCATGTTCCGTGTTTCATTCTCTGTGTTGTATATTCCATGTTTCATTCTCTGTGTTGCATGTTCCGTGTTTCATTCTCTGTGTTGTATATTCCATGTTTCATTCTCTGTGTTGTGTGTTCTGTATTCCATTCTCTGCGTTGCATGTTCCGTGTTTCATTCTCTGTGTTGTATATTCCATGTTTCATTCTCTGTGTTGTATATTCCATATTTCATTCTCTGTGTTGCATGTTCCGTGTTTCATTCTCTGTGTTTTATATTCCATGTTTCATTCTCTGTGTTGCATGTTCCGTGTTTCATTCTCTGTGTTTCATGTTCCGTGTTTCATTCTCTGTGTTGTATGTTCTGTGTTCCATTCTCTGTGTTATATGTTCCATGTTTCATTCTCTGTGTTGTATGTTCTGTGTTTCATCCTCTGTGTTGTATGTTGTGTTCCATTCTCTGTGTTGTATGTTCTGTGTTCCATTCTCTGTGTTGTGCGTTCCATTTTCTGTGTTGTATGTTCTATGTTGTATGTTGTGTTCCATTCATTCTCTGTGTTGTATGTTCTGTGTTCCATTCTCTGTGTTGTATGTTCTGTGTTTCATTCTCTGTGTTTCATTCTCTGTGTTCCATTCTCTGTGTTGTATGTTCTGTGTTCCATTCTCTGTGTTATATGTTCCATGTTTCATTCTCTGTGTTGTATGTTCTGTGTTTCATCCTCTGTGTTGTATGTTGTGTTCCATTCTCTGTGTTGTATGTTCTGTGTTCCATTCTCTGTGTTGTATGTTCTGTGTTTCATTCTCTGTGTTCTATTCTCTGTGTTGTATGTTCTGTGTTCCATTCTCTGTGTTGTATGTTCTGTGTTTCATTCTCTGTGTTCCATTCTCTGTGTTGTATGTTCTGTGTTTCATTCTCTGTGTTCCATTCTCTGTGTTGTATGTTCTGTGTTTCATTCTCCGTGTTCCATTCTCTGTGTTGTATGTTCTGTGTTCCATTCTCTGTGTTGTACAGTATCTCACAGAAGGGAGTACACTCCTCACATTTTTGTAAATATTTTATTATATCTTTTCATGTGACAACACTGAAGAAATTACACTTTGCTACAATGTCAAGTAGTGAGCGTACACCTTGTATAACAGTGTAAATTTGCTGTCCCTCAAAATAACTCAACACACCATTAATGTCTAAACCGCTGGAAACAAAAGTGAGTACACCTCTAAGTGACAATGTCCAAATTGGGCCAGATTACCCTCCCTGGTGTCATGTGACCTGTTAGTGTTAGAAAGTCTAAGGTGTAAATGGGGAACAGGTGTGTTAAATTTGGTGTTATCGCTCTCACTCTCTCATACTGGTCACTGGAAGTTCAACATGGAACCTCATAGCAAAGAACTCTCTGAGGATCTGAAAAAAAGAATTGTTGCTCTACACAAAGATGGTCAAGGCTATAAGAAGATCGCCAAGACCATGAAACTGATCTGCAGCACGGTGGCCAAGACCATACAGCGGTTTAACAGGACAGGTTCCACTCAGAACAGGCTTCGCCATGGTTGACCAAAGAAGTTGAGTGCACATGCTCGGCGTCATATCCAGAGGTTGTCTTTGGGAAATAGACGTATGAGCGCTGCAAACATTGCTGCAGAGGTTGAAGGGGTAGAGGGTCAGCCTGTCAGTGCTCAGACCATACGCTGCAGACTGCATCAAATTGGTCTGCATGGCTGCAGAAGGAAGCCTCTTCTAAAGATGATGCACAAGAAAGCCCCCAGTTTGCTGAAGACAGGGACTTGGATTACTGGAACCATGTTCTGTGGTCTGATGAAACCAAGATAAACTTATTTGGTTCAGTTGGTGTCAAGCGTGTGTAACGGCAACCAGGTGAGGAGTACAAAGACAAATGTGTCTTGCCTACAGTCAAGCATGGTGGTGGGAGTGTCATGGTCTGGGGCTGCATGAGTGCTGCCGGGACTGGGGATCTACAGTTCATCGAGGGAACCATGAATGCCAACATGTACTGTGACATACTGAAGCAGAGCATGATTCCCTCCCTTCGGAGACTGGGCCACAGGGCAGTATTCCAACATGATAACGACCCCAAACACACCTCCAAGATGACCACTGCCTTGCAAAAGAAGCTGAGGGTAAAGGTGATGGAATGGCCAAGCATGTCTCCAGACCTAAACCCTATTAAGCATCTGTGGGACATCCTCAAACAGAAGGTGGAGGAGCGCAAGATCTCTAACATTCACCAGCTCTGTGATGTCGTCATGGAGAGGTGGAAGAGGACTCCAGTGGCAACCTGTGAAGCTCTGGTGAACTCCATGCCCAAGAAAGTTAAGGCAGTGCTTGAAAATAATTGTGGCCACACAAAATGTTGAAATTTTGGGCCCAATTAGGACATTTTCACGTAGGGGTGTACTCACTTTTGCTGCCAGCAGTTTAGACATTAATGGCTGTGTGTTGAGTTATTTTGAGGGGACAGAAAATTTACACTGTTATACAAGCTGTACACTCACTACTTTACATTGTAGCAAAGTGTAATTTCTTCAGTGTTGTCACATGAAAAGATATAATAAAATATTTACAAAAATGTGAGGGGTGTACTCACTTTTCTGAGATACTGTATGTTCTGTGTTTTATTCTCTGTGTTGTGTGTTCTGTTTTCCATTATCTGTGTTGTGTGTTCTGTGTTCCATTCTCTGTGTTGTATGTTCTGTGTTCCATTCTCTGTGTTGTATGTTCTGTGTTCCATTCTCTGTGTTGTATGTTCCATTTTCTGTGTTGTATGTTCTGTGTTCCATTCTCTGTTATGTGTTCCATTCTCTGTGTTGTATGTTCTGTATTCCATTTTCTGTGTTGTATGTTCTGTGTTCCATTCTCCGTTGTGTGTTCCATTCTCTGTGTTGTATGTTCTGTATTCCATTCTCTGTGTTGTATGTTCTGTGTTCCATTCTGTTGTGTGTTCCATTCTCTGTGTTGTATGTTCTGTATTCCATTCTCTGTGTTGTATGTTCTGTTTTCAATTCTCCGTTGTGTGTTCCATTCTCTGTGTTGTATGTTCTGTATTCCATTATCTGTGTTGTGTGTTCTGTGTTCCATTCTCTGTGTTGTGTGTTCCGTGTTTCATTCTCTGTGTTGTATGTTCTGTGTTCCATTCTCTGTGTTGTATGTTCTGTGTCCAATTCTCTGTGTTGTATGTTCTGTGTTCCATTCTCTGTGTTGTATGTTCTGTGTTCCATTCTCTGTGTTGTATGTTCTGTGTTCCATTCTCTGTTGTGTGTTCCATTCTCTGTGTTGCATGTTCTGTGTTCTATTCTCTGTGTTGTATGTTCCATTATCTGTGTTGTATGTTCTGTGTTGTGTTCCATTCTCTGTGTTGTATGTTCTGTGTTCCATTCTCTGTGTTGTTTGTTCTGTGTTCTATTCTCTGTGTTGTGTGTTCCATTATCTGCGTTGTATGTTCTGTGTTGTATGTTGTGTTCCGTTCTTTGTGTTGTATGTTCTGTGTTCCATTCTCTGTTGTGTGTTCCATTCTCTGTGTTGTATGTTCTGTGTTCCATTCTCTGTGTTGTATGTTCTGTGTTCCATTCTCTGTTGTGTGTTCCATTCTCTGTGTTGCATGTTCTGTGTTCTATTCTCTGTGTTGTATGTTCCATTATCTGTGTTGTATGTTCTGTGTTGTGTTCCATTCTCTGTGTTGTATGTTCTGTGTTCCATTCTCTGTGTTGTTTGTTCTGTGTTCTATTCTCTGTGTTGTGTGTTCCATTATCTGCGTTGTATGTTCTGTGTTGTATGTTGTGTTCCGTTCTTTGTGTTGTATGTTCTGTGTTCCATTCTCTTTTCTGTGTTCCATTCTCTGTCTTGTATGTTCTGTGTTCCATTCTCTGTGTTGTATGTTGTGTTCCATTCTCTGTGTTGTGTGTTTTTTGTTCCATTCTCTGTGTTGTATGTTGTGTTCCATTCTCTGTGTTGTATGTTCTGTATTCCATTCTCTGTGTTCTATGTTCTGTGTTCCATTCTCTGTTGTGTGTTCCATTCTCTGTGTTGTATGTTCTGTATTCCATTCTCTGTGTTGTATGTTCTGTGTTCAATTCTCCGTTGTGTGTTCCATTCTCTGTGTTGTATGTTCTGTATTCCATTATCTGTGTTGTGTGTTCTGTGTTCCATTCTCTGTGTTGTGTATTCCGTGTTTCATTCTCTGTGTTGTATGTTCTGTGTTCCATTCTCTGTGTTGTATGTTCTGTGTCCAATTCTCTGTGTTGTATGTTCTGTGTTCCATTCTCTGTGTTGTATGTTCTGTGTTCCATTCTCTGTGTTGTATGTTCTGTGTTCCATTCTCTGTTGTGTGTTCCATTCTCTGTGTTGCATGTTCTGTGTTCTATTCTCTGTGTTGTATGTTCCATTATCTGTGTTGTATGTTCTGTGTTGTGTTCCATTCTCTGTGTTGTATGTTCTGTGTTCCATTCTCTGTGTTGTTTGTTCTGTGTTCTATTCTCTGTGTTGTGTGTTCCATTATCTGCGTTGTATGTTCTGTGTTGTATGTTGTGTTCCGTTCTTTGTGTTGTATGTTCTGTGTTCCATTCTCTGTTGTGTGTTCCATTCTCTGTGTTGTATGTTCTGTGTTCTATTCTCTGTGTTGTCTGTTCCATTCTCTGTGCTGATGTTCTGTGTTCCATTATCTGTGTTGTATGTTCTGTGTTGTGTTCCATTCTCTGTGTTGTATGTTCTTTGTTCTATTCTCTGTGTTGTATGTTCTGTGTTCTATTCTCTGTGTTGTATGTTCTGTGTCCCATTCTCTGTGTTGTATGTTCTGTGTTCCATTCTCTGTATTATATGTTCTGCATTCCATTCTCTGTGTTGTATGTTCTGTGTTCTATTCTCTGTGTTGTATGTTCTGTGTTCCATTCTCTGTGTTGTGCGTTCCTTTTTCTGTGTTGTATGTTCTGTGTTGTATGTTGTGTTCCATTCTCTGTGTTGTATGTTCTGTGTTCCATTCTCTGTGTTGTATGTTGTGTTCCATTCTCTGTGTTGTGTGTTTTTTGTTCCATTCTCTGTGTTGTATGTTCTGTGTTCCATTCTCTGTGTTGTATGTTGTGTTCCATTCTCTGTGTTGTATGTTCTGTATTCCATTCTCTGTGTTCTATGTTCTGTGTTCCATTCTCTGTTGTGTGTTCCATTCTCTGTGTTGTATGTTCTGTATTCCATTCTCTGTGTTGTATGTTCTGTGTTCAATTCTCCGTTGTGTGTTCCATTCTCTGTGTTGTATGTTCTGTATTCCATTATCTGTGTTGTGTGTTCTGTGTTCCATTCTCTGTGTTGTGTATTCTGTGTTTCATTCTCTGTGTTGTATGTTCTGTGTCCAATTCTCTGTGTTGTATGTTCTGTGTTCCATTCTCTGTGTTGTATGTTCTGTGTTCCATTCTCTGTGTTGTATGTTCTGTGTTCCATTCTCTGTTGTGTGTTCCATTCTCTGTGTTGCATGTTCTGTGTTCTATTCTCTGTGTTGTATGTTCCATTATCTGTGTTGTATGTTCTGTGTTGTGTTCCATTCTCTGTGTTGTATGTTCTGTGTTCCATTCTCTGTGTTGTTTGTTCTGTGTGCTATTCTCTGTGTTGTGTGTTCCATTATCTGCGTTGTATGTTCTGTGTTGTATGTTGTGTTCCGTTCTTTGTGTTGTATGTTCTGTGTTCCATTCTCTGTTGTGTGTTCCATTCTCTGTGTTGTATGTTCTGTGTTCTATTCTCTGTGTTGTCTGTTCCATTCTCTGTGCTGATGTTCTGTGTTCCATTATCTGTGTTGTATGTTCTGTGTTGTGTTCCATTCTCTGTGTTGTATGTTCTTTGTTCTATTCTCTGTGTTGTATGTTCTGTGTTCTATTCTCTGTGTTGTATGTTCTGTGTCCCATTCTCTGTGTTGTATGTTCTGTGTTCCATTCTCTGTATTATATGTTCTGCATTCCATTCTCTGTGTTGTATGTTCTGTGTTCTATTCTCTGTGTTGTATGTTCTGTGTTCCATTCTCTGTGTTGTGCGTTCCTTTTTCTGTGTTGTATGTTCTGTGTTGTATGTTGTGTTCCATTCTCTGTGTTGTATGTTCTGTGTTCCATTCTCTGTGTTGTATGTTGTGTTCCATTCTCTGTGTTGTGTGTTTTTTGTTCCATTCTCTGTGTTGTATGTTCTGTGTTCCATTCTCTGTGTTGTATGTTGTGTTCCATTCTCTGTGTTGTATGTTCTGTATTCCATTCTCTGTGTTCTATGTTCTGTGTTCCATTCTCTGTTGTGTGTTCCATTCTCTGTGTTGTATGTTCTGTATTCCATTCTCTGTGTTGTATGTTCTGTGTTCAATTCTCCGTTGTGTGTTCCATTCTCTGTGTTGTATGTTCTGTATTCCATTATCTGTGTTGTGTGTTCTGTGTTCCATTCTCTGTGTTGTGTATTCCGTGTTTCATTCTCTGTGTTGTATGTTCTGTGTTCCATTCTCTGTGTTGTATGTTCTGTGTCCAATTCTCTGTGTTGTATGTTCTGTGTTCCATTCTCTGTGTTGTATGTTCTGTGTTCCATTCTCTGTTGTGTGTTCCATTCTCTGTGTTGCATGTTCTGTGTTCTATTCTCTGTGTTGTATGTTCCATTATCTGTGTTGTATGTTCTGTGTTGTGTTCCATTCTCTGTGTTGTATGTTCTGTGTTCCATTCTCTGTGTTGTTTGTTCTGTGTTCTATTCTCTGTGTTGTGTGTTCCATTATCTGCGTTGTATGTTCTGTGTTGTATGTTGTGTTCCGTTCTTTGTGTTGTATGTTCTGTGTTCCATTCTCTGTTGTGTGTTCCATTCTCTGTGTTGTATGTTCTGTGTTCTATTCTCTGTGTTGTCTGTTCCATTCTCTGTGCTGATGTTCTGTGTTCCATTATCTGTGTTGTATGTTCTGTGTTGTGTTCCATTCTCTGTGTTGTATGTTCTTTGTTCTATTCTCTGTGTTGTATGTTCTGTGTTCTATTCTCTGTGTTGTATGTTCTGTGTCCCATTCTCTGTGTTGTATGTTCTGTGTTCCATTCTCTGTATTATATGTTCTGCATTCCATTCTCTGTGTTGTATGTTCTGTGTTCTATTCTCTGTGTTGTATGTTCTGTGTTCCATTCTCTGTGTTGTGCGTTCCATTTTCTGTGTTGTATGTTCTGTGTTGTATGTTGTGTTCCATTCTCTGTGTTGTATGTTGTGTTCCATTCTCTGTGTTGTGTGTTTTTTGTTCCATTCTCTGTGTTGTATGTTCTGTGTTCCATTCTCTGTGTTGTATGTTGTGTTCCATTCTCTGTGTTGTATGTTTTTTGTTCCATTCTCTGTGTTGTATGTTCTGTGTTCCCTTCTCTGTGTTGTATGTTCTGTGTTGTATGTTGTGTTCAATTCGGTGTGTTATATGTTCTGTGTTCCTTTCTCTGTGTTGTATGTTCTGTGTTGTATGTTGTGTTCCATTCTGTGTGTTGTATGTTGTGTTCCCTTCTCTGTGTTGTATGTTGTGTTACCTTCTCTGTGTTGTATGTTGTATTCCATACTCTGTGTTGTATGTTCCCTTCTCTGTGTTCTGTGTTGCATGTTGTGTGTTCCATTCTCTCTGTTGTAAGTTCCATGTTTCCAAATACAATGATATTTGTATAACTATGATCCCACGCACACACAGGAGCCAGTATTAGTGGCTATCATTCATGGAGCCCCTCTGACATCACAGTCAGCTGATCTCCCTCTTTCGCTCTTTGCTTTTTTCCCCTGCAGACTGCCGTAGCCCCGATGACGTTGTCCCGCGCGGTCCTATGATTGGCTGATTTCAATAGTCGCGGGCTACTTGAACTGAGAAGTCTGTGTCCGCTGCAGCGCGCAGGAATTAAATTGTCGGACAAAGTGAGAGCGTGGCGGGCACAGGGCTGGTATTTGTACTCGGTTAGCGCCGGTAAGAGCGGGCTCTCTGGTCGGCTGAGTGCAGAGCCTCGTCCTGTGTGCAGTGAGCTTCTCCTTCCGTATAGTACAAGGACAGGGGGGTCGTATATCCGAGCACCCTCCCTAATTCCGGCTCCAAGATGTCTCAGTACGTGCTGCGGGATGAGAACCAGGAGAACGTCCAGCCCAGGAAGGCGCCGCTCCAGCAAGCCGGGCCCCAGGGAGGCCGCACCGTGCTCGGGGTTCTGCAGGAAAATCGAGGGCTGCGGGGGGCCCAGGGACGAGGAGGAAAGCAGCAGCCGGTACCGGTAGGTTCAATGCACAGGGGCCTACGTTGGGCCTTTCTCTGGGGTGTAATGGGGGATCGCTCTGTCTTCCTCTATAATGATGGGGGGGACATGGCCCACCGAGGACAGGGGGAGGGGGGATAATCGGCCTGCACCGTGCTATGATCCATAGGGGGGTTGCCAGGCCTGTATACAGTAACCGATCATTTCCCTCCAATACTGATCGATAAGCCTTCCCTCCCTGGCACACCCAGCTCTGATCACACTGCATGCTGCTGGTATGGATCCATAGTCTGCCAGGGCTGAAATCCATGGGGGTCACGTTTTATGGTTTCATAGTGCAGGGGATCAGGTAGTGATCTGTGTGTTGGGAGGACATGTGCCTGGCCTAGGAGGGTGGATTGTACTCATCATACAGGGTTATATAGTGTCTGCAGTGCATTATTCTATACAGGGATGGCGGGCCTTGCTCATGAGAGCTTACAATCTAACAGTAGTGTGATTGCCCTTCTCTCAATCTGGGATCTGTAAGCCATTGCTATGCTGTATTAGGATGATTAAACATGGGTGCTCTTCTTGCAGCGATTATCCCCCCCCCACATGCTATGACCTTAAGAAAATCATAATTTTCTATGGGATTGCAAGTTGTGCTCTGTCAGCAGTTGATTGATCAATGTGACTGTTCAGTAGCAGTACTACTGCAATTGTTGGCCAAGCTTCAGATTATTGCTGGTGGCGTGACTTGCATTTGCCCAGCAGCCTATTCATTGGAATAGCCTGCTCTACCTGCAAGGGAAAAAGTCCCTGACCCTTGTCTAAAAATGCTGATGCATGGCACTGCATTGTGCTTTGGCACTATGCGGTTTCATGCACCCAAAAAAAGTGCAGCGTTTTCTGATCAATGGAGTTTCTATTAGGATTTATTGGCACCCTTTCCTGTATGCTAAAGAGCAGCACATGTTTGGGTGCAGGAGTGTGCGTTTTACATGTTTTCATGCACCCACTGCAGTGTAAACCTAGACTTGTTTATGCTTGTGATTGAGTGGTTTCAAATGATCACCTTGTCAAACAACCTGTTTAGTATAAAATGGATGTAAACTGTAGGCTTGTACCTATAGGTAAGCCTTATTATGGGCTTACCTGTAGGTGCTATGAATATTTCCTAAACCTTCACAGTTTGGGGGACATTCACACTTCATGGAGCTGGTGATGTCTGAGGCATGCGCTCTGAAAGGATGGTATACCTGTACTGTGCCTTCATGGTTCTGTGCTGCAGTTTGTGACTGCATGCATGGGAGTGACGTGATTGCGGTGTGGCCAATCAGATGGTCGGAGGGTGTGAACCTGGAAGGAAGACTGGGTGAAGATGGAAGCGTTTTTTCAGAGCTTACAGCGTGGCGGTGCAGGGCTTCGTTCTAAGGTAAGTATTTCAAATTGTGCTAGTATGCAGTGCATACTTGCACATTATGCCTTTACTTTGCAGGGTTTAAAAAGAGATAAATTGGTGTGGTTTACTTCCACTTTAAAATATAAATCCAAAAGGGAAAACATTTTTGTATAGGTATGTCTTTCTCATTCCCTCTGTTCTCAGCTGCAAAAGAGCTAGGGGAGGAGAAGCAGCACACTGAGCTTTCCAGTGAGGTTGTCAAGGCAAGTCTGGTCATTGGAGGAGAGGGCACAGAGTTCCCAGCAAATCTAGGGAACTGACCAGTGTTCTCCTGCTTAGTGTGGTCATCCCTCCAGGGTCTCTGCCTTCTGACAGCCAGTGAAGAGGGGGGGGGGCAAGCCCCATTCTGTGTCCAGGGCTCAGGCGCAATCTGACATGAGTGTAGCTTGCTAATGGGGCACTCCAAGATAAGGAGGGCCAGCGTGCCGGTGGGGGGCCTTAGAAGAGGATTGGGGCTGCTCTGTGCAAAACCATTAACACAGATTAGGTAAGTAAGATGTTTAAATAAATGGTATCAGCGCTGCTCTAGTTATCATGTAAATGTGTATACTCAACAATTCATATAGATATACATCTGAAATGGAAAAAATAAGTGAATAAATGTAATGCAAAATTGTCCTTGCTATTGATCAGATAAAGTGCTTGTGCTGTTAACCAACCATACTGATAATCAAATAGCTGAAAGACTAAGTGCTTGTGCTTGAATTTTAGGTCACATCAGTCCCTGCCCTCAAGGAGCTCACAATCTAAGGTCCCTAACTCACATTCATACATACACAGTAGGGCCAATTTTTTTATACAGGATTCAATTAACCTACCAGCATGTCTTTGGAGTGTGCATGCGGGGGGGGGGGGGGGGGGGGGGCGGACATACAAACTGAGTACCATATGAGTTGCTGCAATGAAATTTCAGTAAAATGGACTAGCCTGCTGCATTTCTTTTTTACTGATTTTTGGGGTGTCTTTTGACTTCAGCCCTCTGTAGACTTAGGATCGAAAGAATGCCACATCATTTGATGGAAATGAAAATCATCACACAGTTCATATCTGTATAGATATCAGCATGACTTTTTTTTCCCCTTTGAAAACAGATATGAAAGTTTTTTTTTTTTTTTTTTTAGTGTATATTGCAAAAATCACCCCCTCATTGTGCTTGGTGGGCAGTATAGCAGCTGAATGTGACCCTTTCCAGCAAATGGGAGCTGCAACTGCATGCAATACAGGTGCTTGCCATGGCGTCTCAACAAATCCATTTGCTACAAATCCTGATTAATTGCTGACATCAGTGTTTTTTCTTTTTTTGTTTTGCTCTAAGAAGATCTCATGCTTTATCAACCTTAATGCTTCTGTATAAATTGAGATTCTTTCCAATTCATAAATTCCTGGTTAGATGTGAAGTGGTTTGGAATTTTGTTTTGTGCTGCTAGATGATTGAACTATTCTCTTCATATCTTCAGGTTCTTGCTGCACGCAATCATTTGGGCACCAATGATGAGAATTATGGCAAGCTACCAGCTGGAAAAGCTGCTCCCAAGCAGGCTACCTTTGCAATCCATGTGGATGAGCCAGACTGTGCAAACTATCGGAAGCAGCCAGTTACTAAAAAACCTGTGCAAGATGAACACCTGAAACAGCTGAATAAAGTGGTGATTTCTCTCGGACAAAGGAAGCCTCTGGAGCCCATAGAAAACCCAGTAGTCCATACTAGCTATGGTAAGGTAAAGCTCATCCTGGCAGCTGCTGTTGGTTATTACACATGAGCAGCAGTGCTAAAAATGCAACAATTGCCCCATAATAGTAATGTATATTGGTTTTCTGTGTTCTGCTTCTGGCTTTCACTCTTCATTGTGGGTGCAGTATGCAAGTGCGTGTTATTTCATCTTTAAACACTTCTCTCAACACTGGACATGTCTTGGTCAGAGGTTTTTCAATGTCTCTGGGCACCTTAACCATTTCAAATGCCCCCTAGCCTTATGAAAGTTTGGGTTTTTTTTTTTTTTCTTCCTTTCTAATAAGACAAAATTAAAACATTCAGGTAATAGAAAATCCTAAATCTACATAGTGGCTGGTGGTTGTGTAGTGAACGATTCACCCTAGGATTCTGGCAAACAGGCATTGAAGAGCACTTGTGCTTTAGCCTCGGTTTCCACTAGTGCGGCTACGAAGTCGTGCTACTTCTAGCACGACTTCGTAGCAAAAGTAAACCGCGGCTTCAGTTAGACTTGTCCCTCATATATAGAGGGAAGTCGCGCTCAAAAGTAGTACACTATTTACTTTTGAGGTTGCAGCAACTGAAGCCGCGGCAGTGGAAACGGGCCCCATTGAAAACAATGGGTTTTAACTTGCTGTGCGACTTGACATGTGTCAAGTCGCACTAGTGGAAACCGAGCCTTATACCTGCAGATAGCTTAAGTTGAGACATATGGATCAGTACATAGTAGTCAAAGTATTTGATTTGCCTTAGTGACACACTTAAAATGTAAAAAAGTAACTACTTTTGGACAAAGCCTATTTCTGATACTTGTTTATAAGTTCAAATCAGTGTGCATTACTTAGAACCCCTAAACATTATATGTATGTATATATTTTTTTAGAGACCCTCGAGCAGTGATGGCGAACCTTGGCACCCCAGATGTTTTGGAACTACGTTTCCCATGATGCTCATGCACTCTGCAGTGTAGGTGAGCATCATGGGAAATGTAGTTCCAAAACATCTGGGGTGCCAAGGTTTGCCATCACTGTGCCTAGAGCATAAAATGGGGATTGTTGCAATACTTTGTCACACTGTATTTGCTCAGCGGTCTTGGATTAAAAAAAAAAAAAAAAAAAAATGTTGGCCCATTGTGTTCTGTGAGTTAAAGGTTACGCCATGTAAATTGACACCTAATGTGTCATGCTTCAAAACTGCGCACGCTCATGGAATGGCAACAAACATTGGTACTTAAAAAAAAAAAAAGTGTTCTAGTGCTAGAAATATTGCTCTAACAACCGTAGTGATACCTCACGTGAGGGTTGAACACCATTTACATGTGTACTTGCGTATGCATTCGCTTCTGTGCTCGAGCTCAGGGAGATGGGGCGCTTTACATTTTTACTGTCCTTGTTTAAAAAAAAAAAAAACTGACTGTGCATTTACCACCACCGCGGGATTATAGTGGCATTTCATTCAATTTGACTTCATCCCATTGCAAACCAGTTGATGAGCATGTACTCCTGAAGAAGTGAGCTATGTTCCTCACGATACGCGTCGAGATTTTATGATGCTCCAGTTCAACAATGCAATGTGTTTACTGTACTTGTGAGCATATTTTATTCATGTATGTAAATGTGGTCATATATTATGATATACTTTCAATAAACCTATTTGTATTACTACAAAAAAAATCACTTCGTTTTACGAGGAATGTAAACATCCCCTGTAATAGAAATAAGGACAGGCCCTCTTTAATTTGAGATCTGGGGGTCAAAAATACCTCACATCTCACATCTGCACTAAAAAGCAATAAATCTACACTAAAAAGCAATAAATCTACACTAAAAAGCAATAAAGTTGTATGGGATTTTTTATTAAAGCTGTTGAAAGCGACATTTGACGTCTCTCCAATCTTCCAAGGCAAGTTGAGTGGGGGCCATCTTACCTGCCAAGCACCATAGGACCAGATCATTTTTCTCCGCTACTGACTGCTCGGTAAGCGGGGAAAACTACTGGGAAATGGCGGGAGGAGGGTGGGCACCTCTTCTGCCACCCATAAGTTATCCAGTGGGGAATCCGCTACCGGGACCACGTTCATGTTTAACCACTTTACCGCTGAGTACCGGAGTACTACTGCGGCAACGTGGCTCGTTATCGTCTGATGACGTAGACCTACGTCGCCAGACTCCTCCCCCTGTAGGTGGCGCGCCGCCGGAGGCGCGCTCCCGCTGTTTTCATTCACAGCGGGAGTCGGGCCAGGGGAGGAGCAGCGGCGATCGCCGCTGCTCTGCCCCGATCGTCGGGGAATCCAGTTTGGAGATCCGCCCGCCTGTGTAAACAGAGCGGGCGGATCTCCTAAGTGACAGGGAGTGACAGATCGGAGTGTTTAGCATAGCTGAACATCCGATCTGTCCCTCACTCACTCACCTCCCCCCCACACGTTAGTAAGCACCAGGCATACATTAACCCCTCCCTCTCCAATAAAATTAACCCCTTCCTTGCCAGTGTCATTTTTACAGTAACAGTGCATATATATATAGCACTAATTACTATAGTAATGTCACTGGTACCCCCAAGTGTCAAAAATGTCAGTCAAGGGTCCGATCTGTCCGCCGCAATGTCGCAGTCCCGCAAAAAAAATCGCAGATCGCCGCCATTACGCGTTAAAAAAAAACACCAAAAATGATAGAAATCTTTCCCATAGTTAGTAAACGCAATAACTTTTGCGCAATCCAATCAAAATACGCTTATTGTGATTTTTTTTATTTTTTTTTTTTACCAACCATGGGTAGCAGAAAACAAATTGGCCAAAAATTTAAAAAAAATTGGTTTTTACATCTTTTTTGGGGGAATTTCATATAAAAAAAATGTTAAAAATATTTTTTTCAAAATAAACGCTTTTTTGTTTATAGCGCAAAAAGTAAAAATCGCACAGGTGATCAAATACCACCAAAAGAAAACTCTGTTTGTGGGGAAAAAAGGATGTAAATTTTGTTTGGGTACGGCGTTGCATGACCGCACAATTGTCAGTTAAAGACGCACAGCGCCGAATTGCAAAAAGTGGCCCAGACGTAAGACAGCAAAATGCTCTAGTGGTTAAATAGACCTCTTGCATTATGAAAACAATCAAGGATAGGGCAGCAATGTTGCCATAACCCTGTTAACGTCAAAGTAGTGATGTAAATGCATGGTGGACTGTAGTGGTTAAAAAAAAAAAAATTATACTTGCCTGCTCTGTGCAAAACTGCAGTGGCCCTGAACCTCCACTTCTAGGGTCCTAAGCTGGCAACCTTTGCCCCCCTTTTGTGCCCCCAAAGCAAGTTGCTGCTATGGGGACAGTGCATGCTCACTCCCGAGCTGTCTTAAAGCCGCTGCTTCCTCCCCACTACATTTGATTGGCAGCAGAAGCTAATGGCTTCGGCTGCTGCCAGCATCCCTGTGTGGAGTAAGATGGGAGCAGTGCACAGTGCTGGATCTTTCCCCCTTCACACAGGGAAGGAAAGGACAGCAAGCAAGAAGGACATTTTGTTTTGCTTCATGCAGGGAATGCATTAAAAATGTTTTGGCTTTAGCACAACTTTAAAAAAAGTTCTCACGTGCCAGGCAAAGGCGCTAGTATGCACTGCATATCAGCACATTATGTGAAACTTGCCTTTAAAATGAAGCATTCTAGCGATGCAATCTCATCACTGGAGACAGTGTCTATCTTCACCCGGTCTTCCTTCTGTGTGTGTGGATTAAGCTTGTACTGCCCAAAGCAATGTCACTCCCCCACATGCGTGCAGGAGCTGCCGGTTATGGCACAGGGCTCTGAAGAAATGGCACGGGCGGCCATTCCCTCAGAGCGCAGGGGCCAGTGATTTTACTGGCTGAATACACATAAACTGTGCATGTTTAGGAGATATTTACACTACCTATAGGTAAGCCTGATTATAGGCTTACCCTTTAGGTAAAACTTAGAGGAAGTAAACTCATCTTTAAGGCCCAATCCTATTTATGTTAAGATAATGTGTTGAACAAGCCTTACTGTAACTCATGGAGGCATTCATTTTATATCAACACTTATACATTGCAGCTATGTTGTAGCACACTGTAACAGACCTGTGTGGGGATGCACTGTGCTAAGAAAATGGTGCATGTAAAACTTACTGCAGTATGGTACACTGACGGCTTATTCTATTCCTCCTACCTGAGTGCTTCATTTACACTGTATTAAACCAAATCACTTGTTACACAAGTCAGTGAAGCATTTTTTCCCTTTTTGGAGCTCCTCTGCCAATATTAAAGCATAGAACACCTGTAGGTAATCTATTTGGTGCACTTGTGTTTTTAGAGCTATAGAAAATATAGTAGCGTTTCAGTGTGTATTACATGTGATCTGAAAGCTACTGTGTGGGTTGTACAGCCTGGAATAATGCATGTATTTGGGTGGAATATGGTGTTCTATTTTGTCTGCTCAAGTGCAGTTTTTACTAGCTTCACTACTTGCCCTATTGTCCCTAAAGCACCTAAACATGGAGTTTCTGGACCTATTTTGCAATCTTACTGCAGGCACCAGAACCAATGCTGCTACATAAGGACATCTGAGGCATATTCTTCAGTAAGCAATTTTTATTGATCACAGGAGCCCCTAAAAGTGCAATGTTTTGGAATTACACAGGGCTTTAAAACAAGTCTGTGGCTGTTTTCTGGACTTGTGAAAATTCCTTCAGTTACATAAGCACTGGCTGCTTGCATTCAAGCTCTGAAGATTGATTATTTAAAGGCTAATTCCACCCTTTGCCAAAATAAATGCACTGTATTATAAAGTGCACTAACTTTTTTTTTTATTTATCTTTTTCAGATTCTCCAATGGATATGTCAATTGTGGATGAGGAAGAAAAGGTGACCAGTGGCAAAGAAGTCCAAGATTATGCAGAAGAGATTCATACTTATATCAGGGAAATGGAGGTAATTTGGTGTCCTGGATAGTGGATAGGCCCTGTTTTTTTTTTTTTTTTTTTTTTTTTTTTTTTTTTATAATATATTATATAAAAATGTTTGAAAAATGTCACCACGTGCTGTTGCCTGCATCAATAGATTAGTCCAGTAGTGGCAAACTGTTCCTCACTCAATTTTCTACATTTTAGGAGCCACAGCAACATTGGGAGCATTTTCTCACATGTTCCTGATGTGATCCATGGTAAAAACATTTAAAAAAAAGGTATCTAAAAACACTGCTCTCTGCTGTGGTCTTCTCACAGAATGGCTGAAATGGTTTATAATTTACTTGTTTTTAATGAATTATGGGCGTTTGTGAGGGACTCCTGAAGCTTCTAGCCTCAAATGCTCATGAGCCCTATAGCTCAGCTCTACTTGACAAACTCGTGTAGCCTGAATCTAAAATCCAAAAGGGAGTCACAGGGACACCAGTAGATACAACCACAAGGTGCCTGTATATAAGAACTGTTGCTTAAATGTTAGATCAGGTCCGGTTCAGTGTAGGCACCTAGGGGCAATAGCAAATACCTGCTGCAGCTCACAAAAGCCTTCTGTAATGGCTAAATCCCTGCCCATTCTAAAGACTGGTCCAAGTTCAGCAGAGACCATCTGAATTTCAATCCATCTGAGCAGGCTGGTTGTACAGAAATTAATCTATAGACTTCTGTACAGTCAGCCTTTTGGAACATTTTCACTCAATCAGTGCTGCTGGCTATAACTGGTGGTGCTGATTGTATTCTAATGGCAGTGAAGCCCCCACGGTCAGAATGCAATAGTTCCCAAGGGGGGGATTCCCCCACTCGCATGTTTTCTTTCAACCGTTGGTTGAATGATAGAAAATGACTCATGGCTTGCTTAATGGACCAAGCTTCAACACTTCACCTTGTGCTAAACATTGCCTGCCCCATTTACCTCATACATATTTCTATTGGCTTGTTAAGCTCTCCATTAGTAATAGGCTAGTAGGTATACCGGGTTTGGTGTGGGAAACAATGGGCAAGCTCACACTACCAGAGCCTTTGCCCTTCAGATTGTCATAACAGGAAGGTTTGCTAGGATATGCCACTGATCAGTATCTAACACTCACCGAAGTATTTGATGCTATTCTAGCAGCAGCTCTAGCTCTGCAAGAGCAGATTAGACTGACAAATTATTTTTTTTAGAATGCTGTGTGTTTATAGTTTAACATGACCGGTTTCAAGTAAACCTGCTTTCCTTATTTAGGGCTTTAGTGGCCACTATCCACGGCAGCACATGCAATATTTGGCTTTCTTTTTGCTGTTCCATTCAGCTGTTGGGAACAAAAATTCCCAGTAATTATGTAGTTTGACTTTTACATTATAAAGCTCTACAAATTACCACTGCCATGACCGCTTACAGCGCTTGCATTCCAGACTTGGTACATTGCTGCCCATGAGACCCTGTCTTTTGCCATGTTAACTTTCTTTGTAATGGCTGTTGGAGGGCTAACGTGAAAGCTGTAGACATAAGCTAACCATGCGCTGATAAAAATTGCATCTGTTTGGGCACCAGGTGAAAAGCCTAAAAGGAATGCAGTCACCATATCGAAGGACTGGTAAGCTTTCTGTTTTTGAGCTGAATTTTTTAAAATTTTTTTTTTTTTTTTTTGTCTACAGATAAAGTGTAAACCCAAGGCTGGTTACATGCAGAAGCAGCCTGATATAACGAATAACATGCGTGCAATCCTTGTTGACTGGCTGGTTGAAGTTGGTGAAGAGTACAAGCTGCAGAATGAGACTCTCTATTTGGCTGTGAACTACATTGATAGATTCTTGTCATCAATGTCTGTATTACGGGGGAAGCTTCAATTAGTTGGCACTGCTGCTATGCTATTAGCTTCGTAAGTATTTTATTTTCACCAATATATTACAAAGGATCAGTACGGTTTTGCCTAGTTCTAATGGACTCGTTTCTGCCAATGCAGGAAATTTGAAGAGATCTACCCGCCTGAAGTAGCAGAATTTGTTTACATAACTGATGACACTTACAACAAGAAACAAGTACTTAAAATGGAACATTTGGTTCTTAAAGTTCTGTCTTTTGACCTTGCTGCTCCAACTATCCTACAATACCTCAACCAATATTTTCGTCTCCATCCAGTGGCTTCTAAAATGGAAAGTTTGTGTATGGTAGGTGTACAATCGCATTTTGTCATTTACATATGCATATTATCTAAAATGATCTTTCTAAAGTCAAAGGTGAAATCTGGGATTAAAAAAAACCTTTGCTGTGGTGGCCCCCTGCACTGCAAGGGTTTAAGGATAGACCAATGAGCTGTAATATGCCATCCCTTACTCTGGCAGGCTTCCAATGTTGAAGACTTTTGGGTGTGCCCTCACTATTCCCACATACAGTGCAAGACCAATAGTCCTGCATTGTATGGAATATTGGTATGCAACCACCAACCATAGCCTCAAGGAACTGGTACTGCAGCATAGAGGAAATCTGGAGTGAGGAATGGGGTAAATCTACTTTTTTGGAAAATGGTGCAGCGCGGCAAAGTCGGCGATGCACTAATTGGGATGCTCTGATTGCCAGCAATAGGCTGCGATTTGGGTGCAAAAGTCAAGTGTACACTGCTAAAATGCGCTCTATCCCTACCCATCTGATTCATTCAGCTTCAAATCAAGCTCTGGGATTGGTGCCACACCCCCCAATCCAATCATTCCTGTTATTAAAGCCCCCTGCCAGGTAAGAAAACCCACATACACCTTGCAGTGCAGGCTCCTTGTGCCACAAGGCTTAATTGCTTATTTAGTCACAGGTAGAAGATTTAATCTCCTGCAGTGCTTTTGGCAACTTCAGGGGTGATTTTTCAATATTCACCTGTGCATGAACCTGTACAGATGTCTTTTTAGTCCCCCCTGAAGTCAGATGAACTTGCACCATTTCAAAGCCTTGTTCAGTGTGAACAAAGGCTAAGCCAGGGATTGATCCAGTCCTCCAGATGCTACCATTATAAGTCTCTCCTCCAAACCCCCCCCCCCCCCCCCTTAGCTTCGTGTGGTGTCTGTCAATGGACTGTATGTCAGAGCTTGGTAGTGATTTTGGCCAGACCTTCAGGTGTAATGTACAGCCTGGGGCAGTGATGGCGAACCTTGGTACCCAAGATGTTTTGGAACTACATTGCCCATGATGCTTATGCACTCTGCAGTGTAGTTGAGCATCATGGGAAATGTAGGTCCAAAACATCTGGAGTGCCAAGGTTCGCCATCACTGGCCTTCACAGGGCATGTTTTCACCTAGTTCTTGCCTAGAACACAGAAATTGAGCTGAAGATGGAACATCCCTGCCTTTTGTTTATGGGTATTTACAGTTCTATTCTGTTTGAATAGACTGTTAGTCAATTGCAGGTGTATTGATCATCTGGGGATAAGCTTGGTGTGAATTGCTGTGATTTATTGTTTTTTTTTTTTTTTTTTTTTTTTGGGTGATTCACATTTGGCTATTGCGAGCAGAATTCTGCCCTCAATTCAAAATAGCCAGGTGTTGTATCCATGCTAATTCTGCCTGACCACTGGTATATGCAGCATGTCTCAGTGATGCAACTGCAATGACACTTGCAAGGTTTGAGCAGTGATGGCATTTGATTATACCACTGCAAAATGGAAATAGTTTAGTTTATAGGCAATCTCATAGCTACTGGATCTCCTAGTTATAATCTGACAAGAGGCTTAAAGAAATATCTAGCAATCTTTTCCAAAGTTTAGGACCACTATATAACATGCTATTGATATGTAAAAGGTTCTTACTGTAGCAAGTTGCAACAGGTATTCGGCAAGCATACTTTGCACTGCATTTAAAAAAAAGTGTTCAGTAACTTTAGTATGTTTCAGTAATTCATTTGTTTGTTTGTTTTTTTTTTGCAGTACCTGGGAGAGCTCAGCTTAATAGATGCAGACCCTTTCCTCCGATACTTGCCATCTGTTGTTGCTGCATCGGCTTTCGTCATTGCAAACTTCACATTAAACGATGAGACTTGGGTATGTAGGTTTTCCATAGCCACAAGGGATATAAATCTACCTGTGTAAAAAAAGGCATTTTGTGCACAGTAAAGTGATAATAAAGCTAAAAATGTTTACCTTAATGCTGTCCTTGCATTAATGTAAACGTTTTCTATTTCTCTGTCCTTGCCCCTTGCCTGTGTGAAGGGAAACATAGATAATAGATCCAGAGCTGTTCCTGACTGCTTCTCTTCTCCCCTCTTCCTCTTCACACAGGATTTTGAGTAGCATCAAGAGCCATTGCTGTTAAATGATGCAGTGAGAAGGAACTGTGTGTGTAGGGGGGGTGAGAAGGAAGTGTGTGTGTTTGTGTGTGTGTGTGTGTGTTTGTGTGTGTGTGTGTGTGTGTGTGTGGGGGGGGGGGGGGGGGGGGGTGTTAAGTCCCGGTGTCTCTCCATACACACAGCTTGGGAGAAACGCTGCGCAGCTTGCTATTGGGACACTAAGAGGAGGCAAGATTGCTGCTGGGGGACCTGATAAAATGAGGATCAGGGCCGCTCTGCAATACCACTGCACAGAGCAGGTGTGTAGAACATGTTTTTTAAACCGCTTGCTGACAGCCTCAAGGAGTATGTGGCAGAGTGGCTCTCCTGCACGGATCACGTGTTTAGTGATCCAGCACTTCTGGGTAGGGGGTGTGTGCCGGCTGTGATAGTCCCGCATAAGCCGGTCCGCATGGTGCTGGTCAATGATTGATCGCCAACACCCGCTGATCCTCAGAGGATGACAGGGCAGAGCTTTGTAAATGTAAACCCATGTGGAGCTCTTAGGCAGTTTACTGATTACTGCGCAGATTTAAACTAGAACCCTAGATTTGATTTCCCTGCATTTCAGCATTCAAGCGGAGTTCCACCCAAAAGTGGAACTTCCGTTTTAGGTAGTAATAACTCCCTGACATGCCACATTTGGCATGTCATTTTTTTTGGGGGGGGGGAGCGGGTACCTAGTTTTGACAGGTATCCGCTTCCGCTCAGAGTGCCACGGCGCCCTGAACGGAAGTTCTCCTCTCCACCTCCCTCCCTGCAATCTTCTGGGACATGTCGGAGGTCCCAGAAGATTGCCGGCCAATAACGCGCAGAGCAACTCGCGCATGCGAAGTGCGTACCTGGCTGTCAAGCCGCAAACTGTCACTGCCGGGTGCCTACACCAGTAATGCTGGCGCTGCCAAGACCAGAGGGAAGAGGATTGAGGCTTCTGGTGGCCGCATTGCTGGCCTGCGGGACAGGTCAGTGAAAAGGCTGGAACTCAGCTTTAAGCTGGAAAACTTGGCAGTTAAAACCATGTACATAAAGAATTAAGCTGTAATTTTCCTTTTTGTAAAATCTCCAGAATATATTTAATCTTGGGGCCCATTTGAGAACGTGTGGTTTTTTTATTTTATTTTTCTCTGGTATGGTGACCTAAACTTTGTCTTTCCCCTCCCCCACAGCCAGATTCCTTGGTCCAGTTCACAAGATACTCCTTGGAAAGTCTTAAACCTTGCATCTTGGATCTGTATCGCACCTATCTTTCTGCAGCAACCCACCAACAACAGGCTGTGCGTGAGAAATACAAGAATGCAAAGTGAGTAAATCTACACATTGTTGAACAAACTTAAATGGCCTTTTAATGCATTTTAAGGGCCAGGCTGTAAGATAAGATCAACTATTAGATTTTTGACCCTTGCCCAGTTGGATTTTTTTTTTTTTTTTTTGTTCCTACACCCCTGGGTCTGACTATACTCATGCATTTGTAGACAGTCTTCCAACTGGCATTTTTTTTTCTAGGAGGTCAACAATGGCATTAGACCTCATTCTGTCAGTGCATGTTTTCTTTAATTTGTGTGAGCTTCAACTTTAGCAAAGCTCTCCAGTATGTGGACATTTTATCCCACCCCAATCTGTCCCATTGGGAATATTTTTTTTTTCCCGGCCTATAGCCAAAACAGGAAGTGGGAGGAATTGCTCCAAAGAGGGAGTCCTGGGTTGTCCCCAGAACTGGTGTCCCACTGGAAGAATTCTGGTGTTAACCCAAAATTTGGGATTTTCTTTAATTTTTATAATGGTAAAACAGGACCAATAGGTCCATATTCCTAAATGGAGGGGGGGGGGGGGGTGGGTGGAGAAATGAATTCTTTCTATCCAAAACTAAAAATGTCCCCGGTTCACACTTGTTATGTGAATTTGTATTGCAAAACGCACAAGTGAAGTAAATGTATTCCTATTGAGGGTGTTCATAGACAAGCAGTTGTCCACTTTTGACCTATCTGTCCATTAAATTCTACATTCAGTGTGTTAAGAGGGCTTAATGTGGCTTTCACTTGTTTACTCCTTTGTACAACTGAATTCCGTATACTGAATTTGTTTTTTTTTTTTCCTTCCCCAGGTATCAAGGTGCATCAACAATTGATCCTCCAGAGTCCCTTTCTATATTTTTATAATCCTAAAAGTTGGACTTTTTTCTAATGTATATGGACACAAAGCACATGATGTACAGTTATTTTTCTATTATTGAGACTTTGTTTTTCACTCATTCAGGTATTGCGTATCTGAACAGAATTATGAAGCAAAGTGTTTTTTTTTTTTTTTATGGTTTTAAACTCTGTAAATTTTATGTATGGTTTTTAGATATTTGCTTAGCTATGCTCTTTTATAAAGCTGTTTGTGCAGATTGCACTAACCAAGCAGTTGACATATTTGTTTATATACTATATAAATCACTGTTAATACCAATAAATGTTAAACAGCGAAATAAGTGTTTTGAGCTTGTGACAGGGTCACAGAGCGTTCAATGAACAGAATGGCTTCTACACTTGTGGCATCCTAATGTGGAAGTTATTAGTACAAATTGCTGACCATGTCAACACATGAGGCCATCAGATTGGTGCAGATCTGACACCTTCCTTGTAGATGTCTCTGCAATCTACTTTGTGAGGAGTTTTAGGCTGACACTAGCCCAAGAGTCAGGCCTTCTTAGCTTGCATTAATGCTAAATTTCTGATAATGGTGGTTGCATTTGCTCAACTGAAGAATCAATCTAGACAAAACAAGTGGCACTCCAGTGATTTGACATGTAAGCAGCTTGTACAAGTAGCTGACCTATTGTGGAGTGCAGCTGTGCTGTTAGACTGTAACTTTAAATGTTGAGGCTTGTGCTTACTACTGTATCTCTTAGTCTATGGTCCTGCATATCCAAACAGTTTACTTGTCAGTGTTCTTGGTTCTCCTGTGTTGAGTTAACGGTGGCTATTACAACTTTGCCACCCTGACAAATGGAAGGTGCCTGTCTGCTGCCCCAATGGCTAGTAAAACAATGGGCTATCTGATTTCCAGGCCTTAATCCTATGTTTGCTAGGCTAACTCCTGCATATGTTTAACACATGTTAGGGTACTGTTCTTATTTCTAACCACACCTGTGCATGGTTGGCTCTGTTGTGCACTCTTGTATCACATTCTGACTTTAGGTTTCATTATGCTTTTCCCCACCTTTTTTAATGTCTGACTGACCAATCAGGAACACTGTTTGCTCTTTCTGGACAAACTAAGCCGAAATCCCTTCCCTCAAAGTCTTAATACAAGTTTCACAGCTGCTAGAGAATGTTCCTAACCCACCACAGTAGGAACAGTGAAGGGCTTAAAACGGCCCGTATGAACTGGTAGTGTTTTTAAATAGACTTGCAATAGGCTTGGCGTATTTGCCTAAACATGATTGCACCCTAGAACTGACTTGAGGTTAACCTGCTGTTATAAAAGCTGACACCACACTGCTTCTGCTCAAAATCACTAGTTGTGCAAAAAAGGTAAGTCAACCTAGTTCAACAAGCTCAACCTGCAAAACTTCTTGATTTTATTTAGACATGAGGTATTAACAAAAGGTGAATGTGCAAAATGATTCGTGTTAATGTGGTGTTACTGGCCTAATGTTCAGCTATAAAAGGCCACTTGGTATTGTATTTTATAGTGTAAATGGCAGGTATGCATTAAAGTGTTTGTATGGGAAATACTACTGATGCGGTCTCATGATTCTACATAAATGGTACCAAAGCTTATGGTGAAACGGTACAATAGTTTATATAGGCTGTTTTGATAGAAACTGGTTTTTATCACTTTGGTGTATTTAAATGTCCAAGTCATGTGTTGAATTGTAACAAAATGGATACCTGTTTAGGCTTGCCTATGAAAATGATCCATGTTCAGCTAGCTTTGAGGCATTTGATGGGGCAATGAGAAGGTAATGTGATGCCTGTTTTTTAACATAACTGCTGCCCCAACCTACTGCAACATGTGCATTGCATGCACCTGCAGGGCTTTCCCAATGGGTTGTGGGTGACATTGCATCTAGCAGCTATCAATGCAAGAATCGCTGGCTGAATAGCTGCAGCCACCTGTCAAAAGTGAACAGGGCTGGCTGCCGCACATTGCTTCTCAGCCGTTCTTCCATTTCCCTGCTGCTCCAATTTGTACCAGGCTAAATTGCTGGTATGAATGTAGTCTTTGAGTGCATAGACTCTGGATAAAAGAGCACCTTTTTTGGATGGCAGAATTCATTGTCTGCTTGGGGGCAGGGGAATAGTGGATGCACTAGTAGATTTAACCACTTAACGCAAGTAAGGTAAGCAGCTTACAGGACTTTGTATACTCCTAAGCCTGTGTATCTTTGCCTTACAAAAAAATATGCTGTGTCTATACCTGATTTCAGTGTGCTGCTGGGCGATCACATGACTGGCTCTCCTGACCCCATCTCTCAGCTACGGGAGGTGGGGCTGAGATTCCCCTGCTAACATCACTTGGGAGAATGGAGCTGCACACTGCAGTCAGGTAGATACAGCCTTTTATATAGATTTTATGAAGGAGGAGCCAAATTGCACAGTGCAGGATAAATGCTGTTTAACAATTTAAATACTGGGCACTTTCACCTAATTTCTGCTGAGGCCAGCTTTCAGTGCTATTGCATTTTGCCAATTTTAACTTTTTTGGTGTGGGGGGGGGGGGGGGATAAAAGGCAACTGAATTTGGGGGGGAGGGAATATTTCTCTGCAAAATTTTAACAAACTAGATTTCGGTTTTGTTCATTGATGGACACAGCTCTTGATATTAACTTTTGGGTTATACTGCCCCCTATAAGAGTAGGACACTAGGAAGAAAACAATTCTGGCTATACCAATGGGCAGTCCCGGGCTACTCCCTCTGCTATAGCCACTCAATTCCCCCCGCCTAATCAGGACTACTTCCTCACTGGAATCATTGTTTCTGGCAAAATGTAAGATCTTCTCCTGCCCTGCCTGGATCTGTCCTTGAGGCCTGGTCTCCCTCCTGGGTCCCTGTAAGACTTGTAGTGCAATTTTGTTGTAGCCTGTGTTTCTATACACGGCAGCCATGTTTGTGTAGTCCAGTGACCATTTTCTTGTGGTTTGCCATTGGAAATGGAGCCCTGTGGGTGGCAGTTTCGGTGGTGGGAGCCCCTGGTCTTGACTTCTGGATCTTTTCACTTCCTGAAAAATTGACAGAGGCTTTGGCCTATATGTAAACTCTGGCTAGTTCGACACTGAGGCTGCTATTCGTCATTGCCCCGGTGAAGCAAACTCTGACCGAGTGGGCTAAGCATTTACGCCGTGACCTGGAGGGAAAACGGCTCCCTCTGCCTTTTCTGAGCGGGTGGACCTATTGGTCCAGGGGCTGCAGTTTCTGTGATGTGTCTGTGGCTGCAGTGCCCCCGGTTTTGCCAAGTGCCTCAGCCTGAACACCCCCCCCAATACTAAGGCTGTTAGGGTGGTCTAGTCACTGGCCTGGGATAGGGGGGGTGCGCTGCTGGCAACTGCTAGGGCCCACTCTGTTGTGCCTAAATCTAGCCTCCCATCTCTGGGTCCCTGTATAAATGGTGCTGCCATTTTGTTGTAGCCTGTGTTCCTCTACACTGTGGCCATTTTCTTGTGGTTTCCCATTGCAAATAGTGGCCACCATGACAGTGGAGCCCTGTGAGTGGTGAATCCCTCTTTATCCCCTGGCGTTGGCTCCTGGATCATTTAGCTTCCTGATTGCTGCACATGTAGTGTTTTCCTGGTGGTTGCAGGTGAATGTGTCCGTGGCTGGGGATTGCCCTGTGCATTGTATGGGGTGACTGGGTGGTGCTGCCAGGGGAGGGGGGTTTGGAGCACATTACCCCACCTGAACTCTTTGAGGCTGATGGCACATGGCAGTCCTGGAGTCCCTTGTGTCCAGGGTGGAGGCGGCTTGTGGGTGATGGGCTAGCAAACGGGCGCCCCCGCCTCAGATCCTGAATCTGATTTGGCTGCCATGGACGCGTTTCTGGGTCTGCGAACCATGCGCCTGGAATCCTCCATCTGTGCATGAGACCCTGAAGTTACACACACAGCCCCCCTGCTCTACAAGGAGTCCCTTAAGAAATGAACTGTTCACTGGTGGACCATTTGTTTTTCAGATTAAAAAAGGCTACCATGAGTCCAGCTGTGGCCCGCACTATGTACACCTTAGCTGGTCTGGCAGTGAGGCCGGTATTTATTGCCATGGTGTCGCAAACTCCGACTGAGTGGGCTAAGCTCCTAGGCCATGACTGGGAGGGAGAACAGCTCTGTTTTGGCAGTGGTCCTTCAGCATGTCTTAACTCAAATGCTTCTAAAAAGGCCTTGACTGATCTTTACTTTCAAGAAGATCACCTGCTTGGAGCTACCTGTGATGTCATTTAAGGTCTCATGGGGGAAGAGTACCTTTTTTCTGCAGCCTACTAAGGGCAAGGAACCTCATCATGGACCAATCTTCTTGGCTGATAAGTGGGGTGGTTTTGTTTTACCACCCCCCAGCATCTACTAACAAGGGCTCGAAGCCTTTCAGGGCCTCTGGTGGATCCAAATGAACCTGGTCTGGCAGGCCAAGAGTGGGCTTCTGCAGCCAAGGCTCTTTGTGCATGATGGTGCATCCTTACCTGTATCAGGGGTGGGAAATCATTGCTGGTTTCAGGACCTGTGGACTTCCCTGGTACAAGATAAGTGGGTCCATAAAGTCATTTGGTCAAGCTACAGGAGTTTTGCTCTTGTCCCCTGGCAAGGTCCCCCTCCCCCTTTGAACATGTGCCTGCCCCCAGACAGTTTACAGGGTCTGTCTTGGGGCAGTACAAGACCTGTTCCTTGAAGGGGGTGGTTGTCCTGGCTCTGACTTTTTCAGGGTTTTTACTCAAGCCAGTTCAGTCCCCAGGAAGGCACGTCCAATCCTGGACCGCTAGGCCCTAAACTGCTTTGTGCGGGTTCAGAATTGAGTCCATTCAAGGGATTTCTGCACCTCTTTAGATATCAAGGATGCCTATCTTCACATTCAATATGGGCCAGGCACCAGCATTTTAACTGCTTTGGTAGAGGAGCATTATCAGTGTGTGGCGTTTAACATTTGGTCTCACCTATGCGCCTCAGGTTTTCACAAAAGTGTTGGCTGCAGTGCTAACCTTGCTACGCCAACGGGGATCATGGTACTAGGCTACTTGTACAATCTCACTCTGCTCTGGTGGAGAAACTAGAGATCAGTGTGAACTCTGCAGGATTCAATTTTCAGAAGTCTGCTCTGGTTCCGTCCATGAAGCTGGACTTGGCCTGATCCTTCCTCTGGACAAACTCCAGAAATTGTAGGCTCCTGTTTCATGCTGTCCAGCAGATGGTCATCCCTCTGGACTCGCATGTGGGTGCTGGGCCTTATGGTGCCTACCTTGGAGGCGGTTCCATACTAGGTCCCTGAAAAGGGGATTCTGACCCAATGAAGCAGTCTCTGGCCAATCAGATCCTGCTGAGGTGGGGAATGAAGGAGTATCTGATATGGTGGCTTTGTTTGCAATTTCTTCTGACCCTTGTTCTGGATAGTGGTTACCACAGATGCCAGCATTTCCTGCTGGGATGCCTCCTTGGCAAGCTTTCTGCCTAGGGGGTCTGGGCACTGGGAAGAGTCCAGACTACCAATCAATGTCTTGCAACTCTTCAGGGTTGTACAGTGTGCAATTATTTGGACAATGTTACTGCTGTGGCTTATTTCAATTATCAAGGGCACATGTTTACTGGCAGCAGCCAGCTTTCTAATGTGGGCAAAACTGGTTGTTCCAGCCCTCTCCACCGTACAATTTTCCCTGGTGGAAAATTACAGGTGGATTACCTCAGTTGGCAGGCATTGTACCAAGGGGAGTGGTCCCTTCATCCAGAGGTGTTTTGTCAACTGTGGCTCTGTTGTCTTGGCTCAACAGAAAGGCAGAGGTTTGTGGCTTGGTCAAGGGATCCTGACAGATGCCACAGATACATTGGTGGCCCTGTGGGAGTCAGTATCGTCTGATTTACGACTTCCCTTCTCTCAAGCTTCTGCCAAGAATTGAGGCAGAAGGGATTTCGGTCATCTTTGTGGGTCTAGACTGGCCTTGCCGGGCTTGGAATGCCAATTGGGTGTGGCTGACATTCCTTGGAAGCTTCTTCTCGGGAGAATCTGCTGTCCCAAGGACCAATCTTCCAACCTCCTTTACAGTCACTGGCTTTGATGACTTGGCTGTTGAATGCCAGGTGCTGAAGGATAGGGGTTTATCTGACTAGTTGATTCCTACCCTGTTAAGCTAGGGAATCTACTTCTAGGGAGAGCTATCATTATATGTGGAAAATGTTTGGATTTATCCTCAATAGGGGGGGGTTGAATAGAAATTTGCCTTAGTACCATCAAGGGCCAGGTGGCGGCATTGGTGGTCTTCTACCAAAGACCTTTTGCCCTGGTGTATACCTTCCTTCAGGGTGTCTGACTTTGGTTCCTCCAGTGCGGGCCTGGTTTTCTGCCTTGGGATTGCAATTTGGGGTGTTCTCAAGAAGCCTCCCTTTGAGAACTTTTGGGAGATTCCCCTGCTTAAGTTGTCCCAGAAGGTGGCCTTTTTTTGGTGGCTATCACCTCTGCACGCAGGGTGTGGGAACTGGTGGTATTATCATGTCATGTATCTTACCTGGTGGTTCTTTGCCCCCCCCTGTCCATCCAAAGGTTGTCTCTGTTTTGCATTTTGATGAAGACATTGTGTGACTTTCCTTGTGTCCCAGGCCTAAATGTCTGAAGAAAATTGCCTTGCATACCTTGGATGTGGTGGGTACTTAGAATCTGACTTCTGGAAAGGATGTATCTGGCAGCTAGAGAAGTCTATTTGTGCCCAGGGATGGACCTTTATAAGGGTTTTTTTTTTTTGCAGCTTACCAAATCTTAGATGTGATGCCTGTATTAGTATACATTTTTAGGCTTGCTGTCCTCAGTTTTCTGGTGTTCTAGCTAGCAAGTTTTTTACACGCTATAGCAGAATGTGTCAGTTTAGAGGGATGAACAAACCATTTAAACACTGGCAGTAATTAGAAATGATAAGCAGTTTACTGTAACTGTACTGTTCAGTCAGAAAAGAGGAAAAGGAACTCTTAGTCCATAACCAACTATACGTAGGTGTGCAAACTAAAATCAAGACCTTCTCGATCCATGAAACACAAGAAATAGTCTCCAGGTCTTTCCATTTTTGGAGAATAATCCTCAACCAAATCTGTCACAATGGGGTACCCCAGAGATTGACCTCTTTGTGACCAGATAGAACACAGAAGTAGTAAAATCCTATTACAAGGAAAAAATAATCAGTGCAAACCAAAATTAAAACAGAGACAATCCCGTGCACAAGGTTGCAAACAATCAATGCCAAACACAAAAACACCTGTGAAAACTGAAAATAATGGTCCAGTGTCGGTCCCGTCGGAGGGGGGTAGTGAATGAATACACCAGGAATTTGTGCCCAAGCCTATGATATGGCATGCAGCCCCAGACTGAGAGGGTGTCTCTGCAGGGAATAGGATTTTACTGAAAATAATAATATTGCTGCGCCAAGTGAAGTGAACATCAATGAAGATAAATCGGTGTTTAAATATCAAGTGAAAATTATCAAGTAATATAAAATCAATACAAGTAATCCCAATCTGGTGACAGAAGAATCACTAAAAATAAATAGTCCCCAATTTAATAGGAGCGTGTACATCATCATGCCAATTCCCGGAAGGTTACAGCCCACACTGCTTGAAGTGCATGGAAATGTAAGTGTGTTTTCATTGCTTATGCTGAATAAATAGCCCATCCTAGCAAAGAGCACTAGATTCTGTTTTTATTTTCACACCGATGCTGCATACACTTGGAGAAAGAAGCAGGAGGCGGTGATTGGAAGACCAGGCTATTGGAATTTTCCAGAGTGTGCTTTGACTCTTAGGAGTCTCTCCTTGAGGTGAGCTGCTAGTTTGTCACCTGTCACTTGGAGTGGAGCATGCAGCACCTTTAATCACGTTTATGGATGAAGATTTTTGACACGATCTTTCATGTGTGATTGGGGACTATTTATTTTTAGTGATTCTTATGTCACCAGATTGGGATTACTTGTATTGATTTTATATGACTTGATAACTTTCACTTGATATTTAAACACCGATTTATCTTCATTGATGTTCACTTCACTTGGCGCAGCAATATTATTATTTTCAGTAAAATCCTATTCCCTGCAGAGACACCCTCTCAGTCTGGGGATGCATGCCATATCATAGGCTTGGGCACAAATTCCTGGTGTATTCATTCACCACCCCCCTCCGACGGGGCCGACACTGGACCAGCGGCTCCGATTGCACAACAGTCAGCTGTTTTAAACACAGCACACCATTCTCTCCGAAATGATCACAGAGCACCTGTGATCCTCCTATTTAGGATCACAGCTCTCTTGTGTTCATTTCACAAATCCCTCCCCCATAGTGTTAGAAAATACTCCCCCTAGGCTCACCCATTCCCTGCCAGTGTCATTATTACTACAGTAATCAGTGCTAAAAAAAAAATATGAACTGTTACTCTGTCATTGGTCCCCCCCCCCCAAAAAATGTCAGTTAGGGGTTTGATCTGTCCTCCGCAATATCGCAGTCCCGCTACAAACGGCAGATCGTCATTACTAGGTAAATTAAAAAAAAAAAATCTTTTCACTAGTTTGGTTTTCACAAAAGGTATTGTGTCTATAATCAAAATACACGTATTTGGATTTTATTTTTACCAAAAATATGTAGCAGAATACAAATTGGCCTAAAATGATGAAAAATTTAGCCAAATTGGCCTAAAATGATGACATTTTTTTGGGGGGGGGGATGTTGTATAGCAGAAAGTGAAAAATATATATATATATATTTTTTTTTTCAGAATTGGCACACTTTTTTTTTTTTTTTTATAGCGCAATAAACCAATCAAAAGAAAGCTATTAGTGGGGAAAAAGGGACATCATTTTATGTTTTTTTTTTTTTTTTTGGGGGTAAAGCATTGCACGCTTACGCAATTGTACAACGCAATGCCAAATCGCAAAAAATGGCCTGGTCATTAGGGGGGCAAATCCTTCCAGTTCAGAAGTGGTTAATTATGGCCTGAGAACCAGAAGTGATGGGAGGCGTTGCCCTGATCCCCCATGGGCATAGAGACAAGTGGTGGCCATCTTGGCCTGACCCCATACCCAGCAACCGGCCAGATCTGATCATTCCTGGGCTTCATTGATGGTAATAAACCCAGGAACGTCAGAGGGGCTAGATGCATCCCTCCGGCCGCTTCTAAAAGTAAATCCGCCCACAGAACCACTTATCAGAA
Source organism: Pelophylax lessonae (assembly GCF_965119305.1). Classification (NCBI taxonomy): domain Eukaryota; kingdom Metazoa; phylum Chordata; class Amphibia; order Anura; family Ranidae; genus Pelophylax; species Pelophylax lessonae. The sequence continues at coordinate 627,821,935 of NC_138768.1, read as the reverse complement.
AGAAAATCAGCCATGGTAACAAAAAAAAAAAAAAAAAAAAAAACTACCAGTGTTATGGCAGTATTTACTGTCAAAGTAAATTACATTTTTACTATGGGTCGGTCATCAAGTGGATATTAAAATAAACACAGACTGTTCTTCGCATCTGATGTTGCAATTCTGACCTTTAGGAAATGCCATGTCCAGACAGGAATGTAAGAGTTTTACACAGTTCTTCAAAGTTCTATAATTCCTATTTAATTTTTTTATTTTTTTTTTTTAACATTCCTTTTATATAAAGAAAACTGCAAAAATTATTTACAGAACAATTATTACAAAATAGACAATAGCAACTGTAATCTTATCCACAAGAACATAACACTTCAGCGTCCTACAGTCAATGGTGAAAACATAGTGCTCAAGCCAAATCTGCCCTCCTCAAGCTGGGAAACTCCAGACAAAACTGAAACGACACAGGAGGGAACACTCGCCTAATGTATTATCACTACCACCAAATTAGCCACTTCCAGACCAGGCCAATTCTGGCACTTTAGTTACATGTAACAATCAGCATTTTTTTGCTAGAAAATTACATTTATATATTTTAGAATAGAATAATAAAAATATATATATAATTGGTGGGTTTTGCAAATTTTTTTTATGCCGCATGGTATTTGTGCAGCAGTTTTCCCAAACGCAGATTTTAGGAACTTTTTTTTTTTTTTTTAAATGAAAAAAAGAAAAAATACATAAACACAATTTTTGGGTAAACTATAAAAAGATGTTACACCAAATAATAGACCCCAAACATATCACACTTTAAAATTACACACGCCGGTGCAACAGCAACGCACAGTGTAAATTTTACAATTCATCGGTGACCACTTTAGATTTACAGCGGAGGTCTGGTGCTACATTTACTGCCCATGATCTGATGTTCATGGCATTACCTCACGTGTGAGATGATCGCCGTTTACATGCGTACTGGATAGATGCACGCCTTCACCTTCGCGCACGGGGGGCACTTAAAATGTATTTTCTTATTATTTTATTTTTTACACTTGCCTTTACATTGTTTTTTTAAATCTCTTTTATTGCTGTCACAAGAATGTAAACATCCATGTGACAGCAGTATGCACGTGACAGGTACTCTTTATGGAGAGATCTGGGGTTTATTAAGACCCTAAAAAGCATTCAAAACAAGACTTTAATTTTTAAATGCAGTTGACGCACTGGCTGGTTGCTTGGGTCCCCCAATGAGATGGGAGAGCCCAAGAAAGTCATGGAAGGTTGCCACGACTGCCGCTTGTTAAAGCAATCCAGCAGCTAGTTAGTTGCTAGGATTGCTTTTACAGGAGGGCCGAATGCTGGCTCTAAAAAACGGTACCGGGATGATGCCCACAGCTGCAGACATCATCCCGGTATAACCACCCAACGCCGCTAGTTCGAAAGTGGCTAAAAACAAAAGTCAAAAAGATACTAACAAACGCAAAGGTACAAGCGTTTCCAAACTCAACACTTAAATTGTGGAACTGCAACAGGTTGGGTCATCTCTAAGGGGGCATGTCCCTCAAAATGCATCTGCTTTCAACCACAGCAATGATGGCATTGCCTAAAGCTGAAGTATTGAAACGCTTGTACCTTCTCATGTTTGAGAGTGTTTTTTGGCTCTTGTATTTGATAAAATTTGGTGGTGGTAATGGACCAAGTGTCTGCACCCTCTTGTGTCTTTTCGCAAAATAAAACAGCATATTTCTTGGAAACAAACATCCAACAAACGGTTTTCTATGAGTTTGCACAGTTCTCGGAAAAGCTCTCTCATAGCCCAGTATTTAGCTGCATGGGTAAGGTTTTTGCCTTGCGGACGTCAGTGAGTATTTTGGACATCTTGCTTGAAGAATCACTGCCCCCTTTGGAGGCTCCAGCAGGTAAGCCATTCCTAGAAGAAAAACATCCCAGCATGACTGAATGTAGTCAATGTTTATAAACAGGCTTATCTGTGATCAATGACATTACATTTGAACTATCCCATAAAAGGCCAATGATGTATATCTAGAATAAAGATACTGTACAACACAAAATTAACCACTTGCCAACCGGCCACAGTACATATACTGCTGTCAGGTCGGCTCTATTGTGAAAATTCACGTACCTGCAAGTCATTTCGTGCAATAGACAGCAGGGGTCGAACGTGCCAATTGGCCACGGGGGGGGGGGGGGGGGGGTCCAGCAGACGTGATGTCCGCCAGCCACCCACGATCGCTCCCCAGAGACACAGAACGGTGGTCTGCCAATGTAAACAAGGCAGACCGCCGTTATGTCAGAGATGGACACAGGGATCTTGTGTTCCTCCTATTTAGGAACAAAGATCTGTGTGTTCATCTAGTGAGTCCATCCCCCACAAAGTTAGAAAGCATCCCTTAGGGACACACTTAACCCTTTGATCACCCCTGGTGTTAAGCCCTTCCCTGCCAGTGTCATTATAACAGTAACCGGGCATATTTTTAGCACTGATGTAGTAATGTCACTGGTTCCCTCAAAAGTGTCAGTTAGGTGTCCGATCTGTCTGCCGCAATGTAGCAGTCCCGATAAAAATCGCTGGAGCACAGCCATTACTAGTAAAAAAATAAATAAAAATGCCATAAATCTATCCCCTAGTTTGTAGACGTGATAACATTTGGGATTTTTCGTTTTTCTTTAACGAAAAATATGTAGCAGAATATATATTGGCCTAAAATGATGAAAAAATGTATTTTTCTCTTACGTCCTCCGACAGTCGCCGCCTCTTCATATTCGTCACATATGGGGTATTAGACTTTGCTCCGAAGGAGTAGCTAGGCAACAGAATATGTTAACAATAAAGCTTTAACATATCCCACCCTCAAGGGGTGGTCCCCTCAGTCAATACCCTCCTACTTCCTGCAACCATATCTCAGTTTTAATGTCTAGCTTGTCAGGAGTGGCTGGCTCTCTCTGTGCTGGGACTTTTTGTCCCAGACTCTTTCTTCTTTTTAATATTTTGTTTGAGTTTTCTCTCTACCTTTACTTAGCTGTTATTTTTGTCAGCATTAGTTAGTTCTTCGGATGAAGAGGATCATGCGGACTGGGTCTCGGGCTGATCCCCCTGATCGCAGGTCGTGGGTCAGTGGCTTCCCAGTCTGCCATCGAGCGTTCAGCCAGGTAACGCTCCTGGCACAGTGAACGACCCATCCCTGTTCGGTGCAGGGATGATTGGTGAGGTGGCTACCTCACCGGACGCTGTGCGGTTTCTTAACCGCCATTGTGTGCGTCTTGAATTGCGACTCTCCCTGCCTCATGTGCAGCGGCTTGTTCGCCTGTGCGGGTTCCCCACGCCATGTGAGGTAAGTGTATCTATGTGGGGACCTGTCTGTCTGGGGGGGGTCTCAGTCTGGGACTGTGTAACCTGCCTTTAATCACACTGCTTGTCTCCCTATCTCTCGGCTGCATGCTGTGGGCTGCAAGGGGGGGGGGGAGCTGTATGACACTGAGTATGTCAGGCTGGGCAGTGTGAAGAGCTGTGTGCTGTGGGGCATGTTTTAATGGCATGTTGGGGCATATACAGCGATCGCTGAGGCGATCTAACATGTATCCATATAATGGGATAAAATTGTGTGTGTTTTTATGCACTGTGGAGCGGCGATTTCGGCGCCAAACGACGCCATTTTACCGGCGCCCGCTCCGGCCGCATGGTTTACATGCACGGCGGCCATTTTCTTGTGGCCTCCATAGGCTTACATAGAGCGCCCTGGCAGCATCACTTCCTCTCTCCTGGAAGCACCGATCGAGGCAGCAGCAGCAGCGGAGTCTCCTCAGGTTTTATCCTTCTATTCCTGTGTTCCATTGCCTGTGTTCAGTCTGTATATTCCCTGTGGGGGTCTCATTGTGCCTGAGTGTGTTGCGGTGGGCTGCGCTTGCCGCGCTTGCTGAAAGGGGGCAGTTAACCCTTGGTTGTCTGGCATACAGGGGCAATGGATTCTCAGGAGGGCAAGTTTCCCACAGTATTGGTGGAAAGCCAGGGGACCGCTGTTTCCCCCCCAGGGGGGGATTTAGCCACTATTGTGGCTGGCCTTGCTGCACAGGTGCAAATGCTGGTGGCTGCTCAATCTACTAAGCGGCCCAGAGTTACTCTGTCCTCTGATTCTGAGGGTGAAGGTGATGGGGCTGTTCTGGCAGGGACCCCCCTATCGGGGTCCCGCTCCTCTCTTGATCTAGTGGGGTCTGAGGTAGAGGCTGAAGTTGAGGGGGTTGATAATTCTCCCCCTGGCTCGCCTGAAGAGCTTGCAATCATGGATGAGTTGATTGCTTCCATTAAGCAGACGCTACGTTTGCAGGACGAGGTGTGTCCCCCAGCTGCCTTGGCGGCTTATGGGACGCAGAGAAAACGCAGGACGCCGCAGGTCTTTCCCTGCAATGCTGATTTTCAGCGCGCTGTTAAGGACCAATGGCGCGATTTGCGCAAGCCTTTTGCGGTACCAAGTAAATTTAAGCTGCGTTATCCTTTCTCGCCTGCCACTGATGAACGGTGGTGTGTGCCTCCGCCAGTGGATCATGCTATTGCGGTTTTGAACAAAGCCACTGCGATCCCTGCAGAGGGATCCCCTGTTTTCCGTGATGCCACGGATAGGAGACTGGAGTCTCTTGCCCGTCATACTTATTCTGTTACGGGTTCTATGCTTAAGGCTCTGTTTGCTTCTCTCATGGCGGCCCAGGCGATCGCAAGTTGGACGCAGATGCTTAGGCGCGTCCTAGTGGCCGATTCGGCCTCGGCGGCGACCCTGGATATGGTGGATCAGATCCACCAGGGTGTCATGTATCTGTGTGATGCGGACCTGGACCTGATTCCGTTGGCTGCACGTGTGCACAGCGTGGCGGTGTTGTCTCGCCGCCTGGTTTGGTTGAAATGTTGGTCGGTGGACCAATCTTCACGTAAAACCTTAGCCAATCTGCCTTATGATGGGTCTCGCCTTTTTGGGGAGTCCCTGGATGTGTTGATTAAGGGGATTACCGGGGGTAAGAGCACTCTCTTGCCCCATTTCCCCAAGGCTAAGGGGGCTTCTGGGAAGAAGCATGCTCATTTTCGGCCCCCTCAGGGGTCCTTTCGTGCCTTTCGGCCGCACTACAAGGGCAAACCGTTCAAGGGCCAAGGCTCTCAGAAGAAGCCCTGGTCTGGGAAACAGAAGTCCGGCCAATCCGGACCTGCGGCCCATAACAGTTCGGCCTGAAGGGGCGCCCTCACCCAGTTTTGGGGTGGGGGGACGCTTGCTCGGTTTTCTTCAGCCCTGGTTGGCCCGTGTGCGGGACAGATGGGTTCTGGAAATCGTTCGATCTGGTTACAAGATCGAGTTTCTCTCTCGGCCGGAGAGCAGATTTTTTCCCTCAAATCTACAACTGTCTCCAGAGCGCCTGCGGGATCTGCACCTGGCGGTGCGGGACCTGAGGGCTCAGGGAGTGGTGGTTCCGGTGCCTCATCGGGACAGATTTCGGGGGTTTTATTCAAATCTGTTCACCGTGCCCAGGAAGGAGGGCAAGGTTCGTCCGATTCTGGACTTGAAAGCTCTGAACCGCTCTGTGCGGGTTCGCAAGTTCCGCATGGAATCCCTGCGCTCGGTGGTGGCTGCCCTGGTTCCGGGGGAATTCATGGCCTCCATCGATTTGAAGGATGCGTACCTTCACATCCCCATATTCGAGGGTCATCAGAGATACCTTCGATTTGCCATTGCGGAGGATCACTACCAGTTCGTGGCGTTGCCCTTTGGGCTCGCCTCGGCTCCGCGGGTCTTCACCAAGGTGCTTGCACCGGTTCTGGCATTATTGAGGGCCCAGGGCATTTCTGTCCTGGGGTATCTGGACGACATTCTGATTCGGTCTGCGACCAGTCAGGGTCTGGAGAAGGACCTGTCTGTCACAATGCAAACTCTGCAGGAGTTCGGTTGGACGATAAATGTTCCAAAGTCGACACTGAGTCCGTCGGTTCGTCTTCCCTATCTGGGAATGATACTGGACTCGGTGCAGGCGAAGGTCTTCCTGCCGGAAGACAAACTCAGGACTCTTCAGGAGGAAGTCAGGTCCCTCAGGGACGTTCCGCACTCGTCTCTGCGGACGTGTATGAGATGTCTGGGGTTGATGGTCTCGGCCTTCGAGGCGATTCCTTTCGCGCAGTTTCACACGCGGGGTCTCCAGGCGGAGATCCTGTCCAAGTGGGACGGGCGACCTCAATCTCTGGATCTTCAGATCTCGTTGAGTCATCGCACCAGGGAAAACCTTCTGTGGTGGCTCCAATCCCCGTTGGTGTCCGGGGGCAAGTCGTTTCGTCCGATCTCGTGGACGATAATCACCACGGATGCCAGCCTGTCGGGCTGGGGTGGTGTTCTGGGCGTCCTGTCCGCCCAGGGGACCTGGTCGGAGGGGGAGTCTTCCCTCCCGATCAACATTCTGGAATTGCGTGCGATAAGGCTCTGTCTTCATCGCTGGACGGACCGGCTGCAGGGCTGCCCGGTTCGGGTACAGACGGACAATGCCACGGCGGTGGCCTACGTCAACCACCAAGGGGGCACCAGGAGTGCCCGAGCGGCTCGAGAAGTAGCCGACATTCTGTCTTGGGCCGAGACCCATGTCCCGGCGATAACGGCGGTTCACATTCCGGGAGTGGAGAACTGGCAGGCGGACTATCTGAGTCGCCAGACCCTGGATCAGGGGGAATGGTCTCTCCACCCGGCTGTCTTCCAGATGTTGTGCGCGAAGTGGGGTCTTCCAGATGTGGACCTGTTCGCGTCTCGCCTCAACTACAAGGTGAAGAGGTTCGTGGCAAGGACGCGTCGGACGCGTTAGTGGCCCCGTGGCATCAGTACAGGCTGATGTGCGCGTTTCCACCGATTCAGTTGCTGTCCAGGTTCCTTCGCAGGTTACACTCGGAACGCAGCACGGTGATTCTTGTGGCACCGGACTGGCCTCGCCGGTCCTGGTACGCAGACCTCGTGAATCTGGCGGTCGACGCCCCTTGGCGTCTACCTCTTCGAGACGATCTACTGTCTCAAGGACCGATTTACCATCCTGCTTTACAGTCGCTGGCTTTGACGGCCTGGCTGTTGAGACCGAGGTCCTGAAGGAGAAGGGTCTCTCTCCAGAGGTCGTTCATACCTTGATCAACGCGAGGAAGTCTTCCTCGGGAAAGGTTTATTACCGTACTTGGAAGGCCTATTTTGCCTGGTGTGAGTCCAGGGGGTTTTCACCCCGCACGTACTCGGTTTCCCGTGTGCTGTCTTTCCTTCAGACGGGTGTCGATCAGCGTTTGGCGCTGGCTACGATGAAGGGTCAGGTGTCTGCGCTGGCCGTTCTGTTTCAACGTCCCGTGGCTTCCAACTCCTTGGTTGGCACCTTTATTCAGGGTGTGCGGCATCTGGTTCCTCCTAGGAGGGATCCTTTGCCCCCTTGGGACTTGAATCTAGTCCTATCTGTGTTACAACGTGCTCCTTTTGAACGGATCAGGGAGATCTCGTTGTCTATGTTGTCCAAAAAGGTTGCCTTTTTGGTGGCGATCACTTCGGCTCGCAGAGTGTCGGAACTGGCGGCTTTGTCCTGCAAGTCTCCGTACCTGGTTGTTCATTTGGATAAGGTGGTCTTGCGACCTAATCCTTCTTTTCTGCCGAAACGAGTTTCGGAATTCCGTCTTAACGAGGATATTGTTTTGCCTTCGTTGTGCACGAAGCCTAAACATCCAAAGGAGGTGAGATTGCACTCTCTGGATGTTGTTCGGGCGATAAGGGTTTACCTTAAATCGACTGAGTCTTTTCGTAAGACGGACTCCTTGTTTGTTCTTCCAGAGGGTCCTCGGAAGGGCATGGCGGCTTCGGCCTCTACCATCGCCAAATGGATCAGGCAGACCATTGAACAGGCCTACGCCTTGCAGGGGAAGGTTCCCCCTATGCCTGTGAAGGCGCACTCTACTAGATCTCTGAGTACGTCTTGGGCCTGCCGTCATGGGGCTTCTGTAGCCCAGGTGTGTAAGGCGGCGACCTGGTCGACCGTGCACACTTTCACAAAATTCTACAAAGTAGATGTTCAGGCATCGGCAGATGCTTCCTTTGGCCGCTAGGTTCTTAGTGCGGCTGTTCCGTAGGGTCCCTTGTTGGGGACTCCTGGCTGTTGGGATAGTTTTTTGTATCCCCTGGTTTTTTGTCTTTTCCTGGGTTGTTGCTCCTGTTGAGCACTTATTTTTGCTGTTGCCCAGCTGGTTTCCTTCCTTTGGTAAGGTTCCTTTCTTTGATGTGGAGACTGCGTTGCCTTTCGGCGCGGATGCGTTTCCCACCCCTCATGTTTGCACTGCTTTGGGACGTCCCCATATGTGACGAATATGAAGAGGCGGCGACTGTCGGAGGACGTAAGAGAAAACGGAATTTTTGTAAAATCTTACCTGTAAAATTCCTTTCTCTGAGTCCTCCGACAGTCGCCGCCCCCGCCCCTCTTTTGGGGTTTGAATGTGTACTCTACTGCTATTCCACTAAAACTGAGATATGGTTGCAGGAAGTAGGAGGGTATTGACTGAGGGGACCACCCCTTGAGGGTGGGATATGTTAAAGCTTTATTGTTAACATATTCTGTTGCCTAGCTACTCCTTCGGAGCAAAGTCTAATACCCCATATGTGACGAATATGAAGAGGCGGCGACTGTCGGAGGACTCAGAGAAAGGAATTTTACAGGTAAGATTTTACAAAAATTCCGTTTTTTTAATTTTTAGCGCAAAAAAACAAAAACAAAAAACAGCAGAGGTGATCAAATGCCACCAAAAGAAAGCTCTATTTGTGGGAAAAAAGGGACAATTTTATTTGGGTACAGCGTCGCACGACCACGCAATTGTAAGTTAAAGGAACGCTGTGTTGTATCGCAAAAAAATGGCCTGTAATTAAGGGGGGGGTAAAACCTTCCTGGAACTGAAGTGGTTAAAGGAAGCCAGTCAGGATGGAATTATGCAAACTGCCATTGTTGAGAGATTTATTTTTTTTCCCCTCTGGTCCCAAATAAGTATGCAGCCTGCAGTGAGCTTTAACGTGTGCACACACTAGGTCAGCGATAGGTCATTTAAGCAAGGAGGATGAACCATGCTGTCCATACTCTCATGCTGGAATATCTAACAGTATTTATGAAACTGCAGAGAGGATTGGTGTGAGGATCATCTGAACACGCTGGTCAGCATTGCATTTTTATGGCTCACATGTTTTAGGATCTTTGGAGAGAAGACATTGACAACTACAAGCTTTAGATACATATGCCACAAGGAATGTAATGAGCCAATCACAGCAGATAGGACAAGACGTCAATTGAATTCAAAATGTCACGTGTACATAGAGATAAAATACTGACAGCCACATTAATACTTGGTGGGATAAGTGTAGGCAAAATAAAGTCGGGTCAATTATATAATCATTATTGTACAGGATTTTTATAGTGCCAACTGTTTGCAGAGAGCGTTCCAAACAAATGACCAATGATACCTTTTTTCATTGTGCCCCAGGTTGTAGTATAATCACTTCCTCCTCTTCACTGTCGTCAGATACCATGACAACATCAGCTGCAACACACAGCATAAAATCAATACATAGTGAACATTTAGCAACAGTAAGGCAAGGTTAAAGTGGTTTTAAAAACAAAACCAACAATGTCATATTGCAGCTTACCAATCAGATGTGACAGCTGCATATGCTTTTTTTTTTTTTTTTTTTTTTTTTTTTTAGGCACCCCCCCCCCTTGTTTTAACTTGAGCTGGCCAGTAACACACCTCCTGTATTAGAGTGCCTCCACTTCACAGATGAAGGAGCACAGGGGACACCTTTGGACAGCAGCATTGTTAATTTGGGAGGAGGGGGAGAAATGGATACACTAACAGATTTAGATACACCAACAAATTGAAGCTGAAGTCCAGCGAACACTTTCTAAGCAGTTACAGCAAACAGTTTTTTCCATTATGGGATAAAGGTTTTACAAAAATGAAAGCTGATCATTGTAAGCACCCCCTGTCAGTAGTAAAGGGTTTGTCTCTACCCTCTGATACAAAAAGCTTGTTGATTTGAAAAAAAAAAAAAAAAAAAAACGGACTTACTCACTGAATCACCAGGTTAAAATAAAAGAAAGCTTAAAAAAGAAAACTAATGCAACCATCACATCTAAGAATTGGTATTCTGCAATAAAATAAAGGGTTTGCTTTTAGGATTAATACTGCTTTAAAGCAAACAGACAGCCACTTTTCACCAAAATGTCTATTCTCCCCTCCTCTTTTCACAAATGCAGCTTTAAAAAAAAAAAAATGATCTATATATCTATCGATCTCTCTCTCAACAATAACACCACCACCCACTATAATAATAATATACATATATACACACACACACACACACACACACACACACACCAATCAGCCACAACATTATGACCACTGACAGGTAAAGTGAATTAACATTGATTATCTCCTTGCAATGGCATCTGAAAGTGGGAGGATATTAGACAGCAAGTGAAGCTGAAATCTGAAATAATGTGAGCCACCACTTGCACAAGGCTCTGAACAGGGACTTGGAGGCTAGCGGTCTCTGAATGAACACTCACTGCCAAGGCAGAAACCTAGTCTTTTATAGTCCAGACTGGAGTGCCACTGAGTATATCTGGAACAAAGCTTTCCCTTTCAGTAGCAAGCAAAGCATGCCTATGAGAGAAGGGCTTTCTGGCCTTCAGTTGTTATGGATTCAGCGCATGTCCTGTCCCTCGGGATATGCGTATAAAATAGTAAAGCCACGAAAAGTCAGTGACTGAAGCAGGATGCAACATGGGAGAGAGATGGTCCAGTAGGGCCCACAGTGAGTTTGCTAGGAGTCCAACTATGACCAAGAACTACATAAGTTAGTTACAACAGATTCCCAAGCATGAATCATCAAATTTACAGAAACACTCTTCTGTTCTGCTTAGGGGAAGAAAAGCTCTTGCCTGGATGTACACATCCTATTTAAGTATGAGGATGCATCAGAAAGAGCTTGGTTGCTTTGAGTGCTTTCCAAGACTTTAAGGGGGTTGATTTACCAAAACTGGAGAATGCAATATCTGGCATAGCTCTGCATAAAAACTAGGGATGCACCGATCCGATATTCGGATCGAATATCGGCGCCGATATGGCCATTTTAGATGGATCGGGGGATCGGTAACATTGACCGATCCACTGGCCGGTCCAGTTTTTGCTTGGTAACGGCTCAGCCATCCCTTACTAGGTGCAGTAGTAGTATGGGATGGGATCCGCTACTTCCTGTATAGGGCCGGCTCACAGGCGGAGTGATATCAGATGCACTCCGCCTGTGAATGGAGGAGCCACACACATGAAGCAGCTGATTTGCTCTGTACTGCAGCCGCTTGCTTTGTGTGTAGCTCCGGTTTGGTTCCAGTATCGGTATCGGCGATTTCACAACGCCAGATATCGGGTCCAAAAAAGTTGGATCGGTGCATCCCTAATAAAACCAAATCAACTTCCTGGGTTTTTTTTCCCACAATTTGAACAAGCTGAAGTAAGAAGCCCAGTGGCTACCATACACAGCTGCACCAGATTTTGCACTCTCCAGTTTTAGTAAATCAACTATGATACCATTAGGGCCCTTTCACACACGGAGTCCGTCAGATAGACTCTGTTTTTCTAAGCAAGGGGATTGATCTGCCGATCCCCCGCTGAGCAGGAGGATGACAGCTGTGTCTCTGCACTGTGTGCGGAGACACAGCTGTCAGGTCCCCATGCATCTCTATAGGGGAATCGAATGGGAACGGACTGTCTGTTCTCATCCGATCTGCTGGACGGATGGAAAATAGGGTTTCCATCCGTCCAGATTTGACGGATTGGATGTCAGCAGACATGTCTCGGCTGACATCCGATTCCCCATAGAGATGCATGGGGGTGACTGTTTAGATCCGCCAAAAAAACTGACAGGCGGATCTGAACGGTCCGCCTGTGTAAAAGGGCGCTCAAGCTCTGAAAATTGCGGCATCCAGCTGAGCAGGACATGCTTTGCTGAGCTCCTACAAGGCACAGGCTGCAACACAACTGGGGACCATGAAGCCTCGCAGCCCCCCCCAACAGGAGCACTTACACAAGCATAGAGCAAGGATGGAGAAACGGCTCAATATTCACCTTTTGGCATACCCAGACTTTAGGGACTGGGCTCTGCCGCATAGGGATGAATCCTGGAAAATTGCCACTGCCATTGAGCACCAAGGCTCAACAGAGAAAAGCAGTTAAAGTAGAAACTCACACATCAAAGCAAAAAAAAAAAAAAAGTTCCATCAGCAGAGAGAGAGTTCCTTTTCCTACAGGCAGCAGTAAAAAAAAAACAACAGGCAATACATGAAGGGGGAAGGGTTATATGCTAGGTGGTGTAAAATCATTGCTATTAGTCAGTGTCCAGTCATCCAGAGGTGGAGCATAACACAACAATCTAAGAATTAACTCTCCTGTAAACTGGGATGTAAGATTAAAAAAAATATACCTTTTGTCTGCAATTCCTCCTCAAAAAAAAAAAAAAAAAAAAAAGTGCACTGATTGGCAAGTAAATGTGCCTGTGGCTTCATAGCTGTATATCTGCAATGTCAATCTAAGGCACTGCTGCTGGCTGCTAGTCTCAGATTTGTAAGACTTGGTAATACCACTGTTATGGTACACATGGTTCTTTTATAGAGGCTCTGACATTGGAAAGGAAAGTCCTGCATTTACTAGGATGGTCCCCCTCCACACAAAAAGATGCAGTGCAAACTAAGGCATGGCGATTCATTAAGTTTAAAATATCAGCTGCAAAAATACAATTGACTTAATCCTTTGCACTCGGCTTGCCTTTTTTTGGCCATAGCTTTAAAACTTCAGTTCCTCTTCAAATGAACATCTCTAAGGGCTCATGCACACTTGTGGTCAACGCAAGGTAGTAGTTAATCCATCTGAACAGAGCACATAAATCTGTAGTGTTTACTTCTGTCTCTCAAACGCTCCAAGTGTCATTTTTCTCTGGTGCTTCGTTCCTTTGTTATCAAGCATGAGTCAATCCTAAGAAGTTTTCCAGACACGCGATAAGTGAGAACTTTCGACACATGAGATAAAATGTTTTGGGGAGGAGAGCTCAGCACAGATTGTCTATTCAGAACACAGTGTGTGCGTGCGTGCGCTCCTTTCTTCCAATCAGATTTCACGCAGTCTTAGACCTCTGACTTCAGCCCTCCACCCCCTCTCTCCGATACTGAAAAATGCAGAGGAATTTAATCAAAAATCAGCACTTTACTGCAGATTAGAGCTGCACGATTCTGGCCAAAATGAGAATCACGATTTTTTTGCTTGGAATAAAGATCACGATTCTCTGTGTAACATCTTTTACATTATAAAAAAAAATTGGGATAACTTTATGGTTTTGTTTTATTTATTTTTTTATTCATTAAAGTGTATTAATTGCGTTTGAAAGACTTTGCAAATACAGTGTGACATAAAAATTTACAACAATCACCATTTTATTCTGCAGGGTCTCTGCTAAAAAAAATATATAAATGTTTGGGGGTTCTAACTACTTTTCTAGGAAAAATAAACTGATTTAACTTGCAAGCAACAAGTGTAGGAAAAAAGGTTTAGTCTTTAAGAGGTTAAACTGATGGAAAGAAAAGATACAATGTAATCATTTGTGTTTACAGTTCAGTGGGAGACTAATGCTGATAGGCTTTTGCGGGAGGCTCTTTTTTTGACAGCTGCTCCCTCACAGCTATGTAAAGAATCGAGCAATCGTCAGGGGGAGTGAATCGCGATCTCGATTCTGTTACGATTAATCGTGCAGCTCTACTGCAGATACAGAGATGACACATCCTCCTACAATACTGCAAGTTTTAACTTGTTTATCATCTGAGGCTATTCATTTAACTGGGTATAGGAGAGGGTTTACAACCACTTTAAGCTGCAAAGGCAGCTGGACAGGAATGCACACGTGCTGAGAGAGATGCGCCTTGCTTCATATCAATGGGGCCGCACCGCAACCGTGTACAGTGCATGTGGCTGCGACGTTGTGGTCCAAGCTCTACAGTGTTCAAACAGGCAATGAGAAGGCCACAGAATACCTCCTTAGCATTCAACCACCTCAAAGCAATCCATTGCAGATAGCTTTTCAGAGGGATGACATGGTCTGTTGCAAGTGTAAACCTTACAATCACATTCAGACTGTTAACAAGCAAATAGGCAGATATACACTTTGCATAGGATGCTGGGCTTCTAATAAAAGAGTTACGGAATGCCTATATTACATCCATTAAAAAAAAAAAAAAAAAAAAAAAAAAAAACAATTTAAAATACTATAAATTACAATATCACACGCATTGTTCTTGAGCATATTATACACACACATTATATATATATATATATATATATATATATACACATACACACACACACACACACACACACAGTGATCCGTAAAGTAAAAAATATTTAAATAGAATTTTACTCCTGACTGCATAACAGATATTGGTGGACTAGCCCTTTAATACTGCGAGTCTGTAGGACAGTGTGCAACGATTTTCACACTAATAACCTTGTGTTCACTATGTTCACTATGATAAAAGGTCTATAGGATTTTTTAAGCCACTAGATAAACATACTAGCCGTTTCACTTATTTTACACACATACAGTAGCCCATGCAGCAAAACAGTGATTATTGAACAACAATGCATAGCATCCAGTCTTCACCTTCAGATTAGAGGATATCAGAACAGATCCTATACATTACTCTACTTGCAAATGACACTAGGATCTAGACCAATAATTCTGATAAACTCACCTTTTGAATTTTTCTTTGTAGCCCCTGCAGTAACAGTGTTGTTCTCTATCAACAGGACTGTTTCCACTTCATCTTCATCCTCCTCTTCTTCGGATTCCTCCAACTCTCCCCATGCATTTCCTGCGCCCTCTCCAATCTGAGCAGTGCCAGCAGCCCAAACAACCGGCTTTCCGTTGCTAATGAAAAAAGGCTAAGAATAACAACGCCCTCTCAAATAAATGCTATGATTATCCATTTCAAGTAGAGATGGGTTGAGTTTGATCTCAAGGCAAGTCTTTTGCTACTTTCTTGGATACCAGTCAGAAGATCTCTCAACCTGCATGGTTTTGAAAGGCAGAGGTCAAGTCCCCTTTTGAAACATAAAAAAATCTGGAGCCATTATTCCACTTTTAAGTGGATGATTATTGCTTACATTACACAGACCTGTGGGAATGTTAAATTTAATCTGCACCACCACCCACAAACCATACCCTACCTAATCCAACCCAGGATTCAAGAAAAAGAAAAATCTAAAAGCCTCAAATCTTTATCCAAATCCATTCAGATGTGAAACCTAGTCTATCTTCTGGACTGCAGACTGGAAGGGCCCTTTTCGTGTGTGCACATCCCTGCCTGGCTGAGGTGGACACTGGGCTGTCCAATGGCAGGTTTCTCTATGGCTCCCACAGACTCACTTGCAGTGTGAGGATATCACAAAAAGGGGTGGCACAAAACTGGTCAGCAGGGGGTCAGGTCTCCAGAACTGGGTAAACAGCCCACATCTCTATAGGAGGGACAGCAAGTTTAAAGAGGTTGTAAACCGAGAAAAAATTTTTTTCTCTTCTTTACATCCTGAAAGAGAAACCCATAATGAGCTAGTATGCATCGCATAGTAGCTCATTATGAAATACTTACCTTAGAACGAGCCCCCGCCGTGCCGTCCGCTTACCTGTATGACGGGCGACATGTATAGTCGCCCGTCTTCCGGGATCGCGGCATCCGGCCATCTGATTGGCCGGAGCCGCGGTGACGTCACTCCCGCGCACGCGCGCGGGAGCCGACGGTCACGGCACGGGGCTCTGAAGGAACGGCACGATCTGCCGTTCCTTCAGAGCGCATGCGCCAGTGACGTCACTGGCTGCATTAAAGGTAAATATCTCCTAAACGGTGCATGTTTAGGAGATATTTACAGTACCTATAGGTAAGCCTTAATATAGGCTTACCTATAGGTACAACTTCCTGAGGAGGGTTTACTTCCTCTTTAATGGGCCTGCATTTTACAGCTCATTACAACTGTAGTGAACAGCCTTCGGTATTTCTGCTTATTTTTACAGCACAGAGATAAGTCAGTGACTGAAGGAGAATCTGGGCACATTGATTATTTTTTTCAATGCATTTGTTTTTAGTAGTACTCTAGACCAGTGGTCCTCAACCCTGGCCTACAGGGCCCACTAACAGGTCAGATTTTCAAGATAACTGAAATACATCCCAGGCGATATCATCTGCTGCTCAGTGATTGCAGTACTCTAGTCTGCATCTCCCCAAGGTAATACCTAAAATCTGGCCTGTTAGTGGGCCCTGTAGGCCAGGGTTGAGGACCACTGCTCTAGACCACTAAGCACATTTGTAAATCACATCATTATGCTTTAAAATGTAAAATGTGTCTCTTTTGGAAGCAGCAGTAAAGAAAGACCACACCACTCCTTTATAAAAAGGAGCGTTTAGTGGCAAGTCCATTTTTCCTGCATATCTGCCCAAATGATATATTTGTTACAAAGGATACACATCTAATGGAGGCTCCGATTTACAAATGATTTCTTCAGCTTTGGTCTCTACATCTTTAGTATCTACAGAGATTTTTTCCATCTTTAGAGCAGTTATTTTCTGATCTGGAAGAGACTCTGCAAAGCCAAATTTACCTCCTTCCTTTCTGTAAAAAGACAAAAACCATAAATAATGACATGCACACCATTTAGGTTCCATAATATTCATTGCAAATCTTGGCTCACCTGGCCTTTCGATCATTCTCCAGGGCTTTATGAATCAGTTCCGTAATCTCAGCAACCTTAACGCCAGCTATTTTGCTGCACCTCAGAATCTGTTTGAGAAACAGTAGAACACTAAAAGCACTCACAAACATCAGACGACATGTGACTGGTCTGGCCATTTGGTAACCTGATGTGCAGAGGTACCTGCACGCCAAGCCATAGAATTTTTATTAACAGTATATGACATGATGCACAAAAACCCAAACGTCTGGATTACAAATAACTACATCCTGTGCCCTGTTATATAGATTGTAATGCATTACTGCCAATACTATTCTTCCTATTAGTCTTGAGGTATTATTGTAGTTGGGTACCCATAATTCAAGGATATATTTTTCTGCTTTAAAAATATATGCAACAAAGCATGAAAGCCTCCACCTTTAATGCCATCCCCCGCCCCCCCCCCCTCTCTTCAGCTTTTTGCTGGTCAGACCCAAGCTTCTTTTAGGCCCTCACTCTGTAAGGGCACATATATGCTTTTCTTCTGTGTAACTGCACTTATGGCATTCTATGCCCCCTCCTCCCATGCAACCTCACACCTCAGTTCATCTGCTCCATAATGAAAAAAAAAAAAAAAAAAACAGATAATATACAGGATCGCCCTGTATAAGCACCCATATATGGCTTCTTCCTCCCTCCTCTCTCTATCGTTCATTGATGGACACAGCTCCTTATCTTCTTGACTGTTGAATTATGCTTCCCCCTACAGCAGTGGTTCTTAACCTTGTTGGAGGTACTGAACCCCACCAGTTTCATATGTGCATTCACCGAACCCTTCTTAATTGTAAAAATAAAATATTTTTTAAATTCAAAAAACATAGGCATATATTTAGGTATATATTTATACATAGGTGCACAAAATGAACAAAACCATTAAAGAACAAAACCATTAAGAACAAAGAATAAAACCATTAAAACATGATTTTCACACAAAAACAAAAATATAATAATGAATATTTACTGCAAATTAGTGTGACTTTTGCTGTTGTCTTTCAGAGACCAGTTCAGAAATGACCTCCGCCGAACCCGCAAGACTGACTCACCGAACCCCTGGGGTTCGATCGAACCCAGGTTAAGAACCACTGCCCTACAGGAATAGGACACTAGGCAGGAAAAAGCCTGACTACGCCTATGGGGCAGTCCCAGGGAGTATACTCCCACTCTCAGCTATAGGCATTCAGTTTTTTTTTTTTTACACCTAGTCAGGAGTAAGGAACTAGTTCCTTGCTTGGATCTCTGGTCCTGGCAATTTTTTTCCCTTTTAAAATGCTTTTTCTTCTCTTTGTTATTTTGTTCCTCTGAGAATCTATCAACTGCCAGACCGGGTGACGGACTGGATAATCTAGATCCAGAGGGTCCCCCCAGTCTAACCAGTGAGCGCGTGCAGGCCTCAGCTCTGCTAGGTCAGCCAGGACATAGCCCCACTGGACGGGGGCTGGCCTGCGAGATAAAAGTCTCACAAGGGCGCATACGACCTGGCCTCAGCCTGAGTCGCAGCATTCCACCTGACTGACAGCCCCCCCCCCCCTATTCTGATGGAGCAGTGGTCTGTCAGGAGCGGTGCCCAGCCTGTTCCTGGTATGGTAAGTCGCTGTCCCCCCTCTAACTCTGGAGGTTTTTGGGGTGGACGTGGGCCCCTCCCCGGGACGGTTGGACCCCCGGGTTCCCCTTCTTCCCAGGCAGCTTCCCCCCTTCTTGGTGTCCTCTGCAGACTTAAAACCCCCCCTCCCATGGGGTGGCCATACCTTTTAGGTCGGCATGGGGGGAAATTGCGCCCCGGGCGACCAGACAATCGACCTTTGGGGGGGGGGCTGTAGCCGGGGGGCTCCTGCTAGGGCCACCCTTCCTGCTGGAATCATGTTCAGTGCTCATCCCCTAGTGCTGACTCCTGGATCTCTCTCTTCCTGATAGCTGCATTGCGTGCAGTTTGCCTGGTACTGCGAGTGCCTGATCAGTGGTGGTGAGTCTTTGTGGGGTTTTCTCGCCCTCGCTCTGCTATAGCAGTAATAGTGCTCTGTGCTGGACCCTGCGGTACTGCCAGCGTGGTGGGGGTGTCTATCAGTGTTATACACTTTGTGTGGGGCCGCCTCTTCTCTAATGGAGTCCCTGGAGCACATTTCCCTACCTGATCCCCTCTCAGAGGCTGCCGGGCCCTCTGGGTCCCACTAATCCCCCGACAGTGGTCCTGGAGTCCTTAGTGTCCAAGGTGGATTTGGTCCTGGGAAAGACGGGCGAGCAAAAAGCGTCCACCGCCTTCACCTGCTTCATCTGTCCCATCAGATCCTGAATCTGATTCGGCTGCTGCGGATCTGAGTTACACTTCTGGGTCTGCGTGCATGCACCCCAAGTGTTTAGATAGTGAGGAGGATTCCTTTGCTCCTCTAGCCACGCATGAAAAGGCGCTGGTGGATGCACTGACTGTGTCAGTGCGTGAAACTTTAAAGCTGGAGGATGCGGCTGATGCTGCGTCGGAGGTGCTGGTCCCTTTTGGCACCCACAGGCCCTCCAAGGTGGTGAGGGTGTTCCCCTTTCCCCACCTACTTTGATAATACCGTCATTGGTGCTGTCTGTTCTTCAGAAACCTCCCTTTGAAAGTCTTCGGGAGGTTCCCCTGCTTACAGTGTCCCAGAAGGTGGCCTTTTTGGTGGCCATTACTTCTGCGCACAGGGTGTGGGAGCTGGTGTTGTTCTCTTGTCATTCACCTTTTCTCTGTGAAAACACCAGGTAAAGTGGTTCTTCGTTCCTGTCCATCATTCCTTTCAAAGGTCGTCTCTGATTTAAATTTGAATGAAGACATTGTGTTGCCTTCCCTATGTCCCAGGCCTGAACAACCTAAAGAAGTTGCCTTGCATTCCGTGGATGTGATTAGGGCAATCAGGGTACCTGGCAGCTACAGAGTCTTTTCGGAAGTCAGACTCACTATTTGGACCTCGAAAAGGGTTGGCTGCTCCTGCTGCGACCATTTCCAGATGGATCAGACAGACAGTGATTCAGGCCTATTCAATTAAGGCCTCTTTCACACTATCCGTCCGTTGGATGGATTCCGTTTTTCTCAGCGGGGGATCGAGCCGCCGATCCCCCGCTGAGCAGGAGGATGACAGCTGTGTCTCCGCGGATCGGATCGGGTCGGATGTCAGCAGACATGTCTCCGCTGCCATCCGATGCCCCATAGAAATGCATGAGGGGACCGTTCAGATCCGCCAAAAAAACGAACAGGCGGATCTGAACGGTCCGCCTGTGTGAAAGGGGCCTAAGGGTCAGGGTCCTCCTTTCCCAGTTAAGACGAACTCTACTCAGGCGATTAGTGCCTCCTGGGCCTTCCGTCATCAGGCGTCAGTGCTGCAGGTTTGCAAGGCGGCCAGCTGGTCGTCTGTGCACACTTTCAAAGTTTTATAAGGTGGAAGTATTGGCATCTGCGGATGCTTGTTTTGGCCACAAGGTTTTGCAGGCTCCTATTTAGAGGACCTGGTCATCTTTGAGGGTGTTTTGTTTTTTTCAGGTGAGCTCCAGTTGTTTATGGTTGAGCTCCATGTTATCTGGTTGGCTACGGTTTAGCTTTGGGAATTTTCTCTTGCGGTTCCCACCCCTCATATTTGACACTGCTTTGGGACATCCCAACGGTCAAGAAGATAAGGAGCTGTGTCTGTCAATGAACAAATGAGAAAATGGGATTTTTGACTTAACGTAAAATACATTTCTCTAATGCTCATTGACAGACAGTCCCCACCCCTCTGTGGAGTTGGTTTTCTTCTGATACTGCTTGTACCAAAACTGAATGCCTATAGCTGAGAGTGTGAGTATACCCCCTGGGACTGCCCCATAGGCGTAGTCAAGCTTTTTCCTGCCTAGTGTCCTACTCCTGTAGGGGGCAGCATAACTTAACAGTCAAGAAGATAAGGAGCTATGTCAGTCAATGAACAGAGAAATGGATTTTACAGTATGTCAAAAATCCTATTTTAAATATCTATCTATATCATAAGGATACTAAAATACAATTCATGATTTTGGAAGGAAAGGAGATTTTAAATTGAATTTTAACGCTGAGACGGGGAATTTTGGTGGTCCTGTATTTGGCTCCATCCATCTTCCCATCAATTTTAACCATCTTCCCTGTCCCTGCTGAAGAAAAGCAGGCCCAAACCATGATGCTGCCACCACTACGTTTGACAGTGGGGATGGTGTGTTCAGGGTGATGAGCTGTGTTGCTTTTACGCCAAACATAACATTTTCAATTGTTGCCAAAAAGATAGATTTTGGTTTCATCTGACCAGAGCACCTTCTTCCACATGTTTGTTGTGTCTCCCAGGTGGCTTGTGGCAAACTTTAAACAACTTTTTTTTTATGGATACCTTTAAGAAATGGCTTTTTGCCACTCTTCCACAAAGGCCAGATTTGTGCAGTATACGACTGATTGTTGTCCTATGGACAGAGTGTCCCACCTCAGCTGTAGATCTCTGCAGTGATCATGGGCCTCTTGGCTGCATCTCTGATCAGTCTTCTCCTTGTATGAGCTGAAGGTTTAGAGGGACGGCCAGGTCTTCGTAGATTTGCAGTGGTCTGATACTCCTTCCATTTCAATATTACCGCTTGCACAGTGCTCCTTGGGATGTTTAAAGCTTGGGAAATCTTTTTGTATCCAATCTGGCTTTAAACTTCTCCACAACAGTATCTCGGACCTGCCTGGTGTGTTCCTTGTTCTT
This sequence comes from Pelophylax lessonae, assembly GCF_965119305.1. Classification (NCBI taxonomy): domain Eukaryota; kingdom Metazoa; phylum Chordata; class Amphibia; order Anura; family Ranidae; genus Pelophylax; species Pelophylax lessonae. Next base: position 627,800,388 of record NC_138768.1, on the reverse strand, counting down.
CATGATGCTCTCTGCGCTTTAAAACGGACCTCTGAGACTATCACAGTGCAGGTGCATTTATACGGAGACTTGATTACACAAGTCAACAGGTGGATTCTATTTATCATGATTAGTCATTTAGGTCAACATTGGATCATTCAGAGATCCTCACTGAACTTCTGGAGAGAGTTTGCTGCACTGAAAGTAAAAGTGGCTGAATAATTTTGCACGCCCAATTTTTCAGTTTTTTATTTAACAAAGTTTGAAATATCCAATAAATTTCGTTCCACTTCATGATTGTGTCCCACTTGTTGTTGATTCTTCACAAAAAAATGACAGTTTTATATCTTTATGTTTGAATCCTGAAATGTGGCAAAAGGTCGCAAAGTTCAAAGGGGCAAGGCACTGTATATGGGTCCTTTCCTCTCCATGACACTATGTATAACCACACATAGGCCCCTTCCTCCCCATGCCTATGTTTAAGACCGCTCATGAGCCGCCTCCTTCTCATGTTCCCCACAAAATAGTACATATACAGGCCCCTTCCACCACATGCCCCTATAGGGAGGGCACATATATAGCCCCCCCTTTCTGCCACGCTCCCGCATAAAAACACACATGTTAAACTTCCTCCCTATGTAAACATATAAATCACTTCTCCCCCATACCCCAAATATCAAAGCACATATATTGATCCTTTCTTATGGCCTTATTAAAAAGCACACATGGTCACCTTCCTTCCCATATAAAAGCACATATATGATATATAACCCCCCTGCCCCCATGTGAAATAAAACATATGGGGCTTTGAAAAAAAAAAAAGAAGATGGGGGGGGGGGGAAGAGCTAGCATATGTTTTATATTTATCTTACATGGATTTAAAATATATCAAATATTTAGCCAAGCCAACTACAACATTTACCAAGCACTATTTATTTTCCCTCAGCCAGCATTTCTATAATAGCTCTAGGAAATCAAAAGGATTAAGATGATTTAGATTACACAGCCTAACGAGAACATGGTGTTCAGCAGCTTTATACCCGAATTTGGAAAGCTGCTCATCAGTAAAACTAGTAACAAATATTAGAACTACTTCATATAACACAGGACATTGTGATAATTTGTTATCTTTGCAGTTGCCAGTAAAATTAAATCAACCAGCCTACTGAAGGATGTGAGATCACTGAACAAATCAATATCACCTGTTCTTTGAGCAGCATGATTCCCCCACTTGATTGGATAGTACAAAGCTCTCTGTGCTTGTTCATTGCGATCACCAGAAGGCCATCCATGACCCGTTCCTCACGTTCACTGGGATCCACCAATAAATATGTGCTATATGCAAAATAAACGAAAGTGAACACGTAAATCTTACTACATATAGCAAGCTATGAATTTTAAATAGAAAATTATAACAAAGTTACTAGTTTAAATAAAAGCAAGGCTTTTACCCAATTTGTACATATTTAGCCAACATAGCTACAAACATTTGCAATGTATTTAAACAAACACAATAGCTTATGGAACCTACAGTATGACCAAGTTTTACATGAACAATAGGAATAATAATAATAAAAAAAAAAAAAAACAATGGGGGCATGACCACTCAAATCGATTACATACTTGGGCATTAATTATTATATATAGGCATCGATCGTTGATAGATAAAATCTTCACAAAAATGTGTGGTTATACTTGCACACTCTTCTGTTATAAACAAGCAAGAGCCTGAAGAGTGATTAAAAAGCAGCAGTAAAAGGCTTACCTCGGCTATACCTTGACCAAGCACATTTATAAACCAATTAAAAGAACTTCAGAGGACATTGCAGGCTCCACATCGTGGCCTACATTTTATGAATAGGCCATAAAACACAGGTGTGGTATGGAGTAGCTTAGTGGAGTATAGCAGAGAGTGGATAGGGTTATCTGCTCTCCTTTAAAAATTGGCCCCTAAAGTGTAATAAAAACCACCAAAGCTTAAAGAGGTTGCAAACCTCATCAAAAAAATAAATAGAAACCTAAAAGACAAAGGCATAATGAGCTAGTATGCTATACCCGGTCTTCCTTCCGGGTTCCCGTCCTCCGGCCATCTGATTGGCCAGAGCCACGATGACGTCACTCCCGCGTATGTGCGCAGGAGCCGCCATCCACTGCACAGGGCTCTAAAGGAGCAGCTGTATAAACATGCACACGCCCTTATCCCTGTGTAAAAATACAAACATATGGAGCACCTTCCTCCCAATGCCCCCAAGAAAATCCATACATATATAAAATTGAACCTTTTTTTTTTTTTTACATAAAGTATACACGTGCCCCTTCCTCTCCATGCTCCCATGTAAAAGCACACAATGGCCCTCTCTCCTCGTGTCCCAGTGTACAAGCACACAAAAGAAAAAAGGGGGCCTGTGGCTCATTTACATATAATGTAAAAGTATACATTTCCACCCAATGCTCTCAAAATAAAAACCTAAAAGACAAAGGCATAATGAGCTAGTATGCTATACCCAGTCTTCCTTCTGGTTTCGCATCCTGCGGGCCATCTGATTGGCGGGAGCCACAATGAGGTCACTCCCACGGATGCGAGTGGGAGCCGCCGTTATGCAAAGTAAATATCCCCTAAACGGTGCATGTTTAGGAGATATTTACAGTACCTATAGGTAAGCCTCATCATAGGCTTACCTATAGGTACAAGTTGTAGAGGAAGCTTTACTTACTCTTTAAAAAGGAAGATTATACAGAGCCATGTCGAAAGATTACTTTGTCAGAACAAATTGCAGAGAACCACAAAAGCACACTTTATGGTCAGAAACAAAGGTTTAAGCTGGCCTAAAAAAAGGGAACATAATTGTATTTTCTATTCTTCCATTTCTTACCCTTGCTGGAAAAAGGCAAAGCTGACACAAATAGGCATGTGATGGATGCTCAGTGGAACAGGTTCCCGTTCTTCTAGGGAATACTAAGCAAAATAAGAAAAAAAAAATGATTTTAAATTACACATTAAAATCGCTTAAATGGAACCCAATAGTGTGTAAGCCCATACAAAAGTTATGTCTAGACCAAACCTGCACTTTACCCACAAACTCCAAATCACTCTAGTCCAGATCACACAGAGCTACAATGGTCTCCCCACCTCGATGTGAACAGCACTACAGCCTTACCAATCACAGGGGAGGAAGGGAATAGGTTGCATATTTCCTCATTAACACAAGTATTGGTTACTTTAAAGTGATTGAAAATTCTAGTTTTTTTTTTTCTATAAAAATAACAGAACAGCCAGGATCCTTCTCTTCTTGGGTTCCTCTTTTTTTAATTTTTTATTTATGTGAATCAAATGCATAGGAAAGAGTCAAAACATTTGTGCAGACATGAAGGAGAACATTTAACAGAAATATAGTAAACTGCATGTAAACTGTCATATTCTGTGTGTTCCAGGTGAGATTAGTTTTTCAGAAAAAGAGCAGAAAGGTGGGAGGGGGATGGGTAAGAAGAAGGAAAGAAGGAAGGGCAAAGTAAAGGTTGAAAATATGAAAGGGGGGGGGGGGGGGAGGAATTGGAACATGATGGGGATAGGTACAGGGGGTAGATGGGTAAGGAGGGAGAAGAAAAAAATAAAAAAGGAGGGGGGGGGGGTGGGAGTGTGGGGAAGGTACACAAGTTAGCTGCCTGTCCTAGAGTGTAAAGGAGTAAAGGGTTAATCGCCACAGAAATCTCCTTGTGTTTTCCCTTCTTCCGAGTGGATGAAGATGTTCCAACTAGAGTAGACCAAGTTTTGATACAAGTCTCTCTTCTATTTTGGGAGGATAACACCAGGTCTTCTAGGGCGTTAATATTTCTAACTGTATGTAGCCACATGGCGATAGAGGGGGTCAGTGCTTTTCTGGGAGAGGCCAATGCAGGCCTTGGCAGCATTAAGCAAATGGTGTAAGACCGAGGTTTTGTATAGTTTAAGAGGAATTAGAGTGCAATATAACAAGAAGGCAGGGTCCTCTGGGATTAAAAAAATCTGTAAACTTCTGTGAGATTCGTCGCACCGCTTTCCAATATCGTTGTAGCTTAGGGCAGCTCCAGAAGATATGGAGCTTAGTCCCCGACTTTCTTGGCATCTCAAGCAGCAGGCCGAGGCCTCCAGAAAGTATTTGCCTAGGGTTGTCAGGGTATAGTACCAATGATTCAACAATTTGGAATTGGTTTCTTGCATATGGGTGCAGATGGATGACTTCAAAGGTGGATAATATTTTTTGCCATTGGGCGGGCATGAATGATCTATTGAGGATCTTTTCCCATTTAGAAATACCGGGTATCGTATCATAACCTGATGGGACAATGATTAAGGAATACATCTTGGAGAAGGTACGTGGGAGAGGGGTAGCGTCCGAACAATATTCTTCAAAAATAGTTTTCCGATGGCAAAAAGGAGATGTGGGGCCCAGAGTGTTAAAGAAATGTCGGAGCTGGAGTGCTTGCCAAGAGGTCATCTTGTATCTCCCCTGGGGGATGGGGTCAGTCAAAATGTGCTACGAGGGTCAGGTCTTTGTTTCCAAAAAATTAGAGGCCTGAAAGCAGCCCACTCCATTAAAGTGCGGAATGTCACTGACTCGCAAACCGGGGGGGGGGGGGGGGGGGGGGTGGACAGGGTTCCACAAGATGGGGAAAAGCGGAGAACAAGGGGAGGAGAGTTCAGGGTTGCTGCACATCATGTGGCAAATGCAGAGAGTAGGACCTATGAAAGGGTGAGACTTGAGGGGGGGTGGGAGAGCCTCTTAGTACCAGGGCGCCCTGTTTAGAGGAATGGGGCTACTGTTCTGTTCTAAGGACATCCACAGTTTAGATTGACCATGTCTGCACCAGTCTATTAGTCTGCTCGGTGGGCTGCGTGGTAATATTTTGCAGAATCCGGGATAGCCACTCCGTCCTGGAATTTAGGCAAGGTCAAAAGCCGTCTACTGAGCCTAGGGCACTTACCGGCCCATATTAATTTAGTAAAGAGAGCATTGGCTTGCCTAAAGGAGGAGGGGATGGAGATCGGTAATGTTTGAAAGAGATAGAGGAACTTTGGCAAGACACTTATCTTAAGGATATTGCAGCGTCCGAACCAGGAGTGTAAGCCTGAAATTCATCCATCCAAGAGGGTGTGTACCGTGCTTAACAGAGGTGGGAAGTTTAACCTGAAGACCTCCGAAGGGTCAGGTGGGATTAAAAAGGTACCAAGGTATTTTAATGCAGACGTTGTCCATTTAAAGGCGAAGTTAAGCTGGAGTGTTTGGCGTAATGTGCAGGGGAATAGCTACTCCCATGGCCTCCGACTTGGAAGAGATTATTTTTAGGTTAGAGATCTCTCCGTATCGGTCAAACTCTTAAGAGATTTGGTAAGGAAATGTGTGGATTCATTAGGGAGAAGAGAAGGTCATTGGCATATGCAGAAATTATGGGTTTGTGCTCATACCTGGATACCAGAAATGTCTGGGTGAGCATGGATGTTGGTCAGGAAGGGTTCTAAGGACAGGGCAGATAGAGGGTACAGCCCTGATGAGTCCCATTTAAAATGTCGAACGGGTCAGAGAAAACTCCATTGGCCTTCACAGAGGCCCGCGGAGATGAGTATATACTTAATATCCAACTGAGTTTTTTTTCGCCCCAAAGCCCATGGCACGAGAGACCACGAACATAAAGTCCCAATTGACCCTGTCAAAGGCCTTCTTCACGTCAGTGCTTAGGAAAACACAAGGAGAGCGTCTTTGTTTGGCTAGGTGAACTAAGTTGAGGACTTTAACAGTGTTATCTCTTGCTTCTCTAGAGGGAATGAAACCCACCTGATCCAGATGAACCAGTCTGGGGAGTAAGGGTTGCAGCCTTGTGGCTGTCAGTTTGGTGAAGAGTTTTAAGTCTGAATTGAGTAAAGAGATCAGCCTATAGCTGCAACATGCTGATGGGTCTTTACCTTCCTTCAGGATGAGTGAGATGTGAGCTTAGTAGGGTTTTGGTATGGAAGGAGGACGACAGGCTGTTGAACAGCTTTAGGATAAAGGGGCATAATAGGGAATGGAGGGTTTTGTAGTACTGAATGGTGAAACCATCCGGACCAGGTGATTTCCCCAATTTGGCGAATTTAATCGCCGTCTGCAATTCTTCCACGGTAAAGGGGGGTCTCAAGATTTCATCCGTCAGGTGAATTAAGGCGCGATGAGTGGTTATAGAAGGAACGGAGTTTGGTGTCGAGGGGATATTGTAAAAGAGATGAGTAGAAGTCGTCCTTAAAAGTATGTGCGATATCCTTTGGTAGAAAACTTTTGTGGCCGTTAAGACTCTAGTATGTGGAATTTAAGAAATGTCTGTTCCCTTAGGGCTCTAGGCAGTACCTTGCCACACTTCTCACCCGATTTATATCTTCGTTTCCGTCACGATTGTAAAGCGGCTTTCGCCTTGAACCGTAAAAGCTCAGAGCTGTCTCCTAAGCTGTGCCAGATCGCGACCCAGAGAGGTGTCAGTAGAGCGATTGTGTCGACGTTCTAAGTTGCAGATATTGGAAAAGAGCTCAGAAATCTTTGCCTCCCTCTCTCTCGATTCGGGAACCATGTTCGCACTCCGCGAATAACTGCTTAGTGTGCGTCACAAATGGTCCCCGGGACACCGTCGGGTGTGTCGTTTGTACGAAAATAGTCCCCGAGTGCCCTAGAGACATTCTTCAGCACAGTGGGGACCTGGAGCAGGCTTTCATAGAGAGAAGCCATCTCCATTCAGAAGTGTGGGACGAACCCCCCCCAGAGATACTCGCAAGGTAACTGGAGCATGGGCAGACCAGGTAACCAGCCCAATAGAAATGTCTAGAATAGAAGAGAAGAGCCGGTGTGGGACTAGAAAGAGGTGAACAGTTGGTGTGGGTATGAAAAAAATAAAAAAATAAATAAAAAAGGTATAGTCTCGCTTTTTGGAATGAAAGACGCGTCAAGCATCGCTCAGTTGTAGGTCCTGTAGTAGCCATGCTATGTGTTTTCTAGAGCCAAGAGGAACTGAGGACCACCCCGAAGGAGGTGCCCAGACCAGGTTCAAGGGGAACATTGAAATCTCCGCCCAGAATCAGACTGCCCTCTGCAAATTCCATTAACTTAAAAAGAGTTTTAAAAAGGAGAAAAGGGATAAGAAAGGTGAAAGGAGGAGGGGGTAAGATGTAGGGAGAGGTTGAGGTGCAGTAAGATATCAGCAGGGGGAAGATTTAGAAAGAAGGGATCTAATGAACCAAAGGGGAACACCCACTACTGGGCCTGTCAGGCTCCCTCAGGTGCAGGCCTATGGAAGGGGGGGGGGGGGGTTGAAGATAGCTCAGAGACGGGCTCTAGGCCAATTCTCCTCTGGAGTCAATCTAGGAAATTATGCAGTAAATAAACTTGGCATAACAAACATGTATGAGATATGAAAAAGTTCCCATAGAACGGGCAGCATTTTACACAACAAAACTTGGTATTGAGATGTTTTTAAGAATATAATTTGTTTAGAAGGGTCTCGATCATGTGTCCCACAGATGGGCCTGACGCACCCCCCTCAGGTGAACGAAGTGTTAGAATACATCATGTTGGGCATGCCAGACAACCCTGCGGACCACACGGGTATCGGGTTCAATAGAGCGAAGCCATCTCGACACCACATCAAAGGCCTCCTCCCCGCGTCCAGAGGCCAAGTGTCCAGAGTGAAGGGGACAATCCCGTTAAAGAAAAAAGAAGCAACATAGGATAAAAAAAGTGAGAAATAAAGATTATGACCATGTGAAACAAGGCAACATAGTACTTAACTGCAGCCGATAACTACGTCCCCCATTGAGAGGGAATGGATGCAGATTCAGGAGAGGCCCAGAGCAGTAGAAACCCAGGCCAGGAGAAAAAAAAAAAGACATATGCCTGCATCAAAGGCTTGGATGGAAGAGGGAGGCCCCTTTGAGGAACTCCCTCTGGTCTGGGATCTCCTCCATACATGCAAAGTCCGGGGCTCCCTGTATCCCGTTTTGACAAATTGAGGAAAAAAAGCCCTCTAGTGGTGAAAGATAGGTTGTTCAGGTTGAGCTATTGTGCAGTGTTCTTGCTGCAGAATGGTCAGGATGCAGGTATAACCAACATCCTTAAGGGGATAAAAAAAATTGAGGAACGTAGCCCTTCAGTACTTACAGAACTGTTCCGTGTAGGTGAGAGTAGTGACAGTATATTAGGAGAAGAATCAGAAACTGCCTGGTAAATGTGACGGGCAGAAAAGTATCAGGAGTGCCAGTGATACATACCGGAGCTCACAGGATGAATGTTGGGGAACTAAAGGATCCACATAGAGAGTCAAGACTCACGGTCTTCAGGTCCTGACAGTCTTCCTGGTGGACAGCGACTTCTCAGGGTGCTGGGCGGTAGCCCAGTACCTTGCATGTTGGCAGCCGAAAGCCTGGATGGGAATGGGATCAGCATCCAGAAAGGTGAACAAGGCCGGCAGGTCCTCTGGGTGGGTGATCGGAAAGGACGAGGAACCCCTCCTCACCGTCAGGGATATAGGAAAGCCCCAGCAGTAAGTGCACCCAAGCTGTCGAGAAGGGGGCACATCAGGGCCCTCCTTTGCAAGGTGGCTCTTGAGAGGTCTGGAAGGACCCTGATGGGCACCCCCGTCAAAATCCAAGGTCCCTGTTTCCCACACCTTACGAAGGATCATTTCTTTGTGTGCATAAAGGTGCAGGCGACAACCAACATCACAAGGTCTTTCCACATCCGTTGAGCGGGGGCCGAGGGCTCTATGAACTCTGTCAAACTCCAGGTCTTGAGGAGGGATGTCGGTGGCCAGACGTTAAGGATAACACCGTGGGTTGCATAGAGTCCAGGCCTGTGGCTTCGGGTAATCCCCGCAGCCGCAAGTTATTTCAGCAGCTGCAATCTTCCAGTTCAATATGCAGCTGGATGCTTGAGACGTTGGCAGATTGAGAGGCCTGGGTCTGTTCAAGTAGTAGGACCCTGAATTTCAGAGCAGATAGGGATTATTTCCCCATAGGTAAGCCTGTCTGATAGGTTTTGTACCTCCTCCAGAGCCTACCGCTTGCAGGTCTCTATGATGTGCCTCCATGGCCTTCTTCGTGGGCAAGGCCAGAAGCAGGGTTTTGATGTCTAGGTCTCCCATCTCCAACATCATGGCTGTTGGTGTGTCGGGTGTCTCGGTGAGCGTAAAGGGAGGGAATCTGGAAACCCTGACATTGATTCTGAGTTGTTAAGAGTCAACTGTAGAGGCCGGTGGTTCCTCTATTGGGGAGGCGGCGTGTCGAGCTCCACATGGGCCTGCCTTCTGTGCCTGGGATATTGAAGGATGGGAACCGGGGAAGTACTGTTGTATTTCAGAGCGGGGAGATGCTCTGTGCAGGCTTCTCACTTTCTTCCTTCTAGTTGTGCTCATGCCAGGGAAATGACTGGTGCCGCTGGGCTGGACCCCCCCTAATCTTGCTCTCTCCTCACAGGCTGTGACTGACACAGGAGCCAATGGCTCCCACTGCAGCCATCTAGGTCCTATGAAGAATGCAGTGAGAAAAAGCAGGATTCACAGCTCTCGGGCACAGCACTAGAATAAGAATCTGACTCAGCCAAGCATAGGGGACCTGGTCAAAGGAGGTTTTTTTTTTTTTTTACCCTAATGCTTAAAATGCATTGATGAATGCAAAACTGCACACCTTTCTGTCTTTAGAACCACTAGATTGGTATCACAAAATGTTAACTCTCTGAGACTTAAACGCCTCAAAATTAAGAGAGGTGATCCCTTCAGCTGGGCATCACAATAAATACTCTTTTGATTAGTGACATAAGGAAAACTGAATACACGTCAACGTTTAGTTAAAAGTCCACATATAACCCTTTTAATTAATTTTATATAGATTATATAGAACACCTAATTAAACCCCAGGAGGTTATGCACTTCAAATTTACAGTTCTTCAGGCTCCAACATTGTCTGTAGATTCATTTAACTGCCTTTATATACAGTAGAACTAAACTAGCAAAGATTTTGCACATTTGTACAGCACCAAGTCTTCTCAAGACAACACTTCAGACGACTTTCTTTATATAACAAATATAGTAGTTACAAATATACAATCCACTGATTGAGCTATTCAAAAGTGATGAGACAGGGACAGTAAGACTGGGTAGGAAAGCTAAATGACGCTGGATGTCCTTAAGCCAGAAAATATGCCATGCTCTGACTGACTTGTTGCAGATTTGAATGCACACTGCGAGAAGCCCACAATGTCCAGTGAAATCAGAGTAAGCTATGTCAGTCCACTAAAGAAGCCTGTACCACCACTATGCAAGACTGAAGGTAAGGCTGAAATCCAGTTTTAGTGAAGGCATGCTAAATTTCCAGATGCAGTCATGTGACTTCAGTGCAGAACAGTATGCATCGCATACTAGCTCATTATGTCTTTCTCTTTCAGGTTGGATTTTTTTTTTTTTTAATGAGTTTACAACCCCTTTAAGTGCCAATATTTTATACTGTGATTTTATAAGAAATCACTAAACAATATGCATTATTGTTGCATTAATTGTATCTGACTCGGCCTGTAGATATATCTTGAAAACAGAATTATTTTTACATATACGATAAACATTGTAAAATTGTTCCATTACAAAAGTAAAACCCACCACAGTGACCTCTTCTCCCTGGACAGATACATCTGGCCTCCGGAAGTGACAAAGTGCTGCAATAGCTGCTATGCTGGCTGCATCAATTATGTTACCCTCATGATTTAGTAGGTGCAAATCAACCCGAACCTGCCACACCTGCAGGAGAGAGGAGTGTGCAAAACATGAAACATTACAAGAAACTTAAAACAAAAAAGGTTTTCAGATTTCCCTTTTTTTTTTTTAAATAAATAAAAAATAAGCCACTTTTCCCTCACTAGTCACAAGTGAGAACACTTTTCTCCAATACCAGCTATAAAACTCATCATCAATCTGACAGCATGTGATATATGTCCGTGCAGAGCTTAAAAAAAAAAAAAAAAAAAAAAAAAAGTACCTTTTGAGCAGAAAATAAAAAAAAAAAAAATAAAAAAAACATGCATATGCATTCCAAAGGTCAGAATAAATTAAAGTGATACTAAACACACAATGTTTAATTTACATTGTCCCTTCTATTGCTGTAAGGCTGCATTCACACTTGAGCGTAGCGTTTTACCGCGATTTTCAGGCGTTTTTTGGAGGCAGGCATTGATATCTATCAAAAACGCTGGTAATCAGCCCAAAAAGAAGCTCATGTACTTTTTTCAGCTACAGGAGTTTTGCAAAACACTCAGATGTGAACAGGGGCCATTTAAATGAATGGGGTTTTACTTGTTGGGCATTTTGGAACATTTTTTTTAGCGTTTTTGGAGCTGAAAAACACTCAAAAACGCCCAGGTGTGAATGGAGCCTTAATGAATGATGGCACTGTACTGTATTAAAAAAAAAAAAAAACACATTTAGGTACCTTTTAGTTAATCTATATACAGCTGCTACATGACCCAGATCTTCCCCAGCCTGTCTGCAGGGAAACATGAGCAAGAGGAGCTTCTAGTCCTCTGCTGCTGCTCACATGTTCAAAATGAAAAAAAAAAAAAAGCCTTCGGGATACAGAGTAAAAATAAATAATAAATATCAATAAATGGTTTTAAATCTAAATCTAAACATTTTAAATAACATTTTTGGGCAATAACATGGTGTGGCCGGATTTCTACCAGTCACAGGCTGTGTCACGCCGCTCCAGCCTGTGTCTTAGAATAACGGGGGGGGGGGGGTGAAGTCTCCATTAATCTACATGTAATATCCCCCTCCCATTGCATTTAGCTTGTTAGTGGGCATGGAGGAGGGAGGAAGTGGGCTGTCAATTACCACTGTGTATACACCCATGCGACTATATTCACACAGGCTGCTCAGATGTGATTGGGAGGAAATGTTTAGCATAGAAACTCACTAAAAACTGAGCATGTTCAGAGTCGCCACCACAGCTGCAACATCCCTAGCTGAATTGGGGACATATGAATAGAAGGTGGCGATAGAAAACCTGGTTGATCCTGCTGTTCACTTTTTGCAGAATACAGAAACCAAATCTCATAGAGAGTATAAAAAGCATATAATACACCACTAACTGATAGTTTATCATGTGGGTCTAGTGGCACTTTAATATTCTGGCCAGTAGAATGCATTAACACTCAGGCGCCATACATGCATAAACACGCATACGTTACAGGCATTTTTTTCTGGCAGAAAAGATGCTGCCTATTTTCATAAGCCTGTGTGCACGAGGCCTATATCACAGTACCAAACAACCCGTCATCTTCTTCCTGAACTTGGACAATTTTTTTATTTCGGCATGAATTGCAAACGTATCTTTTCTACCAGTAGGAAAAACCAATCCCTAATTTGTTGGGAAAATATCAGGCACAATTAACAACTTATCGATCGCCCACAGTACATTTACTGGGGGCAGCCAGCACAGACAGACTGGATCACGTACATTTACGTAACCCAGCCTGTTCCAGGTTAGGGGCAAGTAGCACAACACTCCTTCGACTGTGTTTCCACCGGACAGAGTAGATTGCAGATCCCAGTAACCGGCTGCGGAAGTATTTCATGTATAACAGCGGTGTTCCCTATGAGTGATGCAGTGATTGACCCACAGCTATTACATAGTACCTGGGCCAATAATAGCACCCTGTACTATGGGATTACTTGTAGCCAATCACAGACATTATAAAGTAACCCATTTGTGACAGTTCAAAAGATTACTGTTACAACGATCATCATCGTAACAGCAAAGTGTAATATATATATATATATATATATATAAAAATTAATTATCCTTGATAAACCCCCCCCCCCCCTCCCCAAGTGGTACAGTGTTACTGTCATGGAACTGAACTAATTTGATGAGAGTATGTAAAAAGTATGTTTTTTTTTCAAAATTGTTGGTCTGTTTTTGTTTATAGTGCAGTAAAAAAGAAAAAAAACGCAGAGGTGATCAAATACCACCAAAAGAAAGCCATTTGTGGGGAGAAAAAAAAAAGAACATTCATTTTATTAGGGTACATCGCCGCACGTCTGTGCAATTGTCAGTTAAAGTAACGCAGTGCCGTGGGGGCAAACCTGCCGGAGGTGAAGTGGTTAAAGAATTTAGCACAAGGTGCCAGATTAATACCAATAACTGGGAGGTAATTTAAAATGTTCTCTAATTTTGATCAATGTTTTTTTTAAAAATCTCAGTGAAGTTTTTTATTCTGTGCTTTAAAATATATGCAACTTATGAAATATGCTAATAAACATCTCAGCTAGTATTTAAGCCACAGAACCAAGTATCAATTTTCTGGCTTTGGTTTTCCCATACACATTACCACTACTACAAAACAAACACATACCACAAAACGTAACAATCCACCCACCTTCTCTCCGGCCTGAACACAAAGTGACTCAGTGTCAATACACTTGGAATTCCTGAGACATCGTTCCAGCAATCTATTAAGTCTTACCACAAGTTCCGACGGTCTATATTATAAAAAAAAAAAAAAAGTTAGTTTAAGCTGACCATACATTACCAAAGGCTCACTTCAAGTAAAACATGTGCTTTGCTCATGCAAACCAAAGAAAGAGTCATTTAATTACCACCTTACCCAGTAGGATGTAGTCACCCACTGGCTATGTGCACCCATTGGAGCAAAGAAAAGAACAGTATTTCCAGGCACAGAGAATGGTGCTTTAAGTTTGCCTCAGACATCCTGCACTGACATATGGGATAGGTAGAGAGTCCTCAGTCCTGTGTAAGCTCCATATCCTGGAGCTTATGAATGGCTTTCCCTCTTCATTTCTGGTAGCTGAATGGAGCAGTCGGGAAGCAAATTAAAGGGAAGTATGCGCAGCTGAATAGGGGGTGGGTGCTGTGCCAGTCAATTTACTCAGAGAAATGGATTTTACGGCAAGTCAAAAATCCAGTTTTCTCTTTCGTTCATTGACGGACACAGCTCTCCAGGAATCTGAACCATTTGGACATCCCCAAGCAGTGCCAAACATGAGGGGTGGGACAAAAAAAAAAGAAAAAATAATCCCACGGCTAAACCAATAGCCAACCAGGTAAACAGGAGCGCAACAAAAAACTGGAGCCCAACCTGAACAAAACACCCCCAAAAGAAGGAGCAGACCTTCTAAACAGCAGCCTGCAAAACTTTGTGGCCAAAGGAAGCATCTGCAAATGCCAATACATCCACTTTATAGAATTTTGTGAAAGTGTGCACCAATGACCAAGTGGCCATCTTGCAAACCTGTGCCACTAACGCCGAAACACCCAAGAAGCATTAAGCGCAAGTAGAGTGTGCCGTTACAGGGAGAGGAGGAACCCGACACCTGATCGAATAGGCCTGAGTCACTGTCTGTCCGACCTATCTGGAAATGGTCGCAGAAGAAGGACAGCCTTTTTTTGGCCCGTCCGTGAGAACAAACAGCGAGTCTGACCTCCGAAAAGATTCCGTAGCTACCCGAACCACATCCAGGGTACACAACGCAAATTCCTTAGGACGGTTGGGCCTGGGGACACATGAAAGGCAACACAATGTCTTCATTCAAATGGAAGTCAGACACTACCTTGGGAAGGAATGACGAACATGGGCGAAGAACCACCTTATCTTTGTGGACTATCAAGTAGGAAGTACGACAAGATAGCATTGTTAGTTCCAACACCATGTGAGCAGAGGTGATAGCCACCAAAAAGGCCACCTTCTGGGACAGCGTAAGCAGAGGAATCTCCCGAATATTCTCAAAGGGAGGCTTCTGGAGAACTGAAAGCACCAAGTTCAGATCCCATGGCAGAAAAAGGAGACCGCACCGGTGGAGTCTGATGATGGAACCCTTGAACGAAAAGGTACGCACCAGAGAGTGTGTGGCCAGGGGGGGTCGCTGAAAGAAGACAGCCAAGGCTGACACCTAGCCCTTGATACTCAAGGCCAACTTCTGCTCAACACCTTGTTGAAGGAAGGTTTAAAAACCGAGCCAACGAAAAGGAACGGGGGTGAACACCAATCAACTCACACTACGAAATTTACGCTTTCCACATAAGATGTTAAGGCCCGTACACACGTACCGATCGTCGTCATACAAACGTTGGCGGACGAAAGATCTGCCGATTGTACGCTTGTTAGTATGGTGCCTCCGACAGCTGTCTGCGCACATTCTGCGGACAAGAGTCTTTCTTGCAAACATAAAAATTTTTGTATGCCGACACCAGAACGGACGATTGTTCGCCTGTCAGTACAGAAATCAGCCGACAGACCGCAGATTTGCAAGACTGGGCATGCTCAGAAAAGAAAAAACACAGGGAAAGTTAACCATTACATGACATCACTTCTGCAGTCAGCTGAAGTCGGCGGACAAACTTCTTGTGCTGTCTTTGCACTTTTCAACAGACATTGACATCCCGGGGAGAAAAGACGAACGTTTGTATGACGACGATCGGTACGTGTGTACGGGGCTTTAGATCTTCCTATCCTTCAGCAGAGTCAGAATCACCAACCCAGGCAAACCTCTATCCTTCAGCACCCGCCTTTCAACAGGCAAGCCGTCAAAGCCAGCAACTGTAAAGCAGGATGGAAGATTGGCCCTTGGGACAGAGATCCTCCCCGAGAGGCAGTCTCCAAGGGACGTCACAGACCAGGTGCACCAGGTCGGCGTGCTAAGACCGATTCTGCGCAAGAGTCGCAGCAGAGGTCTGGGGGGGGGGGGGGTAAATCAGCTGATAACTGAATATTTGCTCCTGCGCTTGAGAGGAGCTGTGCAGCTTGATCGTTTACAGCACTGGTGTCAAACACAAGGCCAGCGGGCCGAATCTGGCCTTCCAGGCCATTTCATGTGGCCCTTGCATCTCTCCTGCAGCTGCTGCATCTCCCTCTTCTCTGCCTCTACCTTGTCTTAGCAGACAGCAGCAGAGAGGACTGGACTCTCTACCAGATCCCGTGCTTCCCACTGCAGCTGCAGAGAGGAACACCCCCCCCCCCCCCCAAACTCAGCAGTTGGCAGCAGAGAGGACACAACTCCTCCTCCCCTCCTGCACCTCTCTGTGCAGCTGCAGCATCCCCTCCTCTCCACTAGTCTCAGCATTCAGCAGACTCTGGCAGCTGACTCCAGCCCTCTTCCAGACCCTGCAGTTGCTGCTTCCCAGCTCTGCCTCCATCTTCTTCTCAGAAGCAGCACATGGTAAAGGGGATGCACTATGATGTAAGGGAGGGTGGTGGGCTACAGATAGAGCTGGCCCTCTGAGGGCAACCATAATGCTAATGCAGCCCACGATGAAATTGAGTTTAACACCCCTGGTTTACAAGATGACTTAATGGACTATGCTGCCACTGATAACAGGTCAGAGAAAACTCAGGTAAAGCTCCAAATAATATATATGTGTGTGTGTGTGTGTGTCACACCAGCCTAGCCTAACTACTACTGCGGCATTGTCTGTCCCTGGAGCCGATCCGTCCAGTGATCCGGGCACAGCCTGATCGCCCGGAGTTCCAAGACATTTATCAGCAATCTGGACTCTTCCATTGTCCAAACACCCTGAGTAGAGCTTAGACCCAGGATACTTTCCCACCCAGACAGACTGGCATCTGTGGTGACCACTGTCCAATACAAGGGGAGAAAAGTTTTGCCATGCTGAAGAGCCAGAGAGCGAAGCCACCAGACCAGAGACCCCTTGGTTTCCCAGCTCAGCCGGATAGGATTGTCCAGAGACTTTGGACACTTGTCCCATTTGACTAGGCTCTCCCTTTAAAAAAAAGGGACCTTGTATGGAACTGTGCAAACGGAAACGCCTTGAAGGTAGATACCATCAGGCCCAGCACCCGCATGCAAAGTCTGGAGGGATGACCATCTGTTGGACAGCAGGAGATGAACTGCAGCCTGCAACTTCTGAAGTTTGTCCAGAGGAAGGAACACTCTAGCCAGAGCTGAATCCTGAGTCAGACCTAGATAATCCAATTTCCTGGATGGAATCAGAGCAGACTTTTGGTAACTTAGAAGCCACCAGAACTCCCTCAGGGTCTGTATAGTGATCTCCACGTCGTCCATAAGGGCAGCAGGGGACTCCGCTCGCAAGAGAAGTCCGTCCAGATAGCCCAGTACTGCCAACCCCCTCTGACGTAGGAACGCCAGGACCGGGGCCAACACTTTCGTGAAGACCTAAGGAGCGAAGGCAAGACCAAAGGGTAAAGCCATAAACTGATAATGCTCCTCTCCTACAGCAAACCGGAGGAAACGGTGGTGCCAGGCACATATTGGAATGTGCAAGCAAGCATCCTTTATGTCGATAGAGGCAAGAAAATCCCCCTGATGTAGGGATGCCACCACCATGCAAATGGACTCCATTCTGAACTTCCATAACCGCACAAAGCAATTCAGGCTCACAAAGCAATTCAGGGCCTTGAGGTCCAGAAATCGGATGTACCTTACCCACTTTATTTGGGACCGTGAACAGGTTTTAATAAAAAAAAATTAAATTGTTCCAGGGCCAGAACTAGGACGATCACACCCTGAAGCAGCAGGTCTTGTACCGCCCCAAAGAGATCTTGCAATCGGTCTGAGGACAGATGCACATTGGAAGGAGAGAAAACTAGATCTTGAAGCCAGACAGTATCACTTCGTAGACCCATTTGTCGTTTACCAAAGAGGTTGACGGGCCTGGAAACCAGCAAAGACATCCCCCGAGGAGGTTTCTTAACCTTTTCAGCCTGTGGAAGAAAAGTACTTTTACCCCCTCTGGGACTCTTAAATGAGGTCATCCAGGGTAGCCCCAAACAGGCGATCGCTTTGAAAAAGTAAATCAGTCAGAACGTTTTTAGAGGTCTGGTCCGCAGACCAACACTTAAGCCACAATAGGCACTTAACCACTTGCCGACCGCCGCACGACTATCTACGGCGGCGGTCAGCCCCTCACAGGCAAAGTGACGTAGGGCTACGTCACTAGCTTGTGAGGGTCTAGGGAGCAAGCGCGCGCCGCCGGAGGCGCGCTCCTGCTCCCGCGTGGTCACAGACCCCCCCGCGCGTGTGACCGGCGGACCCGATGTCCGCCGGCCACTCTGCGATCGGCGGGGGAGAGGGAGAAAGTCAGGCAGCTTGTGTAAACAAGCTGCCTGTCATTCTCCCCTCTGTATGAGAGATGATCATACGGGTCTACTATGTAGATCCGTTGATCACTCTGCATACAGCTGAAGCCACAGCCAATCACAGTAAGAATCACGCCCCTAGGGACACACACAGCCCCTCCCTCTCAAATAAAGTTAACCCCTTCACTACCAGTGTATTTTTATAGTAACAGTGCAAATATATAGCACTGATTACTGTAGAAATGTCACTGGTAACCCCAAAAGTGTCAAAAATGTCAGTCAAGGGTCCGATCTGTCCGCCGCAATGTCGCAGTACCGCAAAAAAAAAAAAAAAAAATCGCAGATCGCCGCCATTACGCGTTAAAAAAAAAACAACAAAAATGACAAAAATCTTTCCCATAGTTAGTAAACGCAATAACTTTTGCGCAAACCAATCAAAATACGCTTTTTGCGATTTTTTTTACCAAACATAGGTAGCATAAAACAAATTGGCCGAAAATGTTAAAAAATTTTGATTTTTACATTTTTTTGGGGGGGAATTTCATATAAAAAAAGTGAAAAATATTGCTATTTTTGCAAAAATTTACGCTCTTTTTTTGTTTATAGCGCGTGATCAAAAAATCGCACAGGTGATCAAATACCGCCAAAAGAAAGCTCTGTTTGTGGGAAAAAAAGGACGCCAAATTCGTTTAGGTACAGCGTCGCACGACCGCGCAATTGTCCGTTAAAGTCACGCAGTGCCGAATCGCAAAATACCCCCTGGTCGTTTAGCAGCCAAATCCTCCGGGGCTTAAGTGGTTAAGTACCACTGCCGAAACAGACAGCCTAGAGATCAAGGGAGCCACATCCAAAGAAGCATCACACAAACTGCAGCCCCTGGGCCAACTGATCCACCAGTTCAGCAAAAGTAGGGGGAAGCTGCTCACCCTCCAGGTCACAGTGCAAAAGTTTAGCCTCCTCGAGTTTACGACACCAGGGCAATAGTGAAGATCGGCCTAAGCGCCGAACCAGCAACAGTGAATGTTCGCTGCACGCGGCTCCAGAAGGGGAAAGGGGGAAAACAGGCACAGGGCCCCCATACCCGCTGTCCCCTCAGCCAATAGCCCAGTCACCATCAGCGCACCCCCCCACACTAGTATATTACTATACACCGGACACATCCCAAACCACCACACTACCCCAGGTGTGTGTGTGGTCTGCACGTGCTCGCTAGCCAGATGAGGGTGACCAGGAAAAATACAGCAAAAATTGCCAGGACCAAAGATCCGGGGCGGGGGGGGGGGGGGGGGGGGAGATGTGGAATATAACCACCTAGGACTGCCCATAGGCGTAGCCAAGTTCTTTTTTCTGCCTACTGTCCTACTCCTGTAGGGGGCAATATAACCTAATGGTTCAGATTCCTGGAGAGCTGTGTCTGTCAATGAACGAAAGACAAGTAAGAGATTTTTATTACTTTAGTTTGTTTGGACCAAGCTGGCTAAAATAAACTATTTCCTTTACCAAGAGATGATGCTACTGTCAGTGCTGTATAAACTGTATGTAGCCTCACCTATATACAAGTTTACAGCGTTGTGTTCTTGCAGCGGTACGGGAGCTTCCTGTCCCTAAAACAAAATTTAGTCGGACTGAGAACTGCTCAGCCATTTAAAGTCTTGTATTTTTTTTTTTTCTTTTATGAATGAATACAAGACTTCCCCTGATTGGCTGAAGGGAAGATTATGACATCATTAACCCACCTCAGCCAATCAAAAGCAGCTTTGTATTAAGTCATAAAAATAGAAAAAAAAACTTCCGGTGAATGGCTGAGCAGAATGGGACAGGAAGTCCCTGTACCTCTGCTGAAAAACAGTGCTGCATATTGTATATAGTCAATGCTACATACAGGTCGCACAGCACTAACAGCAGCGGCATCCCTTAGTAAAGGAAATAGTTTGTTTGGGCAAGCTTGGCCCAAACCAACCATTTATTTTAAACACAAAACCTGGAATTGGTTGTAAAGTAAGAAGGTTTTTTTTCTGCATTCTCTGCATCAGGGAAAAAAACAAAAAAACACATTGTGTTCTGCTCTTCCCTAGTCTCCCCCTTGTCTGATCTCGATCTAACACTGTGCATGAGAGCAGTGGCTCCGTCTCTTGTCATAGGTTCGGACCCATTGGCTCGTGCAGCTGTCAACCATAGCCAGTGACGAGAGAGAGTGGAGGCAGGGGCCAAGCCTTGCTGTGTGTGTCAAACATACAGCGCAGCTCAGGTGCAAGCCTGTATGAGTGCCTCCACAGCTAGCAGCTTTCTATGGTGGACTCTCAGCAGGGGGGGGGGGCCAGGAGCGATAGCGGGGGACACAAGAAGTGGAGTCTGTACAAACCAATGCACAAAACAGATAGAGTATGACATGTTTGTAATTAAAAAAATAAATTAAAAAAAAACTGTAGTTTTAAAATCACTGTAATAAAGATCAGTAATGTGTGTAATTCTTCAAAAAGTATGTTTTCAAAACAAGATTGTTCGGATTAACAGGAGTAGTCTACAAATAACAGAAATACAATGCGGAAATGAATATACAGTATGATTTTACACTTTACCATAAACTGGTTCTCAATATACTGGATGAATTCACTGTTCTTACCTTCCTGGTTCAAATGCTGGAGACGCCATAGCTGTAAGTTCAAGGTTGAAGAAAATAATTCCTTCAGTGGGGCGGTTTATCTTGGGAGCCACAAGCTCACAGGATACCTGTCCAAGAACTCTGAAGAAAATAACATCATTTTATTGTACGGACATATGCAGAATGTCTTTTGTTGTCTTTCATAATATAATATTTTAAAGTCACACCACTGAAAGATGCAGAAAAACTAAACCCAGCCTAATATTGTAGCCTGATAGTTTATGGATGTGGTGGCTGCAAAAATTTTCTTTTTTCAAGCTCAAAACATTTTCAGCCCGGGTGCGGGGCCTGGATGAATCAAGCTGAGGTACCTGCTAACCACTTGGGCCGGACTATCGCTTTCTATTTCTACAGCATGCTTTGGGTGTGGATGAACCTTTCCCCAGTCTGCGCCCTCATTAGTCATCCAACTCATCAGACCTGGCCAGCCTGAATAGGGGGCACCCCTTAACATTTATCGTGGGTCACAGTAGGCCTGAATACTGCATTATAAAACTTACAATTATCTTCATAGATCTTTGTTTCAAGTGGGTAGAACAATTCCCTACGAACATGGGGCCCTGGATTAATTCCCACCTGGGCCAGCACACAATTATAGGTTCTCCCTGCATTTGGTTTTCATCAGGAGCTTCAATTTCCACACACAATCGATAACAGTTGGTGAGCTTGCTTCAAATTAAATTGGCCCTAAGGTGCATAAAAGGTGTGTAAAATAATGCATTAAAAGCTCAGACTTATGTGCGTTTTATTTACTCTGCAAATGGCTCAATAACATTTCCATTTCAATAACATCTCTCTCAAAATGTTTTTGGGTGGTACCTGGTTCCACTTCCTCATTTCTTGCCTAGGTGAAGTTGACATCGTCTCATCCCAGTAACCTTCCCCCCCGCAGCCTCCTGCTATATTGCCACACATACCAGGAGGCTGCAAAACTAGTCATACAGCAGACCGAGTCTAGCATATGTGCAGCAGAGTCGCCTGTGTGTCATCAGGAAGTGACAGCCAGCTCCTGAACCCAAAATGCCAGTAAGAAGGAACAGGTACTGTGAAAAGCATCAGCTTGTTTACCAATCTTGGAAAAAAAAAAAAGCCATGCAAGGCTCCGCCAATCATTCATTCACTGTGTTCTGTGACTGTGAAAACTACAAGTACCAGCATCTTTTTGCAGCTGTTGGGTTGTAGTTCTCAATAGACTACCAGGGCACTGTTGAGCCCTCTAGCAGTTAATTGAGTATTCCTGTCAGAGTGTAAGCAACTACCTGCTTGTATCGGAGGTACGGGCAGACAGATACACAGACAGTCTGCAGGATTGGGACATTACACCCACAATCTGCTGATCATGGGTGCAATGCTTTACAGGCTCCTAACAAAAAAATAAAAAAAAAGATAAATGCTTTTTTTTTTTTTTTTTACACGCAAAAAAAAAAAAAAAAAAAGTGCTTTAATCTTTTTTGTAAAGGTGAACTTTTTCTTTAACAAAAAAGGTAAAAACCAGCCGAAAAATAAAAATTACTATGAGAAATGCATCTACTTTTCACTTTACTAGTTAGTTGTATCCTGAAGGCCACTGTAATCATTTGCCCAAAACAAGTTATACCAACTATTACTTTTATACTGACAAAAAGGCTAACTTTTCCAGTTCCCAATGGTTTTGTGTAAAACATGTGCATCTAGGAATTTTATAAAACCAAACATATATAAAGTAACAATGCTAAAATATTCTGCACAATATGAAATAAAGGAATGACAAACCTGGTTTTCCCAAGTTCGACAATACAGCAGCCATACTCCGTTCCAAAAGTTATTTTAATATTTCTGTAATCATAGGTCTGTCTGCCGTCAAGACGCTGGTCATATGAACAAAGAGAAATGTTAGAAAGAAAATGTAATGCATTCTTCAACTTAGGTTATAAAATGCTGTGGATTATATTGACTTGTTTATTGAAAGCTGTGTCATCAGATTTTGGGCACATGCCAATGGCATCAGTTTAACATGTTGCTGAGATCATTCAGAAATAAATGACAGGTGCACTTTATCTACAGCTGATCTGTTTCTGGCTTGCATGGTTCAAGCAGGTTTGGCGTCTCCATAGACGGAAATACAAAACTTGTCTGATGCCATTACAAGTGCACTGACACAGTGCGTAAACAGCTTAAGGGTCCCATCACGCGGGGACTCTATTTTTTTTTCAGAGGGGATTGATCTGCCGATCAGGCGGATGACAGGTCCATCTCCGCTTACTTTGCAGAGACAGACCTATCAGATCTCTGCTCTCCTCTATGGAAGATCAGATGAAAACCGACCACTTGACCATTTTCATCCAATCCAATTCTCCAGACGGATGGAAAATAGAGTTCCCTTCTGTCTGGATTTCCCGGACAGTATCGGATAGCAGCGGGTGTCAGTCGAGAAGCCACCGCTGATATCCGCTGCTCTCTAGGGGTGCATGGAGCGTCCGATCAGGTCCGTCTGAAAAACTGACAAGCGGACCTGATTGGAAAGCCTGTGTGAAAGGGGATTAAAACTATTGAAGTAACTCGAGATTCTCCCAAAACAACTCAGAAGTCAAAACAACCTGAAATATTGCAGATTTGATTTGCTTATGAGCATGACAGCAGCTTGCAGGGAATGCCTCCACTGACTATGATTGGCTGTTTGCTTTGACAGATTCCTGGAAAAATAGCTGAGGCATATTCAGACTTGCGTCTGAACACGACTAAGCTCCTCCCCATTTACACACATTACACAGGCATGGTCCAATGTGATCCCCATCAGGGGACCCTAAGACATGCTATGCAGCCATGGCTGGTATGCATGCATCATACACATACACAGAAGTGGTCAAACAGAGGCTGCAGAAGATCAGCAACACTGAGATGCCACAAAGTATAGAAAAATGTATTTTATTGAAAAAAAAAATGCTTATATATGAAACTTTGTGCAGTAACAAAGTAAATGTCATTCAGTTAGCCGCTTCAGGACCGCCCACATTGTACTGCGGACAGGTGGTTCCTACAGGCACAGCAATGTACCTGTACGTTGCTTCATGCTTCCAGGCACCCCCCACTGTGATTGGGCACAGCATGATTTTGTCAGCAGGTCCCGCCCAATGATTCATGGCTGAGACCTGCTGTGTCCAATCACAGCCCAGAGCCCTGTGTTGACAAACAACCAAGGGCTCTGTAGAGAGGGAACAATCTCTGTTTCTTTTCCCTGCTAAGCAGAGAGAAGGAACAAATACATTTTTTTAGTAAAAAGCAGTACCAAGCCGAACCGTTCGGTTCCATGCAGTGGAAAAGCACCATAATACACACATTAACACTTTTTGGGCACACACTTAACCCCTTTATTACCCCAAGATGGTAACCCCTTCCCAGCCAGTTTCATTAGTATAGTATCATCACTAATCCCTGTATTAGTGTCACTGGTTCCCAAAAAGTGTCAGATTGTCCGCCACAATATCGCAGTTCCGCTATAAGTTGCTGATCGCCACCATTACTAGTAAAAAAAAAATATATATATAAAAATTCCAGTATTTATACCTCAGTTTGTAGATGCTACAAATGTTGCGCAAATCAACATACGCTTACTGGGATTTTACTTAAAACAAAAATTATGTAGCAGAATACATATTGATTTACATTATTTTTAATGGACAAGTAAAAAAAAAAAAAATGGGATTTTTGATTTACCGTAAAATTCATTTCTCAGATTTTCAGTGACGGACACCACTCCTGTCATTCTTGACCATTGGGTTATACTGCCCCCTGCGGGAGTAGGACACTAGGCAGAAAAAACTTCAGGCTACACCCTTGGGCTGTCCCAGGGGGTATACTCCCTCTCCCTGCTATAGTCACGCAGTTTTGCTACAAGCAGTGTCAGGAGAATTATAATTCGACAGAGTGGTGGGTGCTGTGTCCGTCAATAAACATCAGAGAGATGGATATTACTGTAAGTCAAAAATCCAATTTTCTCTTTTGTTCAGTAATGGACACAGCTCCTTATTTTCTTAACCATTGGGATGTCCTAAAGCAGTGTTATACATGAGGGGCGGGAACAACTAAAAAATTTCCAAGGCTAAAATTAGCCAACAGGAGCTCAACCAAAACAACTGGAGCCCACCTGAAAAAGACAATACACCCGTTAAGAGGATCAGGGCCTCCTAAACAGCAGCCTCCAAAACCTTGTGGGCCAAAAGAAGCATCTGCAGATGCCAACACATCAACTTCATAAAACTTTGTAAAAGTGTGCACCGACAACCAGGTGGCCGCCTTGCAAACCTGCGTCAATGACGCCTGATGACAGAAGGCCCAGGAGGTACTAAGCGCCCAAGTAGAGTGGTCCTTGACAGAGAAAGGAGGAGCCTGACCCCTGATGGAATAGGCCTGAACCACCGTCTAGGAAGTGGACAAACCTTTACAAGGCTCATCCATGAGCACAAATAGAAAGTCTGAATTCCTAAAAGACTCCGCAGCTGCCAGGTACACTCTAATTGCCCAGTAGCCAGTAGTTTTTTCTGCCTAGTGTCCTACTCATGTAGGGAGCAGTATAACCCAATGGTCAAGAATGACCGAAGCTGTGTCCATCAATGAACGAAAGAGAATTGTTTTTTTTTTTTTTTTCAAAATTGTCGGTCTTTTACCACTTAAGCCCTGGAAGATTTTACCCCCTTCCTGACCAGGGCTTTTTTTTGCGATTCGGCACTGTGTGACTTTAACGGACAATTGCGCGGTCGTGCGACGGTGTACCTAAACTAATTTGACGTCCTTTTTTTCCCACAAACAAGAGCTTTCTTTTGGTGGTATTTGATCACCTGTGCGATTTTTACTTTTTGCGCTATAAACAAAAAAAAGAGCGTCAATTTTGCAAAAATAATATTTTTCACATTTTTTTATAGGAAATTCCCCAAAAAAATGTAAAAATCTAATTTTAACATTTTTGGCCAATTTGTTTTCTGCTACATATGTTTGGTAAAAAAAAAAAAAAAAAAAAAAAAAAAAAAAAAGCGCAAAAAGCATATTTTGATTGGTTTGCGCAAAAGTTATTGCGTTTACTTACTAAGGGAAAGATTTCTGTCATTTTTGTTGTTTTTTTTTTAAATGCGTAATGGCGGCGATCTGCGATTTTTTTGCGGTATTGCGACATTGCAGCAGACAGATCAGACCCTTGACTGACATTTTTGACACTTTTGGGGTTACCAGTGACATTACTGCAGTAATCAGTGCTATGCATATGCACGGTTACTGCAAAATGACACTGGCAGGGAAGGGGGTTAACTTTATTGGGGAAGGAGGGGTTAAGTGTGTCCCTAGGGGCGTGCTTCTTACTGTGATTGGACATGGCTACTGGTGTAGGAACAGTAATCAACTAGGACCGTATGATCACCATTCCTACACAGGGGAGAATGACAGGCGGCTTGTTTACATTAGCCGCCTGCCTTTCTCCCTTCACGGTGGACGATCGGGAGTGACCGGTGGACATCGGGTCCGCCGGTCACACGCACGGACTTCCCAGGGAACGAGCTGGTTGGGGCGCACGCCTCCACGGGCGCTCGCTCGCCCGCTATGGTCTCACAAGGAAGTGACAGGCTAGTGACGTACCGGTACGTCACTTTGCCTGGCCAGGGCTGACCGCCGCAGTATATGTACTTGCGGCGGTCGGCAACCGGTTAAAATACTCAGGGGGTGATCAAATACCACCAAAAGAAAGCTCTATTTGTGTACTTCTATTTTGGGGGGGGGGGGGGGGGAAGAACATACATTTGATTTGGGTACAGCGTGGCATGACCTCGAAATTGTCAGTTAAACGGAGTGCCGTTATCACAAAAAATGGCCTAGTCATGGGGGGGGGGGGGTAAATCTTCCTGTGGTTAAAGTAGCGCAGACCCGAATAGCAAAACATGTCCTGGTCATGAAGGGGGTAAAACCTTCTGGAGCTGAGGTGGTTAAGTGTTAGAGATGTAAAAGCATCCCCATCAGCCCCAAGTCTCTGGTGCTTATGAATCCAGTATACACTGCTCGTACCTTACTCTCACTGATTGCCTGGAGCAGGAAAGCTCTCTCGCAGTTGGATAGCGGTGTGTCCCTCATACTGACACCTCACACAATTTCACAAGTCTTGATTCGTTGTGTTCAATCACTGTACATCAATACAGAACACTGCACACTCCGCACATGTGGGAACCAAACATGACAAGTTATGGACGCATTTCCCTACGTCATCACCGAGCGCGGATTGAGCAACGCTCTCCTCCCACATCTACACCTCAGCTGTCACGCGGGATATATTAGTGCGCATGCGCTGCCATCAACGCTATAACAGACAGATGGGCATGGCTCTGTTATGTTTGCCTGTTACATCTTCCGTGGAAAGTTTTAGCGAAGCCGATGGAGGCCATTTTATTGGAGCTCAAAAAAAAAAGTGCAGAAAGTGCTCATTTGACGTACCTGCAGATTTTTTTTTCAATTTTCTGAGATACTGACAATGATTCATTCCTTGTTCTACATGTAGTCCATTGTTTGTTCTACATGTAGTCCATTGTTTGTTCTACATGTAGTCCAGCTCCAAAGAGAAAATAAACCATTTAACCACTTAAGCCCTGGAAGATTTTACCCCATTCCTGACCAGGGGGTATTTTGCAATTCGGCACTGCGTGACTTTAACGGACAATTGCGCGGTTGTGCGACGCTGTAAGTAAACAAATTTGATGTCCTTTTTTTCCCACAAACAGAGCTTTCTTTTGGTGGTATTTGATCACCTGTGCGATTTTTTGATCATGCGCTATAAACAAAAAAAGAGCGACAATTTTGCAAAAATAACAATATTTTTCACATTTTTTTATATGAAATTCCCCCAATGTAAAAATCAAAATTTTTTAACATTTTAGGCCAATTTGTTTTATGTTAAATATGTTTGGTAAAAAAAATCGCAAAAAGCGTATTTTGATTGGTTTGCGCAAAAGTTATTGTGTTTACTCACTAAGGGAAAGATTTTTGTAATTTTTGTTGTTTTTTTTAACGAGTAATGGCGGAGATCTGCGATTTTTTTTCTTGCGGGACTGCGACATTGCGGTGGACAGATCGGACCCTTGACTGACATTTTTGACACTTTGGGGGGTACCAGTGACATTACTACAGTAATCAGTGCTATACATATGCACTGTTACTGTAAAAATTAGACTGGGAGGGAAGGGGTTAACTTTATTGGAGAAGGAGGGGTTATAGTGTGTCCCTAGGGGCGTGCTTCTAACTGTGATTGGATGTGGCTTTTCATGTAACAGCAGAGATCTACGGTCCTACATAGCAGGACCGTATGATCTGTGCTGCTACACAGGGGAGAATGACAGGCGGCTTTGTTTACATTAGCCGCCTGCCTTTCTCCCTCTGTAACCGAGGATCGCAAGTAACCGGCGGACATCGAGTGATGATTTACTGCTGTTTGAAGCCCAGTGCCTCCAGCAAAATGGCAGCCTCCAGCAAGTTGTTATGGGTAAAGTTCCGCTTTAACTATCCAGCTTTTGAGGCGACAGCGGGACACATTTTAACAATATGTACCATTAAAGGGGAACTCTACCCTAAAGAGGAAGTTCTGCTTTATGTCCTCCTCCTCTTTTTGTTTAAGAACTCTTTTTTTTTTGGTGGTGGGTACCTACATTTGATAGCTTCCAGTCGGATCGTCTATGCAATTCCACCAGAAGTTTGGAACCCTATGCCTGCAATGTTTTGGGGGCATGCCACATGTCCTGGCAGGCTGCGGGACCTGTTACGCAGCACGGCTTGAGCATGCACAGTGGCAAACAGGATGTGAAGTCACAAGGAGTTACTACTGGCTTCCCACATTAAACAGGCAAACACCCCGAAGCCTGGCAAAGAACTGGCCCGGGTGAGGACAGCGATGGATTCCTGGACAGGTAAGAATAGCGTCCAACTAACCCTGATCTTGAGGGACTGTCCCTGATTTGGATCAAAGTCCTTCTGTCCATCTTTTCTCCTCATTTGTCCCTCATTTTGGTCTAAAATATATAGTTGTATATCTAATGCACTTTTTATCTTTCAAAAAAGTGTTTGCCAGTGCTAAACCTTTCATCCAATTTCTAAATTGCTGCATTTGTAAATTTTAAAAGCCAATATAAAGGAATAGGAGTTGTAAAAAAAAAACAAAACAAAAAAAGTGGGTTTAACCACTTAAGCCCCGGAGGATTTGGCTGCTAAACGACCAGAGGGTATTTTGCGATTCGGCACTGCGTGACTTTAACGGACAATTGCGCGGTCGTGCGACGCTGTACCGAAACAAATTTGGCGTCCTTTTTTTCCCACAAACAGAGCTTTCTTTTGGCGGTATTTGATCACCTGTGCGATTTTTTGATCACGCGCTATAAACAAAAAAAGAGCGTAAATTTTGCAAAAATAGCAATATTTTTCCCTTTTTTTTATATGAAATTCCCCCCCAAAAAAATGTAAAAATCAAAATTTTTTAATATTTTCGGCCAATTTGTTTTATGCTACCTATGTTTGGTAAAAAAAATCGCAAAAAGCGTATTTTGATTGGTTTGCGCAAAAGTTATTGCGTTTACTAACAAAGGGAAAGATTTTTGTCATTTTTGTTGTTTTTTTTTTAACGCGTAATGGCGGCGATCTGCGATTTTTTTTGCGGTACTGCGACATTGCGGCGGACAGATCGGACCCTTGACTGACATTTTTGACACTTTTGGGGTTACCAGTGACATTTCTACAGTAATCAGTGCTATATATATGCACTGTTACTGTAAAAATACACTGGTAGTGAAGGGGTTAACTTTATTTGAGAGGGAGGGGCTGTGTGTGTCCCTAGGGGCGTGCTTCTAACTGTGATTGGCTGTGGCTTCAACTGTATGCAGAGTGATCAACGGATCTACATAGTAGATCCATGTGATCATCTCTCATACAGAGAGGAGAATGACAGGCAGCTTGTTTACACAAGCTGCCTGACTTTCCCCCTCTCCCCCGCCGATCGCAGAGTGGCCGGCGGCGATCGGGTCCGCCGGTCACACGCGCGGGGGGGTCCGTGACCACGCGGGAGCGGGAGCGCGCCTCCGGCGGCGCGCGCTCGCTCCCTAGACCCTCACAAGCTAGTGACGTAGCCCTACGTCACTTTGCCTGTGAGGGGCTGACCGCCCACGTAGATAGTCGTGCGGCGGTCGGCAAGTGGTTAACAATGCCTTTTTTTTGTATAATTCTCCCTGAAGGGGGCGTGGCCGGGTGTGTGTCCTATGCCTACATACTTTTGTCCCTTGTTCCTATCTCAAAAAGTTGGGAGGTATGGGAAAGTGTCTTTTTTTTAAAAGTCAGCAGCTACAGTACCTTGGAATAGCTAGTCCTTGAAATAGAACTATTTTTCATTTTGGATAGGATAAGGGAGGGTTATAACCCATATGTAGCCAAACAGGAAGTGAGAGGAAATCTCTGCAAATTAGGGAATCCCTTGGGGACCTCCTGGTCACCAGAATTAGTGTCCTCATTGGACAATTCCCCCTCTATCTTTAATCCAAATTAGTGTAATTTATTTAGTCTGTTTGAAAGTCATGGAGTCCACAAACTATGGTATAAATATATGAAAATTGATTAATCCTGATATACTGATGGCCTTTCTCATTTCTTGAGACCCTAAAATGCCAGGACAGTACAAATAACTTCCAAATTACCCCTTTTTAGAAAGTAAACAGTCCAATGTATTTAGTAAGAGAAATGGCACAAAGTTGGAACTTTTTGTCACAATTTATTGGGAAATAAAAATAATGAATACAATTTTTTTTACATTTTTTTTTTTTTTTACATACTGTCACTAGTGCAGTTACAGCATTATACAGCACTGGTGTGGCAGTGATCAGGGATACTGACTGGTGACAGTATGTAAAAAAAAACATCATCCTGGAGCATCTCAACATGCAAAAATTTGTCATTTGGTCTGATCATTCGTTTTTCGTCCTGTTAATGGGTACAAATAGAAAATTGTTTTTAACTTTTCAGAACCAAAAAATCGAAAGAACAATTTTGAAAATCCGCCGAACGAACGATAAGCGAATGATAAATTGAAAGGTTAATGTGTTTCTTAGCCGACCTGTTTGCACTAGGCATATGTGACAAACTGAACGAAAAACGGATTAATTTATGTCCGTTAAACGATTTATCGTTTGAAATTTGGTCATTACATGATGGCACCATCGTCTGCTCTCACAGCCGATTTTTCATTTTTCGAAAATGAGTTTGCTCGATATTTTGGCTAGTGTATGGCCAATTTAACTATGTAACACTAGGACAGATAACCATACTGTCACATATCCCCCAGCCCCCCTTGTTTCGACCCGAACGGAGAAACACATAAGTTCCTTATTTTGGCACCTCTGTGCCAGCTACCATTTACAGGAGTTCAACAGCCCTTATTCACCAGCAAGGCCCTGCACCTGAAAACCTTTGTTCCAATGGAGTCAGCAGGCTGCATGAGAGACAATTCCATGATTGTATCCTTCCTACTGAAACAGGCTGAAAAGCCAACAAAAATTGTCATGTATGCACCAAAGATGGAATAAGGTGTAACACGTTACCATTGTCCCCAATGTTCCTCATCACATGACCTCTGCATAGCAGATTGCTTCCACAACTACCATACTTCACTAGGATATTATCAGTAGCATGTTTCTGCTATGACTGATTAACTGCGATTTGCCTTGGCTTTATCTGATGTCCTATGTACAGAACATTTGCCTTTTCCCTTAACCAATTTTCTAGCTGCCAGGACTAACCCTTTGCCAACATAATGAACATGCCTCTGCTTGAACTGACCCTGGCCATTTTATCAACCACGTTTCTGCCTGCTGCCTGGACTGACTGTTTGCCTGCATATTGACTACGCCTCTGCCTGAACTTACCCTGGCCTGTTAATTGACCAAGTTGTTGTCTGCTGCCTGGGCTAATCCTTTGGCTATTTGCTGATCATGTCTCTGCCTGCTGCCTGTACTGACCCTGGCCTGTTAATTGACCATGTTTTTGCCTGCTGCCTGGGCTGATCCTTTGGCTATTTGCTGATCATGTCTCTGCCTGCTGCCTGTACTGACCCTGGCCTGTTAACCATGTTTCTGCTTGCTGCCTGGACTAATCCTTTGCCTGTTTGCTGACCCTGTCTTTGCCCGCCACCAGTTCTGATCCATCTGCATGTTCCACTGACTATAATCCTGTGAGACTCCAGTACCACCCATCCTCTGCAGACAACTGCACTAATGGAACCACTGATAGTCTTTTGCTGATCCATTGGTTAGCCTCCTGTACTTCCTGACCAGTGAATATAACATCATGCTATGAGGACAGCCACATACCAGTAGGTTAGGCCTGTTTGGTTTTTGGAATGGAGATTGCTGTAGGTGAAGCTACACTACAGTGCACTCACAGTGTGTATACTACAGTGTATTCCCTGATCACTTGTACAAAGGCAACCATTACAATATATTATTTTCTCTACAGTGTTGGCTTATTTTTTTGATACATAAGATGCAATGTCGGGCACATAATCATTAAAAACACTGAAAACGTCTCACACACGTGGTATCAGCATACACGGGAGGGGTATCAGAATGTGTTTTGGGATTTCATTCTAAGTATGATTGCCTATGCTGTGTGTGTTAGAAATTTCCCATTATTTAATAACTTTGTGTAAAAAAATACATTTTTGTTTTCTCTCCATATTTTCCAGCATAGTGGGGTCTTCTCAAATCTAACTGCAGAAGTGGAACCCACAACAGTTTTGATAAGGCTAGATGAAATATTTAATGTAGTACAACACTTCCGGTAGTTAAGTAGCACATTTCTTCTCATAAATCAGATTTTATTAAAGGAGACACAGGATATATAACAGTGCACACAATGCATTAGTGTATATTTATACATCAAATCAGATCACCATTATCAGATGTTATGCAGACTACATAAGAGACATGTATCATAGGGGTAATTTTTAAATTGGGAAGTACATATTTGGGGGGATTTACTAACGGCAAAAAGACTGTGCACTTTGGAAGTGCAGTTGCACTCATTTTTTCCAGAGCCTAATTTGTGTGGTGAAGCTTCACTTTGTAAAGAATACCCAAACAGATGCAAGGAAAATAAACAAAAAAACACCATTGTTGCCTGCACATGATTGGATGATGGAAATCAGCAGAGCTTTACCATATTCAATCAGATATGGGTAAAATGAGGGCAACTGCACCTGCAAGGTGTGCAGTCTATTTGCCTTTCTTAAATCAACCCCAATATGTCAATCAAGCTTACAGGCTAAGTTACCTACAATAAAAAAATACAAAATCAGCACAGAGGACATTACTTACCTCCAGTGTGATGCACCCCCACCTCAGTAATCAGAGGATGGAAGATTTCTACTTAACTAGACTACAGAAGCACAAGGGACACATTACAATGGAGATAAGTGATGTCCCCTGTGACAATTTTTTTTTTTTTACGTGGATGTTAAATAGCACATTTTTTATTACAGATGTTTATACATCATGTAGGCAGATTGCCGACATTATGTCAGTTAGATAGTTGGCTGGCCTAGGCTGGGGAAGAGGTTAATGGTTTGTGCTCTGTTCTGTTTTTTTTGGACCCAACCTACCCGCCTTGCGATACAAGTGCATCTTATAAAATTAGAATATCATCAAAAAGTTACATTTTTTTCAGTAATTGAATCCACAAAGTAAATCTCATATATGGTACAGGGTCATTACATACAGAGTGATATATTTCAAGCATTTCTTTTAATTTTAAAGATTAAGGTTTACAGCTAGTGAAAACCCAAAATTCAGTGTAGTGCCCTCCTAGGTAGGTGCTAGAAGAGAGAGTATAGTTTTGGGTCTTTCTTCTTACCAGAGAGATTGCCAGGTACATTTATATTGCTCTCTGCCTACCAGAGAGCAGGATCTGTTACTAAGGTCCGCTCATGGTGCTCAGGTGCAGCTCAGATTGTCTGAAGTGTTTCACACTGGTCCAAAAGGGAGGCATATTGGATGGTGGGAGGAAACCTGACAAATGAGCTCACAGGCATTAACTTCAGTCCTGATGTCTGGCAGAGGAAAGTGCCTCAGTACATGCTGGGATACTGTATAAATGCCAAGGGCACATGTGCTCGTGATCTTTCAGCTGAAGAGCGGGGTCCCGGAGGGAGGGGGCGGCTGCCCCTCCTCTGTAGAAGCTTCCATGTGGCCTCAGGTGGTTGACCTGAGGACCTGAGAGTCAGAGAGAAGCTGAATTAAGAGGTCCTACAGAACTGGCTGGAAGGGAGACACTGGAAAGCATCTGATTCTGCCTACAGTGAGTACATATCTGTGTCCCGGTCTTGTGAGGGCCACTCCTTCTGCTAGAAGAGTTAGTGGACGGGTGTCAGTCAAGGGGATACTAGAGAGTGTGCTGAAGATAATGTCATTGCATCAAGTCTACTGCTATAGAGAGCAATAGGACTTAACTCTTCCATAAAAGTGGCCGTATTGTCAAAGCAGTGTGTCTGCTTCCACAAATAACCTGGTGAGGCCAAGTGTGAGTTGTCCTTATCTACTGTGAATAGTTCAAGTTGGAGTATCCCACTATTACCTTCTCCCATCCAAGTTCCACAATAAATATAAAACCAAATCCCCTGGACTGTTCATTGAGTAACAAGCAAGTATGGATGTGTGAAAATTCCCATAGTGACTGTCTGCAAGTAATCAGAGGGAGACCCAAAAACTACGGGGACAGTGCTACATTTGGGGGCGTCATCTGGGATTTTCCTCTGAGTTACAGCAGTGGTTGCTAAAGGCAACAACCGGATATTTACCCAAGAAACGCCATGTCTTCTCAAGTAAAGTGCTGGAGTGTCAGTGGGGAAAGGATGTGCTGTACTGTGGAAGAAAGTAATTTCTGCTTTACAGTGATCAGTGCAAGTGTGTTTTCAAGTTATGGTCAAGAAAGCAGTGACCCGGGATGCGGGGATTGGCGCGTCAGGGGTTGTGTTGGTACATGTGCTGTAAAAGAAAATGTCTGCTGTGCAGTCGGTAACAGCAGGCCAATTTCCTGCAGCAATGAGGGAGTTTGTTTGGCTTGTGAAAAAAAAAGTGTCCCGGAGCTCAAGTCAAGACAGAAGAAGCAGATGTATGTGTATCTGTGGCAGGGAGCACAATCTGCATTGCAGTACCATTCGTGCAGGCTGAGCAGTGTTATGGCAGTAGCTAGGGGTTATCGCAGAGAGTGGGGCTACTAAGAGAGCTCACCAAAGAGATCTGCCTAGCAGGAGGAGCCACTGCAGGAGAGTCAGCTAGTCTGGGGACATGGGTGGAGTCGCCGTCCTCGGGCCGCCAATCAGAACAGAGGAAGAAAGCTGAGACGTTACTTCCACCGTCGGGTGTAGCTGAGGAGCAGGCACGTGTGTGGAGGAGCAAGATGGCGGATACCGGAAGTGAGCAGGAGCTCAGGGGCTATCCCAGGTGTTGGCGGAGAACCTGCAGAGTGGACTGAATCACAGAATCCGACCCTGTTGGACACAAGGGTACGATTGATGCCCAAGGGAAGTCTGTCACTGTGCAGCGGAGGGGACACAGAGCATTTTGGACTGGTATGTGGCAGATGCCTGAATGTGTTCGTGCGGCTGTGAGCGTGGGGCAGTGTTGCCAACCGCCCGTAGATTTACGGACAGCCCGTTAAAACAGGGCACTTTTCTCCTGCCCGTAAATGCCCGTAGCAGGAGAAAAGTGCCCGTAAATCTACAGCGGCGGCAAGGTCGGAACTGCGCATGTGCGGCGCGCAGTTCCGAAGATTCCCGACTGACTCCGAGACGAGTTCTCGCACAGAGATCAATGCAGCAGGTCCGCCTGCGCCCGCCCCTGCCTCCGCCCCCCGCCGTCATTCAAGTTTTCCTGCCGGCCGCTGGCGCTGACAGTGAGTGCGTGCAGCGTGTGGACTCACTGTGTGTGGAGTGGACTCGGAGACCCGCCCATTCTGTGACAATAGCGAATGAGAATTCGCTATTGTCACACGGATCATCCTCCTGGCCAATCAGGGAGCGGGTCCTCCCGCTTCCTGATTGGCCGAAAGGCAAACACCGTGCCATTGGACGAGGAGGAGGCGCCGCGGGGAGCCGGGGACTGAAGAGAAGCTGCGAGAGAGGTAAGTGCTAGGGGATCGCTGGCACTCTGCAATCATTGGGGGCAATGTGTGGCTGGCACTCTGCTATCATTGGGGGCAATGTGTGGCTGGCACTCTGCTATCATTGGGGGCAATGTGTGGCTGGCACTCTGCTATCATTGGGGGTAATGTGTGGCTGGCACTCTGCTATCATTGGGGGTAATGTGTGGCTGGCACTCTGCGATCATTGGGGGCAATGTGTGGCTGGCACTCTGCGATCATTGGGGGCAATGTGTGGCTGGCACTCTGCTATCATTGGGGGCAATGTGTGGCTGGCACTCTGCTATCATTGGGGGCAATGTGTGGCTGGCACTCTGCTATCATTGGGGGCAATGTGTGGGTGGCACTCTGCAATCATTGGGGGCAATGTGTGGCTGGCACTCTGCTATCATTGGGGGTAATGTGTGGCTGGCACTCTGCGATCATTGGGGGTAATGTGTGGCTGGCACTCTGCGATCATTGGGGGTAATGTGTGGCTGGCACTCTGCAATCACTGGGGGCAATGTGTGGCTGGCACTCTGCAATCATTGGGGGCAATGTGTGGCTGGCACTCTGCTATCATTGGGGGCAATGTGTGGCTGGCACTCTGCTATCATTGGGGGCAATGTGTGGCTGGCACTCTGCTATCATTGGGGGTAATGTGTGGCTGGCACTCTGCGATCATTGGGGGTAATGTGTGGCTGGCACTCTGCAATCACTGGGGGCAATGTGTGGCTGGCACTCTGCAATCATTGGGGGGCAATGTGTGGCTGGCACTCAGTCTGCAAAAAAGGGGAAGCTCCGTTGGTTTTCTTTCTCACCCCCTCCCCCCCCCCGAGTCCGACAGCTAGCAGCGCACTGCAGACTGGAGTAGTAGAGAGAGGAGTCGGGGCCCGGGGGCAGAGGACATCAGTGTCCTGCTCCTGTGCCCCCTTCACCTCTCCATGTTAATGGAGAAATATGGTTTTTGACTTTTGTTTAACCTAAACACATTGCTAATAGCACTATCTACATGTTTATAGTTTAAGTATTGATATTTGCACGGTTTAGCACTGAAAACAGCCTGTTTATGTACATTTTTGCAATGCCAGTAAAAAATTGGTGCCGTCCGTAAATTTTGGACGTTTTGCCAGTAAATTTCCCTCCGGGAGGTTGGCAACACTGGCGTGGGGCCAGTGTGGGCACTGTGGTGACATGTTGCTAAAGTTGGAGCAGAGTGAATGCCAGCCCAGAAGACTGCATGTGAACTGGGAGGTAGGAACCACCTCTGAACTACTGGAAACTGTAGTGGCTATTCCCTCTGGTAAAGGACGGGGAGAAGACGGCTGGGGCCAGGACCAGTGGTGCAGACCCGTACAACCATCTGCCAAACCAGAGTGACTCACATTTCAGAGGTGCAATGCACAGTTGTGCATTGTTGTGAGGGCCGAGCAGCAGTCACAAGGTGCATTGGTTGTGGTTGCAGCAACAAAAAGTCCAGCTTTAAAGAGGCAGAGAGGCATCAATGGATCCAGAAGCTGAAGTCCTCCAGTTTGTGTAGTGAGGGGGAGGCAGGGGTCATTGATGTGGGGTCACCCAGCTTCAAGTATCGATATGGATCCCTGGAAGAGGGAATCGATGACTGGGGATCAGAAGTAGAGGCTGAGTGAGACTGAGGAACTTAAGGAAGAATAAGCCTTACAAGTTCCAGTTCACTTAGTGAAGAGACAGAGGCAGCGGTCATTTAGATGAGGTGTGCAAGGAATCTTGGGTTCTGTGAGGCCTATGCCTCAAGGGTCCCAGATCTATCCCCACCCCATACCTATGCTCGGGCTCAAGCTCAGAACGATGCCTACCCTCTGCTGACCAGCTTTATGGAGATGCTGTTTTAATTTTCCAGCAGGACTTGGCACCTGCCCACACTGCCAAAAGTACCAATACCTGGTTTAATGATCATGGTATCACTGTGCTTGATTGGCCAGCAAACTCGCCTGACCTAAACCCCATAGAGAATCTGTGGGGTATTGTCAAGAGGAAGATGAGAGACACCAGACCCAACAATGCAGATGAGCTGAAAGCCACTATCAAAGCAACCTGGGCGTCCATAAAACCTCAGCAGTGCCACAGGCTGATCATCTCCATGCCACGATGCATTGATGCAGTAATTCATGCAAAAGGATCCCAACCAAGTATTAAGTGCATTCTATACTGCACATGGATATACTTTTCAGTAAGTCAACATTTCTGTATTAAAACCATTTTTTTTTATTTGTCTTATGTAATATTCAAATTTTCTGAGATACTGAATTTTGGGTTTTCCCTTGCTGTAAGCCATAATCATCAAAATTAAAGAAAAAATTCCTTGAACTATATCACTCTGTGTGTAATGCATTATATAAAATATATGAGTTTCACTTTTTGAATTGAATTACTGAAATAAATTAACTTTTTGATGATATTCCTATTTTATGAGATGCACCTGTATAGAAATAGTAGGGAAGGCTATGTAAAAGAACGTGCCAGCTCAAGCAAGATGCCCTGAATCCATGGAGTTACGGAGGGGGACTGCTGCACCCTGCAGTCCGCCTGAAAATAAAGAATGATCTGAGAACTGCCAAGTGATGGGACATGCCAGAGATAAACTAAAACCTAGTTTAGTGGGTTGGAGAACGTTATGCGCTATTGTTATTGTTGGATTATGCTGCAAAGTTGTCAGTAAAAGTTGCATCAACTGTTCTAAGCCCGGTCTGAAGTTATTTTAAAGGGGTGCATGATGGTTCCTCGTGTGTAAAAGAACTTGGGTCAGTAAAGCACACTTGGGGTATGAAGCAAGTCAGTTATAAATGGTTTACTCGACCGGAAGAGTGGAAGAGTAGTAACCAAGGACTAGTGTTAAGTGTTTCAGCAGCTTTTCATTAAGCGTGGTACCTGGCTTGGGTGTGATGTCCTTCAGTAGAGTATCTAATCTGCCCCTGGACAGACAGATTTCTCATTTTTCACAACTAAATTAAAAGCATTGTCAATGATACTGTTTAAAGTGGAACCTCACTCTTCCAATCAACATTGATTATTTTTAATCCCCATGCTGCTAACATAAGTAAATAGACAGGAAAGTATTTCATATTTACTTGTCTTAAACTTTTTTTTTGCATTTCTTCAGTTACTTTCTGGTGTCCTGCCTAGGCACATAATGTCATACATCCCAGGAGTCTTCAGGAGGGGAGGGGAGGAGAGGAGGAGAAGTTTTCTCAGCTAAGCACAATCTCCTGCATGCATACTTGAACTAAGGGCAGGAAGTAAATGCTACATGAATCATTTTCCCTTACTCAAGATGGCCACAACCAGAAATGCTACGAGGTGTTTTTCAAAGTAATTTCTTACCAAAATAAAGCAGGGAGATATGGATGGGGGAGTTTTCTTTGAATATTAAAAATTTATTAAATAGTGTTTTTGGTTTATGGTGCTCAGATGCAGTGAAGATCCGCTTTTAAAACCATTTTATGCATTTCATTTGTGTGTATTTAGAATAGCCCTATAAATACATATAATCATATGCCCACGTGAATAAGGCATTCTATTTTTTTTCACCACAACAATAATAAACCATTGTTGGGTTTGTGAAGTTTGTCAAAAAGCAATAAATATTTGTAATTCCTATCAAAGTGTACAGCGGGCAAAAGACATAAGTGAAAAGATATCTTTGTCTTCAATTATACTGAAAATGCATAAATCCTTCTTTAGTGTGTTAATCTGAGTTTTTAGAAATCCTTGCTGGTATTACTTTAATATAGACATTATATGAGAATAATTTAACCACTTCTCGCCCGCAGTATGTCATATGATGTCCTGGGCTTTGAGTGGGGATATCTGAATGATACCTGCAGCTGCTGAGCTGAGTATAAAAGAGAAGAGAGGCACCTCTAAGTGTAGCAATATGGTTACATTTAATGAAGGTACAACATTTAGCAACTCACATGGTTGATGATTAAAAGAGGCACATCTAATAATGCAGGCATCAGGGGTAAAGCTGTCCACATAGACCATCTTCCGCACCGCTGGCTCTCACCGCTGTCAGTCTACAATTGTGACCGGGAAGAACACCTTGCAATAAAGCGATCTGAAAGCGAGGCTTGAAGCACTCGTGGAGCGCATCGTGGAAGTGATGACATTGATGGCGGTGTGGAGGATGGTCTTTGTCCCGCTTTACCCTGGATGCCTGCATACTTAGATGTGCCTGTTTTAATCAACCATGTGAGTTGCTAAATATTGTACCTTCATTAAATGTAGCCATATTGCTACACTTAGAGGCGCCTCTCTTCTCTTTTATACTCAGTTGTGACATGATGCTACTTGTATATCAAGAAATTGCTTGTACATTGCTTGTACATTTGCTCGTTAGTGTTACAAGGTCTCAGGTGTGAATGGGGAGCAAGTGGGTTAATTTGATGTTATCGCTCTCACTTTCTCATACTGGTCACTAGAAATTCAACATGGCACCTCATGGCAAAGAACTCTTTGAGGATCTGGAAAAAAGAATTGATGCTCTACATAAAGATAGCCTAGGCTATAAGAAGATTGCCAAGACTCTGAAATCGCTGTACAAGTGCTGCCAGCATTGCTGCAGAGGTTGAAGGGGTGGGGGGTCCGCCTGTCAGTGTTTAGATCAGGGGTGGGGAACCTTTTTTCTGCCAAGGGCCATTTGGATATTTATAAAATCATTCGGGGGCCGTACAAAATTATCAACTTAAAAAAGTGCCTGTTATATTTGGTCAAAAATTTAATTAACTCACCCCTAATGTGATGGCTGCAACTGCTTCTCTTTGGTGATGTTAGCTGGTATTGATGATGTTGCTACTTGCAACTGGTTTTCCAGGTTTGCATCGGTCAGTCTGGAGCGCAGTCGACTTTGTGGTGGTAAGTTTTGAAAAGAACTGCTGGTGGGTATAGCTGGCTGGTACTGCTGGTGGGGAAAACTGGCTGGTACTGCTGGCTCAGGCTGGTACTGCTGGCTTG
The DNA here is from genome assembly GCF_965119305.1 of Pelophylax lessonae. Classification (NCBI taxonomy): domain Eukaryota; kingdom Metazoa; phylum Chordata; class Amphibia; order Anura; family Ranidae; genus Pelophylax; species Pelophylax lessonae. Next base: position 627,759,492 of record NC_138768.1, on the reverse strand, counting down.
TACTGTGCTGTGCGTACTGCTGGCTGGTACTGCTGGCTCAGGCTGGTACTGCTGTGGGTATTGCTGATTCAGGCTGGCACTGTGCTGTAGGCACTGCCTTGGGTACTGCTGGCTCAGGCTGGTACTGCTGGCTGGTACTGTGCTGTGGGTACTGCTGGCTGGTACTGCTGGCTAGTACTGCTGGCTCAGGCTGGTACTGCTGGCTGGTACTGCTGTGGGTACTGCTGGCTGGTATTGCTGTGGGTACTACTGGCTGGTATTGCTGTGGGTACTGCTGGCTGGTACTGTGCTGTAGGTACTGCTGGCTGGTACTGTTGTGGGTACTGCTGACTCTGGCTGGTACTGCTGTGGGTACTACTGGCTCTGGCTGGTACTGCTGTGGGTACTACTGGCTCTGGCTGGTACTGCTGTGGGTACTGCTGGCTCTGGCTGGTACTGCTTTGAGTACTGCTGGCTCTGGCTGGTACTGCTGGTTCTGGCTGGTACTGCTGTGTGTGCTGCTGGTGGGAAATGCTGGCTAGCAGCGGCACCGCACTGGAGGAAGAGGCGATGTTTCCGGTATTGGTCACAGGCGGAGTGCATTTGATATCACTCCGCCTGTGACTCACTCAGAATGGAGCTGGAACTATACAGGAAGCATTGGCTCCGTTCTGACAGATCAGCTGAGAGACACAGACTCAGCTGCACGGGGGGGCCGGACCAAATTACTTTGAGGGCCGCATACGTCCCCCGGGACGTAGGTTCCCCACCCCTGGTTTAGATCATACACCGCACACTGTATCAAATTGGTCTGCATGGCTGTCATCCCAGAAGGAAGCCTCTTCTAAAGATGATGCACAAGAAAGCCTGCAAACAGTTCACTGAAGACAAGCAGACCACAGGACAGGGATTACTGGAGCCATGTCCTGTGGTCTGATGAGACCAAGATAAACGTATGTAGCACCCTACAGGGTAGGTGCTAGGTAAAAGCATAGTGGGCCTTGGCTGCCTAACAGCAGGGCCATAATTTCAGCTGGGCTTTCATGTCTCCCAGGTGTGTCTGCTGAGAGGGGAGTCTCCCCACTGGCTCCATGAGAGGATTCTCATTAGGCAGTGGAGGAAATTCAATCAGAGACACATTAAGGCCTGTATCTACCCCAGCAGGTAGATTCTACCACAAAGGATTCTGGGAGTGGGTATAAGCTTGAGGGGAACGAATGACGCAGTGTCTTTGGCGGAAACCAGAATTCAGGAGGGAGAGTACGGCTGTTTCTCCTCCTGTCAGAAGGATCGGGTGTCTCGGGTGGCTGCCTGGGAATCCAGAGAATGCTGAGTTGAGCTGCAGAGGGGATCCAGTGTGCTGAGGACCAGTGGAGGAAGAGGGGTTCAGTTCCAAGAAAGCCTGCCAAGGTCGTGTGTACTGTGAACTGCCCCTAGGGGTTTGCCAAGTGTAGAGGGGACCACTCCAGAGAAGGTTCCAGGGATCCAGGAGTCAGCTAGCTGTAAAGGGGGTGCCTAGGACCCTGAAGTGTTAGAGGGGGTGCCTAGTTTGAGGACCCTGAAGTGTAGAGGGGGCACCAGCGGTTGGGCCCTGAAGAATAATGTGTACAGTGTGCAGTGTACAGAGTTAAGAGTTGCAGCGGCACAAGCAGTGACAAGGAGCTACCTCGGTCAGTAAAGGACTGAAGGGAGCTGTTCAGTGACTTTTGAGCTAGATTGAGTGTCAGGAGTCAAGTGTTCTACAGTCCTGGATCTTCTAAGTTAACAAACAAGTTAAAGTTGAAGTTCCAGCACAAGTTCAGCATAACAGTATCTTCGAATGCCAGGAAGCGCTGGTCGGCATTCAGCTGGCGTCAAGATGGGCATTTTTGGCATTTTTGTATAAAGTCCCAGTTAACCTAGTTGAGCCAGAGGAGTATCCCACTCATTTCCTTCTCCCATCCCCAAAATACAATTAACAAAACCAACCAAAGATGCAGAGTGGTCATTGTCTCAATTCTTACACTTGGTTTCTCAAATTAAATGTGTTGGAAGTGTCACCAGTAACAATGGCAGACCCACATCAGGCTCAAGGCCTGGAAATATTGCTACACGTATTTGGTTCAGATGGTGTCAAGTGTGTGTGGTGGCAACCAGGTGAGGAGTACAAAGACAAGTGTGTCTTGCCTAAAGTCAAGCATAGTGGTGGGAGTGTCATGGTCTGGGGCTGCATGAGTGCTTCCAGCACTGGGGAGCTACAGTTCATTGAGGGAACCATGAATGCCAACATGTACTGTGACATACTGAAGCAAAGCATGATGGCCTCCCTTCAGAGACTGTGCCGCAGGGCAGTATTCCAACATGATAACGAACCCAAACACACCTCCAAGATGACCACAGCCTTGCTAAAGAAGCTGAGGGTAAAGGTGATGGACTGGTCAAGCATGTCTCCAGACCTAAACCCTATTGAGCATCTATGGGGCATCCTCATATGGAAGGTGGAGGAGCACAAGTCCTGTGATGCCGTCATGGAGGAGTGGAAGAGGGCTCCAGTGGCAACCCGCGAAGCTCTGGTGAACTCCATGCCCAAGAGGGTTAAGGCAGTGCTGGAAAATATTGGTGGCGACAAAAAATATTCACGCTTTGGGCCCAATTAGGATATTTTCACTTAGGAGTATACTGCAGGTTGGCGGCGGGTCCCATTCATTTTAATGGCAGGCGAACATGAAAAACCTCCAGGTCATATTTGCAGCCACAAAATACTTACTAGCTGTGCACACATAGTCCCACAACATGGACACTAACATACCATAAGTATTAAGCGAATCTGTGATCGACAAGCATTCTCTTTTTCATTTGCGAAATTCCGTCAATTCAGGAGTGCATGAAGTCCATGGAGGAGAGGCAACGCCAGGCTATCAAGGGGGTGCAGGAGATGATCCTGCTATTGGAAAAGTTGCCATAAATTTTTTTTTTATAAGTTATATAAATCGTTTATACAGTTATAACGTGTATTTTGTTTTTTTGTAATATTGCTCGGTTTTAGTGTAATAGCTCGGCCTAAATCAGTCAGAACTGACAGCAGCCGGTAAATACATGTTAAATACATATAGTGTCCTTTCACACGTCTGTAAAATGGGTCCACATCCGTTCCACAATTTAGCAGAACGTTTACAGAACCATTGATTTTCAATTCCAGTCTGAAAAATTAGGCATTCACAGGATAAAGTAAGTGTCGGCCAGTACAGGCCCCAAAAATTAGCCAACAGGCATTCACCTGACAGCAAAGAACCTTGTATTCTGTGGCTGGTGGTACATTAGGCATTCACAGGATAAATAAGTGTCGGCCATTACAGGCCCCAAAAAATAGCCTACAGGCGTTCACCTGACAGCAAAGAACTTTGTATTCTGTGGCTGGAGATACATTAGGCATTCACAGGATACAGAAGTAAGTGTCGGCCATTACAGGCCCCAAAAATGAGCCCACAGGCGTTCACCTGACAGCAAAGAACTTTGTATTCTGTGGCTGGAGGTACATTAGGCATTCACAGGATACAGAAGTAAGTGTCGGCCATTACAGGCCCCAAAAATTAGCAGACAGGCGTTCACCTGATAGCAAAGAACTTTGTATTCTGTGGCTGGTGGTACATTAGGCATTCACAGGATAAATAAGTGTCGGGCATTACAGGCCCCAAAAATTAGCCCACAGGCATTCACTTGACAGCAAAGAACTTTGTATTCTGTGGCTGGAGATACATTAGGCATTCACATGCCTAATGCTCCTGCCCTACCCCTACCACCCCTGCGGAAGTGCCTGCCTCTTCCTCTGCCTGTCATTTTTTAAATGACCCTTTGACAAAAGTCTCTAGAGAAGCGCAGTATATGTGGAAGAAGGTATATAACACCCCGCTTCAATCTGTCGTTTTGGGCGGCCACTGGTCTATCACACCAGTTATAATACTTTTTTCCAGTAACTTTTGTCACTGTGTGTAGCAGAGGGAATGCAGCAAAACAGGCAAAATTTGTGCAGTACCCAAATACACTATTATGAAAGTATATTGTTATATAACACCCCGCTTCAATCTGTCATTTTGGGGGGCCAGTGGTATATCACACCAATTATAATACTTTTTTTCCAGTAACGTTTGTCACTGTGTGTAGCAGAGGGATTGCAGCAAAACAGAAAAAAAAATTCTGCAGTAACCAAATACACTATTATGAAAGTATATATAACACCCCGCTTCAATCTGTCTTTTTTGGGGTGTGACTGGTATATCACACCAGTTATAATACTTTTTTCTAATTGCGTTTGTCACTCTTTGTAGTTGTAGTATCGCTGCAGAACCGCTCACCAGTCACAATGCTGCACAATACAAATCCACTATAATATGCTTTCTATATTATAAAGTATATTATAAGTGTATTGCACCCCTATATACTGCACACCAAACAATAGTACACCTATACCAGTCCTTAAAAGGACTTTTGTGGAGCTATTAGCTAGCGATTTGTGTCACTAACAGTCTGTCCCTGCTCCACACACCAACCTCTCCGGTCACGAATATCGCCATATGTTCGCATGTTCGGCCAACAGTGACCGAGCAAAGTTCGCCGTGAACCGACCGCTGGGCAAACCGCAAGGCCATCTCTAGTATGGATGAGTCATGCTGGCAAGGGGAGTTGGATGGAAGATGGAGATGGAGTGCTGAGGGGACTGTTGGTGGCCCTTGAGGGGAACCCCTGCTGAGGGGCTCTACCTTGGTCTAGAGCTTTGGCTGGCTTAGGAGGATCCTGACAGTATTACAGTTTGAAATGAATCTTTTCCTAAGAGGCAGCGGGAGAAAGGGGGGCAGTGTGAGTATATTAGCATGGTCAGGAACTAACAAGGGAAAAAACTGCCACACATAACAGATCTTTCTGGAAGACATGGTTGTGCCTAATCTTTCATTTACCTTGCCCTAGGAGATCTCTGGAGCAGTCCGGTGGGCTGGTGGAGAAGCAGCCAGGTGGGCTGGTGGAAAAGCAGCCAGGTGGGCTGGCATTTCCTGCAGTTGGTAGAGCTGGGACCAGTGTCTATAGGGGAATTGGAGATACTCTGGACTGCAGTCTACAATACTTTGTGCTACATTCTAAAAGAGAGTTCCTAGTCCTCAAGGGGCTTTTTTCATCTTTAATCATCAGAGACTGTCAGTGTTCAGGAAGTAAACAAATCTGGAGTTGTACATAAGAAAGAAATTGTCCCTGATTTTGTTCTTTGGTTCAAGTTCGGCCTCCCATATATCCCTTCACCCTACCCAAGTTGTTACCCCTAAAAAACAAAAACAAGCCAAGGGACTGACTTCAAATCTCTGGATTCCAATGGAGAATGCGTGTTGCCTGGCTGTGCAGGAGTAGGAGAGCCAGTTACCAGCAGCTCCTGCAGGAATACTGCTACATGCACATCACTGTCCTTGAAAGAATGTTCTTTTTCCATAAGGCATATAAACGTTGAACACTTGGTAGGTGGATTGTAGCTGCAAATCCAACAACCATCTAATAAATGTGGCTAGATAATGGTGTTTGTCAGACATCATATCCATAAAGATTGTTATCATTACATTAAATTAATGGTGTCATCCACGGGGTGGAATCTTGGAACAGAAGTAGCTGTCTGGTGATAGTACCTTCATTGATATGGTGACTGCCTATAGCAAAGCACCTACTGGAAGTACTTTATCATTCACCACCTAAAGGTCTTGCACTGTTTAAATTAGGGGTGCTCAACATTTTGAAGAGCAAAGGCCACTTAAGTCATTTGGTAACGAGTCGTGGGCCACAATGAGCTATTGGGTTTTATGGCCCCCCAAACCGCAAATGTAAACAAGTACTTACTGTCCTGCGTCCCCTATTAGACAGTTTTTTTGATTGCCTGCAATTTACCTGCACTGTGGGTGCTGCAGCGCAATGCACCTGCAGCTTACCTGCAGGTTATCTGTGCTTTGCCATAGACTACTTTTACATCTTGTGGGTATGGCGCGCTTTCTGAAAGTGCACCAAAACTCATGCATTCATGAGTTTTGGTGCGTTTTCTTAGAAATCCGCAGAATATAATAGAGGTCTATGGCTCAGTGCAACTAACCCTCAGGAAAGCTGAACCTGCGATCTGTCCCTGTGTCACTCAGTCACCTCCCCCCACACACGCTAGTAAGCACCAGGCATACATTAACCCCTCCCTCTCCAATAAAAATTAACCCCTTCCCTGCCAGTGTCATTTTTACAGTAATAGTGCATATGTATAGCACTGATTACTGTAGTAATGTCACTGGTACCCCCAAAAGTGTCAAAAATGTCAGTTAGGGGTCCGATCTGTCCACCGCAATGTCGCAGTCCCGCAAAAAAAAAACGCAGATTGCCGCCATTACTCGTTAAAAAAAAACACCAAAAATGACAGAAATCTTTCCCTTAGTTAGTAAACGCAATAACTTTTGCGCAAACCAATCAAAATAAGCTTATTGCAATTTTTTTTTACCAAAAATATGTAGCAGAAAACAAATTGGCCTAAAATGATAAAAAATTTTGATTTTTACATTTTTTTTTGGTGGGAATTTCATATAAAAAAATTTGAAAAATATTGTTTTTTCAAAATTGTCGCTCTTTTTTTGTTTATAGCGCAAAAAGTAAAAATTGCACAGGTGATCAAATACCACCAAAAGAAAGCTCTATTTGTGGGGAAAAAAAAGCCATAAATTTAATTTGGGTAAAGCATTGCACGACCGTGCAATTGTCCATTAAATTAACGCAGTGCCGAATCGCAAAATATGGCCTGGTCAGGAATGGGGTAAAACTTTCCGGTCATAAAGCGGTTAAAAATACGCTCATTGTGAATTTATTTGTCAAAGACATGTAGCTAAATACATTTTGGCCTAAATATATGACAAAAATTTAATATATTGGATATTTTTTAACTGTCAAAGTAGAAAAATATTGTTATTTTTCCAAAATTGTCGCTTTTTTTTATTAATATCGCAAAAAATAAAAATCGTAGAGATGATCAAATACCACCAAAATAAAGCTCTGTTTGTGGGAAAAAAAGGATGTAAATTTCGTTTGGGTACGGCTTTGCATGACTGTGCAATTGTCAGTTAAAGTTGCACAGTGCCGAATCGCAAAAAGTGGCCTGGACGTAAGACAGCAAAATCCTCCGGTGGTAAAGTGGTTAAGGTGCGGGATTCCCTGCTGACAGATAAATGTGATTAAAATCAGGGGCAGCTGCTGCTAGTGCTCCCTGCAGGATCACAGCACACCTCCTGCTGGGTCTCAACTCCATTCCCAGCCTGCAGTGCAGCATAAAAGGAGAGACCCGGGACCAAGAGAAGCCAGCAGCCAGATGTGCTGCATGAGCGAGGCGGGTGCAACTGATGCCCTGCATGGAAGTCCTGCTTGCCCTGATATCACCATCTTCCACCTCCTCCCAGACTGTCATTTCTATTGCGGGAGCAAAGGCAGCACTGCTGCTCTTCTTAAGTTGAGGCCACCTCCTCCCAACTAATGGAAGAATAACAGGCAGCATGTTGCACATAGATTATCAGCAGTAGAGCAGTAGGTAGTAGAGTGGAGTCGAGTATATAGGAGGTCAAGTGGGGAAAATGTTTGCGTATGTGGAGTGGGGGGGGGGGGTATAGTGGAAAAGAGGGGTTAAGGGTGGTACAGTGGGGAACAGGTGTACGGGGGGGACAGTGGGGAACAGGTGCGTGAGGGGGGCAGTGGGATATGTAGGTATCGGTAATTGGTATCGGCGAGTAATTAAAAAAAAGTATTGGTACTCGTCATCGTTGCTAAAAAAGTGGTATTGGTGCATCCCTACTGCCTGTGATTATATGTGAGAACACCAGCAGGGGCTCTCGTGAATAGTTGCGAGAAAGCATTTCTCATGCTGCGATCACATGCGAGTGATCGGCCATGGATCTAGGCAGTCTGCACCCTAAACCTAGGATGGCTGGATTGCTGGACATGTACAATAGACAGGGGTGGGAGATCAGTGAAATCCCATTCACTGATTTGTGATAATTGCACCTGGATCCATTTTGGGGAATTTGTAAATTATTAGCCCCACACATTTTTTTACTTTTGTATTTAATGGAAAAGGAAGAGATTTTATTGTGTTAGTGTGCCCTAAAATTTTTGGGTGTACATAAACTTGAAAATATACATTCTTTAAATATTTTCACAAATATTGTGCAGCATAAAAAAATTTAGTGTGTCATTAATTTGTGTAGGTCATCTGCTTTCAGAAAATCCTAGCAAAAATGTGTCCTTTTGATGGATACGGAAGGCTGTGTTACTGTAGTGTTATAGAGCACAGAAATGCGCATTAACACAGTGGCAGCGAGTGCTGAGGGATGTGTAGGTGCAGTTCACAATGGGCACAGAGGTGGGCATTGGTGCAGTGGTGAGTGAAGTGGGAAAAAGTGGAAAAGGTGGGGAGGAAGATGACAGTGAGGCACAATAGTGAGTGGGGGTGGGGTTAATGAGTAGGTGTTGTGCAGGGGGAGGAGTAATGGGGTCAGCTACAGTGGTGAGTGTGCAAAGGAAAGGGGGGAGGCATTTAGTGTGAAGACACACTGGTGGTAGTGGGGGTAATTGTGCAGGTGTAGTGATGGGAGGGGAAGCAGAGTTGCCAACTGTCCATTAATTTACAGGCTGTAAAAAAAAAAGAGAGGGGGGGGGGGGTGGTTTGCACTTGTTTGTAAAAGTCCATTGATGGGAGCAAGCACCAGTAAAAAAAAGTCCCCTCCCCTGATGCATAAACATTGTGCATGGGCAGTTCTGGAGCCAGCCAACTCACATTATACCCTTGCTCACACAAAACTAAATTGGTGGGCTCTGACCGTGACATCACGGTCACATCAGGGTTGGAATCTAGAAAGCCTGCCCACTGTTCTTGCTGTCCCCTTGTGTCTTGTAATATAAGGGCTTTTACATAGCTACCCTGCTGCTTTTCTGACTGAGCTCCCTCTTCCACCAGCTTAATGGAGGACCCTCTCTCCGTTCTCTGTTCTGGATTTGTGTCTCTACCTAAATAGCTTCCCCCCTTCTCCCTAACTCTCTCCCTCCCTCCACCTTCCCTCATCTTCTCTATCCTCTGTTTTTCTCATTCTGCCCTCTCTCCCTACTTTCCCTGCCTCCTCCCACCCCCCCCCTCTCTCTTTCCCCCTCCCTGCTTTCTCTTTCCCAACCCCTCTTTCTCCCTCCTCTTTCCCTAGACCCCCCTCCTCTCCCTTCTTTCCCATAGCTGATTAATTCCCCTATTACCCTATTTCCACGTATTGCTACAGCTAGCCTGTCCCTGTTCACCAAAGAGAGAAGACCACTTCCTGTACTAGGTCACACAGCACCCAATGCATGTATTGTCATCCTCTCTGTGTTGCATCACAAACATGGAAGTAAAAAAAATCTTCCAGCTACATGGTGAGCTCTGGTAATTGCTCTGCCTGCTTGTGTCTGTGTCAGATCTAATTACTGTGTAGCTCTTGCATGCACCAGCACTAGACTGAGAGACATAGGGGTTGTGGGATATATCTGTTCTTCACAGGAAGTGTCAGCTCTCACACTACAGAAAGAGACCATACATTAACCTGTGTAGTGTCACATGCCTCATGTTTTAACACCAACACAAATTTCTAACGCAGGGATGTGAAGATTTACTCTACTATAGGCTATGCATACAGGGCAACAAATGACACTATGAAACTACATGATCAATACATGATCAATACACATCTTATGCAGGTGAAAAACACAAGGTAGGAAGACTTATAATGGGCTCAGTCAGACAAAGTGATATCTTTTTGTGTACAGAAAAGCAAATGTAGCTCTCTCTCCCGCCTTCCTCAGCACCCCTGACTCTAAATCACAAATAAATAAATAAATACACATTTCTGCCAAGCAACACCCCAGACTCTTTCTGGGCTCTTTTCCAATTCCCTCCTCCCCAAATCAGACTGTAGAGGCCAGTTAGGCCTCTGGGGGCACTGCGCACATTGCGTGCGCTTTGGGGGAAGAAGGAGGAGGTGCACACTTCAGGGCTTTGAGGAGGTCAAACACCAAGTTACCCAGCACCTCCATTACTCTGAAACCTTTTAATTGCGGCCGCCATTTTCTAGAAGTCTAACAATCACACTTATACTTTATTTATTTTACTTTCAATGTAGGAGTTTTGAACTGCGACGTCACTGTTGCTCCTCCCTCCTAAATGATTGAACTTTTTATATTATTATTTTTATTGCGCAATCTCTATATCAGGTGGGAACTAACGAGAAACGTTTCAAGGTACTTTCTGTATTCTTCTTTTACAATAAGTATATGAGATAGCTTTTGGGGTTTTAAGAAATATCCTTAAAAGTCAAAAGTGTGTTTAGGCATATAAGTAAAAAAAAATAATCAGGCAGCAGCAGAAGTGTAAAAAAATGAAGCTGTATTCATTCAAAAATACTTTGATTAGTAAGGCACTGCAGCTTTAAAACATAGGTGTAATGTGATGTTATGTCCTTAGTTTGGTGTCCCTGTCCCTGTTCTTTAGGCTGCTTGGCAACCTATCTCTGCCACCCATACAGCAGGAGGTGTTTTTCGAGGGTTGCTGGTAGGACAACATGTGAGTGCATACAGTGCTGGGTTGCTTGCTCCACTTGGAGGAGGGGTGTTTAAAATGCTTCCCAATGGAGAGGGGAGAAAAGCCGGACTGTACACCCTTAGTTGGAAAATGGATGTAAACAGAAGCTGGTAGAACTGTGTGAACGTGGGTGTAACGGAACCGGGACCCACACTGTGCTTGTGGACTTCCATCAGTATACGGCTTCCTTCAGTCTTAAACATAGATATCAAATATTCCAGCCACCCCCATACAAAGCTAGCCAACAACTTAGCTTGTTCTGGAACTTGCTTTCTTTATTGAACAGTGACACAGTTTATATACAGCATGGACATCCCCCTCCTGATCAGATTACCCCACCAGGTCAGGTGCTTGATTACATTACCCTATGCAGATGAAATTGTATACAGAAATATAATTGCCATCTCTAAAGAACAAGCAACACAAACAGTATACTATTTCCACTCAGCAACTAACAGATGACAGTGATTCAATCCACCTGAGCTGTCCTCGAGCTCATGAAATACAATACACATTATCATAAGTGTAAACACAGAACCTATTGTAGATAACAGGTGAGTATATCAACATATTTAACATTGTCTGGAAGACAGGTGGCTGAGCTGATGATATTAGCATCTGCTATGAGTCTGACAGTTTGAAGCAGTCTTCACATATTTCCTGAGATATATGGCTGATAAATAACACTGTCCCATTTGAAACCATATTCTCAGTGTTCATTAAGTACCCGTCTTTTACTCCCAGTGACGGTGAGTACCGTCACAGTGGGTCTCTACAGTAGACTTATTTGGAACTCTACAAAGTGTTTGGCTGTAGAGGTAACCTAAAAGTAACAGCAGCCTCTGTTGATGTTAAAGGTTGTGTTGCTGAAGGTGTGCCAGTAGACTTAGTTCACATTGGCATTAAACGCCTATTCAAATGATACAATGGACAGCACATTGTGCTGTTCATACTATCAAAACATGAAGCGTTAGCGTAGCTTCAAAATTGAAACCTCGTGACGAGTCAGGAGGTGTTTGAAGCCTTTCTACGCCTCCCATTCAAGTCTATGGTATCACTTCGCAAATACTTTGGCAGGCATTTGCAGTGTGGTTGTGGTGTGTTAAAATTAGTTTAATTTCTGTAATATCCCATTTGTGAAGCAGTTTTAACATGCCTTAATGATCATCAAACACTTCAAAACTGCACATAGGGTGTTTGGGGAGTGTTTAAAGCTAAAGCTCATTGACGCGAGTCTTACACCCATACTAAAGCTATAGGAGCGTTTGTTAAGCGTTAGAAATGTAGTCAAGTGTAAACAAGCCTTTAAGTGCTTATTTTGTTAAACATGCAATCCCAACCTGGACAGTTATTATTTATTTTGGGGGGGACTCTCTTGATCATAAGCCCACGTAGTGACAAAGGGGCAGATACCAGTGAAGATTGTGGACTCAATACAGGTGCTGTAAACTAGTTAGACCAAGCTAGGCCTTGTCTAGAGTTCTCAAAAGTAGCCATCTGGGTTTACATGTATCTCTGAATAGTAAAATATTGTTTGCTGTACATTATATGCCTATTCAAACAAGAGATCACCTGGCATTTCTGTTTTAGCCATGCATTTGCATAATGCATAATGCTTGCATATTTCACACAGTGTCTCTCCTGCATTAAAAGAGTTTAAAAGAGTTTACATATCACACTTTAGCCATGATGTACTTCATAGTATTTCAGGTTGGATTTATTTCCATTTCAGTGCCTTTTGCCAACAAGTACCAACAATCAACTGGTTCCATCATGTGCTACCAGATGAGCCTTTTTGTTTTTCTTCATTTTAACTTCTAATTTAGGAGAATAACTGATTCTGTAAATTACTGAAAAGGTATTGTTGCAATCACACCAAGCATACATTCACCCATTACTAAACATCCATTGTTTGGTGGTCTGTGGTCAGTGTCCTGTTTGAACACTGAATTATTACAGTGGAACTTTCAGTGTCTTTACTGGTCTGCATTAATACCCTCCTTACATGTCACAATATACATTATCTGTATATTTTGCCAAAACGCTCCATGTTTTCTCAGTTAAAAAGCAGTCACTGAGCTCCAGTTGAGTGACTTTGCTTAGGCTGAGTTGAAAGTAGATTCTGATGCCATATGATGTCAGAGCAAAGATGGCTCCGTCATTTTTAGAAAAGCATATAAAGGCATGGTAAGGGGGAGTGTTGGGATATCTCTACGAGGCAATAAATACATAAGTGACACAAACACAGAAGGCCCCTTTCACATGACCGTTCCAATCAGGTCCACCTGTCAGTTTTGCAAGTGGACCTGATCTTGTGGTCCATTCACCGTTGTAGATCAGTAGGTGTAAATGGAAGTGGATAGTCATCCAAGCTGGGATCGAGTCCAGAAGCGGGAAGTAATCCAAGCCTGGGTCGAGTCCAGACGCAAGTAGTCTGCCAATGCCGGGTTGTCTGCCGATGCCTGGTCATCTGTCGATGCTGGGTCATCTGCTGGTGTGGGGTCTAGAGCCAGGAGAGTCGTCAGCCAAGCCAGGTCATACACGGACAAACAGGAAAACAGAAGACTGCTAGCAGAGATGCACCTTGGAGCACAAACACAAGGGCAAGGACTGCAACCCATCAGGTGATAGATATAGTCAGGTGTGCAGCATCATCACTGTGCGACACCCAGGCAGCAGGCAAGTGAAGTGATGATACAATGAGGGTTTATAGGAGGCAGCAGTCTGCACATGTCCAAGATGGCTGCCAACAGGAGGGCAAGGTAAGACCTTGACATCAGATCTGAGGGTAGTCGGGTGGACAGCAGAGCTTGTTTATACCCTGATGTCCATAGAGCAAAGCAAGCTCTGTCTGTGTCCGCTGTGCAGAAATTGAGCAGACTTGGATCTTTTATACATCCACTCTGCTCTGATCAGCAGGGGATTGGCGTACAGATCCCCTGTTGACCAAAACAGAGTCCATCCCATGTAAAAGGGGCCTTAGTTGGCCTGCATATACTGAACATTAAAACTATATCTAATGCAAGGTCAACTTTAACCAGCTGGACAGTACTACATCTTGACTGTGGGTGTCCTAAACTCTGTTGGGTGGATATCTTATTATTATTCAGGAGCAAGTGATACAAAAGGTAATAAGCATGTGGGGATAAGTTAATGGGGAAGGTAAGAGTACCATTTTTTAGGTGGTGATGGGAATAGGCTTCCCTGAAGAAATCATTTTTCAGGGACTCCTTAAAGGTAGCCAAAGTAGGAGACACATTGAGGTAGGGGATTCTAGATGAAAGGGGGAGGTTTTGAGAAGCCCTGTACGTATTCATGGGAGGAGGTTATGAAGAAGTTAGGGTTTAGGAGGTGTAGGCAGGAGCAAAGAGGACATTTTAGGTGATATTTTGAAATTAGATTGGTTATGTAATTCAGGGCAGAGGTGTGGATGATTTTGTATGTTGCTGTTATCATTTCAAAATGTATTCAATAAGAGAGCCAAAGCAAGTGGAGGGATTGGCAGTTATTGGCAGAGGAGGAAGAGGGCAATGAATGGTTGCTAAGCCTGAATGGGCATAGCCTGTTTAGAGGTAGGCCTATGAGGAGAGAGAGTAAATTAGTAGCTTGATGGTGTTGTTGGTTAAGAATGTCTTTATATTGGAAATGGTGTTGAGGTGAAGGATGTAAGATTTGGACAGTGATAAGATTTGGTGCTAAAAGGAGTGGCAGGAGTCCAAGATTACAGCTAGCACCTAGAGGGGAAGGAGTGATAGTTGTGTTATTGATTTTAATGAAAAAGTCAGGGCAGGGGAACAGGGGGAGGAAAAATTATCAGCTCAGCTTTGCAAAGATTGAGTTTGAGACGTAGTATAACAGCCATACTTATAATTCAGTAAATTAGTGATGTATGTGGAGACTTGAAGGGGTGTGATGAGGAGTTGAGAAATATAATCTTAATATTGTTAGCTTAAATATTTGAACTAATGGGTTACATTTTTTACTTGTATATATTTGGAAATATGCTCGATTTTCAGTAATGTTACCACTTTTTTTCATGGACAGCTTTAAACTATATCAACAAGCTAAAGTTTACATGAGCAGTACCCAGACTTATTACCTCTGCAACATTCCATTATGAGATGTAACGCTCCAGAGAGCATTTCATAGCAAGCTGAATGTGGTATGAAGAATGATATGAAACAATATAAAGCGAAAGAAAAGTACTACAACTCTGCATAGCACAATATGTTATCTCACATTTACAGCACTGTCCATTGTGCAAGCACCAATAGCTACAAATTTCAGAATACATTTTCTACAGCATATGATCCTCAGATCTGAAAGGGAAGCCAGTCAAATGCTGACAGATGTCTCTCCACTGCTAGTAAGAAATGTCCTTGCTAAAGCCTGCCTGTGGGCATTTGATGTGTTTGCCAATGAGTTTCTTAATAAAAAATATTTAATTAAAACTATTCCATGCAGGGATCAGTGAAACACACCCCTTTTATGAAGGTTCTGAACTCACAGCAATAGAGAAGAAATCCAAGAAGCCAACTGGACATATTTTGTCTAGTGTAGAACTGGATTTATTACTTTCTTAAAATATTTCAAAAGGAAAACTATTCAAGATAAATCAATTTACTCCATGGAACGGTGGACAGGAAAGTGCTTTCCAGCATTGCCATGGTCTGGGACCCAAATTTCTTAGTCTATGTAGCCCTGTTCTTCTTTTTGCTGTTTTTGCTGATTCTCCTGATCTTTGTCTTAATTTACCAACTGAAGGACTCCATAACTAGCAAAACTGTTTTACAGTCAAGACATTCAATGAGTTTTAGAGAAAATAAGGTAACCGACCCTGCTCTGCTCATTTCACCTAAAACTCACTTATAATATTACCAGTCTATGGATAATGGTAAGTTTTCACCAGGTACACCGTTTATACCTATTTGTTACATTCATGTGATAGATTCTTTTGAAAACGTAAAAAATGAACTAGTTTTGCATCTTTATTATCTTAATAGCATGTCATAAAAATGCAAAACCAAAAATGATGATTTTATTTTGTATTTAAATAAATCTTAAAAAAAACAATATTAGAAATGGGTGAGAAAAAGGCATATATATGAATGAATATGTTTTTTCACAATCAAAATAAAAACTGCCAAAA
Organism: Pelophylax lessonae; assembly: GCF_965119305.1. Taxonomy (NCBI): domain Eukaryota; kingdom Metazoa; phylum Chordata; class Amphibia; order Anura; family Ranidae; genus Pelophylax; species Pelophylax lessonae. Next base: position 627,743,737 of record NC_138768.1, on the reverse strand, counting down.
AATACATTCCTGGATATTTCTGCTCATACTTTACTTGATAATTGTATGCAATTAAATCTTTCTGAAGCTGAAATCATTCTGGATATACTAAGTTAAAAAATATTAAAAGATAAAAATGCTTAAAGGGCAGTTCCGTGACAACTGAGGAAGAGGGACTGTCTGAACTGGGAGACGGGTGACTAATGTGTGTGAACTATTTACATTTACATCCCTCATCTTCCAGGCTACTGCATGAAATGTCCCTCCCAACTGACTTCATGGATTCATGGCATCTTTCTTACAATGAATGTCAGTCCATAGCAGATAACAGCGGAAAGCCTGTTAGAGTATGCAAGAATAGACTACAGGTACTGCATATTATATACTGTATACAGAATAAGTATATCTTTTGTATGTTGTACATTCCAAGCTTTTTCTAATCAATATTTTTAAAAGCTATGACTGCATGCCAGGATTTTTTGTTTCTATTGTCTATAGTTAATTTAGAGGAAAAATTAAAGCGTATCTATGGTCAAAATGTAAATGGACATTCATTTGTTTATTTTTCAATATATAATTTTTAAGGGTGTGGTCACACTTGAAGTCGCAGCTCATTATTTGTTGCCTTTAGCGCGGTTATAACCTTCTTTTTATATATTAATTTTCACCTTGCATTTAATTTTATTTTGTCTATAACATATCTAAGCAAAGGGGGAAAGGTGGCTCTCTACAGGCCATGCACCCTTTACGAAACACCCATTTTACTGACCACACTCACTTTTTGCTATGCCACATGCTATGAGCACAGCATTTTTCTTCTCAATGTCTACAAAGCAGGCATCCTGTGTTGTGTGCCACATTTTTATTCTCAACCCCTTAACATTGTCCCTACTATTTATTTTCAGATCTTTGCAACTGTGGTTTATTTTTGTGCCAACTGACACTGGTTAAAGAACTGATTTTAGCACTTTCTAATCAGCAATGTAAGGGACAGTGTTACACCCTTTTAGCTACTGCACTCTGTAGGCTTTGTTTTATGTCATATACAGTAGTTCTGACCAAAGTGTTCCTTGTCTCAACAGTTGTTGGTTGCTGATGTAGCACTGTCCCCGTAGGTCTTGCTGTGTGTTGACTTCATGGGTCTCCCTCTGATTACCTGCAGACAGTCACTATGGGATTTTTCACACATCCATCCTTACTCCCAATTGCTCGTTACACAATAAACAGTCTAGGGTATTTGGTCTTATATTTATTATGGAACTTCGATGGGAGAAGGGAATAGTGGGATACTCCAACTTGAACTATTTACAGTAGATAAGGACAACTCTCACTTGGGCTCACCAGGGTATTTGTGGAAGCAGACACACTGCTTTGACCATACTTCCACTTGTATGGAAGAAGCAGTAAACTTGATGCAATGACATTATCTTCAGGACACTCTCTAGCATCCCCTTGACTGACACCCGTCAACTGACTCTTCTAGCAGAAGGGGTGGCCCTCACAAGACAGGCCCCATGACACAGATCTGTACTCACTGTAGGCAGAATCAGATCCTTTCCAGTGTCTCCCTTCCAGTCAGTTCTGCAGGACCTCTGGGTTCAGCTTCTCTCTGACTCTCGGGCTCTCAGGCTGACCACCTGAGGCTGCATGGCAGCTTCTACAGAGGGGGGGGGCAGCTGCCCCTCCCTCTGGGACCATCTGAAAGACCCTGAGCACATGTGTCCTTGGCATTTATACAATATCCCAGCATGCATTGAGGCACTTTCCTCTACCAATCACCATGGCTGTAGTATATTCCTGTGCACTCATTTGTCAGGTTTCCTCCCACTGTCCAATATGTCTCCCTATTAGACCAATATGAAACACTTCAGACAATCTGGGCTGCACCTGAGCACCATGAGTGGACCTCACCAATAGATCCTGCTCTCTGGTAGGCAGAGAGCAATATACATTTACCTGGCAATCTCTCTGGTAAGCAGAAAGACCCCAAAACTATACTCTCTCTTCTAGCACCTACCTAGGAGGGTGCTATACTAGTATTTCCCAACTGGTGTCATTCCTTTTTCTTTAAAGTGGGAGTAAACTCCCTTGGTTGATTTTTACCTATTGGTAAGCCCATAATAAGGCTTACCTATAGGTACAGTAAATATCTCCTAAACGTGCACAATTTAGGAGATATTTACTTGTGATGCTGCCAATGATGTCACCGACGCATGCGCTCTGAAGGAACCACATACCCGTGCTGTTCCTTCAGGGCCCTGTGCATTGAACAGTGACTCCTGCATGCACCCTGGAGACCGCGAATCAGGAAGGAAGACAGGGTGAATATGGAAGCCCTGTCAGCAGTGACAGCGTGCCGCTGGAGGGCTTTGTTTTAGGGAAAGTTTCACATAATGTGCTAGTATGCAATGTTTTGCAACAAAGCATGTTCTCTAGGACAATATATATATATATATGCACACATACACTATATTACCAAAAGTATTGGGATGCCTACCTTTACACGCAGATGAACTTTAATGGCATCCCAATCTTAGTCCGTAGGATTTAAAATTGAGTTGCCCCACCCGTTCCAGCTATAACAGCTGCAACTCTTCTGGCAAGGTTTAGGAGTATGTCTATGTGAATGTTTGACCATTCTTTCAGAAGCGCATTTGTGAGGTCAGGCACTGATGTAGACAAGTGGGTCTGGCTCGCAGTCTCTGCTTGAATTCATTCCAAAGGTTATCTATCGGGTTGAGGGGCAGTCCAGTCACATTCCTCCACCCCAAACCCGCTCATCCATGTCTTTATGGACCTTGCTTTGTGCACTGGTCCAAATCATTTGGTGGAGGGGGATTATGGTGTGGGTTTGCCTTTCAGGGGTTGGGCTTGGCCCCTTAGTTCCAGTGAAGGGAACTCTTTACGCGTCAGCATACCAAGACATTTTGAACAATTTCATGCTCCCAACTTTGTGGGAACAGTTTGGGGATGGCCCCTTCCTGTTCCAACATGACTGCGCACCAGTGCACGAGGCAAGGTCCATAAAGACATGGATGAGAAAGTTTGGGGTGGCGGAACTTGACTGGCCTGCACAGAGTCCTGACCTCAACCCAATAGAACACCTTTGGGATGAATTAGAGTGGAGACTAATTTTTTTAAAAGCAGAATTAAGCCCTCTAATCCTTTTTAGTTAAGAAAGTTTTCATCTTAGGCTTTGTTTGATATGCAACTGCCATGGTCCTGCACATGAGATCAGTTATGATGCCAGCCATTTGATGGTTTGACAGTTTGACTGAGAACACAACCAGTTATCATTCCTGACATGCTGGGAGTAGAACTGTTTTTTGAAACGGTTAAATCCATAGGTTTCGTTCTGCTTTAACTTTCCCTAAAACTTTATTTTTATTACATAGGGAACAAAAAGACCCCTACGTGATATAATATTTTTAATGAGAAACCAGGGGTCTTTAGGACACGTGGGGTTGATATACTAAAATTGGAGCTCTCAGATTCTGGTGCAGCTGTGCATGGTAGCCAATAAGCGTCTAACTTCAGCTTGTTCAATTAAGCTTTGACGATAAAACCTGGGCACTGATTGGTTTCTATGCAGAGCTGCACCAGATTTTGCACTCTCCAGCTTGAGTTAATCAACCCCCTGATGTCTAACCTGCATTCCATTGAAGCTAATAGAATGCATATCGCATTCTATTAGCTTTTTCCCTGACCACAAGGACGAGGAAAAGTGACACTAGAAAGCAGATGTGATATTTTTTGTGTCACTTCCAGGCTAATTCTAGCTAAGGGAATATCACTGAATGGAGGTTCGCTATTCTCCCTCCCCTTCACCTAGCCACACCTATCTCCAAGTGGGGCAGTGAAGCTCGGGAAGAATGGCAGGGGGTTCGTACTGGGGGGGGGGGGGTCGTCACACTCCAGAGGTGGCAAAAAAGTGATTGGGTGCAGCCACTGGATTGCTTTTATTAGAAAGCGGATGATTGGCTTGTAGGGTGTAAACACACTCCTCGTGGCTGAAGCCCTGGGAGTTTGTTTGAAATCCCCCACTGCCACCACCATAAGACATACAGCAGTGGCAGTAAAAGGGTTAAAGCATATCTAAACTCAAAAACAAAAATGTAATATATAATACACCTTACCAGTCCACAGATATGGTGGATGCATTTGTTTTCTTTTTTAGCCTTTTTACCTATTTATTTTTTTCTGGTGAAATCCAGCCAGTTACATACTTCTTGTTTTAGAGTGGCTACCCACTCCATCTATAGAAGAGCATTGTATTCACCATTGGACAGTAACATTTTTAACTTGTAGGGAAGGTAGTGTTAGATAAAATAGTACATTTAGGTGGATTAGGTTTACATCTGTGCAGGTGTGGTACCGAGTGTAAATTGCATGCGTTCTCACACCTGCAGCAAAAACGCTCTGCTGTTTAGCAGACATGTGGGGGTTACCATTAATTCTTAAAAGAGAAGTATGGGTTTGGGTTTTCTTTTAAATCATACTGCTGTATCTGTCTCCCGCCGTCTCTAAGGGTAAGAACTGAGTGATCAAACACTGCTGATCGCTCAGTTCTCCCTGCTGCTTTGAGCAGAGAGCTGGGACTCTCAGTCACTGCTGTCTGCTCTGCTCCACCTATGCTCACTGGCGTGCTGGGCTGTGGAGGGGATCAGCTCGCTGTGAGGCTGAGACAGGTGCCAATCCAGGGTTCTGGGCAGATCCCAAACATAAGGTCTCCATCTTTCCCCAGCCAGGACTGGCTCTGTGACGTCAGCCGACAGTGGATTTCAGCCCGCTGTCTGCTGAAAATGGGTCACAGGAGTGTAGAATAAACTGCACTCTTGTGATCCACAGAAGTACAGCCTTTTATGAAATCCCCACACATTGGAATCTGCAGTGGTTTTAGGAAGGGTGCAAGGACCTTTTGACAGTGTTTCCTGCAGGTACTGCAGCCCATTCAAATGAATCGGCTGCTGTGCTCGTGCAAACGCGGCCTCACGGAAACTGCATAGATATGAACTTAGCCTAACTCCAGCTAACAATTTTAAAGCAGTTACAGAAACAGCTACCCTCCTTTTGGAATAAAGGTTTTACACAATTAAACAAAAGCTGACCATTATAAGCACCCCTGTTGTTGTTGGTTTGTCTTAACCTTCTAATTGCAGCTTTTGCTGGACAGCTTGGTCTGGTAAAAGAAGTGAAAAAAAAAAAGATACAAACTTACTGGATGGATCACCAGCTGAAAAAAAAGGAAAAAAAAAAAAAACTAAATTAGAAAACAATTGCAGCCACCACATCTAAGGTTTGGCAAGCTGCAATATATTACATTTTTGTTTTTGGGTTAAAATACCCTTAAATACAATAAAAAACTGCTATTCGCAGACATTTATTTACTTTTATCCAGGAAAGAACGCTTAAAATCTAATTATGTATTCCAATACCTCATTTTTTTAAAGAATGCTTTAAAACACTTTAGCTGTTTTCAGACAATTTCAAATAATTTGTGTATTAAGGAATATGCTGTTAAGGTAAGTAACTCAGATCATACATTAACTTTGCAGCTTCTCCCTCCCTTGCTCCCCTATGAGTGGGATGGTAATGGTGTGTTCATAACAGCCTGTTAAAGTATACAGTACTAAGAATTCTTTACATTTTTCTCAAACAGAGAGCTCACATTTTTACATGAATTCTTTTACCATCACATTTGCATTCCAAGTCCTGTTCTCTTACCTCTGTCATGTGTGCTATATTTATGTTATAGCAAAGGGTAGAAGGTCAAAAATCTATGAGGTGTCCAAGCTAATGTTCATAACGAAGCCTCTTTATTATGAAAGGGAGTATGTTTTAAATGAGAAAAAAAAAAGGACGGGCAATCAGCTATTTTAAAACTAGAAAGTAACACATTTTTGATGATTATACAGATTAATATTATAGTGTATTTCAATTTTAAAGGAGAAGTATGGCCAAAGCTTTTTTGGCTCTTCTTCTCCTGTAGGTCACAGGAGTTCACTTAGTTTTATACTCCTGTGACCCAGATTCAGCCAACAGCGGGCTAAATCCTGCCGTCGGCTTATGTCACAGAGTCGGTCCAGGCTGTGCAGGGATCCCAACAATATTGTTGGGATCTACCCAGATACCTGACCGGCACAGAGTCGGTCAAGGCTGTGCAGGGATCCCAACAATATTGTTGGGATCTACCCAGATACCTGACCGGCAGCTCGTTCAGCCTCTTAGCGATCTCCTCCACATCCCAGTGCTCCAGTGAGTGCTAAAGGGGCAGAGCAGAGAGCCGGTGACAGTCACTGCTCTCTGTTCATTGAAGACCGAAAACTCAGCGATCAATGGTTTTTGATCGCTCAGGTCTCGTAGTAGAGCCGGCGGAGGACAGCTGCAGCATCAGATCGATGCTGCAGCCATCTAGGTGAGTATGTAGGTTTGTTTTTTGTGTTAAACCATACTTCCCTATTCAGTATCTCACAAAAGTGAGTACACCCCTCACATTTTTGTAAGTATTTTATTATATCTTTTCATGTGATAACACTGAAGAAATGCTACAATGTAAAGTAGTGAGTGTACAGCTTGTATAACAGTGTAAATTTGCTGTCCCCTCAAAATAACTCAACACACAACCATTAATTTCTAAACCACTGGCAACAAAATTGAGAACACCCCTAAGGTAAAATGTCCAAATTGGGCCCAATTAAACATTTTCCCTCCCCGGTGTCATGTGACTCGTTAGTGTTACAAGACCAGTTCCACTCAGAACAGGCCTTGCCATGGTCGACCAAAGAGGTTGAGTGCACATGCTCAGAGTCATATCCAGAGGTTGTATTTGGGAAATAGACGTATGAGTGCTGCACCATTGCTGCAGAGGTTGAAGGGGTCAGTAATTTATTCACTGCACCTCAGCAGTGGATTATGAGACGCTGGTGACGTCAGAGCCCTATAAAAGAGCTGTCAAACTCAGACAGAAGTTAGTTAGGCAGAGAGAGTCTTAGGTTAATCAGCTGGCGTGGTGGTGTAGCTGGTAGAATAACGGGCTTGCAATTTGGAGGCTATGGGTTTAAATCCCCTGGCCAGCGGGTGATTAATAGTCACTTAAATTTAAGCCTTTAAAATTAATTTGTGATTGTTCAGGTTCGTATGTTCGCTAGAACATTTCCCCTGTTCGAGATGTTCTGGTGCGAACTGAACAGGGGGGTGTTCGGCTCATCACTACTATTCACAATGGTGAGGACAACTAACTTTAGAATGCGGCAAGGCCGCTGCTTCACCCTGCCACTGATGTGAAGATAGATTAAGTGTTCTCGCTTAAATTACTCTTCAGGGTTCTAACTTGGCATCCCCTTTCTCACTTGCTGTGTGTGATGACACCCATCCACTGACTCTTCATTGGAGTGGTTCCCTTTCCTGGGCAGACCCCCAGCATGCTTCCCGGTACTCACAGACACTGTTTTTCCCAAGGTTGCCCTGCCTCCAACTCCACCAGTCAGCTTTAATGGACCTCCTGGCTCAACTCCAAACTTCTGGCTCACAAGGCCGACCGCCTGTGACCACCATCCACAGCAGCAGAAGGAGAGACTAAAGACACCCTTCTTCTGGGACCTGGCTTCCCGCCCAAAGACACCCTGTCACGTGTGCCCTTGGCTTTTATAGCCTATCCCAGGGTGCACCATTCATCTGTGCCAACCCACTGAGATAGCTAAAAAAGCCTGTGTGTCACTGGCTGGGTTTCCTCCACTGTCCAACAAGCCTCCCCATTGGACACAGCGGGGACACTCCCTCAGCCCAGATGAATCACACATGGACACATGCAACAAGCCTAACTAATGATCAGGCTCCCCTGATAAGCAGAAGAAGATACTAGGCTTTACCTACCTAGCACCTACCTAGGAGGGTGTTACAATTGTATAAGTACAAGAAGCATGCATGTTCTTACTTTAAACTTGGTGTGCTTTGTGTATGTCTTCCAGATCTATGCAGTAATCCAGTGTGAAACTTTCCCTCTGTGTAGGAGTTGACTGTATTAAGACCAGTTACTGCTGTTCTCTCTTTCTGTGAAGGGTAACTGGCCATTTCTCCTTCCCCCTCCCAGTAGTGTGCTGCAGGCAGTGTGAAGTGGGTGGAACCTGCTGAGACCCTTCCACAGCTCTGCTCTCTGCACAGGCTACAGTGCCTTGAAAAAGTATTCATACCCCTTGAAATTTACCACATTTTGTCATGTTACAACCAAAAGTGTAAATGTATTTAATTGGGATTTTATGTTATAGACCAACACAAAGTGGCACATAATTGTGAAGTGGAAGGAAAATGATAAATTATTTTCAAATCTTATTACAAATAAATATCTGAAAAGTGTGGCGTGCATTTAGCCCCCCTGAGTCAGTACTTTGTAGAACCACCTTTTGCTACAATTACAGCTGCAGGTCTTTTTTGGTATGTCTCAGGACCTGGGACCTCTTCTGTGTCTGGCGTTGATTCTTCTCGCTGGGCTATCTGGGATATTGGACAGCTCCCTGGCAGATCTATTGGACAATCCTGCCTCATCTATTGGACAACCCTGCCTCGTGACTTGATTGCTATTGAACCTTGCACTCCTTGCTCCTACCATGAACTTCCTAAATAAGCCTTGCCTCTGCACTTCCTGTTTATTTCCAGATTATTGTGGTCTGATTCTGCATACTACTTGAGCTACTTCTATTGCTGTTGGGAAAACGACTTTGGCTTGTGACCCCGACTACTAAACTCTCCTCCTACATCGACCTTTGCTTGTGACCCCCACACAGATTATTGGTCTAGTAATTCAGACTTTCCTATCTCTCGCAGACCTGAGAACTGAGCTCGCCTGACATTGTTGGCCATTGGTCTCCCATCATTACAGGTATTCTCCTTACAGTATGTTTCTACCAGCTCTGTACATCTAGAGAGTGAAATGTTTGCCCATTCTTCTTTGCAAAATAGCTCAAGCTCTGTTAGATTGGATGGAGAGAGTCTGTGAACAGCAATTTTCAAGTCTTGAAAAAGATTCGTAATTTAGGTCTGAACTTTGATTGGGTCATTCTAACACATTAATATGCTTTATCGAAATCATTCCATTGTAGCTCTGACTGTATGTTGTCCTGCTGGAAGGTGAACCTCTGCCCCAGTCTCAAGCCTTTTGCAAACTCTAACAGGGTTTCTTCTAAGATTGCCTTGTATTTGGCTCCATCCTTCTTCCCATGAACTCTGACCAGCTTTCCTGTCCTTGTTAAAGAAAAGCATTCCCACAACATGATGCTGCACCACCATGTCTCACGGTGGGGATGGTATGTTCAGGGTGATGTGCAGTGTTCATTTTCCACCACATAGTGTTTTGCTTTTAGTCCAAAAAGTTAAATTTTGGTCTTATCTGCCCAGAGCACCTTCTTCCACATGTTTGCTGTGTCCCCCACATGGCTTCTCGCAAACTTCAAACGGGATTTCTTATGGCTTACTTTAAACAGTGGCTTTCTTCTTGACACTTTTTCATAAAGGCCAGATTTGTGGAGTCCATGACTAATAGTTGTCCTGTGGACAGATTCTCCCACCTGAATTTTGGATCTCTACAGCTTCTCCAGAGTTACCATGTACCTGCTTCTCTGATTAATGCTCTCCTTGTAATGCCCTTCTTGCCCGGCCTGTCAGTTTAGGTGAACGGCCATGTCTTGGTAGGTTTGCAGTTGTGCCATACTCTTTCCATTTTTGGATGATGGATTGAACAGTCCTCCGTGAGATGTCCAATGCTTGGGGTATTTTTGTTGTAACCTACCCCTGCTTTAAACTTCTCCACAACTTTATGCCTGACCTGTCTGGTATGGTCCATGGCCTTCATGATGCTGTTTGGAGGGCTTCACAGAACAGCTGTATTTATACTGAGATTAAATTACACACAGGTGGACTCTATTTACTGATTAGGTGACTCCTGAAGGCAATTGGTTCCACTAGATTTTAGTTAGGTGTATCAGAGTAAAAAGGGCTTAATACAAATGCATGCCATACTTTTCAGATATTTATTTGTAAAAAAATGTAAAAACAATTTATAATTTTCCTTCCACTTCATAATTATGTGCCACTTTGTGTTGGTCTATCACATAAAATCCCAAAAAACATACATTTACATTTTTGGGTGTAACATGACAAAATGTGGAAAATTTCAAGGAGTATGAATACTTTTTCAAGGCACTGTATGTACAGCATAGTGATGATGTTACCGCTACTTTTACTTTTAAGGTATTCACTGGGATTGTAAAGGCATTTTCATGTACAGAATTCAGCTATAAGTTTTTTTGTGATGTAGTGGGGAACATTAGAACCCCTGACAGGATTTTATTGATGTCTGAGGTGAAATCCCTACAATGGGAACACAGACAGCAATTAAAATTATTTTCTAATTAACCACATGCTACCCGTCCACCGTCAAATGACGGTGGAGCGGTGCATCTATTGTTCTGGGGCACCGTCATATGACAGCGCACCAGAACTGCCTCTCTCTCGCGGCCCCGGGGGCGCGCAGAGCGGCGATAGTGGCTGCGCCATATTGCTAGGACACGGAGTGACCCCGATCTCGGTAAAAAGTCAATGACATGACTCTTTACCCATGTGATTGGCTGTGTCCAATCACAGCCGATCACATGTAAATGAGGAAGTGCCGTTATTCCGCTCTCCTCGTCTCACACTGTCAGAGTTTGATGCGAGGAGAGCCGATCAGCGGCTCCTCCTCATAGGGTAGACAAAGATATGTAATCAGGGCACTGATCATCAGTGCCCTGATTACACAAATGTGAAATCAAGTGCCAATCAGTACCCACAGTGCTCACCATCAGTGCCCAAAATCAGTGCCCATAGTGCTGCCAGTCAGTGCCCATCAGTGCCTGCTCATCTAGGCACTGACTGGCAGCAATATAGGCACTGATTGTGGGCATTGATGGTGCTGCCCATCAGTGTCCATCAGTGCCACCCGTCAGTGCTCATCAGTGCCGCCCGTCAGTGCCCATCAGTGCCGCCCATCAGTGCCAACCGTCAGTGCCGCCTCTCAGTGCCCATCAGTGCCACCTTTCAGTGCTCATCAGTGCCACCTGTCAGTGCTACCTATCAGTGCCCAGCAGTGTGGCATATTAGTACCTCCTAATCAGTGCCACATCATCAGTGCCCATAAGTGCCACCTCATCAGTGCCCATCAGTGCAGCCTGTCAGTGCCCATCAGCGCCGCCTTATCAGCGCACATCAGTGAAGGAGAAAAATTATTTATTTCCAAAATTTACTCACAGAAAATAAGAAAAACTTTTTTTTTTCAAAATTTTCTGTCATTTCTCTTTTTTTTGTAAGAAATAAAAAAAAAACCCAGTGGTGATTAAATACCACCAAAAGAAAGCTCTATTTGTGTGAAAAGAATTATAACATTTTCATATGGGTACAGTGTAGCATGACCGTGCGATTGTCATTCAAAGTGTGAGAGCGCTGAAAGCTGAAAATTGGCCTGGGCAGGAAGGGGGTGAAAGTGCACTGTAGGCAAGTGGTTAAGCAAGGAAGGTTTAGAACCTCTGTCAGGTTTTTACTACTGTCTGTGTGCCTGTTGAGAATATTTTTCTTCACTTCCTGTTATGGCACACAGACTCCATATAAAAAGCACTTGAACTCAAAAAGTGGATACTTGCTAACATGTTATAAGGCAGGCGTCACTAAATGGTGGACCACAGTCCGGTTCTGTCCCCAGTAACCATCCTACCCGGACAGCAGCCTCGCCAAATAATTGCCTGTGTGTCCTCTTCCTGACGTCGGCTCACCTGCCTGCCTACCGCTGCTGCTATGGTCAGAGCATGGCAGGTGCGGCAGGTCTGTCCTTTCCAGAGATGTATAGTAACAAAGTAGAACTACTTAAGTACTGTACTTAAGTACCGAAATGCGGTATCTGTACTTTCCTAGAGTAGAATTTTTTTCTCCTACTTCTACTTTTACTTCACTACATTTTTTCGATGATTTCGATACTTCTACTCAAGTATTTATTTTTTGTGCTGCATAGTTACTCGTTACTTTTAAAAAAATTACCACTGCCAGAACAGTAGATGGCAGGTTACATAAAGCTCAAAAAAATGTGTATAATGTCATTTGTAAATCAGCGCATACGAAAATAAAGGCTGTGTATAATAAAAGCTGCTATACCAAATCTTTCCAATAAAAAGAAAATATGAAACAAACAAATAAATGGTGCTACAGTGCTTAAAGTGTATCAAGAAACTACTAACAATTAACACAACTTGGCTGTGCGAATAAAGTGCCTGTGCAATCGATATAATATCATCGTTGCCCCCAGTGCCCTGCCACACACTCCCAACAGTATCAAAAATAAAGTGACATGAATGTGCTAAAGCCTAAATGCAGTGAAAATAATTATTCCCACAATGTAACAGTAAATTCAATTCATATAAAATATGTCAATAAATCACAATAAAATAAGTTATGAAATAAGTTAGGTCAGGTGCGTGCAACAAGTTGAAGTGTGTAAACCTATCTATAACGAAAAGTCCATAAATTAATTCCAGTGTGCAAATCTAAAGTGTCATTTCACTTGTCAGATGCTTCCACCTCCTTCAGTGTTCGAGTGACCGACCAACACACTTAATGGTGGTGGCACTGGTGGATAGCGTCTGGGTGGCACTGGCACTGACTGCACTGGTTCAAAAAGCCATATATATTTAATTATTTCAATTCTCAATCTCATAGGTCCTCTCCTCATAAGATATTAATAACTTAAGATTAGGTGATGAACTTCTTGGCGGCCCTGGCAGGATGACGGGGACACCCACCACTTCTGGAGCCGAGCCGCTGTGATTCCCCAACATGTGACAAAGTGACAGCCAGGAGATCTAGTGGCTAGTAGTGCTCAACAATAGCGCTTTTATATATAAAAATGAAATAAAATATACTGACTCACAATTTAGTAGTAGTAGTAGGTAGTGTGTAGCTGTAGGCAGCACAACTCAATTCAATCAATCCCACAGCCTCGCTCGTGCCGCGGCCCGCGGAATCACTGTCATGATCATCAAGTTAAGACCGCACTGGAGGAGCCATGCTGCCGTCTTCCGTCTTCTCATCTTCTTCTCTACTGGGTGAGTGAGGTGGACCGTGGAGAGGGCCTAATCCTTGCCATGGCAAATGTGCCATTTGAGAATCAAATAATCAATATAAAATATTAATATATTATATACACACGGGTCATGGGTGGCTTTTTTGAACCAAGAAGAGTGAGACTGACGGCTATGATGATTATCTGACCATCCATGGTCCATGGACCATAAGTGTTGTGTTGTGGTGGTGCCTGTGCTTCCTGCGGCCTGCCTCTGCCTGTGCCGCTGTGCCCGCACTGCAGTGGCCACTGGCAATGGCACTTGACTTGAGCAAAGCAAATGAGCACTACTAGTGTGAAGGACAGGTGGTGGAAGCATGTTCTGACAAGTTCTTATAATGAAAATAATATAGACAGCTTTTTGAACCAGTGCAGTGCCAGTGCTACTAAGGTGAGAGGCAGAGAGAGACAGAGAGAGAGGCTATCCAGTCCACCACTTTACTTGAGCAGATCACAGAAGAAAGGTGGAAGCATCTGACAGCAAGTGACAAGCACTTCTTAGGTTGCACACTGGAATTCAGTTATGGACTTTTCGTTATAAAGTTTAGTTTACACATTTAAACTTGCACCTAACTTATTCACAATCACAACTTATTTTATTGTGGTATTGTCATATATATTTTATATGAATTAAATTTACATTGTGGGAATAATTTGCACTGCATTTAGCACAGACATGTCACTTTATTTTTGATACTGTGGGCGATGATTTTGAATACAAGAAGAATATATATATATATATAATTGAAGGCACTTTATTAGCATTTTTAGCACAGCCACTTTGTTAGTAGTTTTTGATGCATTTTTCACTTTAAGCGTTGTAGGTTTGATGAAGCTGGCCTGGCACATCATCATCAATTGAGCAAATCAAATCAAACCGCGATTAAGAAGACTGCGCATGCTCCTGTTCTGCCTTTTGATCAGCTGAAAAGATGGACGAACCAAAAACACCACCTTCAACCCCTGGCCCTTCAACTTCAAGTGATCTGCCTGGCTGTGAGAGTGAGGAAGCTCAGGAAGGAGACCACCCCTGGCTTTAAAAGGTGGATGCTTTAAAAGGGGAAGGGAGGGACATACTTTATCTGTTTTTTGTTTACAAAAAGTTACAGCCTAAGGAATTGTGATTGTCCTTTAGGTTAATCATTTGAATAAATCATTTGAAATAATAAAAAACAATATGATGTTCAAACTTTTGACTTCTTTCTTTAATAACTACATAACACAGTACTTGTACTTCTACTTTCAGTACTTGAGTAGAATTTTTTTTTCAAAACTACTGGTACTTTTTACTTTTAGTACTTAAGTAGAAAATTTTTTGAAAAAACTACTTGCAATACTTAAGTAAAAAAAATGTTGAATACTTTAGTACTTCTACTTAAGTAACTTTTTCTGCGAGCACTTCCACTTCTACTCAAGTCACTTTTTGATCGAGCACTTGTACTTTTACTCAAGTAGAAATTTTGAATACTTTATACAAGTCTGGTCCTTTCCATAATATCACTACACTGCCCCCTCTCCACATCCCCTGGTGCTGGCTCCTGGATCTTTTCATTTCCTGATCGCCGTTCATGCAGTGCAGATTCTTCTGGTAGCTCTGGTGCCTGGTTTTTGTGGGGTGGTGAGTCTATTGGGGTCCTCTCCCTCTCTACTGAGGATCGATTGGTGCTCTGTGGCTGGCAACTGGGTGGGCTGCCAGAGGGGTGAGGGTTGTCCCTTAGCAGTGTTTTACACTTTTCTGTGGGGTCCCCCTGGTGACTAATGTAATCTTTAGAGCACATCTCTCCACCAGATCCCCTCTATGAGGCTGTGGAGCCCCCCTGGGTCCCATCCATTCATCAATGCACTGATGGCGGTCCTGGAGACCTTGGTGTCCTGGGTGGAGGTGGCTTTTGGGCGATGTGCTGGCAAAAAGAGCCCCCTGCCTTCACCTGCATCATCTGTCTCATCAGATCCTGAATCTGATTCGGCCGCCGCGGACGTGGGTCACCCTGCTGGGTCTTCGGCCACGCGCCCTGTATCCTCAGATAGTGACGAGGATTCCTCCACTTCTGCAACTGCGTACGAAAAGGCGCTGCTGGATGCAATGATTGCAGCTGTTCATGAGACCTTAAAGATGGAGGACGCAGCTGAAGCTGCGGCGGAGGTGCAGGTTCCTTTAGGCATTCACAAGCCATCCAGAGTGGAAACAGTGTTCTCTTTCCCCTCCTATTTTGACAGAATTGTCACTTAATAGTGGGGACGACCAAAGCGTCCCCTTGGGGTCCCTAAGCGATTTTGCTAGGCAATACCCCTATGAGGAGTCCCTTTTTAAGAAGTGGACTGTTCCACCGGTGGTGGACCCTCCGGTTTCCAGATTGAACAAGGCAACCATGATTCCGGTTGAAAAGTCCCCGGCCTTTAAGGACCCAGCTGACAGGAAGGTAGAGGCTGTGTACACAGTGGCTGGTATGGCACTGGGGCCGATATTCACCATTGCTCTGGTGTCGCAGACTCTGACCAAATGGGCTAGGCTTTTGCGCCATGACCTGGATGGGGAGTACCTCCCCCCTGCCTTTGCTGAGTTGGAGGACCAGCTTGTCCAGGGGATGCAGTTTATCTGTGATGTCTTTTTGAATGCGCCCCCCCCCCCCCCAGTGACTCGGCTTTCTGTCTCCGCAGTGGTCCTTCAGCGTGTCTTTTGGCTCAAATGCTGGTCTGCGTACCAGACTTCTAAAAAGGCCTTGACTGATCTTCCCTTTCAAGGAGATCGCCTGTGTGGTGCTACCCTGGATGACATCATTAAAGGTCTCACAGAGGGAAGAGTACCTTTCTTCCTCAGGCTATTGAAGTCAAGGACCTTGTCGTAGACATGGCCCATGGGCCCTCCTTATCGGCTCATAAGAAGTTTTTTCATCCCTCAGGGTTGACTGACAAGGGATCGGGGCCTCCTCTGGAGAATCCAAGAGAACTTGGTCTGGCAAGTCAAGAGCGGGCTTCTCCAGACCCGCGGACAAGGCCTCTTCAGCAAGATGGTGCGCCCTCACCCATATCTGGGGTGGGGGAACATCTTCGCTGGTTTCCCAGACCCGTGGACTCCCCTGGTACAAGTCAAGTGGGTCCACGAGATCATTCGTTCTGGCTACAAGATCGAGTTTCGTTCTTAACCTCCGGTAAGGTTCTTCCAACATGCGACTATCCCCGGTCTGCTTACAGGCTCTTTTTGGAGCGGTGCAAGACCTTTTACCTTAAAGGGTGATGGTCCCCGTTCCGACTTCGGAAAATTTTCAGGGGTTTTTACTCAAACCTGTTTACAGTCCCTAGGAAGGTAGGTAAGGTGCATCCAATTCTGGACCTCAAGGCGGGGAACTACTTTGTGCGGGTGCAGAAGTTCAGAATGGAGTCCATTCGCATGGTGGTGGCTTCCCTGCATCAGGGGAATTTTTCTTGCCTCCATTGACATCAAGGATGCTTACTTTCACATTCCAATATGTGTCGGAACCAGCGCTTCCTCCGCTTTGGCATGGGAGAGGAGCATTATCAGTTTTTGACATTACCCTTTGGTCTCGCTTCTGCTCCTCGGGTCTTCGCGAAAGTGTTAGCCCCGGTGCTAGCATTGTTACGCCAATGGGGGATCACGGTACTGGGATACTTGGACGACCTCCTTCTGCGAGTGTAGTCTCCTACTGCTCTGGTGGAAAACCTGGAAATCACCCTACGAGCTTAAGGGTGTTTGGTTGGATTCTGAATTTTCTAAAGTCTGCCCTGGTCTCATCCACAAAGCTGGACTATCTGGGTCTGACTCTGGACTTGGCCTTAGCCAGAGTGCTCCTTCCTCTGGACAAACTCCAGAAATTGCAGGCTGTAATTAGTCTCTTGCTGTCCAGCAAATGGTAATCCCTCCGGACTTGCATACAAGGGCAGGCCTGATGGTGTCTACCTTTGAGGCAGTTCCGTTTGCACAGTTCCATACGAGGTCGCTGCAAGGGAGATTCTGACCAAATGGGACAAGAATCCGCAGTCTCTGGACCAATGAGATCCGGCCGAGCCATGGAACGAAAAAGTCCCTGATATGGTGGCTTCATTCTTCAGCGCTTCGGCTGGGCAAATCCTTCCTCCCCTTGTATTGGACAGTGGTCACTACGGATGCCAGCCTGTGTGGCTGGGGAGGCGTTGGACCGAGCAGAGTTGTCCCTTCATCCGGAAGTGTTTCATCAGTTGTGTCTTCGGGTGGGGCATCCCCGAGGTGGATCTGTTGGCGTCCCGGCTCAACAGAAAGATGCAGAGGCTTGTGACTTGGTCACGGGATTCTCTGGCAAGTGCCACGGATGTGCTGGTGGCCCTGTGGTGTCAGTATTGTCTGATTTATGCCTTCCCTTCTCTCAAGCTTCTGCCAAGACTTCGAAGCAGGTTCGAAGCAAAAGGGATTCCAGTCATCTTAGTGGCCCCAGACTGGCCTCGGTACGCCAATCTGGTTCCTCTCAGGGAAGATCTGCTGTCCCAAGGACCATTCTTCCATCCTGCTTTACAGTCGCTAGCTTTGATGGCTTGGCTGTTGAATGCCAGGTGCTGATGGATAGAGGTTTGTCGGTGATTCCAGCGCTGTTAAAAGCTAGGAAATCTACTTCTAGGAAGATCTACCAACATACGTGGAAGACATACATTGCGTGGTAGGAGTCTCTTGGGGTTCATCCTTGCTCTTTTTTCGGTGGCTCGGATCTTGACCTTCCTTTAACGAGGGGAAACTGGCCTTGAGTACTATCAAGGGTCAGGTGTCGGCCTTAGCGATCTTCTTTCAATGGCCCTTTGCCACACACTCCTTGGTGCATATTTTTCTTCAGGGAGTTAGCCACTTGACCCCTCCAGTGCGGTCCATGTTGCCACCTTGGGACCTCAATTTGGTGCTCTCAGTCCTCCAGAAGCCTCCTTTTGAGAATCTTCAGGAGATTCCTCTGCTTATGCTGTCCCAAAAGGTCGCCTTTTTGGGGGGTTTCACCTCTGCATGCAGGGTGTCAAAATTGGCGGCATTACCCTGTTGTTCACCTTACTTGGTGGTTCACAGTGATAAGGTGGTTCTTTGCCCCTGTCCGTCGTTCCTTACTCAGGTTGTCTCTGATTTTCATTTGAATGAAGATATTGTGTTGCCTTGTCCCAGGCCAAAACATCCAAAGGAAATTGGTTTGCATGCCTTGGATGTGGTTCGGGTGATTAGGGTGTACCTGGCAGCAATGGAGTCTTTTAGGAAATCAGACTCACTATTTGTACTTACGGATGGGCCTCGGAAAGGGTTGTCCGCTTCCTCTGCAACCATTTCCAGAAGGATCAGACAGACGGTGAATCAGGCCTATTCCATCAAGGGTCAGATTCCTCCTTTCTCTGTCAAGCGCACTCTACTTGGGCGCTTAGTGCCTCCTGGGCCTTCTGTCATCAGGCGTCAGTGATACAGGTTTGCAAGGCAGGCCACCTGGTCGTCGGTGCACACTTTCACAAAGTTCTATAAAGTGGATGTGTTGCTATCTGGGGATGCTTTCTTTGGCCGCAATGTTTTGTAGGCTGCTGTTTAGAGGACCTGCTCCTTTTTGTGGGTGTATTGTTTTTTTCAGGTGAACTCCAGATTTTTTGGTTGAGCCCCTGTTTACCTGGTTGGCTATAGGCATTTGGGGCTCTCCAAATTCAATGCCGCAATATGTGAGCTGCTATGCAAGGTTGGAAGTTTTTATTTTGGGGCTTATTTGCCCTTTTCTTCCCTCTTGTTCTTTTTTTTTATCTCCCCTTTCAATTGCAATCATCCTCATGGTGCTTACATTCCTTACTCATTTTTTATAGATTTTTTACACACATCTACTCCTGATGAAGTGGCGAATTGGGTCCACAAAACGCGTTGAGGCTACGATGTTTGTTATATACTACATTACTCCGTAAAAAATATGTACTTCTTTGATGTCATCATTATTCTAATATTCCTTGGAATCAGCCCTGTTGATCATTATGCAACTGTATTTGGGGAATATTTTTATATCTTTGTACTATTTTGATGAATATTATTATGTTTATATTCCATGTGTTTACATCTGTATGTATCAATAAATGCCATTTCATAATTCCCTGCCAGCCTTTCATGTCCTTCATTTAAAGTCCCAAACCTCTCTTTTTTCAATTTATTGAATAGGAATGGAGATGCACGGCAAATCCCACCATGCATCTCATTTAAAGTCCCAAAATCCCCTCCTTTTCTTGGTTGGCTATAGTTAGCCTTGGGAATTTATTTTTCGCTGTTCCCACCCCTAATGTTTAACTCTGCTTTGGGACGTCTCAATGGTTAAGAAGATCAGGAGCTGTGTCCGTCAATGAATGAAAGAGAAAATGGGATTTTTGACTTACTATAAAATACATTTCTCTGATGTTTATTGACGGACACAGCATCCACCCCTCTGTGGAGTTGTATTTCTTCTGACACTGCTTGTAACAAAATTGAGTACCTATAGCAGAGAGAGGGAGTATACCCCCTGGGACTGCCCATAGGAGTAGCCAGACTTTTTTTCTGCCTAGAGTCCTACTTCTGTAGGGGGCAGTATAACCCAATGGTTAAGAGGATCAGGAGCTGTGTCTGTCAATGAACATCAGGAAAATTGGTTTTACGGTAAGTAAAAAATCCCATTATTCACACAAGACGTGAAGCGTGGCTGCCCTGGACAAAGGGCAGGACTTTTTAAAGCGGAGTTCCACCCAAAAGTGGAACTTCCGCTTTAGGGAGTCCTGACCCCCCGACATGCCACATTTGGCATGTCATTTTTTGGGGGGGGGAGCGGGTACCTAGTTTTGACAGGTACCCGCTCCCACTTCCGCTTGGAGCGCCGCGGCGCCCTGAGCGGAAGTTCTCCTCTCCCCCTCCCTCCCTGCAATCTTCTGGGACACGTCAGAGGTCCCAGAAGATTGCCGGCCAATCACATCGCGCAGCGCGACTTGCGCATGCGCAGTGGGTACCCGGCTGTGAAGCCGCAAACTGTAACAGCCGGGTGCCCACAGCAGTGATGCCGGCGCCGAGGGAGAGGATCGAGGCTTCGGGCGTCCGCATCGCTGGACCGTTGGACAGGTGAGTAAATGGCTGGAACTCCGCTTAAAGTTAAGAAGCAGGTGATTGGTTGCTAGGTAGTGGATGGGTACCAGCAATCAATCATCTTTAACGTGAAAAGTCCTGCCCTTTGTCCAGGGCTGCTGTACTTTCAGTCTTGTTTCAATAAGTTAGAGCTCTGTGCTGTTATGAAAAGGACAGTAGTTTAGTATCGAGAGAGGACTGTGATGGGGGCGGGTGTCTGTTAATGGTAGGGGTTCTTTGATGGGTCAGTCTGTGATGGGTCAGTCTGTGATTTGGGGGTTCTGCGATGGGTCAGTTTGTGATGGAGGGAGGTCTGTGATGGGTCAGTCTATGATTGGGGGTTCTGTGATGGGTCAGTCTGTAATGGGGGGGTTCTGTGATGGGTCAGTCTTGGATGGGAGTTTTGTGATGGGTCGGTTTGTGATAGGTCTGTGATGGGTCAGTCTGTGATGGAGGGTCTGTGATGGATCAGTCTGTGATGGAGGGTCTGTGATGTAGGGTCTGTGATGGGTCAGTCTGTGATGGGTCAGTCTGTAATAGATCAGGCTGCGATGTGGGTCTGTGATAGATCAGTCTGTGATGGGTCAGTCTGTGATGGGTCAGTCTGTGATGGGTCAGTCAGTGATGGGTCAGTCTGTGATAGGTCAGGCTGCGATGTGGGTCTGTGATAGATCAGTCTGTGATGGGTCAGTCTGTGATGGGAGGGGGGGGGGGGGTCTGTAATGGGTCAGTCTGTAATTGGAGTGTTCTGTGGTGGGGGTCTGTGATGGGGAGTCTCTGATCAGTCAATCTGTGATAGGGGTCTGTGATGGGTAAGTCTGTGATGGGGGTCTGTGATGTAAAAAGAGGGGGGGGGGGTGTGATGTGAATGGGGGACTGAGGAAACTGATGTAAAAGGGGTCTGTGATGTGAAGGAGGAACTGAGGACAATGATGTAAAAGGGAGTCTGCACTTTGTGATTTCTGCACTAGCAAAACACAGGTCTCTGCAAGGGCAATAGAAAACAATTGTTTTCTATGTGTCCTGTTCACACTGCAACAGCCCCTCTGAGTGCTGAGCAGTGCGGTGCGAAATGCATACTGTTTCTATGCACCGAAACTGAGCTGCAGTGCATAAAAATGAATGAAATGTAATTTTGACATTTCAATAAAGTTGAAAGAAAAAAAGGACAAAGTGTGATGTGTGTGGGCCCTCAAGGTGTGTCTGTGTGCATGGGGGGCTCTGTGATGTGTTTGGGAGGCTGCGATGTGGAGGATATTATGTGGAGTCAAAGCACCAATAAGACAATCGGACCCGTGCTGGAAGAAAATTTTGACCAGACCCCTGTGAATTTTAATTCAGTATTCCATTATAGGGGACATCTAGGAATGTTACTTGTACCTAAGCAGTACCCTGAAATGTACTGCAGTCTTTTACTGCTAGTCTTAGCATTTTTGGAGTGATATTTGGTGATTTCATTGATCTCTAGCTCATGAGTCTGATTGTGTGAGTTGGAGTTGATCATGGATAGAGGATAGAGAAACCTGTGTGTGTGAGCTGTTTGTGAACTCTTTGGAACTAGGTAAAGTGGGATTTGATCCTGGTCCAGTGGGTGGGATAAGCAGAGCAGAAGCTGGCTGTGGCTAATGATTAGAGGATTGGAGTGGGTGCTGATCTTCAATGAAAAAAAGGATAGAAAAGTTATTGTGGAACATTTGGAAAACAGGCAGTGAGAGATGATCACAGCCAGAAAGTAGTGATTATGGTTAGGGAAAGAAAAGAAAAGCAAAGCTGGGGCTGGGCATGTCTGCTGGGTGGGGAGGGGTAGCTAAACAGAATGGGCCCCTTTCACACGGGCTTTACGATCAGGTCTGCCTGACCAGACCATCAATTCACCTCTATGGAGTGGCGGATGTCAGCGGTGACATCTGCCGCTATCCGATCCCATCCTGTCCGCCTAATCCAGACGGATGGTGACCCTATTTTCCATCCGTCTGGAGGATCGGATTAAAGAAAACGAACAGGTGGTCCATTTTCATCCAATCTCCCCATAGAGAAGAGCGGGACTCTGACAGGTCTGTCTCAGCACAGTGAGCGGAGATGGACCTATCATCTGTCTGCTCAGCAGGGATAAGCGGATTTGGTCAAACAGATCTGCCCCCTGTGAAAGGGCCCAAATGTGTAGGTATGGGATGATTGTGGCTAGGGTGTGGTCATGTTTGTGGGGAATGAGTGGAATCTGTTCATGATAAAGGAGCAAGTAAAAACTGAGGCAGTCTAGAAACTGATCATGGTTAGTGAAGCAGATTGGAATGTTAAAGTGTTACTAAACCCTTCACTATAAAACACTTAAAACATTCACTATATCTGATGTCCCACAGTACACAAAACATGGAAATACAATTATTTTAGTAAATATAAACTGTCTAATAACTTTTATCATCAGCAGTATATAGCAGTCTTATGACTTCTATGGGTGTCTGGTTAAAGCTTGTAGGAATATTTTTCATTCTACTCTGACGGTCCTATGAGGCTGCAGGGCCCCTGACCCTCTGGCTGGACAATGCTGATTGGCCCAGTGCCGATCACATGCACCCTCCCAAGAAAAACAATTCTCTAGCAATACACACCAAACTGAGCATGTGCAGAGGGCTCCCAAAGCTCTGTATACTATCAGGAGATGGATTGGAGACAGTGGAAGAAGGGAAGGATTAGGATCAAACAGCCTCCTCACACAATGTAGAGGATTAACCCCTTAGGTTTTACCAGGGCTGCTGTTAGAAATCATAGGGCCCCATACTGCCTACCTGACAGGACCCCCCCCCCCCAAAAAAAAAAAATATTAAATTATATTTCTGCTACAACTACACAAAAATTCATATTATTTATTGATTATGACATATGTACCGACCCCTTCCCTCACTCTCCACCCTGAAACATTCCCACTGCTGGAAGGAGAGGAGGGAAACCGGCAATGCTGCAGGTAGAATGGGCATGCAGGGGAACTGGAAAGCAGGGGATGGGTGTGAGGATGCTAGAACTGACGCCCCTGCAGAACAGCTGGTGGGAGGGAGTGGGGGAGAAGCTAGCAGCGCTACAGGGGAAATCAGAAGAAGATTGGTATCGGCAATAAGGCAGTACAGCTGGCCCTCCAGCTCGGCAGGTGCCCGGGCCCCCCTTTTAAACTGATGGGGTCTGGGCCCAGTTCAAGAGGGCTGGCTGTACTGCCTTATCAGTGGCATATACAGACTGATTTTACTGTTGTGGGTTTAGTAACACTTTAACTACTTCTTAACCGAAAGATTTTCCCCCTTAATGGCCAGGCCATATTTTGCTAACTAACTAAGTTCTACTAACTATGGGAAAGATTTATGTCATTTTTATTTATTTTTTTTACTAGTAATGGTGGCGATCTGCGATTTTTAGCGGGACTGCGACATTGCGGCGGACAGATCGGACACCTAACTGACACTTTTGAAACTTTTGGGGGGACCAGTGACATTACTACAGTAATCAGTGCTAAAAATATGCACAGTTACTGTAATAAAGACACTGGCAGGGAAGGGGTTAACATTGTAGGGGAACAAGGGGTTATATGTGAGCCTAGGGGAGTGATTCTAACTGTGAGTAGGTGTGGTTTGTGAAATGACCATAGAGACCTGTGATCCTATATAGAAGGATCACATGAGCTCTGTGATCATTCCAGAGAGAAGAACGGTCAGCTGTGTTTACAACAGCTGACCGCTCTTCTCTCTCGGCGGGGAACAATCGTGGGTGTCAGGTGGCAATCATAGCCGGCTGCCCTGTGCATCGGCTTCCCTGCTGCCGAGTGGGGGCGGGAACGCGCCCCTAGCTGCAGGCGTGTGACCGATGTAGGTCTACGTCGGTTTGTGCAGAATGGCCACACTGCCGCAGTAAAAAGGCGGCGGGCGGTCGGGAAGCGGTTAAGCAATGCAGGAGCTGATCATAATGTGGTGACATTTATGATTCATATGCGGCACTAGGATTGTCAGTTAGAATCCCAACCACGACACTACCTGCCTGGCGTTTGCATGTTCTCCCTGTGCCTGTGTGGGTTTCCCCTGGGTATTCCAGTTTTCTCTCACACTCCAAAGACACGCTGGTAGGTTAAGCAGGGCAGGGACTTTAAGATTTAATAATCTGGTTTCCCTATATACACTATATTGTCAAAAGTATTGGGATGCCTGCCTTTACACGCCCATGAACTTTATTGGCATCCCAGTCTTAGTCCGTAGGGTTCAATATTGAGTTGGCCCACCCTTTGCAGCTGTAACAGCTTCAACTCTTCTTTGAAGGCTGTCCACAAGGTTTAGGAGTGTGTCTATGGGAATGTTTGCCCATTGTTCCAGAAGTACATTTGTGAGGTCAGGCACTGATGTTGAGACGAGAAGACCTGGCTCGCAGTCTGTGCTTTAATTCATCCCAAAGGTGTTCTATCAGGTTGAGGTCAGGACTCTGTGCAGGCAAGCAAAGTTCCCCCACCCCAAACTTGCTCATCCATGTCTTTATGGACCTTGCTTTGACATCGCCCCAGTCTCACCGCTCTCGAGCGCCCATGGGGCACGGGGTTACCCCAATCTCGGTAAAGAGCTGATGAGGCGGCTCTTTACCCATGTGATTAGCTGTGTAAACAAGTAAGTGGCAGTAATAGGGTCTCCTCACCTCACACTGACAGAGTGTGAGGAGAGGAGAGCCGATCAGCGGCATTTCCTTACAGGGGGGATCATCAGTGCAGACCCAACAGTGCCCAGCAGTGATGCCAGTCAGTTCCCATTTGTGATGCTAACTTAAGCCCATCAGTGATGCCAATTTGTTCCTATTAGTGATGCCAGTCAGTGCTGTCTTTCAGTGCCGCCCATCAGTGCCACATATCAGTGCTCATCAATGCTGCATATCAGTGCCACCTATTAGTTCCCATCAGTGAGGCATATTAGTACCTCCTCATCAGTGCCCTTTAGTGCCGCCTCATCAATGTCCATAAGTGCCGCCTCATCAGTGCCCATTAGTGCCGCCTCATCAGCACACATCAGTGAAGGAGAAAAATTACTTATTTCCAAAATTTTCTGACAGAAACGAAGAAACTTTTTTTTTCTTCAAAATTTTTGGTCTTTTTTCGTTTGTTTAGCAAATAATAAAAACCCAGTAGTATTTAAAAACTACCAAAATAAAGCTCTACTCTATATGGTGTGAGGGGTTAGCTCGGTAGCGGGGTTCGTTACACAGAGAGACAGCCGAGGAGTGGTTGAAAACAACAGTCTATGGTTTATTCTTCCAATTTTCTTCAAACAAGTGCAAGCATCCAAAACAGCATAAATCAAAACAAACATAAAATAAACCCTGGCCACTTGGGGCGTCTACCTTCACACACAGGAACCTACTTATGGTGTCTGTCCCAACCTACTGCTGGGCAGACACTGCTGGTCATACAGCAGAAAACCAATAGTCTTTGTTTTCTTTTCACACAGAAAAAATCCAACACTTCACCATCAGAAGTCTTTCAGCTCACGCTTTCCTTAACGCACACAGCTTCAGGAGGCTTTCAGCTCACTGCTCTCCTTAACGCACACAGCTTCAGGAGGCTTTCAGCTCACTGCTCTCCTTAACGCACACAGTTTCAGGAGGCATTCAGCTCACTGCTCTCCTTAACGCACACAGCTTCAGGAGGCAGCGATCAGTAGTCATCCTCTGGATAACTTATAGAGGGCTTAATTGCCTCATCCTGAATAGCTAAAGCTTTTTCAATGTCCTTACACCTTTCTGGCTACCTCTGCTACCTCTGCAGCCGACACCCTATAGTAATTGGTGAATTGTCTAAACAAGGCAGAAATGTGTGACAATACCCACAGATTTACCTGACTTCCTGTCACATATCCCCCCCCCCTTGTTTCGACCCAGTAGGGGGCGGAACACACCAGCCCAAATTCCTGATCGGGACACCTCTGTGCCAGCTATCAGCTGCGTGGGCTCAATCTTTTTTTCGGGTGCGTTTCCAGGCACGCCCTATCCCGAATCGGAGTCCTACAGTTCTGGAAACCCAGTTTTCCTTTATCCATTTCTACCGGAACTAGAGACAGGATTTCTGCTGTTTGCTGGTCCACGTTCAGCCCTTCCATCTCAGGGGGTTTGTCCAGTGGTGCAATACATGAGCCCTTCATGGATACCGCTAACTGACCAGGACAACCCCAGACCGCAGCAGCAGAAATGCTTTTCATCTGACTATTATGCAAAGGAACCTCTGACATTCCTAACCCCTCTTTCCCTAATAAACTTGGAACCACATCATTAGATAATGCCATATTCCCACACTGGTTTACACATTTCAATATCATGGTCACCAATACTATTGTTAGTAGAACCAATCATTAATTGATCACATTTTCCAATGTCACAGTTTCTGTTACCATCAGTATTGTATTTTAGAGTGTCTCCGGGTACATCAATTTGTACCTCTTTGCAGGTGACAGACAAAATCTCTGCTCCTGCCGCGTCCATATCAGGCCCTTCCTTTTCATGAGGTCTAGTGGGTGAGACAGTATCCGCGCCATTTACACCTGCTCAGCCATACCTCGGACCGCACTAGCAGAAGCGTTCTCTGTCACCGCATCATCAGGCGGAGAGACCTTCGATGTCTCCATCAGC
Source organism: Pelophylax lessonae (assembly GCF_965119305.1). NCBI lineage: Eukaryota > Metazoa > Chordata > Amphibia > Anura > Ranidae > Pelophylax > Pelophylax lessonae. Next base: position 627,716,912 of record NC_138768.1, on the reverse strand, counting down.
TCTCCAGAGAGCCTTCCATACCAAACCGTATCTGGAAGCACCCTCATAGGGAACTGAGAGATTACCTGCCACACTAATAAAACACACTGTACCAACCAGTTCCAATGGTGATTTAGGTTACCCAGCACAGCTTGTACTACCTGACTCCACCTATTGGTACTCCGCGATACCAACATACTGTAAGATTTTGGTACCTTCGGTACCCTTATAGGTCATTTCCTTCTTCATATTGCGTCCCACCTTTTCAGCTAGGTGGAACGCATATACCTTTAAGCCGCATGACGTCATCACTAAGCGCCGCTCTGAGCGGCTATTTCAATCGCCGGCTTCTCTCTCACAAATTGTTCGTTCAAACCGCATGGTATACAGCCTTGTCTTACGCTGCCGGAGCCTCCAGCTATTGCCATACCTGGATAGACCGGAACCTCGCTATTGATCCCGTATCTCGCTACCCGATCATTCACTCATTACCAGACACTTCAGCTTACTAATCTAACTAGTGATAAGTACCCCACAGGGGATTCCTTCCTATCAAACTTACACTATCTACTTCTGCATACTAAGGACTGTTACTATCTATGCATTACTATTTCTATCATCTGCACTGTTACATAGATTGCTAGCTCTTGAGTCTACTACCATCTATATCCTTGCACTAAGTTAGCCTCTCTTGTACACTCCATCTGCTGTCCCCTACCACCTGTTATTGCACATGATTGCTAACCTATCTACCATCATCTTCTACTCTCCTGAACATTACTATTGAGTACTCATCATTGCTATCACAACTCACGCCTGTCCTTTCAGCACATCACCTCTATACTATCATATACAACCTATCACTCCAGGAACATCTTATTGAGTGTTTGTATATTGTATGCTGAAGCAGGCTGGCCACAATGATGAGTCTGGAGAGTTGGACATGGTGATTCAACACATCTCTACACGACTACTGAGTGGAGATTCTGCAGCTGCAAATCCAACTCTCTAAACAAACGCTAGAGCGTTACAGATTGAACGAACCTTTAAAAAATGGATTCAGCAGAATTAGCCACTCAAGTGATACAATTAACACAAAAGGTAGATGCATTAATCCTTGCTCTTACTGAAGTAAAAAATGAAAATCAGACTTTAAGACAGCAGATAGCCCGTGTTTCACAACTCACTGCTGCTCAACCTCGTGAGCCTAAAATAAACCCTCCTCTAGTGTTTACAGGTGATCGGAAAAAATTTTGTGAATTTAAAAACGCATGTCAATTGCGTTTTAATTTAAAACCTCGTACTTATACTACAGACCAAATTAAAGTCTGTACTACTATTTCATATTTATCGGGTGATCCACGGGCTTGGGCAGACTCTCTCTCTCTTGGGAGGGCCCTCTTCTCAACTCCTATCCTTTGTTCATAGCGGAACTCGCTAGCTTATATGAAGACCCCAATAGGCAGAGTACTGCTGATAGCCAATTGAGGGCTTTAAAACAAGGAAGGAGACCTGTTGAAGACTTCATAGCAGAGTTCAAAAGATGGACCCTTGATTCTGGGTGGAATGATGCATCTCTGCGAACTCAGTTCAGACTCGGGTTATCAGAAGCCGTTAAAGACGAGCTCGCCCAAGCGGATTTACCTGGCACTTTGGATGCCTTAATACAGCTCAGCATCAATATTGACAGGCGACTGCGAGAAAGAAAGGCTGAGAAGATGGGAATGCCATTGTCCAGTCCTTCTCGGGTTTCGCCCGTTGACCCTACTCCTATGGAGGTAGGAACGATACGCCCTGAACGAGCCAGTAGAAGATCCGAAAACCTCTGCATGTACTGCGCCTCCTCGGATCATTTGATAAGCGTCTGTCCCCTTGTCCGCAAAAAAGACGGTGAGTGTTCACATGTCTTGCTGGGGGGTTTAACGACTTCCTTTTCTAATCCCTATCTCTTTATTCATTTGACACTACAGTGGGACCAAATTAGGATCACCACCAAGGCTATGATCGACACAGGATCTTGTGGGAACTACATTGATACTCGTTTTGTTACCTTAAATAAAATACCTATTATTTCAAAACCTAAACCTGTCTCTGTTAGTTTCATTAATGGTATCCCGTTATCTTCTGGTCCAATCACCAATCAGACACAAGCACTCCTTGTTACTGCTAACGAGTCTCATGCAGAGACAACCACTTTTGATGTATTACCTTCACCACATTTTCCCATTATTTTGGGACTTCCCTGGTTACACATACATCAACCAACCATTGATTGGAAGACACGGACTCTAACCTTCCCTTCTCACTATTGCGAGATCACGTGTAACCTCCAATCATATAAAAAAATCCTGTCTATGGTGTCAGATGAAATTACACCATCACCATGCTACCAGGATCTGTCAGAAGTCTTCCTTGAGAAAAACGCTCAAGTGTTGCCTCCCCATAGGGACTATGATTGTTCTATTGATCTACTCCCTAATAGCAAATTACCTTTCGGTCATGTTTATCCTCTTTCTCAGGATGAACTTTCTCATCTCAAGGAATACTTGGATGAGAATTTAGCGAAAGGGTTCATCAGACCCTCTACTTCTTCCACAGCTGCAGGACTTTTCTTTGTCCGCAATAAGGATTCAAGTCTTAGGCCTATTATTGACTATAGGCAATTAAATACCATTACGATAAAGGATCGCTATCCTTTACCTCTCATTCCTGAACTCATTGAACAAGTGCGCGGAGCTACCTACTTCTCTAAATTGGACCTAAAAGGGGCATACATCCTAATCCGAATCCGTGACGGGGATGAGTGGAAAACAGCATTCAGAACCAGATATGGATTATTCGAATATCTTGTGATGCCTTTCGGGTTGTGTAATGCTCCCGCAGCTTTTCAGCGATTCATAAATGACATCTTCAGAGACTTACTTGATGTTTGTGTTGTGGTATATCTGGATGATATACTCATTTATTCTCAATCTTTGTCTGAACATATAAAACATGTAAGACTTGTGTTGTCCAGATTACTCGCACACAATTTATACGTAAAATTAAAAAAATGCCTATTTCATAAAGAAGAAGTACTATTCCTAGGATACATCATATCTAAGAACGGAATCAAAATGGATATGAGCAAGATATCGTGTATTCTGGATTGGCCTGTACCAACAACTCGTAAAGCATTACAACGATTCCTTGGATTCTCAAACTTCTATAGGAAGTTCATTAAGAACTTCTCTGCTATTGTGAGACCTCTCACACAACTTACAAGTGTAAAGAAACCATTTAAATGGTCTGAAGAAGCCAATGGAGCTTTCCGCTTGTTAAAATCAAGCTTCACTTCCGCTCCCATACTACGCCATCCAGACCCATCCCTCCAATATATACTGGAGGTAGATGCGTCAAATATGGCAGTAGGAGCAGTTCTCTCCCAACGACCAACAAATACTTCACCACTTCACCCAGTTGCTTTCTTCTCTAAATCATTAAGAAACCCAGAGGTGAATTACCCAGTGGGTGAAAAAGAGTTGCTTGCCATAAAACTGGCACTAGAGAATTGGCGACATCTACTTGAAGGTACTCGATTGCCAATACTCATATATACAGATCATAAAAATCTCCAATACCTTCAGACTAACAAGACCCTTTCCCACCGGCAGGTACGTTGGTCACTATTCTTCCTAAGATTCAACTTCCTAGTGACCTACACGCCTGCAGACAAAAACAAAAAAGCGGATGCGCTATCACGATTAACCGAAGATAACTGCGCCGAAATCCCTTCATTTCCTATAATACCCTATGATCGTATTGTTGGTGTTGTTCGCTCCCTGAAGGAAGAGATTCTGCACAGTATAGGACTGGATTCACCTCCACCACAACTAAGTGCTGATGCAGAAGGCTTCCTCTACTTTAACGACAAACTCTACATACCTCCTAGTATGCGTACCAAGATCTTGGAATTATCACATGACGTACCTATGGCAGGACATATGGGTATGACTAAGACATTTAATTTGCTCACCAGGCAGTTTTGGTGGCCTGATATGAAAACGTCTGTACAAAAGTTTGTTTCCTCATGTGACATCTGTGCAAGGTCCAAAATTGACACTACAAAACCATCTGGTCTACTTTGCAGTCTACCAATACCCCAGGTTCCATGGGAAGTTGTATCCTTGGACTTTATAGTAGAATTACCACCTTCCAGGGGATTTAATACCATTCTAGTGTCAGTGGACCATCTGACAAAGATGGCACATTTCATTTCTATTCGCAGACTACCTTCATCTAAACAAACAGCGGAATTACTAGTGAAACATGTGTTCAAGCTACATGGAATTCCAAAGACTCTTCTATCTGACCGAGGTTCACAGTTCATCTCCAAGTTCTGGCAAGCTCTATGTCATATACTACGTATTGAGCGAAAACTCACTTCTCCTTATCATCCTCAGACCAACGGACAAACTGAAAGAGTCAACCAGTGCATTGAACAATACCTACGTTGCTACACCTCATACCTACAGGATGATTGGGTGGACCTCCTCCCTCTGGCAGAATTTGCTTATAACAATGCAACCCACAGTACTACTAAGCAGAGTCTGTTCTACTTAAACTATGGGTTTCATCCAACACTTCTTCCACCACGCATCCTTCCATCAAGTAACCCAGTAGCCTCAGATTATCTTACCCAAATAAAAGACTCTCTGGGTTTACTTAACACCACCATCTCACATGCTCATAGCCAACAAAAAAGGTATTACGACCTTCGTAGAAAACCTTCTCCTCAATACGCTATTGGGGATCTCGTTTGGCTATCTACAAAAAATTTGAGGTTAAAGATACCCAGTAAAAAGCTTGGACCTCTATTTCTCTGACCTTTTCCAATTAAAAAGCTCATTGGAAGAGCTGCAGTGCAACTCACTTTACCGGCAGATCTTAGAATACATCCCATCTTTCACGTGTCGTTACTGAAACCACATGTTCCCAACCAAGGAATAAGGCCTACCATCTCGCCTCCACCTCCAGTACAAGTTGAAGGCGGAGAGGAATTTGAGATTAGGGAGATTTTGGATTCTCGTATCCACAGAGGAAAACTCCAATATCTCATAAGATGGAAGAACTATGGACCCCAAGACGACACCTGGTTGGATACTTCTGACGTTCACGCACCCAGGCTTATACGAAGGTTTCACTCCAAATACCCGGAGAGACCAGTGCTATAGGCCTTCCGGAGCCGGCCTTAAGGGGGGGGGGGGGTACTGTAAGATTCTGGTACCTTCGGTACCCTTATAGGTCATTTCCTTCTTCATATTGCGTCCCCCCTTTTCAGCTAGGTGGAACGCATATACCTTTAAGCCGCATGACGTCATCACTAAGCGCCGCTCTGAGCGGCTATTTCAATCGCCGGCTTCTCTCTCACAAATTGTTCGTTCAAACCGCATGGTATACAGCCTTGTCTTACGCTGCCGGAGCCTCCAGCTATTGCCATACCTGGATAGACCGGAACCTCGCTATTGATCCCGTATCTCGCTACCCGATCATTCACTCATTACCAGACCCTTCAGCTTACTAATCTAACTAGTGATAAGTACCCCACAGGAGATTCCTTCCTATCAAACTTACACTATCTACTTCTGCATACTAAGGACTGTTACTATCTATGCATTACTATTTCTATCATCTGCACTGTTACATAGATTGCTAGCTCTTGAGTCTACTACCATCTATATCCTTGCACTAAGTTAGCCTCTCTTGTACACTCCATCTGCTGTCCCCTACCACCTGTTATTGCACATGATTGCTAACTTATCTACCATCATCTTCTACTCTCCTGAACATTACTATTGAGTACTCATCATTGCTATCACAACTCACGCCTGTCCTTTCAGCACATCACCTCTATACTATCATACACAACCTATCACTCCAGGAACATCTTATTGAGTGTTTGTATATTGTATGCTGAAGCAGGCTGGCCACAATGATGAGTCTGGAGAGTTGGACATGGTGATTCAACACATCTCTACACGACTACTGAGTGGAGATTCTGCAGCTGCAAATCCAACTCTCTAAACAAACGCTAGAGCGTTACACATACCCGACTGGAATGGAGGCACCCAGGTATACAAGGAATGTGCTTTTATTAGTTCAAGCAGTTCCAGTAACACACTTGTCATTTCAATGCACTCTGCATCGATATGCAACACCTTTTTAGGGAACTTTTCCTCGCCATAGACGTGGAGGGGCTCACCACTGCAGCCTGAGAGGTTGAGACATTTAAAGGGGCCTCCCCCTCACCGGAGGTAGCCATCATTACCACCTGGTGCTCCCCTGGAACACTGTCAGATGTATGTCTCACACTCATCACCTCCAATTCAACAACAATGAGCCTCTGCAAGTCAACACCAGTCACATGGTCACCCTGATACTTGACATTAAGAGTTTGGGCGGTGGATACCACATCTGCCATGCATGCGCCCTTAATCGGTCCTTCTGACTGGAAGGGAACAACTATCGCAGGCACCAACGCTCCCTTAGCCACCGGCTGATCTGCGATCCCTCCTTCTGGCATAGCAGTTGTTGTTTCCAGACCCTTTTCACATGCCAGAGCCTTGTCTAGCATGGCTATCAATTTTTTTGCCCAACTATCCCAATCCATTGTGCTTCCATCATGGGTGCTCTGCAGCACCGCATCACCTGCTCTAGGAGGCACCTGGGATTCTGCAGCACAAACAGTAACTTTGTCAGTTTTATACACATCACATTTTGTCAACCTGCTGTTACTCTGCGATAATGCATCATTTATCAAGCCTGGCTGCAATACACCACATCCACCACCCTGCTCAGGTGGCACTTCACAAACCTCACACACCTTTACATTTTCCACAGGCTGTATTATTTACCTGCACATTTTCAGTATTAGCAGATTGCACTAATACATTTCCACTAGAAAGTCCAGTTACACTCTGCCCCACCAGAGTAGTATTAGTACTGTCCTGGATAATCTCTGGCTCCAACATACGGAGACCCCCAGAGACTTCCATGGACAACCCAGAGGCTCTCACTCTAGTTGCCAAGGGAGGCATCCCCCTTTTCTCACTGCTAGTGAACACATCACCAACATAAGTATGTTTATCAACAGTAATACCGTTATCAGCATTTATACACACAGTGTTAAGAGCTTTAGCAAGCTCTCTTTGTTTATGAGCAACTGCAACCTGTGTGCTACTCAGCACACCACCCTTACTCTCCAAAGAGATACTTTTGCCCACTAGGGCGGCTCCACAGTTGTCCTGGGAAACCACATACCTCACCCCTGCGGGCTCATGGGAGGTTTCCCTGGGCATCTCTGCAGCACCTGTCACTAGGGAACCTGGCACACAGAGCGTTGTGGTCACCCCTAGTACATCTCTCCCAGCACTCTGCTGTATTATACCAGGCACATACAGAGTCCTCAAGTCTTTTTGAGTCTTTAACCTTGCTGCAGGTTGAGCTTCAACCTGTGTCTCCCCACTGCTCTGGGTATGACACTGCAGCAAGTCCATTTTCACATGTAGTGCGGATCTCCCCGCTGGACACACTCCCACTTCACTGGGATCAGTCCCACAAACTGCAACAGTCTTACCATATCCTGTAGCAGGTAACTTTGGCTTAATTTGAGTGCGTGGTCGCTCAGCTGCACAAGCTCACAAGCTACCGCCTCTTTGTGACCATAATGCGGCACTGCAGTCTTTTCAGACTCTCCAGCGGTGTTCCAGAACCTGGGGCAAGTAAAGATCCCATGCCCTATTTGACCACACTCCATGCACGGTACTGGATGCTGAAATTTAACTCCTTGGCATATCCTTGATGACTGACTCTCACACGTTGTCGCAGGATACCACTGGTCACGATCATCAGCAGACAGACTCCTTGGATCCCAGACATCCCTGCTGGGCTGGACGTTGCTGCCACGGACGACCATACTCCTCCTTTCCACACGCTGTTGTCCACATGGATTCCTGTTGCCAGGGACAACCTCTTTCACTTCTCCTTTAACTGGGGACGAGGTGATTAATTTACACCAATTCACATCAAATTCACACTCTGAATTTTCTGGCGTGGCTGGGTCATGTGGTAAATAACCCTCTAGCCACAGCAGCCTCTCTCTTGCCTTAGCAAGGATTGCATCCTTTTTTGCTTTGACCACCCCATCCTTTGCAGTCATGTAACAGTTCACAGCAGGAAAGAGAAACACATTTTTACTTTCCTTTCACAGGTACACCACCTGCAACACGCAATGCCTTTTGCCTGGCTGCACTTCTGCACACAGCCAACAGTTCCTGACCTGAATTCTTGTCTTTGTCTTCTCAAGCTTGTCATAAGCAGCTGCCTTTTCCTCATAGCGTTGATTAGCAGCTTCAAGGTCTTTCTGCAGTTTCTTTTTCACCTCTTCAACATTTTCTAACGAACCAACACTTTCTTCCATTCGCTTTTTCATATCCGCTATCTGAGCTTGAAGTGTTGAGACTTGCATTTGCTATAACCAGTTGTTTCAGTATCTCCTCCATTTTGGGTTTACTTTAACTGCCCGCGGCACTCCACCATATGTGAGGGGTTAGCTCGGTAGCGGGGATCGTTACACAGAGAGACAGCCGAGGAGTGGTTGAAAACAACAGTCTATGGTTTATTCTTCCAATTTTCTTCAAACAAGTGCAAACATCCAAAACAGCATAAATCAAAACAAACATAAAATAAACCCTGGCCACTTGAGGCATCTACCTTCACACACAGGAATCTACCTCTATGGTGTCTGTCCCAACCTACTGTTGGGCAGACACTGCTGGCCATACAGCAGAAAACCAATAGTCTTTGTTTTCTTTTCACACAGAAAAAATCCAACACTTCACCATCAGAAGTCTTTCACTGCTTTCCTTAACGCACACAGCTTCAGGAGGCTTTAATCTCACTGCTCTCCTTAACGCACACAGCTTCAGGAGGCTTTCAACTCACAGCTCTCCTTAACGCACACAGCTTCAGGAGGCTTTCAGCTCACTGCTCTCCTTAACGCACACAGCTTCAGGAGGCTTTCAGCTCACTGCTCTCCTTAATGCACACAGCTTCAGGAGGCATTCAGCTCACTGCTCTCCTTAACGCACACAGCTTCAGGAGGCAGCGATCAGTAGTCATCCTCTGGATAACTTATAGAGGCCTTAATTGCCTCATCCTGAATAGCTGAAGCTTTTTCAACGTCCTTACACCTTTCTGGCTACCTCTGCAGCCGACACCCTATAGTAATTGGTGAATTGTCTAAACAAGGCAGAAATGTATCTCCCGTTTGTGACAACACCCACAGATTTACCTGACTTCCTGTCACAACGGGTACAGCATTGCATGATTGCCCAATTGTCATTCAAAGTGTGACAGCGCTGAAAGCTGAAAATCGGCCTGGGCAGGAAGAGGGTAAAATTGCCCTGTACTGAAGCAGTTAAGCTTCATTGTATGCTATGTGTCTTTTCATATGCATTTAATTTCTAGTTACTTATTCCATTACACTTGGGACCTGTATTGTTATGGAAAGAACTGCGCCTGCATTCATGGTAACCACATCATGGGACTTTTAGAGCTCTTCAGGATCTGTGCACCAAACAGTGATATTAATTTTTATCTGATAGAAGATATAGAAGAGGGATATTGTAGTTTGCTGCCAAAAGCAAAATCTGATGAAGGCCCTTTCACAGTCCAAAGAACTGTAGTTTTTTTTTTCAGATATTGAAAACAAGTTCTTTGTGGGAGCTGGTTGTAATATGAAATGAAAGTGATATAAGATTCAGATCATCAGAAAAATACAAAATGTGGTCAGTTAAAGCTGATTTCCAGACAAACAGCTGACTACACAGATAAAATACAGAACTGTTTTTCTTTTTACCGATTTGTATTGTTGTTCAACCAGTTCTGAAATGTACCCAGCCTTGCTACACAGCACAGGCCTGCTTGGTGGGGCACAAAACTTATTTCTTCTCTGCTAAAGTTAAAGCATACCTCCAAACGTTTGAACTTGAGAATGGGGGACATTTCAGCGAGATCGTGACCAGCAGCAAAAAGTGGGTGTGACCAAACATGATAATGTAAGGGGCTTAAGGGCTGTGGTTCAACAAAACCTGGGCTTCCTCATACCTATAAAATATGTTTTGATTGCTGTGCCACAAGCTGGAGTCTCAGGAATACATATAAACCTCAACACAATCATTTAGAAAATGACTTCCAAAACATCCGGCTTTGTATACACTGAAAATAGACAGAGAGCTTATAGAGGATTATGAAGGACCTGAGGAACCAGAGATGGAGCCAGAGAATAAGTACTGCGGTACTGCCCACTGACCACGATCCATTCAAGTGAATGGGGACACTCTGCAAAGCACTCTTCAAGTTGTACCACACCAAACTGCATAATACTGAAGTACCATGTGGTTTGGTGGCCGCAAACATGCTGCCATTAACAATTAATGGCACCTGCATTTGTCTCACAAGGGCAGCGTGACTGCATGCAATGCGGGAAATGCACACGGAACACGCCTTTCCTGCATTGTGTTTCAGTGCGAACCAACCTTTAGGGAGAGAGATTTGAGAGAGGGAAGGATCACTGTGGTACATGGAAGTAAGGAAGGAGGGATAACTATGGTAAATGGAAGAAAGGAAGGAGGGACCAGTATGGTACATGGAAGGCAGAAAGGATCATTATGGTACATGGAAGAAAGGATCACTGTGGTACATGGAAGGCAGAAAGAAAGGATCACTATGGTACATTGAAGACAGGCTCAGTGTGGTACATGGGAGGCAGGAAGGAAGAATCAATCACTATGGTACAGGGAAGGCAGCAAGGATCACTATGGTACATGGAAGAAAGGAAGGAATGAACACTGGTACGTGGAAGGCAGGAAGGGTCACTATGGTACATGGAAGGAAGGAAGGATCACTACGGTATATAGAAGAAAGGAAGGAGGGATCACTATGACATATGGAAGAAAGGAAGGAGGGATCACTATGGTACATGGAAGAAAGGAAGGAAGGGTCACCATGGTACATGAAAGGGAGGAAGGATCTCTATGGTATATGGAAGGGAGGAAGAAGTAATTTTGGTATATGGAAAGCAGGAAGGATCACTAAGGCTCATGGAAGACAGGAAGGATGGATCACTATGGCACATGGAAGGCAGGAACATTATGGCACATGGAAGACAGGAAGGATGGATCACTGTGGCACATGAAAACAGGAAGGATGGATCACTATTGCATATGGAAGACAGGAAGGATGGATCACTACTGCATATGGAAGACAGGAAGGATAGATCACTACAGTGCATGGAAGGCAGGAAGGATGGATCACTACGGCACATAGAAGGCAGGAAGGATGGATCACTACGGCACTTGGAAGGCAGGAAGGATGGATCAGTACAGTGCATGGAAGGCAGGAAGGATGGATCAGTATGGTGCATGGAAGGCAGGAAGGATGGATCAGTATGGTGCATGGAAGGCAGGAAGGATGGATCAGTAAAGTGCACGGAAGGCAGGTAAGGATGGATCAGTAAAGTGCACAGAAGGCAGGTAAGGATGGATCTGTACAGTGCATGAAAGGCAGGAAGGATGGATCTGTCCAGTGCACAGAAGGCAGGAAGGATGGATCTGTCCAGTGCACAGAAGACAGGAAGGATGGATCTGTCCAGTGCACAGAAGGCAGGGAGGATGGATCAGTACAGTGCATGAAAGGCAGAAAGGATGGATCACTACGGCGCATGGAAGGCAGGAAGCATGGATCACTACGGCACATGGAAGGCTGGAAGGATGGATCACTACAGCGCATGGAAGGCAGGAAGGATGGATCACTACGGCGCATGGGAGGCAGGAAGGATGGATCACTACGGCGCATGGGAGGCAGGAAGGATGGATCACTACGGCGCATGGAAGGCAGGAAGGATGGATCACTACGGCGCATGGAAGGCATCAAGCATGGATCTGTACAGTGCATGGAAGGCAGGAAGGATGAATGAGTACAGTGCATGGAAGGAAGAGAGAGAGGGGAGAATTCACCCACCCCAGGCAGGCATTGTGTACACTGGCTGCTCAGTGACGTCCACACAACACCTTCACAGCACAGCATTGGCTGCACTCTGGGGGTTGAGGGCGGGCACAGGAGGACACGGGGAGGAGGTGGAGAACTAGAATACCTCCTCCTCTCTCCTTGTACTGCATGTAGAGCCGGCGGGGCGGGTGAGTGGGCAGGCTGTGCATTGAACGAGCATTAGCCTCGCCAGCTGCACGCGCACACTGGACAGGCGGATTAGTGGAGTTAAGTGACCATTCTTCCAGAAACGCATTTGTGAGGTCGGGCACTGATGTGGACTAGAAGGCCTGGCTCACAGTCTCTGCTCTAATTCATCCCAAATATGTTCTATTGGGTTAAGGTCAGGACCCTGTGTAAGCCAGTCAAATTCTCCCACCCTAAACTCACTCACCCATGTCTTTATGAACCATGTTTTGTGCACTGGTCCAAATCAATTGGTGGAGGGGGGGATTATGGTGTGGGGTTGTTTTTCAGGGGTTGGGCTTGGTCACTTAGTTCCAGTGAAGGGAACTCTTAAGGGGCCAGCATACCAAGACATTTTGGACACTTGCATGCTCCAAACTTTGCAGGAACAGTTTGTGAATGGCCCTTCCTGTTTCAACAAGACTGCTCACCACTGCACAAAGCAAGGTCCATAAAGACATGGATAAGTGAGTCTTGGGTGGAGGAACTTGACTGGCCTGCACAGAGTCCTGACCTCAACCTGATAGAACACCTTTGGGATTAATTAGAGCAGAGACTGCGATCCAGGCTTTCTCGTCTACATCAGTGCGTTACCTCACAAAATGCGCTTGTGGAAGAATGGTCAAACATTCCCATAGACACACTCCTAAACCTTGTGGTCAGCCTTCCCAGAAGAGTTGAAGCTGTTATAGGTGCAAATGTGGGCCAACTCAATATTGAACCCTACGGACTAAGTTTGTGATGCCATTAAAAGTTCATGTGTATGTAAAGGCAGGCATCCCAATACTTTTGGTAATATCGTGTATTTCACTTAGTACTGATTAAGTAACCCAAAGACATTAGATGACATGCAGCTGTATTTGGCCACATTGGTTGATCATCTCATGCCTGTGTTGGCAAGAAGGTGTTACCCAGCTATCAGGTCTCTCAAGGGAAAGTAAACTTATTTTAGTAGTTTTGTTCCATCCTTGAATACAATGTCATCTGATGTTAGTAAGCACACACAAAGTCTTTCTAATTTTTAGCGATCACAAATGCGAAAAAATACTAATTTGTGCCTTCATTACTCAACTTAAAGCGGATCTTCACCCTCCCCCAATTTTCTTTTTTAAACTCCTGCTTACAGGATGAGGCTTTCTGCAAAATTCAGATACTCACCTACCTAGCAGTTCCAACGTTGCCCTGCAGAATCTTCTTTTCTGCCACTGACTGGGTTCCGCACTGTCATGTTCTCTGTGACATCACAAAGAGGCTGCAGCTAGGCTTGCCCCACTACCTCCTTGTGAATGAGGGACTATGCCTCCCGGGATATGCGATATGCATAATCTAAGGAGGCATAGGGAGCACAGTGCACGTCATTCTCCAAGGTAAGTGATGTGCATGGGGGGGTGGCCCAAAGTCTTCTCTAAGAGTAGGATCACACTCATTCAGCTTTGCTGCCCACAGTGCCGGTATGGCAGTCCAATATCTTAAATGGGTTGCTCTGCTTGTGTTTCCCGCAGGAAAAAAGTTCCTGTAGCATTTAAAAAACACAGTTTTGCACGGGTTCCCACACCCGCAAACCCATTGCCTTTTTAGATACGTGGGGGTGCCATTAGGAAGGAATGGCAGCCCGTACATTTTTAAAGAGCAGCGCGGGTGCAGATATTGCTGCAATTCCCACACCTGCAGCTACTCACAATAGTGGGAATCTAGCCTTGGGGATCTACAAATCGCCCGAAGACACCAGTGCCGGAGCTCTGCCATGATGGATTCTATCCTGTGCAGGTATGCTGGAGCAGCCATCAAGGCTGAGTTAGGGACTAGGGATGATAGGGAGACTTTGTTCTGTATGCTGCGAATTTCCAGTTTTTGAAACTTGCCTGGTCTGAATTTATTCAAGGGGTGTAATACAACAACCAGCACACATAATCTACAGCTCGGGTCGGGTAAACACATTGAGGTATGAAGACAGTATCGAGAAAGTATGTACATGTGACATGTGGGATAGCCTGTTGTAGCAGAGGTTGCTGTCAGCACTCTCTCTGTGAGTGGTCCATCTCCCATCGTAACAGGAGCAGATCAGCACCGCAGAGGTTCTCAGCCTGTGTACAGATAGGCACACAGGGGTACCCCATTCCATTACTGGGAGTGACGTAGTAGTGATATGATGGACAAGTGGAGTGGGCATAGGCTCTGCGTGTCCCTCCTAAATGCAGCAAATAACAGTAGTGGTGTACATTAAAATCAACAGAGTTTACTTGAGTTCAGTCGTCTGTTCAAGTAAAGGTATTCCATGTGTAAGGCAGTGACCCTGTTTAAGGTGCCTAGCGTAGCCTAGAAGAACTCACCCTAGGGTAGGCCTCCTATGTAACCCCCACTTGCCACCCAAAGAGGAGGAAAACATGGAGGAAGTGTCACCTGCCTACTACTGGACTCTCTACATATTTACCTGCTCTGTGCAATAGTTTTGTACAGAGCAGCCCCGGCCTTCCTCTTCTCGGGTCCTTCACCGGTTCTCCTGGCTCCTCCCCCCCACTGAGTGCCCCCATAGAAAGCTGCTTGCTATGGGGGAACTCAGGCATGCTTGCTCCCAAGCCCCTCTCTGTGGGCCCTTTGACACATGGAGCACGGCTTTGCCCCACCTCCCATCTCACTGGCTGTGATTGACAGCAGCAGAAACTAATGGCTGCCACTGCTGTGTCTGAACTAATGAGGAGGGAGAGAACTGAGAGAGCCTCTGATCTCTTTCACAACCCTGGATCGAGATCAGGCTCAGGTGAATATAAGGGGGGGGGGGGGGACTGCATGTAGAAGGTTTTTTTTCCCTTAAAGCGATTGTAAAGTCTCATTTTTATGTTCTATAAAAATACCAAAATATTATACTTACTTCCTCTGTTGCAGTGGATTTGCACAGAGCAGCCTGGATCCTCCCCTTCTCCTGGCCCCTCCCTCCTGTTCAGTGCCTCCATAGCAAGCAGCTTGCTATGGGGACACCCAAGCCGAGTCACAGCTTCCTGTGTCCATTCAGAAATGGAGCCCCAACCCGCCCCCTCTCTCCTGATTGGCTAGCTGACTTTGATTGACAGCAGCGGCAGATCGCTGGACAATCAGGGATCTCAGGTAAGTATTAGGGGGCTACTACACACAGAAGGCTTTTTATCTCAATGCGTAGAATGCAATAATAAAATAAAAAAAAAAACTTCTGGCTTTACAACTCCTTTAATGCAGAGAATGCATTAGGTTAAAAAAAATGTGAATACTTCCTATTGGCTGTCCAGAGGCTGGGTTCTCTCAGGATCCAGAGGAGGAGTGACATCAGTGTGAGGGGACTGTTGGGGACCGGCCACAGCGCAGGCACATTTTCAGCACCCACAAACTGCACAGTGAACTTAGGTGACTATATCTTCCTTTACAATAGAGTCACCAGATGTCCCCGCACAGTCCCCAGACTGAGGACACTGTCCCTGGACCAAGTCTGTCCCCGGTTTTGTCCACAGATTCAGGGCTGGATTAACGTACACAGGGCATCCAACGCTGGCTGAGAAACAGCCTAGTGGCTCGAATGCCGATGCACCCTGAAGGATGATCTCACTGCTGCTCCTTCTGCTGTTCAGTGGTGGAGAGGCAGAGCCAAAAATTGACTGTGTGGAGGGCTGAGACTGCAAGGTGAGAGGATGGGGGATGGGGGGGGGGAGTCTGCAGTCCTGTACCCAGCGCTCTGTGTATTATGTAATCCTGTACTCAGCGCTCTTTGTATTATGTAGTCCTGTGCCCAGCACTCTGTGTATTATGTTGTCCTGTGCCCAGAGCTCTTTGTAGTATGCAGTCCTGTACCCAGCGCTCTGTGTATTATGTAGTCCTGTACCCAGCACTCTGTGTATTATGTTGTCCTGTGCCCAGAGCTCTGTGTAGTATGCAGTCCTGTGCCCAGCGCTCTGTGTATTATGCAGTCCTGTGCCCAGCGCTCTGTGTATTATGCAGTCCTATGCCCAGCGCTCTGTGTATTATGTAGTCCTGTGCCTAGTGCTCTGTGTATTATGTAGTGCTGTGCCCAGTGCTCTGTGTATTATGCAGTCCTGTGCCCAGTGCTCTGTGTATTATGCAGTCCTGTGCCCAGTGCTCTGTGTATTATGTAGTCCTGTGCTTAGCGCTCTGTGTATTATGTAGTCCTGTGCCTAGTGCTCTGTGTATTATGTAGTGCTGTGCCCAGTGCTCTGTGTATTATGCAGTCCTGTGCCCAGTGCTGTGTGTATTATGCAGTCCTGTGCTCAGCACTCTGTGTATTATGTAGTCCTGTGCCTAGCACTCTGTATTATGCAGTCCTGTGCCCAGCACTCTGCAAATCACATGCAAGGTTTGTGCGTTGCGAATTCAGCCATACAGATTATGTGGGTGAATTTGCATTGCATTCGGACCAAAGTCGTGCAGGACCCTTTTTTAGTCCACACCAGAAGCAGATTGCATGGGTGAAGGCGATCTGATTCAAGTCAGAACTGACAGTTCGCACTGCTATAGGCAAACTGATCTGGGGGTGTCGTTACCTTTGTATTGACACCCCCAGCAATTTGCATATGGCAGTGTGAACTGCCTGTGAGTCGAGTGTGATGCAGGAACCCGCAGTGGATTCGCAGGGGTTCTCTCATCGCATATGTGTGAACCGGTGTTCTGTCAGAATACCGCTACCTATCAGACTCTGCTACCTGAAATGATGTACGGAGTAGAACAACTTACTGTGCATGTACCATGCGTTCCAACATGGCCGTTATGCGTTCCAATAGGTTTCCTAATGTGACAGAACACGAATCAGCGGCGGACATCTTCTTACACCCACGCAAGTCCTGAATTTTACATTTATTTTAGCAGTAAGCTCACCTTATACACTGTATACTGAAATAGACTATTTCATAGCGACCAAGTGAAATAGTCTATATCACTATAAAATCAGTTTGTCGCTGAGCAGTGCGGGGTGTACCAAGATGGCCATCGCCACCTTCTACCTGCAGGTTTCTTACTATACTTACTAGAATGAAAGGAAAAGGGGAACAGTAATAAGCCCCCTTTTCCTCATGGGAGAGTGGCTGGGGGAAATAGGAAAATAGTTCATGAGGTAATATTTACCTCCTTTTTTCCCTCAGGTAAAAAGGGAGGGATTTTCAAGGTATCCTGAGGGAATAGCTGTAGTGGGCGTGGCGTTGCAGGGGTCAGAGCACCTATAGGAATAGGTTTAGTATGGAAGTTTCTAGAGCCCTCTAAGACCTTATATAAGGTGGAGCTCCCCTCAGAGGGGCTCATTCGCCTCAGAAGATTCAGCAGTGTGAGTTCCCCATCCCCCCCTCCCTTGTCGCGGCTGTTATATTATGTGGTGGAGTCACCTTTGCTATAGCAAAGGGGGACGGTTTTTTCTTATATATTTGAGTGGAAGTTGATGATTTTAAATGTGATCTTATTTATCCGGCCTGAGCCGTGGTGTCTAGGCTGTTGAGAGTGTTAATGTTTTATGATATATTTATTTATTGAAAGTTTTAAAAAAACAGTAATAAACGGCCGCTGCCTATATTTTTCCAAATAACACAGGTGTCTGCTTTTTATTTAAGTTAATTGTTAATATTATATTTGGATCCTGCCTACTATCCCATACAATAATAATACAAATGTAATACTGTGATTCAGTATATAAGGTCAGTTAACTGGTAAAATAAATGTAAAATTCAGGACTTGCGTGGGTGTAAGAAGATGTCCGCCGCTTCTTCGTGTTCTGTCACATTAGGAAACCTAATAGTGGCCATGTTGGAACGCATGGCGCATGCGCAGTAAGTTGTTCTAGTCCGTACGTCACTTCCGGTAGCAGACTCTGATAGGTAGAGGTATATCTGACAGAACACCGGCACCTAAACTTGTAAACAAAAAGTGCCAAATAGACTATTTCACAGCGACCGAGTGAAATAGTCTGTTTCACTGTATAATCAGTTTGTTGCTGAGCAGTGCGGGGTGTAGCAAGATGGCCGCCGCCACCTTTCTTGCTATACTTACTAGAATACAATAATAATACAAATGTAACACTGTGATTCAGTATATTAGGTCAGTTTACTGGTAAAATAAATGTAAAATTCAGGACTTGCGTGGGTGTCGCAAGTCCTGGTCGGCAAGTGTATAAGTGCAAATTATAGTTACCCTTCAATATCTTTTTTTTTTTTTTTTTTTTTTTCAAAATGATTTTATTGCCTTTTCTAAAAAGGTATCACATTTTATAGTTTTTTTAGCCTTTCTTAAACGATTAAGAAATGGTGTAAAAATGGAAGTAAAATAAAGTAAATACGCTGCTGAAATAAAGTTAAAAGAGCTGCTTGGTACAAGAATGCTCTGACTTTCATGCATATGGTAACAGTGCAAATTTACAAGCTGACATTGATTTGCCATGATGTAGTAGTTATTTATACTACATGTGTATTCTGTGTATGAGGAAACATCCTGTGGTAGAGAAGTGAGGCAGCTGAGGGCAGTGCTAGTGATGTAGGGTGTGTCTGTCTGGGAAAGCTGAGTTCACTTCCACACACTGGGCTGTGGCTGGGTCTCCATTACTTTCTTCACTCAGCCTGATCAGCAAGCATCTCACTGCTAGCCAGAGGGAGGAAACACAACAGGACATGTAAGTGCACACCAGGACATATATTGTCTGTGTATTATACTGCCAGGGGGATTTTACAGTTCACACTGTCAGGGGGATTATACAGTTCACACTATCAGGGGTAGTATACAGTTCAGAGGTAGTTCCAGGAGGAGAGGAGCCTCCAGCATCAGCAGGATAAAGCTGTACTTCTGTCAGCATTTTGACTTGCTGCTTTGCAAGCAAATACTGCAAGCAAAAGTTGCGATATAGACAGGAAGTTGTTTGCAAATGTTTGTTTAAAGTATAACTAAAGGCTAATAATAATAATAATAATAATAATAATAATTTTTTATTTCGTTTTGGGTCTAGAGCAGGGAAGGATTAGAACGCCTGCAAGGTTGTGTGTTTTTTTTTTTTTTTTTTTTTTTATTGCCCCTGTTCGGGAGATTCAGTCTCTACTGTTCTCATTGAAAGTGAAAGAAACTCACCAAATTTTGTGTTGTCACCAGAACAGGAATAGAAGGGAAATCTTCCTTTTGGGGACAACCAGGGATATTCTTAGGCTAGGCTCACACTATATGCAGGTTTGGAGCTGCTTGTTATCGCACCAAATTCTTAATGGCAACCCCCCACACACTTGTAAACAGCAACACGTTTGCTCGTGCTGGGAACCACGTAGCACTACTACTACTTTGATTTTTGGAAAAGGTGCAGGGACTTTTTCCTGGTGTTTTCTGTAGGTACAGCAGCCCATTAAAATGAATGGGCTGCAGTACCCATGCAAACCAGGCTGCATAAATTTAGCCTTACTTTGGAGGGATTTCCTCTCCCTGTTTTGCTTATGGGACTGAAAGTGAAGGGGAAACTTCTGGAAAAAAAAAATAATCTGACAAGGGTTATAAGCCCCCCCCCCCTTCCATTACTGTACTCTGTCCAAAATAGGGAAATTTTCTTTTTTTCCCCCCCCTTTATCAGCGCTGGACTTTAGGAGGCTTTCTCCAGTAAGGCAGTACAAGCTGCAGGCATGCACCATTGGTCCTATTTCTTAGTTCCCAGTACCCCCCAGCAACCAATCAGAATTGATTTAATCTAGCTGCGATCTAAGCAGTGGCTTTTCATTGGTTGCTTTTGGATTATTGCACTTTTTAAATAAAGCTATATGTTTATTTTTTTTTTTATAGCATTTACAATACCAAAAGATGATTCCTAAGTGGTTGCTGGTAGTTACTACACTTGCTAGATCTAGAACTCTGGTGACTACTAATACTAAAAGAATCGTATTACTCCAGTGTATATGTCACTATCAGATGTCACCTGAACACAAAACCAGGGAGGATGATTGATTTGCATACAGCTTACCTGTGTGTGTGTGCACAGGCCGAGCTGGAGAAAGCAAACCCTCCTACTGTACTACAGGAATATCTTTGTGAGTACTTTGTTATATCTATTAAACGTCCTCGCAGAATGCCTTATTTTTTTGTTTCAAAAATGTTTTTGGTAGCCAGCCATGGCCTTGATTTTAAGCAGTGCATGATCTGTTTACTTAGCTATTACATATTTTATAATTTAGCCTTTACTTCCCTTTGCAGCCTTTGAAACCTACTTTACACTAGCAGCAAGATGGCAACGGTAAGTGGATACCATATGATTTTGTAGTATTAACTGATCATTGAAACTGAGGGTGTTGCTTTTGTCATGTATTTAGGCAAAATAAAACCTGAAATGATTTGTTTTTGAAGTAAGACGTAAAAAAAAAAAAAAAAAAAAAAAAAAAATATTTTCTTTATTTTCTCTATCCGAAATTTTTTTTTTTATTTTATTTTTTTTTAAATATATGTATTGTTTTTTTCATATTTCTGCATTGCGCCCCCCCCCCCCCGCCCATCAATTGTTTAGACTCCCCATGTCTTGGATCTAAATCAAGCATTCCTGTACATTAGAGATTAGCTCGGGCGTCCTCTAAACTCTTCTCTCGACAAACTCCCAAATTTGCGCTCTCTATTTTTTATTTTATTAATTTTTTACTCTAAAGAGCAACAGGCTGGGTCACTTCGACTCTGCAGCTCTCCACTTTGTTACGTGAGCTGTGGGGCATAAACGACCTGCCCTGCAACTCATTGAAGTTAAAAAACAAAAAACACATTCGTTCAGCTAGAGGTGAGTTTCGAGGATGTTTGAGCTCATTGCTACTCCACATTTGTCCCACTTGGGCCTATGTATAGATAATACATTTGCTATTACATTTGTACTTTATATTACACTAGATTTCAGCCAGTACATGATTGTAATGTAATACAGCTTGACCGCTATTGCCTGTATTAATAATTGTGTACAGAGGAATGGCCAGGGCATCCATTCATTCTTTTTTTTTTTTTTATTTTTACGTTCGATTTTACCTTATATAAACCAAGAGCAAAATTTAGCTTGTAGTAATCAATAGCATCTAATAAATAGCTTACTAATCTAACTGAATTGTTTCTGCAGTTTACTGAACTGCATTGTGTTTGCCTGCCCATGTGCTACTGTTTTTGCAGTCTATATTTGCTATTGCAGTAAATTTATTTTTGCCCAGTAAAATACTATTTTAGATTGAGATAATAAAAGTGTTGATTCAATAACGTATGCTGTTTATCAGAACAAAACAGTTGTGTTTCTGTATATGAATAGTCCCTATAAAGAGCGATGCAAAGCATTGACGTGTACAGCTTCTCCTTCCTCCTAGTAGAATGATTTTCCATCTATGTGTTGAACCCACCCAAAAAATCTAAAAGGAGGCTGGGCAGTTTGTGCTGTGTCACCGGTCATATGAAAGGGAGTCTGCTTCCAGCTTTCATAGCCGTACAGATGTAATTCGTAACCCCATCAATGCCGAGATGTATTTTCTCACTACGCTCTGGCATTACCTGCCTGCAGGATTCAACTCTGTAGTGTTCACAATGAACTCATTTACTCTAGTACAACATAAGTGGGAGGAAAGTTGCAAAGCAGGTTTTATATGGAGATGCAAATGCAAACTATTTCCTGGCTAAACTGCAAGCAGGGAAGCTAACTACAATTTTGAAGCTTAAAATAGTTTTTAAAGTGTTCTCCACAAAAAACAGCCTTCATTAGTACAAAAGCAGCTTGCAGACCCTAACAAAATAAAAAATCAAACCGCAGCATTAAAAGTGAGACTACCCTGTTGCAACCCAAGAGTTTTTCAGCAGCAGTGTCCACATCCAGAGAAAGGACAACCAAGTCCAGCTGTAATTTTTATTACAACCAGAATACAGAGGATTCCAATGATCAGTGTGAAGGAGGACACCGATGCCACCAAAAAAACTCACCAGACCGCAGTACAGAAATAAGGTAATAGGCGTGCAATCCACATGATGAAAATGTGAAGATCTTGTGTCCTCAATTCTTCCACTGCTCCAGATAGACGAGGTTTACTGACACAGTCCCATTTTGACAGAATTACAAAAGAGCTTAGTGTAATACTATTTTAGTGAACCCATCCAAGTCAAAACTTTTCGACAGCATATTGTGTTATTGCGCTAACTCCACCAAACATGCTTTATCTAATAGGAGTCAATCCTCCAACTGCCACTACTGGACAGCTTGGTTTGTTAAAAGAAGTTGAACAATAAGACCTACTGGCTAGATCAACAGGTGAAAATAAAGGCAAAAAAGAAAAAAAAATGCACCAACCAGATCTAAGGAAAGCGGAAAAATATTACGTTTTTAGTTTTAATGCCGCTTTAATGATCAGCCAATGAAACATAAAATTCCCCTTGCGTTGATTCAGGTCAGAAGGTTTTAAAGTGGTTATTAGCCCCGGTTCACACTTCTGCAAGTGCCGGGTTTGCATGTAATGTCGGAGTGCACTGCTCCTTCATTACATGCGATCAGCTGTGCGGTGCGAGTTTAGCCATACACTTTGTATGGCTAAATTCGCATCGCACCCGCAGCAAACTCGCACAGGAGGCATTTTTGCAGCCGCATCAGGATCGGATCGCACAGCGGTTCACACTTGTGCGATCCGATCCTGTGCGAACTGCAAGATCGCACTGCGATATGCGATCAAACTGGGGGTGTCGTTAAGATTACATTGACACCCCCAGCGTATCGCATATGGCAGTGTGAACTGCCGGGGGTGCGTGTGCGATGCGGGAACAGGCTGCGAGTTCGCAGCCTTCCCGCATCGCATAAGTGTGAACCGGACCTAAAAAGCCTTAACATTTTTTATCTTAAAGGAGAAATATAGCCAAAGCTAATTTTGCTGTACTTCTTCTGTGGGTCACTGGAGTACAGTTTGTTCTGCACTCCTGAACCTGTTCTCTGCAGACAGCGGGCTGAAGTCACAGAGCCTGAGTTGCTGAGAGCCTAAACCACTCCTCCAGTAAGTGCGGGTGTCAGGAACGGAGCTGCTGTGCGGGGGGTGGGGCAAGAGCAGAGCTGCCGTACGGGGGGGGGAGGAGCAGAGCTGCTGTGTGGGGGAGGGGGGCAGGAGCAGAGCTGTCACCAGCTCTCTGCTCAGGGAGCCATGAGAATCGAGAGGTTGGTGGTGTTTGATCGCTTGGTTCTCAGTCTTGGAGTCAGCGAGGGACAGATCAGGGCCGGATTAAGAGCATCATGGGCTTGGTGCTGAGGATTTTAAAGGGCCTTAAGGGCCGTGCCTTAGCATGCACCCAGAGGAGGAAGGGTGCAGCCATGCATGCCTAATTCAACATGGGATGCTGTCTCTGAAGCCCATAAACACATCCATGCATCGGCAACTGTCCCTCCTTGTCCGGCCTTCGTGCTGTGTGGGGAAGTTCTGAGGGAGCTGCCTGGGGAAGCGAGCATAGAAGCCAGACTTCTGTGTTTACAAGTGACAGAAGAGCGGTAACAGAGAATATGGCCAACCCGGGGCCCATATTAAGGTAGGGGCCTGGAGCTGCAGCTCCAATAGCCCCTATGTTAATCTGGCCCTGGGACAGATGCAGCATTGCACCGATGCTGCATCCACCTAGCTAAGTATGATTCTGACAAAGCAACCCATGCTGCTTTTTTTTTTTTTTTTTTTTTTTTTTTTTTTTTTTTTTTTTCCAAAATACATTTTTATTGAAATTTAAACATATAACAAAGTCACATAATAATAATAAGCATCTCAGTGACATAAAAAACACAGTAAGTAACTCAAGTATAAATGGTATACACCTCGTAGTGGTTAGATAGAGCAAGGCAACACAATGGTATCAAGCATGTATATGGGATTGGGCAGGTTTAGAGTCGAGAGCGTCGTAAATAAGGGAGATACCTCTTGATTTAGGGGCAACTGACTGCTAGAATTTCCAAATACGTTCATCTACTTGTACCCATGTAGCTTCTAAACGTCTACAATATGATGTCAGATCGGCCTGTGTTAGATATTTGTCAGCAAGGGAGGAGAATGGAACCACACAGAGTTCGTCATCCAATGAGGCGAGAGGGAATTCCCCTCTCCTCCCAACTAGTAAGGGATAAGTCAGGAATGACTTAGTAGAGGGAGCTCAGTGGGTGTGTTAAGACAGCGGCTGTGTAGTAGTCCTTCAAATTTGGAAGACCAATGCCCTCTGCTAATTTGTGTTTTTGTTGGATTCGCAGAGAGTAGCGGGATTTCTTCCCTGCCCATACAAATTTGGCCAACTGTTTCTGCATAGTAGTGAAAAATGAGTGTGGGACAGGGATGGGAAGGGTGTGGAAGATATATAAAAGCCTGGGCAGGAGCATCATTTTATATGCCGAAAGTTGGCCTGATCAGGATAAGAAGTCGTTTTGGAGCTTGGCAAGGTCATGTTGAAAGGACAGTATCAGTGGGGTGTAGTTTGCTTCATAGAGGCCTGACAAAGATTTCATTAATTTAATTCCTAGGTAAGTCAAAGGGCCTGTGGACCAGGGGTATGGGAGTGAATTACTTAATATAGCTGTGGTATGCGGATCTACATTGAGACCTAATATATGAGATTTGGAAGAGTTAACCTTTATAGAAGGAAACCTTGGCGAATTGCTGTAGGAGTGCGTGTGCTCGGGGCAAGGAATGAGACGGGTCTGAAAGAGTAAGGATGACATCCGCGAAAAGTGACAATTTATGTTGGTGGCCACGGGACGCAATGCCGGATATTTTGGGATGGGACCAAATAAATTCCGCCAACGGCTCCATTGCAAAG
This sequence comes from Pelophylax lessonae, assembly GCF_965119305.1. NCBI lineage: Eukaryota > Metazoa > Chordata > Amphibia > Anura > Ranidae > Pelophylax > Pelophylax lessonae. The sequence continues at coordinate 627,691,901 of NC_138768.1, read as the reverse complement.
GGCAAAAATTAGAGGAGAAAGGGGACATCCCTGTCTGGTGCCATTGGAAATAGTAAAATTTTTGGAAAACATGCCCTCACAAAAACAAAGGCCGAAGGGCATGAGTACAGGGCCATAATGGCATCATGGACCTCTCTCTGGATATGCCAAACTTCTGCAACACCTGTCGTAGGTATTCCTAGTGGACTCTATTGCACGCCTTCTCTGCATCCAATGCAAGGAGCAGAGAAGGCGATTGAGTCTCCTCGGCCAGATGGACAAGGTTGATCATCCTCCTGGTCATATCAGTCGCCGGCCTACCCCAAACAAACCCGACCTGGTCGGCAATAACCCGGGGGAGAAAGCCCGCAAGGCGGTTCGCGATAAGCTTAGCATATAGCTTGATGTTTGTGTTTAGGAGTGAAATGGGTCTAAAATGTTGTGGGGAATTGGGCTCTTTTCCTGGCTTCGGCAGTGTAACAAAAGGTAAAAATAAGGATAAATAAACTGCGCTAACTAAAAACAAATATAAGCAGTTAGCACACTAAAACAGACGTGTTATTAAGCAATATAGAAAAAAGTACAGTGCAGCGCTAAAAAATATACTGTATAACAGCATATGTATGTATGTATGTGTATGTGAAAAGGCAATCAAGTCCCAAGTGAAATAACACAAATCATCCAAGGTGAAAAGAGTGATCCAAGAAGGACATCTGATCCCAACGCCAACAGGAGAGGTAATGGTTAAGCGCTCACCGGAACATGTGGACCCAACTTATCATATGATAAAAGGGTCAGGAAGGCTCATGTATATCCTGCAATTCTTCTTCAAGTTGTAACACCGGATATTCAAGTTTGTAGTCAGGGGGTCAAATTGAGACGAGTATCCTCTTTTTCTCTCCAGATGACATAAAAATCCCAGACAAAACAAACATAGTGTAATTCCGGTTTGAACAATTTAATAAATGAATAAAAGTACACTTACAAACATCCGGGATCAAAAAAAGCAGTGAATACAGGTATACAGATCAGGCAATCTGTGACATAATCCTGGCTGCATAAGGCTAAGGACTAAGTTGGGTCCACATGTTCCGGTGAGCGCTTAACTATTACCTCTCCTGTTGGTGTTGGGATCAGATGTCCTTCTTGGATCACTCTTTTCACCTTGGATGATTTGTGTTATTTCACTTGGGACTTGATTGCTTTTTCAAACATATATATGCTATTATACAGTATATTTTTTTAGTGCTGCACAGTACTTTTTTCTATTCAGCAGTGTGACCACTGTAGCTGTAAACATCTCTGGGGGGAATGAGGCTTTGGATTTAGCTTCCTCGAAGACTGACAGTAGATGCTGTACATGCTTCTCTTTTTAATGTATTTCTTACATTAGGGTAAAAAATGTTTAGGCATTAGTATCCCCCCCCCCTTTTACTTACCTGAGCTCTCATCAAGTAAGCAGTGGTGGTGGTGAGGGGGGTGGGATTTGTGGCAGCAGCGGTGGTGTGAGGGGGGTGGGATCAGTGGCAGCGGTGGTGGTGAGGGGGGGTGGGGATCAGTGGTGGTGGTGGTGAGAGGGGGTGGGATCAGTGGCAGCGGTGGTGGTGAGGGGGGTGGGATTAGTGTCAGCTGTGGTGTGAGGGGGGTGGGATCAGTGGCAGCGGTGGTGGTGGTGAAGGGGGGTGGGATTGGTGGTGTGGGGGGTGGGATTAGTGGCGGTGGTGGAGAGGGGGTGTGGGATCAGTGACAGCGGTGGTGGAGAGGGGGTGTGGGATTAGTGGCGGTGGTGGAGAGGGGGTGTGGGATTAGTGGTGGTGGTGGAGAGGGGGGTGGGGATCAGTGGTGGTGAGGGGTGGTGCAATCAGTGGTGGTGGTAATGAGGGGAAAGGAATCAGTGGCAACGGTGATGGTGGTGGTGTGGGGGGGTGGGATCAGTGGCAGTGCTGATGGAGGGGTGCTATCCTCCCCCAGCACCACTGCTGCCTCTTGCTGATTCTTCCCCCCCCCCCCCCCCATCAGATGAGATCTGCGGGGGTGGTGGTGGAGGATTGGGTCAATTGCACTGCTAATTACTTACTCACTTTGTCAGTCAATTCCCCCTCAGCCTTAGTGCCTCTGCCTGTGCCTCTTCACACATGCCTGCAGGGATGCTTCTTCTGACATGGGGGCCTCCTAGCAGAGAGCAGAGCTCCTCCCCCTTCACTGTATTGGTCGTCAGCTGACTTTCGGCTTTAGTTTCCGCCTCAAGCTTCTCTCTCTGCAACTATGGGCAGAGTGGATAGGGAGGGCGATCTGCAGTGACACTTCTCAGCCTCCCCTTTGCAGCGAGCAGACAACTGCGGCCACCCCCCCCCCCCCCAATCACACAGTGGCGGAAAGGGTGGGCGGAACAAGTAGGCGGGCCTTGAGTGCCACTGCCCTCAAAGTGGCCCCAGGGCAGTCGGCCTTGCTGGCCTACCGGGAAATTTCCCGACACTGCGCTACTTTAACTGACAATTGTGCGGTCATGCGACGCTGTACCCTAATAAGATTCATGTCCTTTTGTCAACAATTCTGAAAAAAACTATATTTTTCCCTTTCTGCTATATAACATTCCCAATAAATTTGTAAAAATCTATTTTTTTCATAATTTTACGCCAACCAATTTGTATTCTGCTACATATTTTTGGTAAAAAAAATCCTAATAAGCGTATTTTGATTAGTTTGCGCAAAAGCTATCGCATCTACAAACTAGGGGAAAGATATATTTTATGTCATTTTTTTATTTATTTTTTTTTGTTTTTACTAGTAATGGTGGGGCATACGACATTGCGGCGGACAGATCAGATAGCTAACTGACATTTTTGACACTTTTGGGGGGACCAGTGACATTACTACAGTAATTGGTGCTAAAAATATGCACTGTTACTGTACTAACGACAGTGGCACCCAAAGTATCTATTTTGCAAAAAGTTAAATGTGCTTTTACTATTTTTTTGCATCTGAACCTGCAAAGTATTGGATCATCAGCGCAGTGCTTTGGCTCCTACAGACTTTCTACAGCTCAGGGCATACCAGGGTGCAGACCTTCAGATTACAGAGCTGGAGGAAGTATCAATGGACTACAAATGTAGTGAAGTCAATGCGCTCATGCTCGATTGAAAGCTATAATCCTTCTGCCATGGTGGCAGATGCGACTGTAATGATATCATGTACTGGACACACGAATAGCCAATGGCTGAGCGAGATGACCAAAGTGTTTTGGCAGGGGGGTTATACCCCTGTTTTAACACAATAGAACAGCAGGGGAGATCGCTGTACTAACATCGGATTGTTTAGTACAGAGCTGAGCTGTAGTGTTTTTTTTTTTTTTTTTCCGTTCAGGGTACTAGGCTGAACGAAAAAAAAAAACAGTTGGTACTACTCTTAAGAAAAGAAAACTGATGCAGCCATCACATCAAATGATTGCTAATTTGTTATATATTTTTGGTTTTATTACCTCAAATAGCAGTTGTGGGTTCATTGAGTGAGTCTCAAATATGTCATGGCTTGGGGCAACACTTGGCAGGATGGCAATTTGTTTTACTTTTTTGTTTCTGTTATCACTTTCCCCCAACAGCCCAAGCACTTATAGTATAGAAACCATGTTGGAGCTTATTTTACCACTGCTGAGTGAGTACTGTGTATGCCTATGCTTATAAAATATAGTATAGGAATGCAAGTCCATCCATCTACTAAAAGGAAAAATACATACTTGGTGATCTCTTGTTTGCTCTTTAGACACTTCCACGCTGAAGTCTTTATAAGTACTTCTAACAATTGTCTTTTTGTTATATATGAGAAGCCAAATATTTGACACTGGTGGAAAGCTAAAGTCAAGAACACATGATTTTAGTCTCAGATGATGATCCTCAATGAGTAATGCATACCCTGAAACCTCTTCATGTCATGCTATGCCATGTATGAAATTCCAATCTCTTTACATCTCAATTAGTTTTATGTCCATTCATTTCTACTAAACCATTCATACCATTTATACATCTAACTCCCAATGGTAATTGTTGTTTGTCTGTATGTCATATATAGTTTAACAAAGTTTAGCTTTTCATAAGAATTTAGACAAACTGACATGCACAGTTCCTTCTGAAACCTATTTGATAGGTTGGGTTGCTCCGTACTTGCCCACTGCCCCATGGAGTACAACTTGGAGGATTTAAATGTTTCCATTAGAAAAATACGGCATCCGCCATTGCAAACCTTTTGAAAATGCTATTTGATTGGCTGTCACACTGAACATCGAGCTTCAATACTTTCTCTGACATTGACCCAGATTAAGTATGTACATCAGGAAGGTTCCTACTTAACCATTGTGTTCCAACTTATTAAAGCTTGAGAGTCCACAAGATGTCGGACAGCTTGGATTTTCAGAGGGATTGATCTTTGATGGCACACTCATGTAACCTGAGAAAAAAACAAATCAAGATATATTATATTATATTATATATATATATATATATATATATATATATATATATATATATATATATATATATATATATTACAGTGGTTACGGAAAGTATTCAGACCCCCTTAAATTTTTCACTCTTTGTTATATTGCAGCCATTTGCTAAAATCATTTAAGTTCATTCTTCTTCCTCATGAATGTACACATAGCACCCCATACTGACAGAAAAACACAGAATTGTTGACATTGTTGCAGATTTATTAAAAATGAAAAACTGAAATATCACATGGTCCTAAGTATTCAGACCCTTTGCTCAGTATTTAGTAGAAGCCCCCTTTTGATCTAATACAGCCAGGAGTCTTTTTGGGAAAGATGCAACAAGTCTTTCACACCTGGATTTGGGGATTCTCTGCCATTCCTCCTTGCAGATCCTCTCCAGTTCTGTCAGGTTGGATAGTAAACGTTGGTGGACAGCCATTTTTAGGTCTCTCCAGAGATGCTCAATTGGGTTTAAGTCAGGGCTCTGGCTGGGCCATTCAAGAACAGTCACGGAGTTGTTGTGAAGCCACTCCTTCGTTATTTTAGCTGTGTGCTTAGGGTCATTGTCTTGTTGGTAGGTAAACCTTCGGCCCAGTCTGAGGTCCAGAGCACTCTGGAGAAGGTTTTTGTCCAGGATCTCCCTGTACTTGGCCGCATTCATCTTTCCCTCGATTGCAACCAGTCGTCCTGTCCCTGCAGCTGAAAAACACCCCCACAGCATGATGCTGCCACCACCATGCTTCACTGTTGGGACTGTATTGTACAGGTGATGAGCAGTGCCTGGTTTTCTCCACACATACCGCTTAGAATTAAGGCCACAAAGTTCTATTTTGGTCTCATCAGACCAGAGAATCTTATTTCTCACCATCTTGGAGTCCTTCAGGTGTTTTTTTAGCAAACTCCATGCGGGCTTTCATGTGTCTTACACTGAGGAGAGGCTTCCGTCGGGCCACTCTGCCATAAAGCCCCGACTGGTGGAGGGCTGCAGTGATGGTTGACTTTCTACAACTTTCTCCCATCTCCTGACTGCATCTCTGGAGCTCAGCCACAGTGATCTTTGGGTTCTTCTTTACCTCTCTCACCAAGGCTCTTCTCCCCCGATAGCTCAGTTTGGCCGGACGGCCAGCTCTAGGAAGGGTTCTGGTCTTCCCAAACGTCTTCCATTTGAGGATTATGGAGGCCACTGTGCTCTTAGGAACCTTAAGTGCAGCAGAAATCTTTTTGTAACCTTGGCCAGATCTGTGCCTTGCCACAATTCTGTCTCTGAGCTCTTCAGGCAGTTCCTTTGACCTCATGATTCTCATTTGCTCTGACATGCATTGTGATCTGGAAGGTCTTATATAGACAGGTGTGTGGCTTTCCTAATCAAGTCCAATCAGTATAATTAAACACAGCTGGACTCAAATGAAGGTGTGGAACCATCTCAAGGATGATCAGAAGAAATGGAAAGCACCTGAGTTAAATAGGAGTGTCACAGCAAAGGGTCTGAATACTTAGGACCATGTGATATTTCAGTTTTTCTTTTTTAATAAATCTGCAACAATGTCAACAATTCTGTGTTTTTCTGTCAGTATGGGGTGCTATGTGTACATTCATGAGGAAGAAGAATGAACTTAAATGATTTTAGCAAATGGCTGCAATATAACAAAGAGTGAAAAATTTAAGGGGGTCTGAATACTTTCCGTACCCACTGTGTGTGTGTGTGTATATGTGTATATATATATATATATATATATATATATATATATATATATATATATATATATATATATATATATATATATATAATAAAATATAAAATATAAAATATAAAATATAAAATATAAAATATAAAATATAAAATATAAAATATAAAATATAAAATATAAAATATAATATAATATAATATATAATATAATATAATATAATATAATATAATATAATATAATATAATATAATATAATATAATATAATATAATATAATATAATATTTTTTTTTTTTTATTATTAAAAAAAAAAAATGAATGATTCCAGGAAAAGCATACAAGAAATGCACCCATTCATTAATAGTCCAACTGTCTTGTTAAATCCCCTGTTGCCTTTAAGTGTTTACTGAGTCACTGTGACACATTCTTAGAAATGAGTCATGTTGAAATTAAAGCTGAATTCCAGGGAAAAAAAATCTGTCAAAACGGACAGACAAATACTTTGACAAAAAAACATTTTATTTATAATTCTGACCAGCCACTTCTATGGTTTTATACACATCAGGCAGACCGCACAGACAGGAGGGTGATGCCACTTTCTTTATTTTATTAGAGAAATACAGTGGTGCTACTCCTCAACCACCGCATGCTGACTGGACAGTGAAAGGGTAGTAACCAATTTACTGTCCTTAACTCTGCTCACTGTGGTCTCTTATCCTGTCCGCATGTTCCCTGTAGACACAGTACTGTGCAAAAGGTAGGTTTAGGTAGGTGTGCAAAAATGCTGTAAAGTAAGAATACTTTTATATATTATATTATATATATATATATATATCATTTTTTTTTTTAGCGTGTGAGTTTTTTTTTTTTTTTTTTTATCAATTTACAAAATGCAAAGTGAGCGAACTGGAGAATAATCCAAATAAAATCTTTATTTGGTGTGACTGCTCTTTGGCTTCAACACCGCATCAATTCTTCTACACTTGCACACAGTTTTTGAAGGAACTCGACAGGTAGGTTGTTCCAAACATCTCAGAGAACTAACTACAGATCTTCTGTGGATGTAGGCTACCTCAAATCACTGTCTCTTCATATAATCCCAGACAGACTCGATGATGTTGAGATCAGGGTTCTGCAGTGGCCAAACCATCACTTCCAAGGACTCCTTGTTCTTCTAGAAGGTGAAGATGGTTCTCAATAACATTGGCTGTATATTTAGGGTTGTTCTGCTGCACAAAACATTTTTTTTGGCCAATGGTATGGCATTCTGGCTAAACATCTTCCTGTATTTCTTCGCAGAAATGCAGCTACAAATATGCGAGGATCCTCCACCATGCTTCACTGTACCGCTCTCCAGCCTTTTATGAACAAACTGTGTGCATGTGTACCTAGAGGAACTGATTCTGTATTGAAAGAAAAGGGTGGTCACACCAAATGCTGATTTCATTTGGATTTCTCTTCTGTTCATTTACATAGTTACATAGTAAATATTTAACTATGTAAATGAACAGAAGAGAAATCCAAATGAAATCAGTATTTGGTGTGACCCCCCTTTTGCTTTCAAAACCGCATCAATTTCTCTAGGTACACGTGCTCAGTTTGTTCATTTACTTTACATTTTGTTCATTGTTAAAAATAAACTATTAACACTTCCATTTCTGAAAGCATTCTCAGTTTTACAGCATTTCTTCACACCTGCCTAAAACTTTTGCACAGTACTGTACATATGCCTCCCCTTTTTCCATTCTAAGGGTAGACTCCCATTTATGAGATCCCCCGCAGTGTGTTAATGTGCATTGCTTTGCTCGTTTACATGCATTAAGGAAATACAGCCCATTCATATTGAATAATGAATAACCTGCCAATACACTGCAAGAAAAATAGTTTGTTTAGACCAAAAAAAAATCCAGTGTACTCCTGTTTAATCCAGGACCAAAGTCCCGCTGTAAAAAGGTTGCAAGGATCTAGAGTTTTCTTTTTTGAAAGGGACATGCAAAGTCTCTCTTGCAATTTATTTTCCTATGCATGCTGCACAGTGCATACCCAATGCTGTATATAGCTGTTACATTCTCGACATGCTGAGAATACAGTCAGTGCTGGAGATGATGAAAATCCTATGCACATGAGTTAGGGTTTATTTAGACTTGCTTTTGGGGAGGGTGGCATTAAAAAAACATGCAACTGAGCTGCATTTTTGCCCCCACATGTGTGATGCTTTGCTTTGGGTCCTTGGCAATACCTATCAAAACTATCACCCTTGTCGCATTCAGCGGGCAGTCCTATGCCCAAACATGACCCGTTTAAGTGAAAGGGGATGTGCTGCAATTGTGGCATGGTGGTGAAGCATGTACTGGGTTAAAACGGGCAGTGAGAAGGAATCCTATCCCCTCCTTACCACCGGTCAAATGCCTGTGAAAAGTGTTCTGAATGTGGATCGATTTCCAGAGGCACAGCTGTTTAGACGCAGTTATAATCAATCTCCCTGCCGACTCAGTGAAAGAAGTGCATAAGCACTTCTCTTATGGCAGAGCCTGTAAGATGGAGATCTTTCCCATCTTCCTGCGCTTAGGGCCTCAGAGCACAGAGATTAGGGTGTGCCCTGGCACACATATGGCATATGTTGTGGTTCAGTCTGGATCTGTCTGAAAAATTGACAGATGGATCTAGCCAGAACACCCGTGTGAAAGGGGCCTTACTATCAAAAACTATGCTTTTGCTGTCTTGAAATACCAGTGTTGCCCAGACATACTTTAATTATTTTTAAAGATATTTTTTTTTTTTGTTAATCTGCGTGGCGTTCAGCTTTAGCTTTACAGTGTACTGGCTTACTGGTATGTAACCGAGGAAAGGCGTCCTATGAATTATTAAGCATGCACTCTGGTAATATGAATTTCCTACAAGTCCCTGAAGACAATTTATTATTTTGTTGAGATTTTTTTATTTTTTTTATTATGATGGTTACATTAGATTTGTGTGCTCTAAAGAGAATTTTTTTGTGGTTAAACCTGACAGCACACTGTAATGGTTGTTTCCTACAAAGCTAATAGTGGCTGTAAAAAGGAGGAATATACTTTTTTTTTCATATTTCTAAGTGTCACGTTTTCTGTCCCACCCATGGAATGTAAAGAAAAAGGGGTTCGAATGAGCCCCTTTTTCTAGATGGGATGGCGACAGGCTAGTTAAGAATAGGAATCCCATTTAGCCAGTGATAGGGGTTGCTGGGCAGAGTTAGGTAGGGAAGCCAGTGTATGGTCAGAATAAGCCCCAATCGCAGTGGGGCTTATTCTGTAGCTAGGGAGAGCAGAGTTTAAACTAATTTGTGCCGGTCCTCTTCCCGCCTTTGAGCCTGCCTGGGAGCTATTTAAAGGGGGGCTCAGCGCCTGAAGCATCACTTACCTCAGAAGGACTTCGTGGCAAGTTGACAAGTTTTGTTCCCCTTCCCCCCCCCCCCCCCCCCCCCTCCCCTTGGCTGTCGCGGCCAGTTTATACTTGTTAGGTCATCTTTGCGTGGTGCAAAGAGGGACGAGTTTTTGGTTATTTACCACTTAATGTGATGAGTATGTTTGGATAATTTGGTTGGTTGTATTATAACTTTTGGTAACCTGGATCTTAGTGATCGGGTTAAAGTTTATTTTGCTTATGTTAATTTATTGATACAAGTATTAAAACGGCCGCGGCCTTTATAATTCCAGATTGGTGTTCAGTCTTTTTATTTTAGTATAAGTAATTAAAGTATAGAAATAAGTCCTGTCTGCTATCCCATTGATCTCGCAAGGCAGCCTTGCAAAATCCTATGTCAAGAAGACTAGGCTTTTTTTTTTCTGTCAGTTAAACAGGATACTAAATATGTAATGATGCAATAAATGGCTATCTAAGGATCTGTAAGCCTGAGGCATAATATGCTGACTTCTGTGCCAATATCATTATCATAATTGAAAGTAGGAATGCATGTAAACAGCCTGTAGGCAGTACATGGTACCTTGTACTAAAGGAAATGTTTAGTATATATCCCTTTTGGTGCTTCTATAACAGATTGTAAACTCTGATGAGTAGGACCATCATTCAGCACAATTGGCAATGATTTTCTGTAATTAAATGACTGTTAATGTAATTTAAGTATGTTCACTTGTATACCCAAAAGTAGCATGTTGTTTGTTTGCATATCTCCAGATTTGTTCACTGTAATGCTAAACTCAGTTGATGCACAAATAATGTTTAAAGAATACCTTCATCACTATTTTAGTTCCTTCAATATATCCAGAGTAATAGGTTTATGAACATAACCTTTTCATCCACCTTACTCCCCTCCTTTATACACTGCTCAAAAAAAATAAAGGAACACTTTTTTTTATTCAGAGTATAGCATCAAGTCAAACTCCTAGGATATTGATCTGGTCAGTTAAGTAGCAGAGGGGTTTGTTAATCAGTTTCAGCTGCTTTTGGTGTTAATAAAATTAACAGGTGCACTAGATGGGCAACAATGAGACAACCTCCAAAACAGGAATGGTATTACAGGTGGAGGCCACTGACATTTTCTCCCCCCTACTTATCTTTTCTGAGTTTTTCTCACTAGTTTTGCATTTGGCTAGGGTCAGTGTCACTACTGGTAGCATGAGGCGATACTGGACCCTATAGAGGTTGCACAGGCAGTCCCAACTCCCCCAGGATGGCACATCAGTTCGTGACATTGCCAGAAGGTTTTCTGTGTCTCTCAGCACAGTCTCAAGAACATGGAGGAGATTCCAGGAGACAGTAACTCTAGTAGAGCTGGACCGGGCCATAGAAGATCCTTAACCCATCAGCAGGACCACTATCTGCTCCTTTGTGCATGGAGAACCAGGATGAGCACTGCCAGAGCCCTAAAAAAATGACCTCAAGCAGGCCACTGGTGTGAATGTCTCTGACCAAACAATCAGAAACCGACTTCATGAGGGTGGCCTGAGGGCCCGACCGTCCTCTAGTGGGCCCGATGCTCACTGCCTGGCACTGTGGAGCTCGACTGGCATTTGCCCTTGAACACCAGAATTGGCAGGTCTGCCACTGGCCTCCTATGGTTTTTCTAAGATGAGAACAGGTTCACCTTGAGCACGTGACAGACGTGAAAGGGTCTGGAGAAGCCGCGGAGAAATTTGTTACAGGCAGCATATCATTCAGCATGACCAGTTTGGTGGTGGGTCAGTGATGGTCTGGTGAGGCATATTCATGGAAGGACGCACAAATCTCTACAGGCTATACAATGGCACCCTGACTGCCATTAGGCATCAGGATGAAATCCTTGGACCCATTGTCAGACCCTTTGCTGGTGCAGTAGGTCCTGGGTTCCTCCTGGTGCATGACCATGCCTGACCTCATGAAGGGACAGTATGCAGCCAATTCCTGGAGGATGAGGGAATTGAAACCATTGAATGACCCCCATGCTCGCCTGAAATAAATCCAATAGAACACCTCTGGGACATTGTTTCGGTCCATCTGACACTGCCAGGTTGCACCTCAGTCTGTTTAGGAGATCAGTGATGCCCTGGTCCAGATCTGGGAGGAAATGGCCTAAGACACTATCCGTCGTCTCATTGGGAGCATGCCCCAACATTGTCAGGCATGCATTCAAGCATGTGGGGGGGCCATACAAACTGAGTAACATTTTGAGTTGCTGCAATGAAATTTCAGCAAAATGGACTAGTCTACTGCATCTTTTTTTCACTTTGATTTTCATGGTGTCCTTCAATTCAGCCCTTTGTAGTTTGATTATTTTCATTTTGATCAAACGATGTGGCATCCTTTTATTCCTAACACATTACCTAGTCCATATTAGTATAGATATCCAGCATGATCTTTTTTTCACATTGAAATGTTCTTTCCAAGTGTTCCTTTAATTTTTTTGAGCAGTGTAATTAGTGATTATGGAAGGGTTGAGCGTCTGTTAGGTTTTTACTTTACCTGTGTCCCCACTGTAGAGTTCCACACGCTTCCTGTCATATCACCGGAAGAGGAAGTGACTGGGAATACCTCCCACTGGGGTTACAAAAATAAGAAATTCTTTTTATGTATTTTTTTTTTGTTTTATATTCGAGTTGGTAAGGGTTAGAATGGCTGTCAGGTTTTAATTGCTACCATGTTCTCTACATCAGTAAGAGCCCTTTCACACTGAGGCACTTTTCAAGCGTTTTGGCGCTAAAAAAGCACCTGAAAAGCTCACAAAAACCTATTCCCATTGAAATCGATGAATAATTTCGCACTGGGGCGGTGAGAAAAATCAGCAAAAAAAACAAGCAGTATCTTTGGAGCAGGTTTGGGGTGCTAAAAAAAAGTGCTTCAAAAATGCCCCTCTCCATTGATATGAAAAGTAAGCGCCTGAAAAGCATTTAAAAAATGCCTCCAAAATGGTTCTTGAAGCAGTTTTTGAGTTACGCGTTTATAAAAAATAGGGCACTGCTAACGCCTCAAAAGCGATGCAAAAGCGCTCTTGAGTTTTTTTTATGGGCAGTTTTCAAGTGCCTCAGTGTAAAAGGGCTTAAATGGATTTAGCATGAATACGGCGTTTAGGAGACAAGAGTAGAAATTTCTTCTGTAGTAGGTACGCAGATGGCAATAAAAACCAGAATGGAATCTTCTCCCCGAGAGGTTTAAAGCCTTTTTGGCAAAATATGTTGAAAGCATTTTTTACCTTAGAATTGATTTGACCTTTTTTTGAATTAAAACGTATTTTTTTTTTTTTCTCAAATACATTCTCCACTGTGAGTTTTCACAACCCCTCCATTTTTGCTTATGAGTGAAGCTTGAGTAAAAAGGCAAAGTGGATTCTTGATATTCGTTGTTTGGCAAATTCCAGAGATTTGCAGATTTCCAAATCCGTTCACTTGGAGACTGCATGCTCCAATGGAGTTTACGCTGCCAACCACAACCTTCGTACCACCCATCTGAGAGTTCAGCACATTCAAAATTAAACTTTTTTGTATGTTAAAAAGTTTGCAGGAGATTAGGGGTGAGATTCTGTGGTGTCATACACTCGGGAAGTATTGTACCATACCAGTTTTCATGCACCCTCTGCAAATCTGTATTACTTGAATTCCCACCGGATCCTTCACACTTAGACAGGATGTCCATGGGCAAAGAGTGTAAAGCCTAGTACACACGCAATGATTATCGGCCGACGGATCGTCCGTCTTTTGTCCAGAGTGGTGTTTTGTTGGTTGGAATGTGCCTAGACTGCACACGAATTTTCTCGGCCAACTAAATTCTACTTCAGAAGTGATGTCATGTTTTGGTTTGTTTTCTTTGTGTTTTTTCTTCACTGAGCATGCCCAGACTTGCTCATCAGATTTTTCCCTGTCAATCTGTACTGACTGCACGAAAATCGGCCGTTGTGTTGACGGCCAACAAAAATTTGATAGTCTGCACACCAGATTTTTTTCGGCCGAAAAGTCAGAGTTGGTTGTCGGAAGCATCATACTAACAAGCCAAAAATTGGCAGATCGGTCGTTGGCTGAAATTCCCTGCCAATTTTCGACGCGGGTGTACGGGGCTTAAACCCTCGATCCATTGAAGCACAGAATTTTCAAAATGGCGCAATAGCACTCCTGTCACTATAAGGGGTCTGAAGGCCATCTTTACTAGTCCATAAAGTGAATCTGTTTGTCAGAGGAAAACTTAAATTCATGGCAATATAATGCATATAAAATATATGTAAGGTTACAAACAAAATTTTTGTTTTATTTTAGACTAAAAGAGGAACCATCAAGGATTTCCATGGCTTCAAAGCCAATGATGATGCAGAAGCTCTCCGCAAAGCAATGAAGGGTTTAGGTATGTTTTTATATCCCTGTATGTGTAGATGTCAAAAAATCCAATGCAGTAAATGGCCTCTTTTGAACACTACTTCCCAAAATGGTTCATTTCAATTTTGGTGGAGGTGTGATTGATGCGGAGTAAGGGAAATCTATACTTGGCTTCAGTTCCCCACTCTTTAGACCCAATGTTGTGAAATTATTTTGGTGATCAAAAAATAAACTTTAAAATGTTTCCTCCCTAAGTATGGCATTAGGATGCTATTTTGGGCACCACAAAGTATGCCACTCTGTTGCAGAATGTCATAATAAAGAATGTTTTGTTCACTGTGTCTTCTCTATGATTATTACATTTCAGGTACTGATGAAGACCCTATTATGAAGATTCTTACATCCAGAACCAATGCTCAGCGACAGCAAATTGCCGTAGCATTTAAGACCTTATTTGGCAGGGTAGGTTTTTAAGTAGTTTTGTACAAGATGGCTAAATCTAGTATGGCAATGAGCCAAGTCATTGCATACTGAATGATCAGAAAATAGAAATCTTTCCTCTGTGACAGATTTTTGTTTCATCTTAATTATTTAAATATTTTGGCTATGTAATTAAAAAAAAAAAAATCACTACTTTATTGCTTTATGATGAGAAAAAAAAAAAAAAAAAGTGTGTGTGTGTGTATTTATTTTTTTGTGTGTTCTAGGATCTTCTTGATGATTTGAAGTCTGAACTTACGGGTAAACTTGAGAAGGTGATAGTGGCACTAATGACCCCAGAAAATCTGTATGATGCTCAAGAACTTAGACATGCAATGAAGGTATGTTATTTGCATGTAGCAATATAGCTATTCATGTTAGTTGAAAAACATATACTGTAGATTGCAGAATGTTTTCAAGTGAGAAACCGAACTGTCAATTTGAATTCCATCACTGAATACGTGGCAACATATCAAGAACCCAGCTGTCTTCATTAATGCTGCATTTTGCTTACTTTGTTTAAGGACCTAATAGATTTTTGCACAATACATGCTGCTTTGTGATTACTCTTATGGAAAAAGGGCAAGCGAATGACTGTTCAGCACAAAGCAAAAAAATGTATTACAAAAAAATGTATGCTGAAAGGATTGAACATCTGCTCTTGTGAAGAGTCACATGTCCTTGAGATCTATGTACATGGCAATATCTGCTTGTTTTTCCAGGGTGCTGGCACTACAGAAAATGTGCTTGTTGAAATTCTTGCTTCTAGATCTACACCTGAAATCCATAACATTAAAAAAGTCTTCAAAGAAGGTATACACAGAAGGAATAAACTAAGATGTTTTGTACTAAAAATTGTTAAATTAATTGGAAGATTTTTTTTTTTTTTTTCTGCATACAGTCTTAGCAAAAACAACTGGTGAATAACCTTATCCTGGAAGTTCAACAAAACAAAGTAAAATATAAGGTTGAAGTAAAAATTTCCCAAAACCCTTTGTTCATGTTTGGTGCATCAGGGCAAGGTTTAGTGTTATGTCTGGTCTTAAAGGCTGAATTCATGCTTTTCAGTGTATTACCAAGTGCGTGTTAATGTGCATTGTGTTAAGGCAGCCCAATCGTGAATGCACAATCAATGCATGGCAGGGTAGGTTTCAATGAGCCTGTGTTTTTTTTTTTTTTTTTTTTTTTCCTATTACAGCACACAACACAGTTTACATTTTGTGTGCTGTGATGTGCTAAAATAAAGGTTCAATGTGATGCATTGGGGATGTTCATTTTGGTTCCCTTTAAAGCAATGCCAAAAAGAGTGCCCAGACTCCATGTTTGCATCCTTACTACTTTCTTTTAGCCATGGTTTTAGTAGTATATGTCAACACACTGGAACATACAGTACACCGATCAACCATAACATTGTGACCACTGACAAGTTAAGTGAATAAAACTGTTTATCTAGTGACAATGGCACCTGAAAGTGGGTGGGACATATATTAGGTCAGGGCTTGACAAATTTGTTTGGAATCTAGGAGCTAGCTAAAAAAGTTAGGAGCCAGTTTTTTTTTTTAACAAAGCTTTATTTTCAATGACGAAAATAACCGATCTTAAATTTAAACAGTGCAGCAAGGTTGGGGCGATAGGAGATCCAGTGACCAAGAGTAACATATGCCACCTTAGGCCCCTTTCACACGGGCGCCTACGCTAAGCAGAATCCACATGCTCAGTGGGGATCTCTCTGCTGATTCCCGCTGAGCAGGCGGATGACAGGTCCTGTCCGCTCTGCTATGCAGACACAGCCCATTCTCCTCTATGGGGCAATCAGATGGAAACGGATCATCTGTTTCCATCCGATGTCATCCAATTCGATTCACTGGACGGATGGTAAATATAACCAACATCCGTCTGTTTTTGGTGGACAGGATCGGATGGCGGCGGCTTGCCACTCCATAGAGACTGAAGGGTCCGATCAGGTCTGCCTGAAAAACTGACAGGCGGACCTGATCAGAAAACCAGTGTGAAAGGGGCCATTGGCTGTGTGGCATGGCAGGGAGATGATGAAAAATAATATATTTTTTTTTTTCCATAAAAGATTCTTATTGTGAATAAGGGATTTTAATGCAAAACAAAAGATCAACACATTGCAAGGAGATTACAAAATGCAATTTTTAAAGTAAGGCCCCTTTCACACGGTCCGCATTCCATTGCGGACCGTGCTCTGCTCAGCGGGGATCGATCCGCCGATCCCCGCTGAGCCGGCGGATGACAGCTCCGTCTCCACACTGTGTGCGGAGAGGGAGGTGTCAGAGCCCCTCTGCTCTCTATGGGGAATCGCATGAGAGCGGACCACCTGTCCGCTCTCATCCGATCCCATCCGATCAGATCCCCAGGACGGATGGAAAATAGGGTTTCCATCCGTCCGGATTTCACGGACAGGATCGGATGCGGATGGCAGCTGTGTCAGCGGACATGTCTCCGCTGACATCCGCTGCTCCATAGGGCTGAATGGGGCATCCGATCAGATCCGCCTAAAAAACTGACAGGAGGATCTGATCGGACCGCCCATGTGAAAGAGCCCTTAGGGCTCTTTCACACAGCCGCTCCGTATGTCCGCAAATCATCCTATTTTATTGCGGATGATTTGCGGACATAATGTAAGTCAATGGCATTGCGGATGTCAGCGGAATACCATCCTCTGACATCCGATTTTCTTCCTTTCAGTTCTGTTCCTTTTTTTGGAACGGAACAGAACCCTATTTTTCCTCCGTTCAAAAAACGGAAAGGAAGCAAAATCGGATGTCAGCGGTGTCATCCGCTGACATCCGCAATGCCCATAGACTTACATTATGTCCGCATATCATCCGCAAACGGATGGGATGATATGCGGACATACAGAGCGGATGACATCCGCTCCGTGAAAAAAAAAATAAGTCCAGCAGCGGACAAAAACAGCGGAGCAGCCATCTGAAAGAGCCCTTACACTCTTTTGCAGAAGTGCATAAATATGTAGAACACATTATCCTTGAACTTCCAGGAGAGAGCAGTGTAAAATGGGATTTAAAAATAAAATCAAATACCCACACTCCCTGCACACTTACCTTTAAGCAAAGGGCGCCAGATGAAGACTGCAAAAACTTCCGTCTCTCCACCTCTTGGGAAGGAGAAGGGCGAGCATTGAAAACAAGCAGTGGAAATCCCTTGCATTCCTAGTTACTGCTAGTTGTAATACTCCCGGCCACCACAAGAGGCCGCCAGTTTCCCATTGGCAGCATCTCAGTGGAGAAGGCCCAAAAGCCGGGGCCTCAATTTTCAGATGATGCGGAGTTCGAGCGCTCGAGGGGGGGGGGGGGCGCAAAGCGACAGGACATCTCCTGCAGTGCACCCCAGGCGCCAGGTCGCTAATTCTAGTCGCAAATGCGACCTGGCGCCCGGGGATTGTCGAACCCTGTATTGGGTAACAAGTAAACCTGTTGTCCCTGAAGTTAATGTATTGAACGCAGAAAAAATGGATAAGCGTAAGGATTTGAGTGACGTTGACATGAGTTGTAATGGCTAGATGACTGCGTCAGAGCATCTATAGAACTGAAATTCTTGTGGGATGGTCCTGGTCTGCAGTGGTCAGGACCTACCAAAAGTGGTCCAAGGAAGGCTCATTGATGTATGTGGAGAGTGAAGGCTGTCCCATGTAATGTTTCGATCCAATAGAAGAGCTACTGTAGCACAAATTGCTGGAAAATCGAATGCATTGCAGTTTGTTGTGTATGGAGCTGCGTAGCCGTTGACTGGTTTTCGGGTGCCCATGCTGACCTGTGTCCACAGGCAAAAGTGCCTTCAATGAGCATTTGAGCATTGGAACTGGACCACGGAGCAATGGAAGAAGGTGGTCTGGTCTGCTGAAGTCAAGAATAGTTTGAGGAACACAAATGAATTTGAGGTATTGGCTTGGTCTCTAAATTCTCCAGATATCAATTAAATCGAGCATTTGTGGGATGTGCTTGTAAAACAAGTCCAATCCTTTGAGGCTCCACCTATCAACTTACATGATTTTAAATGATTTGCTACTGACAGCTTGGTGTCAGATACTGCAGCATACCTTGTAGATGTCCTGTGGAGTCCAGGCCTTGATGGGTTATGATGGTGTTATAATGTTATGGCTGATCAGTGTATATTCATGAAGGTGAAAAAAATGGTTTTGTGTTCAGTTTTTTTTGGCATGTAGTGTTATTTATTTAGTCTAGCTGTTTATTCTTCATAATTTTTCATGATCTTTAAGAGCCAATTTAAGCCAGCACCCACGCTGAACATTGCACTGTTTTTGCCCTTCATTTTTTTAATTGTGCTTTTTTTTTTTTTTTTAGAACTTTATTGAAATGTCATAAGTGACTTTTCATTAAGTTCTAGTCACACAGTGGTGATGAGATGCAGTGGTTTCTGCCACAGCCTGCTGTACTTGAAGAAAGTAGGCAGTGCACATCTCCGAATTGCAGTGGTGTGAACTGGCACCACAGGAAACAAGGCGACTTGCATTGTCTTTGTTTTGGGTCTGCACTGGAATGCCGCTCAGCGCATCCCAACACAAATGGTGTGAATAGGCCCTAACTGAGCATGTTTTGTTGTTTTATACTTCAAAACAAAGCCTCAAGGGTTTATTAGGTAACCTATCAAACATATTTAAAAAAATATATTTCTCTTACGTCCTCCGACAGTCGCCGCCACTTCATAATCTTCACTAATGGGTATTGACCTTTGCTCCGTAGGAGTAGCTAGGCAACAAGATTTGTTAATATAAAAGCTTTTAGCATATCACACCCCTAGGGGGCGGTCCCCTCAGTCAATACCTTCCTGCATTCTCAACTCAGTTTCTAATGCCTAGCTTAGGAGTAGCTGGCTGATCCTGTGCTTGGGCTCTCAGTCTCAGCCTTCTATCCTCTTTTTGATTTTATTTTGAGTATTTTTCTCTTTCTTTTACTAGCTGTTCTTTTTCTCAGCATTAGTTTAGTTTCTTCGGATGAAGATGATCATGCGGAGCTGGGCCTCGGACTGGCCACCCTGGATCCCAGGGCTCAGGGCCAGGGGTTCCCCAGCCTGCCATCGAGCGTTCAGTCAGGTTTCCCTGGCATATTGAACGACCCATCCCTGTTCGCTGCAGGGATGCTGCCTGTGAGGTGGCTACCTCACCGGACGCCATTTGCGGTTTCGCACCGCAGTTCCACTGCGTCCTGGCTGCGACACTCCCTGTCCTCAGTACAGCGGTTTGGTCGCTGGAGAAGGCTCCCCACGCCATCCGGACTGGTAAGTGCATTTCTATGTGGGGACCTGTCTGTTTTGGGTGTCAGTCTGTGACTGTGTGACCCTGCATGTCTGTGTGTGTGCTGAGCTCCCTGTCAGATTCCTGTGTGGAATAGCTGCCTTTCTGTGGGCTGCGGGGGGGGGGGGGGGCTCTCCCGCTCTGCTATGTGTACTGTGTGGGCAGACTGGGCTTAGACATGCTGTGCGGCGGCCGCTATTGCGGTCTGCCATTTTTTTGCGGCACAATTGTGGTGTCCGGCCCTGTGTGGTAGGGCGCGGTGTTTTGGCGCCAAAAGCCGCTATTTTGGCGGCGATCGATCATACAGCCACATGTCGGCGCCATTTTCTCATTGCCCAAAAATGCCTCAGCCGAGCGGCCATGTTTGTGTAGCCTGCATAGGCTTTATAGGGCGGTCAGTCATTACATCACTTCCTTTTTCACTGGAACAGCGATCGGTGGCAGCAGCCTGTGTGGCCTCTCCAGGTTTTTACCTTTCCTTATCCTGTATTTCCCTGCTCAGTGTTCTTATCCCTGTGGGGGTCTCTACATACTGTAGTGTGCGGTGGGCTATGCTCGCCGCGGTCTTAAAGGGGTAGTACTCCTTTTTCCTATTTATTGCTGGGGCATGGATTCTCAGGATTGCAAGTTTCCTCCCACCTTGGTGGGGGGCCAAGGGGCTGCTGCATCCCCCGAGGGGGCTGATCTGGCTGCTATTGTGGCGAACTTGGCTTCTGGTGCAGATGCTAATGGCTGATCGATCCGCAAAACGGCCCAGATTGTCTATTTCCTCTGATTCAGAGGGCGATGGGGCTGCTATGGCTGGAGTGCCCTTCTCAGGGTCTCGTTCATCTCTGGACCTTGGGGGGTCTGAGGGTGAGGCTGAGGTAGAAGGGGTTGATCATTCTCCCCCTGGCTCGCCTGAAGAGCTTGCACTCATGGATGAGTTGGTTGCTTCTATCAAAGAAACACTGCATTTGCAGGATGAACCATGTCCTCCTGCTTTGATGTCCTCTTATGGGACGCAAAAGAAGCGCAAAACCGCGCAGTTTTTTCCCTGCCCTACGGAATTTCAGCGCGCCGTGGATGAGCAATGGCACAATTTGAAGAAGCCTTTTACTGTGCCAAGTAAGTTCAAGCTGCGTTATCCCTTTACACCCACCACTGATGAGCGTTGGTGTGTGCCACCTCAGGTGGATCACGCGGTGGCGGTTTTGAATAAATCCACTGCGATCCCTGCTGAGGATACCCCGTTGTTCCGGGACCCTACGGACAGGAGATTGGAGTCTCTGGCCCATCATGCCTATACGGTTGCTGGTTCTATGCTGAAGCCTATTTTTGCTTCCATTTTGGCAGCCCAGGCTATTGCGGATTGGACGCAGGTGCTCAGGCGCACCCTGGTGGCTGACTCTGCTCCGCCGACAACATTGGCTATGGTGGATCAAATTCATCAGGGTGTCATGTATTTGTGTGATGGGGACTTGGATTTAGTCCCTTGGAGAGGCGTGCAGCCAAGTGTGGAGGTTTTGAACCGTCGCCTGATATGGCTGAAATGTTGGTTGACCAATCTTCTCGCAAGACTTTAGCTAATTTGCCCTACGCGGGTTCTCGCCTTTTTGGCGAGTCTTTGGATACGCTGATAAAGGGAAATTCCGGGGGTAAGAGCACTCTTGCCCCAATCTCACAAGAATAAGTTTGTTCGCGGTAAGAAGAATACCTCGTTTAGGCCCTCTCAGGGGTCCTTTCGTGCCTTTAGGTCGCAATACAAGGGCAAGCCCTTCAAGGGCCAAGGCTCCCAGAAGAAGCCGTGGGCAGGTAAGCAGAAGTCCGGCCAGTCCGGGTCCGCTGCCCATGCCAATTCGGCCTGAAGGGGCGCCCTCACCCGGCTCTGGGGTGGGGGGACGTTTGCTCGGTTTTCTTCAACCCTGGCTGGCCCGCATTCGGGACAGGTGGGTTCAGGAAATCGTTCGATCTGGATACAAGATTGAGTTTCTCTCTCGGCCGGCGGGCAGATTTTTTCCCTCAAATCTTCAGCTGTCTCCGGAGCGTTTGCAGGATCTGCACCTGGCGGTGCGGGACCTGCGGGCTCAGGGAGTGGTGGTTCCGGTGCCTCATCGGGACAGATTTCGGGGGTTCTACTCCAATCTGTTCACTGTGCCCAGAAAGGAGGGCAAGGTACGTCCGATTCTGGACTTGAAAGCTCTGAGCCGCTTTGTGCGGGTCCGCAAGTTACGCATGGAAACCCTGCGCTTGGTGGTGGCTGCCCTGGTTTCGGGGGAATTCATGGCCTCCATCGACTTGAAGGATGCGTACCTTCACATCCCCATTTTTGAGGGTCACCAGAGGTACCTTCGATTCGCCATTGCGGAGGATCATTACCAATTCGTGGCGTTACCCTTCGGTCTCGCTTCGGCTCCGCGGGTTTTCACCAAGGTGCTTGCGCCGGTCCTGGCTTTGTTGAGAGCCCAGGGCATCTCTGTCTTGGGGTATCTAGACGATATCTTGATTCGGTCTGCGACCAATCAGGGCCTGGTGAATGACCTGTCCGTCACGATGCAGACTCTACAGGAGTTCGGTTGGACGATAAATTTTCCAAAGTCGACGCTGTGTCCGTCGGTTCGTCTTCCCTACCTGGGGATGATCCTGGACTCTGTTCAAGCGAAGGTCTTCCTGCCGGAAGACAAGCTCCGGACACTTCAGGACGAAGTCAGGTCCCTCAGGGACACTCAGTGCTCGTCCATCCGGACATGTATGCGGTGTCTGGGATTGATGGTCTCGGCTTTCGAGGCGATTCCCTTCGCCCAGTTTCACACTCGGAATCTTCAGGCGGAGAGCCTGACCAAGTGGGACGGGCGTCCGCAATCTCTGGATCTGCGGATTTCGTTGAGCCACCTCACCCGAAGGGGTCTTTTGTGGTGGCTCCAGTCCCTGTCGGTGTCGGGGGGCAAGTCCTTTCGTCCTTTATCGTGGACGGTGATCACCACGGATGCCAGCCTGTCGGGCTGGGGTGGTGTTCTGGGCGTTCTGTCCGCCCAGGGAACTTGGTCGGGGGAGGAATCCTCCCTTCCGATCAACATTCTGGAATTGCGAAGCAATAAATCTCTGCCTTCTGCGTTGGACGGACAGGCTTCAGTGCCGTCCGGTTGCAGACGGACAATGCCACAGCGGTGGCCTACATCAACCACCAAGGGGGCACCAGGAGTGCCCGAGCGGCTCGGGAAGTAGCCGACATTCTGTCTTGGGCCGAGAAGCACGTTCCGGCGATATCTGCAGTTCACATTCCAGGAGTGGAGAACTGGCAGGCGGATTATCTAAGTCGCCAGACCCTGGACCAGGGAGAATGGTCCCTTCACCCGGATGTCTTTCAGATGTTGTGCGCGAAGTGGGGTTCCCCAGATGTGGACCTGTTCGCGTCTCGTCTAAACAACAAGGTGGAAAGGTTCGTAGCAAGGACGCGCGATTCTCCGGCAGACGCCTCAGATGCGTTAGTGGCGCCCTGGCATCAGTATC
Organism: Pelophylax lessonae; assembly: GCF_965119305.1. Classification (NCBI taxonomy): domain Eukaryota; kingdom Metazoa; phylum Chordata; class Amphibia; order Anura; family Ranidae; genus Pelophylax; species Pelophylax lessonae. The sequence goes on along the minus strand of NC_138768.1, from coordinate 627,668,714 downwards.
GTCTGATGTATGCCTTTCCACCGATTCAGCTGCTGTCCAGGCTCCTTCGCAGGTTGGCCTCGGAACCGCACACGGTGATTCTGGTGGCGCCAGACTGGCCTCGCCGGTCTTGGTACGCAGATCTCGTGAATCTGGCGGTCGACGCTCCGTGGCGTCTACCTCTTCGAGAAGATCTCCTGTCTCAAGGACCGATATTCCATCCTGCTTTACAGTCGCTGGCTTTAACGGCCTGGCTGTTGAAGGCCAGGTCCTGAAGGTTAGGGGTCTCTCCCCTGAGGTCATTCCCACTTTGATCAAGGCTAGGAAGGCCTCTTCGGGGAAGATTTACTACCGTACTTGGAAGGCGTATTTTGCCTGGTGTGAGTCCAGGGGGTACTCCCCTCGCTCATACTCGGTATCGAGAGTGTTGGCCTTCCTTCAAACGGGCGTGGACCAGCGTTTGGCGTTGGCCACGATTAAGGGTCAGATTTCTGCGCTGGCCGTTTTTTCAACGCCCTGTGGCGTCTAATTCTTTGGTTAGCACCTTTGTTCAAGGGGTGCGACACTTGGCTCCTCCTCGGAGGGACCCTTTACCTCCCATGGGACTTAAACCTCGTTCTGTCCGTGTTACAGCATGCTCCCTTTGAGAAGATCAAGGAGATCTCGTTGTCTCTGTTGTCCAAGAAGGTTGCCTTTTTGGTAGCGATCACTTCGGCTCGCAGGGTGTCGGAGCTGGCGGCCTTGTCCTGCAGCTCTCCCTACTTGGTGATTCAGTTGGATAAGGTGGTTTTACGACCTAACCCTTCTTTTCTTCCGAAGAGGATCTCGGAATTTCACCTCAATGAGGACATTGTCTTGCCTTCGCTTTGCGCGAAGCCTAAGCATCCAAAGGAGGTGGCTTTGCATTCCTTGGATGTTGTTCGGGCGATCAGGGTTTACTTGTCATCGACTAAATCCTTTCGCAAGCCGGATTCTCTTTTTGTCCTTCCAGAGGGTCCTTGGAAGGGCATGGCAGCGTCGGCTGTGACCAATCGCCAAATGGATCAGACAGACCATTGTGCAAGCCTATGCTTTGAAGGGGAGGGTTCCTCCTTTCCCTGTGAAGGCGCACTCTACCAGATCTCGGAGTACGTCTTGGGCCTATCGTCATCAGGCTTCTGTGGCCCAGGTGTGTAAGGCGGCGACTTGGTCGTCCGTTCACACCTTCTCCAAATTTTACAAAGTGGATGTTCAGGCATCGGCAGATGCTTCCTTTTGGCCTTAAAGTTCTTAGTGCGGCAGTGCCTTAGGGTCCCTTGTTTGGGTCCTTGGCTGTTGGGGTATTTTTACCCCTAGGTTACTTGTTCTTTCCTGGGTTGTTGCTCCTGTTGAGCACGTTTTTTTTCCTGTTGCCCGGTTGGTTCTCTTACTTTGGTAAGGTTCCTTTCTCTGCTGTGGGTACTGCGTTGCTTTAGGCGCGGCTGCTTTTTTTCCCACCCCTCATGTCTACACTGCTCTGGGACGTCCCCATTAGTGAAGATTATGAAGTGGCGGCGTCTGTCGGAGGACGTAAGAGAAAACGGAATTTTTGTAAAATCTTACCGTAAAATTCCTTTCTCTGAGTCCTCCGACAGTTGCCGCCCCTCTTTTGGGGTTTGTTTATGTACTCTACTGCTATGCTACTGAAACTGAGTTGAGAATGCAGGGAGGTATTGACTGAGGGGACCGCCCCCTAGGGGTGTGATATGCTAAAAGCTTTTATATTAACAAATCTTGTTGCCTAGCTACTCCTACGGAGCAAAGGTCAATACCCATTAGTGAAGATTATGAAGTGGCGGCGACTGTCGGAGGACTCAGAGAAAGGAATTTTACGGTAAGATTTTACAAATATTGTTGTTATGAAAAATATTACAAACCTCAGAATAATGTAAATGTTTTTTTAAATTTACCTTAATTCCACTAATTGGTATGTAGCAGTCAATTTGAGAGAGGTC